>NC_079489.1:32088941-32713941 GCF_020520425.1 Spinacia oleracea
TCATCTAAACCAAGAAGAATCAAACCAAAATAAAGAAAAATAATCAAATTAAACAAAACAAACCGTACAACCAAATTTAAACACTTACAGATCCTTCTTTTAAGCAACAAACCCACCAAGGATCGGCTGAAAAAAACAATAAAATTAGAGTTAAAAACACTCTGAGTCCCAAAAAAGATCGGCCACAGATCTTCAGTTGCTTACATCTGCAACAAAATTACCCAGAAAACCCAAAAAAATCCAATCTTTATAATCTCTTAAAGGGAAATGAAAGTAAGTTTATTAAACTTGAAGAACACAAAAATTCAAATTTCTGAGAAATGGGAAACTGGGTTCAAAAAAATCAAAGAATATGAATAGTTTTATCTTATTTTTAGTTTATGGGGTTTGATGAATTTATGAGATAAAGTTGTAGGTAGAGGAGAAAGAGGGCGTCTTTCTTTGCAATGCCAATGCTTTGCTTCGCTAAACGCTTATCTCTCTTGGTATTTTTTTTTTTTTTTTTATATAATGTTTGGGTGGTATTTTTATTTTTATATTTTGTTGGAATTCATTTTTTATTTTTCCATGTCTCTCTAAATTCTAAATGGTGTCTAGAGAACAGAAAAGAAAACCCTTGTGTTTTTATACGAAAATACGAAAAAACATGGAGCATGCAATGTGGCCTTATGATCAGCCAAGCGATAGTGCTACACTGGTATTTCCCATAAATCATACCCGACCCACCCTCATTTTTTAAATACTAGGATTTGGATATATCCATCGGAAAACGATGAATTTTGGTCTCCTAAATTAAACACGATAAGAACACAGAAAAGAAAATGTTGTTTTGACTCTGTTGATGTTATCGTTACTATCTTATAAATATGGAGGACAATGCTTGAATGATTTAGAAATTTTATAAAATAGTTTCATAGCCAACATAGATAGGAGTGCACCGGTCCATATCCGGTCTTCGAAACCGGAATAGACCAGTTCCGGAATTTGTTTATTTTCATGTTCGGAGACCGGTCCTGAATTATTTGGTACAAGACCAGTTGTCACGGTTCTACCTGTTGGACAGTAGGGGCGCAAGCCTTGTGCGAAACGAAATCAAAGGGGCTCGTGAAGCACGAGCGAGCAAGGTTCCTAAGAAGGGGCGCTCTTGTCTATTGGCGACAAGAATGGGACGCGAAAGCCGATCGGGCACTTGTGTGCGCACAACAGTCACAAGTGGGGCCGGCGACGCGAGTGTATCTGTTTGGGAGTCTTTGTTGAGGCAAGATAGCTTAAAAACCAGCGACATTACAATATCTATAAAGGCTTACAACAACACTAGTGACCAAGGCCGGCTAAGCCCCTGTGCATTCTGGGCAACTGCACAGGGCCACCGGAATTTTGAGGGCCCAATATATGGAGCCCAATATTTTTTTTATTTGGATGGAAACAACGACTTTCTCTTATCTCTCGTTAATGTTAACGCTCAACTATGAATCAGTAATAAGTCCAGATTCTTCCTAATTAAATTTCATGTATCACATTCTTTCAATTCCCAGTTGTAATAATTATTTTCAATTTTCCATGTTCCATTCAAACTCTAATTAAATAAACTTTCTTGTTTTAATCGATTTTTCCAATAAGGCTAGACTCACTCTCTCACATATTCATCTTCCTCTCTTAGTTTCTAATTAACAGTGGTAGATTCTCAATTCTTGAATTACTTTAAATGGAAAAGTTCATTCCAATGTCTAACTTTTCATAAAAAATCAACCAATTCATCTTCTTTATACAAAAAATCAGATTCAGATTATTATCCTTCAAGAATTACTTTTTTCACTATTCTTCAATTCAATAGTTCAAGTCATGCTTTTTGATTTTGATTGCTGGGAATTGGGAACTGTGAGCCGACTGACGTCGAAGAACGTATGACCAGGTTCATTGTTGTGGATTTTTTTTTTAAATTTTTTTATGTAATTGAATGAGTATCAGAGTATGAGATTATTATCCGGTTGCATTTTAGGCTAAGATTATTATTTGTTATTTCGTATTTATATTTTATATTGGTGAGATTATTATTTTTAGAAAGCCAATAAGCTAGAAATTAGGGGTATTGCACGTCAATTTCAATTGATATTGATTAATTAAATTTAAAACAATTTTAGTCGGACATTGTAATCCTATTTACCATTTAAACGAACTTTGATTTTCTTTTTCCCACATACTCTGTAGAAAGTAGTAGTTTGAATTCTTTGTGCTTCTATTTGTATGAATATAATTTTTAATGACACATTGTTTGAAATTGAACTTTACACTACGTGATTAGAACAGGGCCTCCGGAATGTTTAAGACGGCCCTGCTAGTGACTAAGCAAAGACAACTTCTAATGAGAGGTATTGGTTCATATCCCTCATAGAGGTTTATTTTGAATTAGCTAAAAACTTGAAGGAAATATGTCATTCACCCAAGGTGCATTGGTTAAATACCAAAGGTTCAGATTAATTACGAACAATTAATTAAGTGATATCAAGTGATCAGAACAGCTGGCTGGAGCAATGCTTCCGATCAGTGAGTTTTAATGCTAATTAGGCTCACATCTTACTCTTGACTGAACCTATAAGGTCACATCATTGGCATGTAACAGATCACCGGATTAAATGAATCAGAAATTCACTTAATATCTTTTCGGGAAATTAGTTTGGAAAACATAATTATACGATTTAACATTGGATCGTGAAATCGTATATCGTATTGCGTATATTCGTAAGCTAGGCGAAATGAATAATCGTATCGTACGACATTGGATCGTCAAGTACGAAACGATAAATAAATTGTTGAAGGATAATTGCAACAAGAAAGCAACCCATGAGCCGGAGCGCACAAGCGCAAGGCCCATGGGCTCAGCGCGCATGTCAATGCAGCACTGGCCGAAATGCCTTGGCTGTGTGCACGCCTACTGCTTGCTTCACGTGTGGGCTTGGCCGGCCAACTTGGTTGGCTTGCCCACCAAGTTGGTCGGTTTGCTTATTATTACTACTAGGTTATTTTAATAACCTTAGTATAATTTTCCAACACACAATTCAGATTGTACACACAACACTAGGAGAAAAGAGAAACCCTAATTCTCTCTTTGCCTCCATTAGAGTGTTCTTCCCAAAAGCTAAAATATCTTGAAGGAGATCTAAGCCATCAATCTTAAGACAAATCTGAACGTGTCGGTGAACCAAGTAAAGGAACAACATTTGGAGTTCTTTTTCGTGTTCGTTGAGCTAAAGGGGAAAACACGCTTCACATGTAAGTTATGTTTTATCTGTACTTTATACATGCTTCCTGACTTTGGGGTTATTTCACTATCATGTTATGTATTTAACTGTTAACCCCTACAGTGGTATCATAAGCTTCATGTATTTAAAGTACTTATTAGCATGTTTACATGTTTGTATTGTCGAAATTTTCTGTATTTATTCGTAACTTTTCGAATGTTTTTCTTGATTATTGGATGAATTGTTGAAAAGTTGTTGTGTTCGTAAAGTGTCAAAATTTCGACTTTTCTGACCCTAATTTGATTGAAAACGGCGTTTTAAAATCAACTCATGAGAACAGAATCTCAACACTGGCCCCGAATTGTGATTCTTTGGGCGTTTTTTGTTAATTAATGAATTAAAACATTAATTTTGGTATGTTTTTCAATTAATTATTCGACCAAATCAACTCGTAATTAATTTAAATTTTGTCCTACTGTCATTAATAATATTATGAACATATGGTAATTTTTTTGGGTTCATGAATATTGATTAAAGATCATAATCTTAATTTAACCTAGATTAATGGATTTTAGATCGAAAATTAATTTTGTTAATTGGTTAGATCTGAAAATTTATTTAGGTAAGAAGGGGAATATGATTTCCTGTTTAAATGGCATATTTAAAAATTCATGGATTAAAATTTTAATTGGATTCTTAAATACCTAAACCAAATTTGATAAAAATTTGAAATTTAAATGTTTAGAATGATTTAAATTTTTAGATCGAATTATCAAAGTTATTCAATTTTTTGTCGATATTTATTGTTCGTTTAATTTGAATATCTTTTAGCCTAGATTTATAAATTTCACGAATTGGATTGTTTGAAATATAATAAAACCACCCACGTTATTATTTTTCGTAATTAAAACGATTGGAATTGTTAATATTATGAAAAATATAATTTGTGCAATTTTCATTTCGAACATTAATTTTTTTAATAATCAGACGAGCAAGCCACTCGCACAAGGCGAGGGCTGATGTCCGTGCGAGACGAAAGGGGCAAGCAAGCACGCGACACGCAGGCAGCCCATGGGCGTTGGCCTTGTAGTGCGCGTTGTGCCTGTAGGCAGTGTGCCATGGGTGCAAGCCTCGGCAGCGCTGGCCCAAGCGAAGAAAGCAGCAAGGCACGCGCACGAAGGCAAGCCCATGGGCGTTGGCCTTGCGCGCTATGCCTGCAGGGGCGCACGATGGGCGTGTGGCAAGTGCACAGAGCTGGGCCGAAGCCTTCGGGCGAGCTCGTGGCACGCAACACACATCGACCTGTGACGCTACACCAGCGAGCGATCTCGCGTGCTAGTGCGCGCTAGCCAAGCGCATTGATGGGGCAGAAGAGACGAGCGCGCGCTCGTGCATAGGGGCTTGGCAGCGCGCCTTGTGCGACGATGTGGGCCTTGCGACCTGCGCGTTGGTGCGTTGATCCGATGCACATCACATTGTTTTGGGCTTGGCGTTTTCCTAGCCCACGATGCATCAAAAGTGTATTTTGCTTCATTTTAATTCAAGGCCTAAATTTTGGGCTTTGGGCTTATTTTTGCACGAAGGGGCTAACGGTGGACTTTTTCATTATTTTATTTCTTTTGACTTGGGCCGAGCCGCGAGTTTAAATATTAAAAATTAAAATGTCCAAATTAAATATTGGTTTAAGTGGGAGCCGAATTAAATTATTTAAAATAATTATTTTTAATTATTTTTCGTAGGACACTTTATTTTAATTAAATTAATTTTTTATTAGAATTATTATAAGGATTAATAATTTGGAATTCATTAATCTTTTAGGACGCATTTACATGAACGTGACTTAATTAATCATGTAAATACTTGCATATTTTACTTGGGTCATTCGTCTTAGGACACAAATGGATAAATGCATAGATATTATTATTATGTATTGTAGGTATTGAAGGTGACTAGTATGGCCAAACTAGGATAGTTAAATACGGTATGCCTACCATTTTATCTTTGAATGTAAAGTTTTAAATATGGTTTGCGTACCATAGAAGTTTTGATGTAATAATTAGATTAGTAGGTTCAAGTTCTTCTAGATTATTTAAAATTTTAAGTTAGCTTTTGAATGGAGATCAAGACGATGCCAAGCTAACAAGGTGAAGGGAAGATAGGATGCTTCAAGACCAAGTTTTTGGGCCATACTAATTCACAAAAAATTATTTATGTTATTATATATTGATGAATGTATATTATGCATGAATCCGTTGTTACTGTATGTTTGATTAAGGATTTAGTTCACTAAATAATCAAACCAAGATAGAAACAATTAGGTCCAAGTAATATCGAGTTTAAAAATTGCCTTCCAAATCAAGCACATACAACAATTTTTGAACCTAAGATAGTAGGTTTCCACCAAAGCGAGGTGCTATTTTAGTATTCTTAGATGGTAAGGTATCCCAAAGGAACACATTGATTGTGGTTGCAACTCAAGCAATATTGGTATATGTTGTGACAATGGAAAAAATTATGGCATTAATTTATTAACCAAGAGTAATTTGGGTATTACTGGCGTTGGTTTTTTCTTTCCTAAAATCTTTAAAGAGTTAAGACAAGCCAAATCATGCTTAAGACTTAGAGACTTTTAGGGTCTTGGATTCATGTCATTCATTATGGACCATGTTTTATTGCATGAATGAAATGTTTAATAGCTTTAATGAATGCGTGTATGCTCTTATTTCAAAGTTATTAAAGTATGATAAATATTTTCTTTGCTATTTCATTTTGTATAATATGAATTATAGTACATATCTTCAATTTTATTGCGTTCGGATAATAGAACTGCGGATCGATTGGTAACTAATTTTGAGAGAAATTCTCAAAGGAAAGGAGACTGAGAGCGTATCTTGGATGCTATTTCTTATAGTGATCTTCATGGTTGTTTTCAAAATAAAACTTGAATGGTAGACCGATTGGACCTCATATATTCAGAATACTGAGTAGTTTTGGAATAATGAAGTATTGAGTTAAAGACTCGTGTATTACCAATGGTTAACAACCAAATTCCTTTCGACTCAATAATGAAATAGACTCATTGGATGTGGTCATTCAAAATGAATAAAAGGAAAGGGACTCTGTAAACGTAACAAAATAAGAAGATCAAGTAAAGAGTAAAATCTTTTGGAATATAAGAAAAGATGCTGGAAAGGATAGGAAACAGGAACAAAAGGAAATGAATTCAAAATTCTATTTCTACCTTGAAATTTTTGTTAAAGAGAAATTGCTTAGAAAATAAACTCCTATGGTACTAGATTATCGCTTGAGGTTCTAACTTTTTGTTAAGAACTCAAATTCCGGGAGCTAAGTCTGGTTATTGACCTACAAGTGGGAAATGAAGCAAAGTTGTGCTACATTAGCTGTAGGGTCATCTTGTTTGTTTTAAATTCCTTCCAAAGGCTGGAACTTAATGGAATTATGTTCCATTAATCATCATAAGTAATTTTTTGTTTGGACACAGAAAGACTCACATTCAAAGTAAACAAAAACAAACGTTGAATGTTTATTTGAATAAAATGGTCATTTATGGGTTGAGTCATATGATTGATTAATAAACAAACAAATCTTTTCACATTCAAACTTCAGAAGGTTCAAATAAAATATTTTGATTTGTGTTTCACATATCTTTGGCAATGTCATACGACCATATCAACAAGACAACATTCTAAGATTCCATGGCATGGATTTTTGAAAGTTGACTAATTTAAGACACATGGGTCTTACTTGTTGAACATGACATAGAAATGGACTATTGTTAGAAGGTTGTAGACAATTACGTTAATATTCCAAAGATGATTTTATGACTTACCTATTTCACAAGAATTTTAGTAAATATGGTTATATTTAATCAAGGTGAAATATGTGAAATGCTTCAATGCGATTCACAAAAGGGTATAAAATCAACTTGTCGAGAATTTTGGAACATCTAGACTAGATCAAGGTGATGTTTGTATGAGCCAAGAATGATTATCAAGATTGTTTATATGGCATTATAACAATCAAAGCTCCATAAGAATATGGTATGTCCAAATGGAGGAATAGAAATCTATTCGATTAATGATAATCATGACTATTTTCCTATATAGTTTCTAAATTATACTCTCAAATGAATATCACACTAAACAAAGTTGTCAAAGCTAAAGATAAGATGTTATATATATATTCAATCCTTATGACATCTTATCTTTAGCTTTGACAACTTTGTTTAGTGTGATATTCATTTGAGAGTATAATTTAGAAACTATATAGGAAAATAGTCATGATTATCATTAATCGAATAGATTTCTATTCCTCCATTTGGACATACCATATTCTTATGGAGCTTTGATTGTTATAATGCCATATAAACAATCTTGATAATCATTCTCTCTCTCCCTCTCTCTCTCTCTCTCTCTCTCTATATATATATATATATATATATATATATATATATATATATATATATATATATATATATATATATATATATATATATATATATATATATATATATATATATATATATATATATATAATAGGAAAATTTGGTAATATTAATCCAACCTTTGACTGATTTTCTTTTATTAAACCCACCTACGACATATTTTTTAATAATCCCACCTTTACTACCCAACGACTTTTAATAATCCCTACGACATATATATATATATATATATATATATATATATATATATATATATATATATATATATATATATATATATATATATATATATATATATATATATATATATATATATATAGGGTTGTCAAACCCACTGGGAGTTGGTGTTTACATCAAACAAACACAAGAATAGATCATGTCGCGCGTAGTTCTGGTTAAGGATCGAGCGAAAATAAGTCCGAAAGAGATTTAATTTTTCGTTGCGAATTCCTCAAATAAGTTTTCACGGGAAAACATGTACGGATTTATGCTGTAATGTACCCCCCCAAGTGTTCGGAATATTTTTTCTGAGAGTGCAGAAAAAATTTCGGACACTTTAGCCTAAGCGCTAGAAAATTTCGGACACTGTTGAACGCTAGTCTGCGAATTCTAGCGCTGGAAAATTCCAGCGCTTTGGGGTTTTCTGCGCGCATATTCATATCATTTTCCGTGTATGTAATTTGCAATTTATGGTCGTGCACTAAAGAACTTTAAACCAAAATTAAGTATGCTTTACGACGTTTTCGGGTCTAGCACGTGAAATACTTAATGATTTAGCATTTTTTTCTGCATTCGTGACTTAAGAAGGTTTTGTGAGTGGTGCTCACATGGGCAAGATGTGCACATTTATGTGTAAGCGTCCAGCGAGTATGTGACCTCGATTTTTTCAAGATGATGGTTTTTTTTTTTTGCCGGTTGCCCATTTGTACCAAATGGATGTTTTGTTTATAATTACTCATCTTAAGTTACTTACGGATTGACTGAGTGAGTTTCCGTGTATTGGGCTTAAAGTGGGCCCTTGTTTATTTTATCCGCAAAGTTCTTTAATAATTTTGGTTATTGGATTAATAGTGTAGAGCATTTAATGACGTTGATAACTATATTGAAAAGAAATTAGAATTCTGGAAACACACTGGGAAAAGTAAAGAGTATGTCTAACTAAACTTTCTCGGGAAGCATCGTCCGAGATTTATCGGAAACAACTTAAATTGGCTTAGGTGAAAGCTACTTTAGGCTTAAGACTCAGATTGGACTATGGGGTTCTAGTTCGGTGGCAGGTTCGCCGGCGAAGGACTCTGGCTCTTCTCTGATAGTCATTTCAAAGTTGATTCCCTTGGAGTTAGTCCATTTGACAGTCGGGCGCCAACCCCCTTTAATTCCTACAGCAGAGAGAAGTGCCTGAGCGATTAACTGGATAGGATCGAAGTTTTCGTCTTGCAAAGCCAGGGTGATCAGGTCGTGTTCCTCCTTGAATGGCTTCAATTCATCGAACAGTGATTGGAAATCCTTCTCTTCTATGGATAGCTCGTTCTCGGGTCCTTCTAGAGCAAGGTACAGTGCCTCACTCAAGAGGTCGCAGTCGCGGAAAATTTCAAAGCCGGTTTTCTGGGTGCCGTTGCTAACGAACGACTCTAGAAAATTGTAGCAGAGGTAGTCTTCTCCTTCCCGTGCAAACACACCGTTCAAAGTCGGCTGCTATGGTTGTAGGGTAGACTTCTCTTGACCACTCCGGTTTTCGGATCATATCCTTTCTATACGCATTTGGTTTCTGCGTAAGTCAGCCTCTCCCTTTTGCGGTTTGTAGCCTAAACCGAATAATGGGGAGAACATAGGTAAGGGAAGATAAGTCATGTCTCTTCCTCTTATGCCTAGTGGCATTTCTGGAAAATATCCCTCGGATAGCATCATTCTTGGTATGACTTATGATGCTCAAGGATCCAAGATTGTTGGATCATACGCCTCAATCGCCAAGACGGTTTCGTCCATTTGGAAACCGTACAAGTCTTCTCGCTCTCCCGTTATTTCCGTCATAGAACAGCTGACGTCAAGAGGTGGGGCGTGGATGGCTATGGTTACTCCGTTATGGTTTAATTTGACCATTTGGTGCAGAGTAGAAGCTACACCTCCTAGGTGGTGGATCCATGAGCGTCCTAGGAGGAGGTTGAATGTGGTCTTGATATCCACCACTTGGAACTCTGTAGTCCTTACTACAGGTCCGGTCTGTACGGTGAGTTTAATCTTGCCGTATATTTCTCGTTTAGAGGTGTTGTAGGATCTTATCCCTTGGTTGGATGGCTGAAGATCGTGTCCTTCAGGCCAAGGAATCGGGTCGTGCGGAGTAGGCGAGCCGTTGTCTACTAGTCCGAGTGGGATGTTTTTACCTTTGCATCCGACTACCAGGTAAAGCGCTTTGTTGTGGGCGCTTCCTTCTTTGGGTAAGTTCTTTTCGTTAAAGAGTATTGCTCGATCTTCTAAGTCCCCGGTAACTTGGTTTACTAGAGAATCCGGAGTGATATCCGTGGGGACTGAAACATGGTCAACGGACCTGATCACTTTGTCACCGTGGACTTTCGAGGTGCACATTAGATCCCAGATGGTTATTTCTGCCCTAGTCTTCTTTAACTGTCTCAAGAAGGGATCTTATATTACCCCGACTATGGTGTTGGGTCGAGTGTTTTCAATGCTTTGCCGAACCGGGAAATCGCTCACGGGTGGTGGGGAGATGTCTGGTTGATATATTCTTCCAAACCGGGTTAAGTTGTTGACCTCGGTTTCTGCTGGAGGAGGGTAGGTAAAGGATACCTCGTGCCAGTCTTCGGTGAAGTAATTATGGCACGTGGCCTCAGCTTGGAAAAGGTAGACATCGCCAGCATTGTCATCCCAGATGCCGCAGATGTCGCCATACTGAGGGCTTGCTGGTAATTGGGGCATCGGTTATCCTTGAGGTGTTATGTAGCTCAAGGGGTCAAAAGCTGTGCACTATAGGTAATCGAGTGTTATGCAGCAGGCTCCCAGAGGGCTTGTGTTATTGCTTGATTTGCTTGGTAGGGGAATGATATTGTCCTCTACCATATCCTGTATCATGTTCTTAAGGAACCAACAATTTTCAATATCATGGCCCTTGCCTCTGTGGTACTTGCAGTAAGCAGAGTCTGAAGGAAATAATTCCCTTGGTCCAAGTATGCATTCAATGCTAAGTCTAATAAATGAGGTCCAGTATTAATTGATTAAACAAGTTAATAATTCAGTGAGATCAAGTGAGCTGAATGCCTAGCTAGAGGCCGCTTCAGTTCAAGTGGAATTAATAATAATAATCCACAACTTACTCTTGACTGAACCCGTAGGGTCACACAAATAATACGTGAACGGATCAAGTATTTAAGTGAATATATTATTCATTAAATACTCTATTTATGAACATTCGGAATCGACGATCTCGGTTCCAGTGGGAGCTGAAATCGTCAAAAGGCAAAATATAGAATGCTCCGGAATTGATGATATTGCCAGAAACGGAAATACGGATCATGACGGAAATATAAATATTATCCAAGTCATAAATATTGCCGGAAACGGAAACATGGTTCGTATCGGAAAATATTATCGGAAATAGAAATATTGCCGGAATCGAAATATTGTCGGAAACGGAAATATTGCCGGAATCGGAAATATTGTCGGAATCGGAAATAAATTCCGGAATCGGAAATATTAAATATTTGTTCGAATCGAAAATAAATTCCGGAATCGGAAATATTAAATATTTGTTCGAATCGGAAATGAATTCCGGAATCGGAAAACGAATCGGAAGTGCGACGTGCGAACGCTCAACGAACGAGCTTGCGAGATGCAAGGCCCAGCGCAAGCGCCAATCCCAGCGCCAAGAAAGCCCGCGCGTGGAGCAGAGAGCATGAGCAGCGAGCATGGGCCATGCAACAGCGCCCAACGAAGTGGGCCGCGTGCTGCTTGCTGCTAATGCCCATCGTGCATGGGCCGAGCAAAGCAGCAGCGCCCACTCGTGGGCTGCGGGCTGCGGGGCTGCGTGCTACACGTCCAATTAAAGCCTTGGCCGGTTAGGATTGTTTGCTTGTCAAGTAATCGTGTTTTCCTAATTCTACTAAATTTAGATGTTTTAGTTAAATCTGAAATACTTAAGTGTTTGATTAAACATAAAATTTTAATGATATTAATTAACTAGAATCCTAATGGATTTAGTTAATCGATTCCTATTGGAATTCAAACTCCTCTATTTCCACCTTATAAATATGTGGTTCATGATCACAATTTATAAGGCAATTCAATAGTATTCCAATACATTAAGTTCAAGAGAGAATTTAATACTTGCCTAATATTATTGTGAGTTTCCCGAGTGCACATAAAACCTTAGAGAATATTCTACACTACTACAAAAACACCTTTACAAGTCTCCCTTTTAGAGTCGCCTAAATTTAATGTGCGACACCAAAACATTTAAAGTCCCATTTTATAAAACAGGCGACACATAAAGTTGCTAGCAAATATTCCAAAGAGACTAACGTGTCGCCTGTGTTATTAAATGAGACTTTAAAAGTTTTAGTGTCGCTTATTAGTAACAGGCGACACCTTTTTCTTCTTAATTTTATTTTCAATATTTTTTTTAAAAAAATCAAATTAAATACTTTCAGTGTCGCCTGTATTAAAGAACGAGACTTTAAAAGTTTTGGTGTCGCACATTGATAACAGGCGACACCTATTTTTTGAAAAAAATCAAAATGAAATACTTTTAATGTTGCCTATAATATAAAATGAGACTTTTAAAGGGTTGGTGTCGCACATTAAAACAGACGACACCTATCCCTCCTTAAGTTTATTTCAATTTTTTCCTAGGAAATAATTTTAGTGTCTCCGGTTAATTATTTTACAAAATAATTTGCGACGCTACATCGCGGTATACATTGCATTAAAAAAATTAATTAAAAATTAAAATCGGGGTATTGAACCCGAATAACTAATTAAAAACTGAGGCACGAATATTTCCTAAAGATATCAAAAGAAACTAAGATTTCAGCCATAACCTAACTACTCTCAAATCTCAATCTCTCAAGGCTTGCACACAATTCATCATCTCACAACAATTTTCCTCCCCAAAACCTCTCGTAATCCCGCGGTTCATCGTCCTCTCTCAAGATCAATTCGAGCAGTTCATCATCATCTCTCAAGATCAATTCAAGCAGTTCATCGTCCTCTCTCAAGCGAACACAGGAAAAAAGGTAAAAAATTTCTTTGATTCGTGAAACTTCTGCAAAATTGAATTCATATGATTAAATTGGGATTAGGCATTTTATTTAAAATTTATTGACTTGATAGGATTAAATTGGGCGATTTTTCATCAAAAATTATTGATTGATATACATGATTGAATTGGGCGTTTTTTTTCATCCAAGAGTTATTGAATTGATATGATTATGCTGTAGCGTTTTAAATTGGAATTTTTTCAATCAAAACAATATTGAATGGGGCGTTTTATTCACTGTAAGTTGTAAGCTAACCAGGAAGTTAAGGGCTTAATGCAAGCTTTATGTAATACGAAGTAAAGTTTTTGATTGGTCGTTTCTTTTCCTGCAGTTGTGAGTTTTATCTGACAATTCAAGAGAATCAAATAAGAATTTCTCTCTAGAACGGAGAGGCTAGGAAAAGATAAATCCAGAAGTTCAAATATTCTAGCATTCACACATGTAGCTGAAAGTAGTTTCTGAAATTCAAGAATGTTATAATAAACTGGTAAGGCGAGCTGTGGATTAGCTTAGAAAAAGAAAACGATGGTTAGCTGTGGTGTTTTTCCATAGATTCCAGGGACAAGAGCTTATGTTAGTTGATTGATTTACCAAAATTCTTTTCCCTGCTTGACTTGAAGTGTCTTTACAAAAGAGGTTGAGGGTAGTGAGTTGACCTAAGTCACTGACAAGAGACAAGAATCCAGGTTCTTACTCCATTGTCATCAGAATTTACAGGAAATTTTATTGAGATTGCTTGCTCTTGACTTTAGGCCTTTACCAATTAGCCTATGGGCTATGGCAGTTCATGGCAGCGTCTTAAGGGTCGTAAACTCCCATGAACTGTTGTTTACTATTAGACATCTATCTTTGCAACTGCCAAAATTGATAGCCTTGATCCTGTGTTACTCGGACTCAGTAGCTTGTGTCCAACACAAGGTACGTATCCAAGCTCCATGAAACTCCTGAAGTTCCTAGATTTTCAATTTTTAGCTTCTTATGATTAACAATAGGGTTTTGATACAAACTACTTGTACAATTCATTTAACTTGGTAAATTTGAAACACACACTCAACTTTTTTTGTTTTCCCGAAAATTTGCCAATAATGACAATTTTAGCTCATTTTTATTTTCTTATCAATTTAATTTTTCATGTTCTCATTTTCTTCAATTTTAATTTTGAAAACCTCAATCCTCATCCTCACCAGGGCCCTCCCTAGCCTTCACATTGCCCTCCATATTTCAATTGTTAATGTTATTTCGATGCCATGTTCCTATCTGTATTTAGTATAGACTTTATATGATATTACTATTATGTTTATGAAGGAACTTGCTTATTCATGCGTCTAGACTCTAGACTTATATTTTAATTTTGGCTCTTATCATATTTTAGGACAATTAGCTTTTGATTGAATGGGGTTAGTCACTACTCAGGGAAAACAACCCCTCTTCTCCTTTGGGGTCGTATCAGATGTTCAGTATGCTGATATTCCTGATGGTCGTTCCTTTCTTGGCATGCCTCGATATTATAGAGACAGTATACTTGTGTTGGAAAGGGCTGTCCATAGATGGAATAGCCTCCAACATCTTAGTATTGCAGTCAATTCATCATCTCACAACAATTTAGTTGTGGCCCTAATTAAATATTGTGCCCTTAATAAAAATTGAGCTTGTGAAATTCCATAAATATTAGATGAGTAGTTATTGCAGGTGTTACTTTTTCACGTATTAGTTGGAACATTTTGCCTTGTGTCTGTCTTGGCTGACATGAGCTTTTCTTGTTTAGGGTTTTGGCAATCATCAACTTTCCGAGTTTAAAAAAAGTGATCGTTTGACAGCAGAAAGGGAAAGATAGATCACTCAGGTAACATTTTTCCCCATTTATTATCTGAAGCAACGTATATCAGTAGCTAATATCGTTGCATTTGTTTGTCGATGAACTTGGTTAACTTTTTAGCTTGTGGAGTCTGTGAATTAACTTGCTCAGATCATGAAAGACCTTTCAGTTCTTGTGATTTCCAGGTTACACTCACAGATGATAATTAATTTGTTTATTCACATATTTCCATTAGTAATGTGGTGATTGAAATTGCCATTTCTTTCAGGGTACAGTTGACCGAATAGACTACAACATCCTGAACGTTGCAACATCAGTTCAGGAGGGCTTCAAACAGCTACAGAAAGTACACTCTCCCCTCTTACTTTCACATCCCCTTCCCGCACTGCCATTGGTTGTCAAAACTTGGGTGATATTAGAAGAATCTATTAAGTATATCTATCATATGTTAATGCCTATATCTGGCATAGGCCTCTCGTATAATTCTACCTTGTTACTTGCTTCTTTCTTATTCCAGGACGAAGAAGGAAATCCAGGCAGATCCTGGATCCGTTGACCTTCGAAATCAATGCAAATATTTTTATGAATTAGGATGCAAGATAACACCTCTGTAATATCTCGATTCTTTGGTTATCATATGCATGTGACTCCTACTAATTTCTTGCTATTCTGTAAACCCTCTTCTGTTGATTGCTGACATATACTCAGGGGTACCTCTTAGATTTTACAGTGGATTTTGTCTTTCGTTGGTAATCTGGAAGAGGTACGTGTATTTTTGTTATTATAGTTTGATCTCATTTTTAATTATGCGTTAGATTTTATTCAAACTTTACTAATTATAAATTAATTTGTTGAAGTACAGATATTTTCTCCAACCCCGTACACTCAAGATGAGATCGATGATGTTCGAGAAAAATGGAGCAGATATTTTATTAATAGTTGTTTGGTAGTCATTTTTCTAGTTTCTAGAGATTGAAAACTAGAACAAATCTTAGGTTAATTTTTTGAATACATTATTTATACTTGTTGAACCAACTTTCTTGTTTGAATTAATAAAAAATCTTTTGCAATTCTGCAACTCTCTATTTATGTATTTTGTGAATTTATTATTTATTTTATTACGTACGTAGAAATAATTTAAATTAGGGAGAACTAAAAAAAAACTAAAAACATAAAACACGCTTTAGGTGTCGCTTCCTATAATTACATACGATTCCTAATGGTATTAATTTTTTAAAAGAATACTTTTCGTGTCGCCTTTTGGTATAATAGGCGACTCAAAATGAATAAAAAGGTTTTAAAAAATAATTCAGAAATATTTTTCGTGTCGCCTATAAACTTAAGAGGCGACGTTAAAGGTAATTAGTTTAATAAAAATAATTTTGCAAAATTCTTTCGTGTCGCCTCTTAGTATATTAGGCGACTCGATTATTAATTAATTTATTAAAAATTTCCAAAAAATACTTTTTCGTGTCTCCTATAAACTTTGGAGGCGACTCGTATAATTAAAAAAAATATAAAATAATTCTGGAAAATATTTTTCGTGTCGCCTAAAGAGATTAGAGGCGATATGAAAGGTTAATTAGTTCTTTTAAAATAATTAAAAAGTACCTTTCGTGTCACCTCTTAATATAATAGGCGACTTAGAATGATTAATTTGTTAATTATTTTTTTTTCAAAAATAAATCTTTAGTGTCGCCTCTTTCATAATAGGCGACTTGTATAGTAGTATTGGTGTCGCCTCAAAAGGGCGACTCTAAAAAGCCAAATACTTTTAGAGTCCCTAGCTTCAGAGTCGCCCCATAGGCGACACTAAAGGCCATTTAGAGGCGACTCGCAAAGGTGTTTTTGTAGTAGTGCTAGTTGGTTGAATCTAAGGCGGATCCGAACGTGTTGTGAACTATGTACGGAGGGAAGATATTTGGAGTCCTATTGTGAGGGGGTCGAAAAAGCACGAGGCTAATGCGTGACCTCGTCCCTCGTGGGCGCGACGTTTCTTTTTGTCAAATCAAGTGTAATTGGATTTCCTGTGAGTTTACACCCAATTGACTAGTAATATAAGAGTCGCCATTCAGTTTTTAACGACAATGAGAAAAACTGACAAAACCCGGTTATCGTGACATAAAGGGAGTGCACTTATGTTTGACCACGACGGCCATAGGTTCCCTTGTGTTCCCTGGTGTGGGGATCTCTCAACGTACACCCGCAACGTAGAGATTGAGGGTTCGGGGGACTGTAACTACCGAGAGGAGTACTCGCTCTTCGATAACTCCAGAGGCAGGATATCCTTACTAGCTCAGCATAAATAATTGAAGGGACATGTGTTAACTATTAAACTAATTTGAATTGATTTTAACAATATGCAACACATAATACTAGATCGATCTTGATTATCTGGTTTAGATTGATTTAGGGGACCTAGCATGATAGTTTAATTGTCCGAGATATTATCTTTGTTAGGCGTGATAGAACAATCAGATTAATAGTTTAACAATTTTATAAAAGGGCGAGGAAAGCGATTAAATCATGCGAAGGGACACATTACGACGCACCCTTGAGAGGTGCGTCATGGTTCTCAGAAAACTAACCACTTTGGCTTTGCTATTTCTCCTTTTATTTAACGAATCTCAAGTTTCCGGGCTTAATTCTTCAGGCTACAAGGGACGGGATACGTTCTGTTCGATTTTTGGATCGATTGCGACAGAACGCGGGATCAATTTCGCAGCGTGAGGCTTAGGCTTAGGGGTTAGAGTTAATACTCAGAATATGAATTGTGTGTTGTGTGTTTCACGTCGAATTTGGGGCTGTATTTATAGGGAAGAGTTCGTGGAAAGATAGAATTTTAGAGCTCTAATCCAAGAAGAATTAGGAGAGAATACGTACCCAGGTATTTTCAGCGCCCAGGGCTGGGCGCCGAAGATTTTGGCGCCCAGAGCCAGGCGTTGAAAATAGGGTATGGGCCGTATTTCCTTGTCAGATTTGGACTCATGGAATACGGAGTCTTCGAGACTTATCCGAGTCTTTTAGTGCGTATTAACTTTATGACGGAATGCGTCTGGGCCCGTTACGAACTGTAGGCTCGTTAGGATTTTAATTAATACGTAACTCTTATTTTCGAATTATACTAGGAATAGGATTCCTCTTGCAAATTCTATCTCTTTTAGGATTCATGTTGGAGTGAAACACCTAATTCTGACAGGTTTCTATCTTTTATGTCTTGCCACTTTTAGCAACTACCCGTTACGACAGTTACTATTTTTAGCATGTTTCTATAAATAGCAGTTCGGGTGAAATGAAAAGGGTGATCGAGATTCGTTATTTTATAGGAGATGCGTTGCCAAGTGGAGATTTATGTTCTCATCATCGAACATTCCCTTTCGGGAATGGGGACAAAAGTAGGTGTCTACAGTTAGCCCCCACTTTGACGGAGTCTCTGGATGAGACGATGGTCAAAGTACTGGACGGAATGCGTCACACAAGCCATAGTGTATGTGACTTGTTTTTTGAGGGTCTCACGAGCCCCCGAGTGATAACATTTGACTTAAGGGTCATCACTTGAATTGTCGACATATCCCTCACGTTTCATTGGGATTTGTCAACGAATAGTATAGGAAACTCCCTCACTTTGTCATTGGAAGTATCTAAAGATGCGTAGAAACTCCCTCACTTTGTCATTGGAAGTAGCTACAGATGTTTTCGAAATCAAAGCTATAAAGTGTAATTGGGCCTGGCCAAGCCCAATCACGAGGTTAAAATGTTTTTAAAGATTCTCATTTTCAGGGTTAACTAAACGAGAAAACCCCCTTGTTTTTATAGGACGTAAAACGAAGGAAAATCCAGCACATCGCTCTTTTTTTGGAAAAAAACGGAAATCCAATCCTTTAATTTTTTGGAAAAGGGAAAACCAGAAAAAGTTATCGCTGCAGCGACTAAGGACCTGCGCGGTTAGTGGCGCAGACCCCGCCGGCTAAAGATGGCGAGCCTGTCCGCTAAGGGTGGACCGCCCGTCCGATAGAAGTGGACGAATCTGTTTTGAAATTTGAAAATAAGGACCTACGCGGTTTGTGACGTAGACCCCGCCAGCTAAAGATGGCGAGCCTGTCCACTAAGGGTGGACACCCCGTCCGATAGAAGTGGACGAATCTGTTTTGAAGTTTGTTTGTTGTTTTTTGAAAATAAGGACCTACGCGGTTTGTGACGTAGACCACGCCGGCTAAAGATGGCGAGCCTGTCCGCTAAGGGTGGACACCCCGTCCTATAGAAGTGGACGAGTCTGTTTTGAAGTTCGTTTGTTTTGTTTTTGAAAATAAGGACCTACGCGGTTTGTGACGTAGACCCCGCCGGCTAAAGATGGCGAGCCTATTTTGAATTTGAAGATTTTATTTTTCGAAAACTGAGGACCTGCGCGGCTAGTGACGCAGACCCCGCCCGCTGAAGGTGGGCGAGCCCTGTCCGCTGAGGGTGGACGTCCCTGAATTCGTTTTATTTTATTTTATTTGGAACTCGCGTGGTTCGTGGCGCTATCTTGCCCGATTGAGGTGGGCAAGTCCCTATCGTGATTTCTTTTATTCATTCTTGTAAGAGCGAATTCTTTCGAGGGATGCTCGGATTTAGTTGTAACCTGAATGTGGGTTGACAACGTGCTTAGACGGACCATTGTTTTGTGGTCATCTTCCTTCATGGTTTTGAGTTAGTTTTTACGGCTCGATTTTGCCACTACCTGGGTCCTTGATTAGGGGACTATGTATAAGTATCAACGGCGACCTTTGTCTTGAGGTCGTAAACCGGTTTTATTTTTTTGAGACATCCAAACACAGGACTTCGTACAGCGTAGTCTGGGAATATTGTTTTAATTTTGCATAATATATATTTTCCTTCGAGCCCCCAAGCACTCGTGCTTGACGGTCATCTCTTGTCAAAGAGGTTCCTTAGGGATAAGCATTTTGTAATGTCCTTGATCGTGTTTGGGATCGTGCTCGTAAGTGCGAGCGATCTTTGTAGTGGTTTGCTACTCTTAACAAAGCCGTGAGGTGCGACTTTCAGTAAAGAAATCGGCAATTTTTGAGTCGAACGGATACGGCAGGGCCCTATAGAAGTCAGGGGCCTTTTTGGGTCTGGGATCATTTTCGGCGCCCTTGCCTGGGCGTTAAAGATTTCGGCGCCCAGCGCTGGGCGCTGAAAGTGATTTCTGGCGAGGCTTCTTGGTGACACAGTTGGCCTCTTGTTCGTTCGTTTTCTTTTTTTCTTTTCGTCTAGAGATTCTTTTTTTGGAACGAACCGTTCATTTGAGATCACCGTTGATTGGTGAATAATTTATTTCTCGAGAAACCGTAGCCTTATAGTGGACCAACGGTGTTTATTATTTCCTTATTCGTTCGCCATTTCTTAGCTTAGAACGATTGTGGGATTAATCTTCAACGCCCAAAGTCAGGCGTGGGATTTGGCGTCGGAGTTGATTATTGGGCAGATCTACCTCTTTTCCGTTCGCTTATTTCACTTGGAGATTCTACGTATTCTCTTCTCTTTTGTTTTTCTTTATTTTTTGAACGTAGAATTTTATTAGAGATCACAATGAGCTGAGTGATCGTGATGATTTCTCGAGAAGCCGTAGCCGATTGGTGGACTACGGTGTTTGTCGCTTTGGGGCGCTTATTTAAAGGAACTGTCGCTCTTAAGGCGTGCAGTTATTGCAATAGTGGGCGAGTCCATATGGCCCGAGGAACATACCTTGAGGCGTATATTTTTGATCGCTCGTATATATTTTTTCTTTTGAACACGGTCGTGAATGTTCGATACTTAGAATGATGATATGTATGTGCGAACGAGCGCTCATAAAATGGCCGTTGTGTGCGGTCCATTAATCAGTTTGCTTGAATCATTTTTTTTGAGCAATGACTTATTTTGAATAGTTTGCTTAGAAGCTTGATAGGGTTCAGGCCCATTCATGAAGTGGGCTCAAACATCGTGCCCTTTCGATTGTTCAAACATTTGCTTCGAGATTTTTTTATTTTGCTATGGTTGTTTCGTAGCTTGGAGCCCCCAAGTATGCATGTTGGGATGCTTCCTTTTGGCGTACGATTTTGGTAGGTTCTTTCGAGAAAGATGCCTTGGGGTTCCGCTCGTGTAGGTGCGAGCTATCCCTTCCGTGGTAGGTAATATTTCGCTACCTTTAATTCTTAATGTAGGAGTCGTGGGGCTTGCATTTTGAATTTGGGCGATAAGTAATCTTTGCCTCTTTTACACATGCTCTTGGTCGTGCCTGCATTAGTGCAATATGCCTTATTCTCTTTTTTTTTTTAGACTTGTACCGTGGGATGGTTGAACTTATGGTGCGACGTAGGCTTGTGTGGCCTAACCGCATGTATTAGAACATTTCTCCAGGTGATGGGATATCATTATTATTTTTTGCATTGGAGTACTTCATCATTCCTCGTTCAGGTGCTCGAACAAGTGTAACACCTTCTGCGTGGGTGTGCACGGCTTATTACTTCGTTCGATGCGAGGATTCATAGGTGTTTCTTTCTTGTTTTCATATCTGGGCAAAATTTGGCAAGCAAAGAGATTCAGCGCCCAGGCTGGGGCGTTAAAGATATCGGCGCCCAGCTCTGGGCGTTGAAAATGATTTCTGGGCAGACAGTTTTTATCTTTGATTTTTCTTTCGCTTTTGCTTTGGAACGACGTAGACTGTGTAACGGATGCTTGTAGGGCGAGCGTTATGTGCAGTAGTTTGATCGGAGTTTTGGTGACTCGCGATTTTCAGTTACCCTTGTTAGTGGGGTGACTTTATATATTCTAAGTAGTGCTTAGAATTTGGGAGGGGTTGTAGCCATTCTAAGGTTCGTTTTACACGATTGAACCTTAGGATTGTGCCCCTATGACGTGTGTATAGCATTAGAGTCGAGAATTTGCGATAAAATCGTCATTTCGAGCATTTTTAGAGTGTTTTTCTCAAGCCCCCAATTGTAGCTACGGGATTGGCTCGGTGCTATAATGCTTGGCATACGTTTTTTATGCATTCATGGTGACATGGATCATGAATAGTTTGAACCAGACTCGTTTAGTGCGAGGTAAGTTCGAGTAGTGATTTGCTACTTCTCTTGTAAATGTCGTATTGTGCGATATTGCCATGGTCAAGGTAGTCACATGTTGAAGTGTGCCTTGACCAAAAGCTAGGTGCCTTTCATTACCCATAATCATGTTTAGAAATCTTTTTTACTCACTTGCAACATCGAGATAAACGCATACTTAGCTTAAACCAACGACATTTTATTATGTTCGAAGAAGTCTTTGAAAATTATTTGAAATCCGAGTCCTACTGTGTACAATCCGAGGTGTCCTAAGTAAGTTGTCTTATAGAAGGGTTCGTACAGGATTACATGAGTGAATCAAAATACTTTTATGATTTTTGGAATGCCGTCTAAGGATTTGCTGGAAGCCAGGGTGCAGGCGTCAAGATATTACCTGTGCCCGTGTGGCACATGCTTTAGGTTTTTAGGACCATCTTTTCCAGAATTGCGGGAATATAAACCGCTTTCAAATTGACTTAGATTTACTTGGTGTATGTCTGCACAAAAGGTCAAGGTATACTTAGTTATTTCCCTAGCTCTTTCATTTCAATTTTTATCCCCCAGTTGCTATTATGTCTTCTCATTAATGATGCTTTCAGATTTCGATTTTAAATGCCCATGTCATATGTCTGAGTAGGGTGAGCCTTGGTTAAGTGCCAAGTCCTATTGACAATGTCTGGTTTTTTTTTCAAAGGGGATTAGCAAGCATTTGAATTACCATGAACGGGTGCCCTGAGTTCGAAGGAACGATGGGGCGATGCCGTAGAACAATCCTCTTTATTGCAAGCTTACTGCCTTTACTACTTGTTGGCGATTATGACTGTGTCTAGTGGTGAAAGAAGGTCTTTAAGCGAACGACTATGTCTGGTGGTAAAAGAAGGTCTTTAAGTGAGTTAGTTCGCTTTAGGGAGGGTCAAGTCGAGTACTTTAGAGGTCATGGACGCTTGCGCTAGCCCCCATTCAATTGAGGCAAAGAGATCTTTTGAGTCTTGGCTAAGTGCCTAGGAGTGTGAGTGCTCCTTCTGGCAAGGGTACGTGCCCTTTATTATTTTTTGATGTGTGCTCATTTTGGCATCTTGATGACTTTGATTCTTCCTTTGACTTTAAATTTTTCTTTCGACTTGGATTGCAAGTAATTAAATTTCAATAAGGGACTCTATTTTTTAGTCTTGTTATTCTATAGGCTTTAACATTTTTGCAAATTGGTTGGACCGAATCATGGATTGCCTACGTATCCGCCTTAAATAGATTTAATTTGGAATCAGGTCTTGCGTAGTTCTTAGCCAGAAAATGGTTTCTTGGAATGTCGATTTTAAACAAGTACGTTCGAGTGGAACCGCAATGTTTGAAATAGGGTGAAATAATTGTACGAAAATTTTGGAGCGCGCGGATTTTGCGTATTTTATACGATCTTCTACCCCCCAAGTGTTCGTTATTCTTCCATATGTATATAGGAAAATATACGAACACTTTTAGGAATTGGGAGTTGGAAGCAAGAACGGCGCCCAGGGCTGGGCGCTTTTATTTTCGGCGCCCAGGTCTGGGCGTTGAAAGCGTGTTCTGGGCTGCCTTTTTGCGCTGCTCCTTTTCGTTTCGTGCCAAGTATTTGCGAATCTTTTTTTGTGCGCTAAATGCTTCTTTTCCTTTTTTAAATGCTTCTTTTCTTTTTTTTGTGCGCTTTGCAAAGTTATTTTTTATTATTATTTTTTATTATTATTTTTACGTTAAGCGTAGAACGTACTTTTCATTTGTTTTTTTTTTATTCGTGACTCAAGGCGGCTTGAAAGACGGGTCGAATGAGATAGGATAATTTGTATAGGTATTAGTCAAGCATGAGGATTACATCTGCTAGGACTCACAATTTGCAGCCTCGTGCTAATATCATGAGTTTACATCGGCCAATGAGTAGCATGGGGACGGCTCAAGGATGTATCCAAACAAGTTATATGGTCATTATACTAATGGTGGTGTAAGAGAAGTTTTGGGCTTTGGAAATAATGGGTATGACGCACGTGTCAATGGCCGTACGTAGTCTGCAGTTGATAACAAGTTCAAGAACAAGAGTCGAGGTAATGGTTTCTTGGGTTATGGCAATGAGAACATGGATGGGTTAAATGAGCTGAACAGGGGCCCCAGAGCGAAGGCGTCTAAGAACATAAGGATTGGAAAGGGTAGACATCGTAGAACTTTATGTAGTTTTTGTGGCATGATTTGGATTGGTTGACTCAATTCGTTTCCTTCGTTTACTTGGGTAAATTTCTCACTTTGGGAGGTACGGGCTAAGTATTTCATGGCTCGCTCTTTTCGCTCTCCCTTTTCTCTTTCTTTTTAAGTATTTCATGGCTCGCTCTCTTCGCTCTCCCTTTTCTCTTTCTATTTTCTCTTTTTGCTTGGGATTTCTCCCCAACATAAATCCTTCAAAATTTTTTATTTGGGATAAAAGGTAGATGGTTGTGGTCTTTGAGTCACGAGGCGAGACTGAGTGAGCCTCGTTTGGTAGGCCTATAGTGGAACTTTAACTTTAGTAGGCCTAGGGTGGACCTTTAGCTTTAGTAGGCCTAGGGTGGACCTTTAAATTGTCTTACTTTGCAAGCGTATTTAGTCGTTTCTTAAAATGTGCAAATAGCGTAGATTCAAAATGTTGTTTTTACTTTATTGAAATTTAACGAAAGAATTACATCGAAAATAATTTTTTTTTTGTCAGACTCCAGTTTCTGGGATTTAATTGGAAGTTGTGATTTAGACTCGAACTTTCATTAATCTTTCTGATTATAACCCGTGTATGAATATAAGGAGGTGGCCTAGACTCAAAATAATGACGTGGCGTAAGCCTATAATACTTGACCAAGCAACTCTCAGACTTAGGCTAATTGGACCATAACTTTCGTTGGTTGACACTTTAGATTTTAACCCTTGGGGTGTTCATTTGTCCTGCGCCATTTTGCTTAATGTTGGCAAGGTAGTTAGTCGGGGAGATCGAATTTTCATTTTTGCAAGAGTAGAATCATTAGTGCGGCTTCCCTCTTAGTGTGTATTTCTTTACCCCGATGGTAGCCTTATGGCGTGCCGATTTGGGTATTTTCATGGTTCGTCATGTTGCATTCATGGAAAATCTTTTAGTCTGTACTTAGGAGTATTTCAAGGAGCGAGTGGCTCGAGAGGACTATGATAGTCGTGACCCAATGTGATCATAAGCCTTGAGGCCATTAATTTTTTGTTGATGGTATTGACACCTTAGGTTCACTTTGGGGGTTGTGCGACTATGGGGGAATGATTTTCAGAATGTGACTGTTTCCATTTTGCAAATACTATAATATATTCTTTTTATTGGTGGGAGAGAGTATTGAGGCCGTAGATTCTTAGCAAGGGATGACAATTACATATGGGTGCTTATTGATTTAAATGTTAGGAAGGGAGACTCAATATGGTTTAACCTTTTAACTTGCAGAACGACACCAAGCATTAGGACCGATTCTAAGACAACTAAGACTTAGGATTTAGATTGTACTTTGGCATAGCCTAGTCTAGACTCGGATTTATTTATTTTTTATTCGAACATTATTTTTCCTTGAAAACTCTATTTGAACATTTTTTTTGAATACTTTTCCCATGTGACATTCAAGGCCATTAGCATGCTCGGTTTTGGTGCCGAACATTGTCGTCGTAGGAGGCCTAACAACGACACAAAGAGTTTTTTTATTTCATAAGTCGTTCTTAGAATTGAGTGCCTTTTCGTACGCCCTTGCAGCAATTTGCACGAATTTTCTTTTACTGCTACGTATTTTTTTATGCGCGGGCACCGAGGCTGTTGTGCCTGACCAAAAGGCTAGGCAGCAACTTCAGCGCCCAGCGGTGGGCGTGAGAATATTTGGCGCCCAGCCAGGGGCGCTGAAAATGCGTCCCTGACTGGTACTCGTATTCTGTTCGCGTATATTTTTTTGTATATGCGACTTAATTTTGCGTGCTTGCCTAATAACGTCCTTTACGCGTTGTGCAGCATTGTGGGATTCGTTACGGGCCATCCTGAGCGTCGCTTATTTTTGTGGCGATCGTTCGGGGTTGCGGAACACGTATCTTGGCATAACTCTTTGGCCAATTGGTGTTTATGAATGTTTGGACAATTTTTAAGGTCGTTGGTTTTCTAGCATTATTTGTCACACACAATCACATAATTCGCTACACATAACTAACATTACACCATGAGGCAAAAATAATAATATGTCATGTAGTTTATGATAGGCTTCTATGGGTAGTATTTGCGCCGGCTTGGTACCGCTTCAATCGCAGATCCAACACATGCCCTGGTCGAGGTAGTGCCTTCAACAGCCGAATTTCGCCCAAGAGGCCAATCACGATTTAAGCCAAGGGGGCATGCACCAATGAGAGGGACCTAGTGGGCGAACGATTGGGTTTGGGACGGGTGAACTACTAGCAAAAAGTGCCGAGTGGACAACATTCGAAGCGTATGCACCCCCCGGTTGGCGATGGGTATCCTTAGTCCCAACTCCCGAGATGAAACATCCCAAGCGAGCCAAGATTCGTTATGCGGTTCTGCCCGTTCACATTAATATGCTGATTTTCAGGTCGTCCCAACTTGATGGCGAAATAAACGCGGGGTAGGATCGTTTCACCCTTCGGCTATTTTGATTACCTACGAGCACGAGTATTTCCTTCACTGTCCCCAGTGGAGTCGCCACTGTGAGGGGGTCGAAAAAGCACGAGCCTAATGCGTGACCTCGTCCCTCGTGGGCGTGACGTTTCTTTTTGTCAAATCAAGTGTAATTGGATTTCCTGTGAGTTTACACCCAATTGACTAGTAATATAGGAGTCACCATTTAGTTTTTAATGACAATGAGAAAAACTGACAAAACCCGGTTATCGTGACATAAAGGGAGTGCAATTATGTTTGACCACGACGGCCATAGGTTCCCTTGTGATCCCTGGTGTGGGGATCTCTCAACGTACACCCGCAAGGTAGAGATTGAGGGTTCGGGGGACTGTAACTACCGAGAGGAGTACTCGCTCGTCGATAACTCCAGAGGCAGGATATCCTTACTAGCTCAGCATAAATAATTGAAGGGACATGCGTTAACTATTAAACTAATCTGAATTGATTTTAACAATATGCAACACATAATACTAGATCGATCGTGATTATCTGGTTTAGATTGATTTAGGGGACCTAGCATGATAGTTTAATTGTCCGAGATATTATCTTTGTTAGGCGTGATAGAACAATTAGATTAATAGTTTAACAATTTTATAAAAGGACGAGGAAAGCGATTAAATCATGCGAAGGGACACATTACGACGCACCCTTGAGAGGTGCGTCATGGTTCTCAGAAAACTAACCACTTTGGCTTTGCTATTTCTCCTTTTATTTAACGAATCTCAAGTTTCCGGGCTTAGTTCTTCAGGCTACAAGGGACGGGATACGTTCTGTTCGATTTTTGGATCGATTGCGACAGAACGCGGGATCAATTTCGCAGCGTGAGGCTTAGGCTTAGGGGTTAGAGTTAATACTCAGAATATGAATTGTGTGTTGTGTGTTTCACGTCGAATTTGGGGCTGTATTTATAGGGAAGAGTTCGTGGAAAGATAGAATTTTAGAGCTCTAATCCAAGAAGAATTAGGAGAGAATACGTACCCAGGTATTTTCAGCGCCCAGGGCTGGGCGCCGAAGATTTCGGCGCCCAGAGCCAGGCGTTGAAAATAGGGTCTGGGCCGTATTTCCTTGTCAGATTTGGACTCGTGGAATACGGAGTCTTCGAGACTTATCCGAGTCTTTTAGTGCGTATTAACTTTATGACGGAATGCGTCTGGGCCCGTTACGAACTGTAGGCTCGTTAGGATTTTAATTAATACGTAACTCTTATTTTCGAATTATACTAGGAATAGGATTCCTCTTGCAAATTCTATCTCTTTTAGGATTCATGTTGGAGTGAAACACCTAATTCTGACAGGTTTCTATCTTTTATGTCTTGCCACTTTTAGCAACTACCCGTTACGGCAGTTACTATTTTTAGCAGGTTTCTATAAATAGCAGTTCGGGTGAAATGAAAAGGGTGATCGAGATTCGTTATTTTATAGGAGATGCGTTGCCAAGTGGAGATTTATGTTCTCATCATCGAACCTTCCCTTTCGGGAATGGGGACAAAAGTAGGTGTCTACACCTATACTTGTTCTTGTTCGGTTCGGGAGCAGCTAGGGAAGGCACACATCACATTGTATGTATCTTAATTATGCTAATTGACTATGTGGCAATTAATTTGGATTCCTGGCTTTATGGCTTTTCCGCATGAATTATATTGTTTATATTATTCATAAACCTACAGTGGTATCAGAGCCTCTAATTAATTCCATAATCAATTATAGTTAACATGGATTAAATTTTATAAATTTACAATGAATTAAAGGGGTGATTAATTTCTTGTATGTAATTAATTGCAAATTTGTGCGATTATTTGATTATATGTTTCACTACTACAAAAATTGGCAAAGAGACCCTTTCAAATATGCCAAAGAGACCTTCTCTGGACAGGTCTCTATCTCACAGGTCTCTTTGATAAAGAGACCCCCTCATTAGAGGGGATCTCTTATTAAGAAAGAAAAGACCCTTTATTAGAGAAAGGGGGTCTGTTTTCCTAGTGACTCAAAAAATAATTTAATAGCGGAAGAGACCCACCATTAGAGAAATGAGGTCTCTTTGATAAATAGAGGAGACCCATTGTTAAAGAAATGGGGTCTCTTTGTTAAAAAGTTCAGACCTAATATTGAAGACAGGGGGTCTCTTTGACATTTTAACATTTTTTTATTATGAAAAAGGAGAGACCTATTATTATAGATGACGGGTCTCTTTTCAGCTATATTTTAAAAAAAAAAAAAAACTGTAGCATAAACACCAAAAGAAAAACGTCAAAAACAAAATTATCATAATATTAGTATCATATACAATGCTTAACAACAAAAATTTAGAACTAAATACATATGCAATTAAGTTTTGCTGGAACATTAAATGGCATTAAGCCATTTCATACTACCACCTATATTTTTCCTAAGTTGTGTCTTGAAAGATCACCCAAAGCATGATTCTAACTTAACATGCTCCAACATTCGTATCTAATCCACAATCACGCTCTTGAATTCATCAATATTAGTTTGCGGAGTAGGCACCGGGAGCTCGAAGAAATAACTACAAGACAACTAAAGCAAGTGAGAGAGAGTCCAAGGATCACAACTTTACAAGTCATAAACATAAAGCATAAGATCACTAATTCACAAGCCAAAGTTGTGAAGAACAACATGAAGAAACTCCAGTTATAAAAGCAGAACAAGACAAGCTGATAAGCACAAGATTGTAGAACTATTTTCGTGATTTAGTGAATGACATAAATATATTAGCATTACTACCATTTATTACCACCTACTGTATAAGCCGCTAAAGAGTTGAAGAATGCAGCAACTCTTCACATTCGTAACTGGCATTAGCATAAAATAAATATTAACATACTATATGGGGATGGTATCCGCATCAGGGCTTAAGATAGCTATAAGCCTATAAGGTAATTGTTGCCCATGCTTTATGTAACCAATTTCACTCAATCTTACGATTAAGGGCTTAGGACAGTTCATCAACATCATACCAAAGGTTAATTGAAAACTACAAGCCCCGTTTGGACGTATTGAACTGCTTTCATAAACTATGAAACATCATTTAGTAGTAACCATTTATGGAATACGCCATATATCTAAAAGGAAAAATCCCAGCCAGAATTTCAAAAGCTATAAGCACTTACAGATAGCAAATAGAATCACTCCTCGCGCAATCAAGACAGTAGGCATGCTCGCATGGACTCTGCATAAACAAAAGTTTATAGTTGTTATTAAACAAATGAATTCCACGACAAAACAGATTAGTAATCAGGAATATAGGTATTGTCTTGCATGGTCCAATAATAACCAGAAATGGCATTTAATCAAACTCCTACTATATTATGTGCCCCCTTTCACATTGCACCTGATCCAAGTCTTCTGACAATTTGGTCATCCAACCAGGGTGTTTAACCTAATTTGAAAATATTTCTCAAGGATGCACATAAATTGTAATTTGACTACGGATCAACTCATACACTTTCTACGCCTTGACAATCATAACTTCTCAGAGGACCTCTAATATACAACAGATGCTCACTTCCTGATTCATGGTTTAGAGTTATGTTGATCACACTCCAGTTACAAAGCCACCACCTCCCCCACCAAAAAAAATCTAGTGAAACTTCTCTAATTGGTTTACTTTCTAGATCTGAGAACTAAAGGCAACATCATCTTTCAACCCAAGCAACCCACGCAACCCACAACATCACCAGGAGAAACAATGGTCCAGTCAAAAAAGGCAAACGAATAAGGACTAGAAGTACTTCTGTTACACGGATCTAAGACTACACAAGCTCAGCGAATCAACCGCTTACCATGCATAGTGACACAACCAGGTATCCTGAGCTGAATTCTCATAGTGATAGACCTAAAAGATAAACATTTACTTCAACTAACCTAATATCTCGTGGAAGGGGTTGTTTTATATGCAAGACTCTCACAACAGAAATTCAAACATACACTTTTTTTATCCTATGATGGTGTTAAACTCAATTTTTGAAGGATAGATCCTTATTTATCTCTGTTAAGCTATTCAAATAAGAACTTTACTCTTACCTAAACGGAAACCTGCATAGACAAAATACCAACAGTCGATGCCTCAAAATAAAACAATATGTTATCTGGTCCAATTAAATTTTGACAGAATTATGAAAGGCAAGAAACAAAGACTTGAGCTTCTAAAGAATCAGCAAAACTACTTTGTACATGAAAGAAATTAAGTGAGAAATAAAAGGTTCACTCTACTTAGTTCTCAACAACCACACATTGCTTGATCTCAAATATGATGAATATTTGTGAGATGTAGGTAGATCCCTCTTTTTGGAGCAACATGTTCGACAAAAAAAAAAGGACTCAATAGCCTAGTTCTGCCCATGATTATCTTAATTAAAATGTCTTATCTCAAGTTCACAAGACAATATATGCACAAGAAGTTGCTTATAGACTATACATTAGTTACGACGTCGAATTTGCCCTCCTCGAAGATCTTTCCGAGTAAATTCCGCCATATATACCAGAATTTAAGACATACAACAATATGACAATATGTTACTAAGTTTACCAAGTTTAAAAAAGGCTCAAAGTTGAGAATGTTAGCAGAAGTTTTGCTTACGGCACAATCTGCAATGACCATAGGAAAACCCAACATCATCTATCCAGGTCGAGCAACCAAGCACTCTAATCATCAGGAAATTAGAAAATCAAGTTAACAACTTAAATAAGCTAGAGTTAATTTCTACAGACAACCAGTTTAGATGGTTAGTGAAGATAGACTAGTGTCCTGTCAACTTGATATGTCAAAAGTTACAATCACAACCTATCATATCTATTCAGATAATCAAAGCACCTTCTAAAGAACATCTATAATATCAATATCATTCACGAAATAAATCAAGGGTAAGATTTAATTTTCAAGACTCCTGATAAAACCTCAACCCCTCTACATAATAATTTACAGTTTTCAAAGGATTTAGAGGAAGAGAAACAAGACCTGTAGTACCAAATTTGTTAGAAAAATCTAATATTCAAAAAATTCACAGAAATCATACAAATTTGTGGAAGAAATATTTCCAAAGTGCAGGGTAATTTTCACAGAAAAACATTGCAATTACTCTAACATTCAACTAAAAGTACAACACCAAATCAAAAAAACGAAATTCAATTAAAAGTAAAACACCAAATCACCAAAACAACTGAAAATGTAAAGAGAGATAAATAGATTTACAGATTCGTTACCAAAAATTTCTTAAACTTTTCTTTTAGCTTGCGATTCATCCCTTGTTATGTTAGCTTCTATTTGAGCTATGCGACTTGACTCCCCATACAAAACCTTCAACGCTGATACATCTTTCAATGACGACATTGGCATTTGAAACAATTGAAGCTCAAAAACAGAAATTCAAATTTCGGAAATTAGGGTTTGTTATTCAACTCCGATGAGCTGAAGAAATTGGTGAGCTGTAGAAAGATATATTTGTGGGTTTTTGATTGAGGGAAAAGGGATGCGAATTTGGGAATGATAGAATTCATTGCGAATTTGATTAGATCTAAAAATGGGGGAGGGGGCTTGGTTTTCGCTGGTACAAGGAAGGAAGGAAGATTTAGGGGTTTTGATTCCAAGTTCTGTCTTGCGTATTAATTTTAATTGAATTAGGAACAGACCCGTTACAGAGATAACGGGTCTCTTCTTTTTCCCTCAGTGGACCCCCCCGACACCAAAGACCTCTCATTAATGTCAACGGGTCTCTTTTTTATCTTTCATTGTCTAGTAAGTGGGTCTATGTTAGCATAAGAGACCTGTTATTTTTTATATGAGGTCCTTTTAATCAAAGAGACCCGTTAACTACTCTAAGGGATCTGTTTTTAGAGATCTCTTTGGACATTTTTGTAGTAGTGTTTGCAGGATTTTTCGGCAGTTTTATCAATAATGGTCGAAATCTTATGTTTTTATAAGATATGTGCAATGATTGTGTTGAAACCTCATGCAAAATCGTAATGCCCAAGTCTATAAATCAAGCAATGATTGCATATTGGTACATATGGCAATTGGATGACAAAATGTATTTCTCAATCAAATGTTGGAAGAAACTATGTACATGGTATGTTATAGGATTTGGAGTCCTATACTTGTTCTTGTTCGGTTCGGGAACAGCTAGGGAAGGCAGGCATCAAATTGTATGTATCCTAATTATGTTAATTGACTATGTGGCAATTAATTTGGATTCCTGGCTTTATGGTTTTTCCGCATGAATTATATTGTTTATATTATTCATAAACCTACAGTGGTATCACGAGCCTCTAATTAATTCCATAATCAATTATAGGTAACATGGATTAAATTTTATAAATTTGCAATGAATTAAAGGGGTGATTAATTTCTTGTATGTAATTAATTGCAAATTCGTGCGATTATTTGATTATATGTTCCGAGGATTTTTTGGCATTTTTGTCAATAATGGTCGGAATCTTTTGTTTTTATAGTGAATTTCGCATGTAAACGACGTTTTAAAATTTTGACAGAAATCAAAGATTTGATGCCGAATCCAGAATTCCCAAATTCAAAGCCTAAACTATGACTTTTCGGAGATTTTAGTTTTTCGAATGCAAAATTTGTATTTTTTATGATGTTAAATTAAATATTTGCGAATCTTGTATGTAAACCTTGAATATATGATTGACCTACTGTATATGTTTAACAATTTTAAGGCCTAATATTGTTAATTATACAACCTAATTTATAATTATAATTAATTTGTTGAATTTCAAATAATTTAGAATTTGATTTGAATTTCATAATTAATTGATAATTTAATTAGGATCCTATGATTAAAAACCACCATAAAATTTGTTAAAAATTGAAAAGTTTTAAAAAATTTATGACCTAGATTTTAATCCTTAAAAATACATGTAATCGAAAATTAATTTGAATAATAAATTTTCGCCCAAATTTAATGAAATTAATATGATTTATTAATTTGTAGTTAAATTTAAAATATAAAAATTATTAATTTTTATAAAACCGATTACCAATCTTGCACGCACAAAGCAATGGAAGCTAAGTGTTACCCTTAAGGGGTGTTGCATAGTGCGGGCATGCGACGATGAGCAAGGGAGCTCGTCGCCCATGCGGTACGAAGCAATGAGCAAGCAAGGCATGCGCGCCAGGCTAGGCCCTATACCGTGTGTGCTATGCGGGTGGTCGAGAAAATTGGGCGACGATGCATCCTAGCGCAAGGCACGAGGCAAGGCAGCAGCAAACGAGCAAGGGAGCTCGCGTACCGCTGCGCATGCCACTGCCCAGCGCGCAGCCAGCGAGAAGCAGGCATAACACGAAGCTATTGCGATGTTGTGGTGCATCACTCGGCCAGCAGCTACGCGGTCCCTGGGCGCTGCCTTGTGCAAGCGGCCCATGGGCGCTGCGGAGTTGGTACTTGGGCGAGGCATGGGCTTCGGCCTATGGCCTTGCCTTGGTACGTTTGGGTCGTTTTGTTTATGTTTCGGTTGAAAACGATTTTAATTAAATTTAATTTCGTAATTCAATTTTATCTCGGTATTTAATTTTGATTAATTTAATTATTATAAATTATTTTATAATAATTATTTTACTAAAATTAAAACCTTGATAAAATTTAAATTAATTAATTTTAATCAACTGAAAATAAAATTAAGGGATTTAAATATTAATTTTATATGAGCTTTAAATTTTAATTAAGTTTGTAAGTTTCCGGTTGGACTAGGAAATACAATTTTATGTTTAAAATTTGTAAAGCATGTAAATTCTTGGTTTTAGTGGGAGCTTTTAGTCATTATACTCTTGATTAGGTCTACATTCCTTTAAGGTTAAAACAACTCGATTAGAACTAATAAGGTTGAATAATTTGTAGATTATTGGAACCCTTTGATTAGTTGCTGCAAATGTTTATGTGATGCATGATTTTTTCTACTAACTTGCTATGTGAGCCATTCATTGATAAAAGAATAGGTGAATGGTATATTGTAAATGTACTGTTTTGCAGGTTATGGAAAGTGACTAGTATGGCCCAAATAGGATAGAAAATATGGCCCGCTTACCATTAATTTGAATGTAAAATTGGTCTAATGCACCAAAGTTTTTATTTTAAATATGGTCTGCGTACCATCAAATAGTTGTAATTAGTTTTAATTATAGCATATCCTATTTGAAGAAAATGGCGTCTCCAATGGTGAAATTCAAGACGGAGTTTCCAATCCATTTTCAAAGACAAAGTTTGAAGTTGAAGCTTCAAGATGAAGTCGGGCCATACTAGATCACATTTAAATCTTATGCATGCTTTAAGTTATTTATCGTTTTAAATATGTCTTAATTATGCATGAGATTATGACTTGATTATGTTGCATGATTAAGGATTTTAGTTCACTTAAAATCTAACCAACATAGTAAGAGCCTTAAGTTCCAAACTTTAAAAATTGAGTTAAAGGGTGCCATGCCAAAATAACACTTACTTGGATAAACAAAATTCTCAACTACCACCAAACTAAACCAAATTCGTCAAAACTGTTGAAAAGTAATTTCAGAATATCTTTTCAATAATATATATATATATATACATATATATATATATATATGTATATATATATATATATATATATATATATATATATATATATATATATCTAAAGAGTTGCTAAACTCAGTGGGAACTTAGTGTTTGTTATTCGACAAACTAAGGCCCAAGTATAGATATATGTTTCATTGTGATTTATTCAAATGAGACACAAGGGTTTTTCATGTTTCTACCATGAATTTTTGAGAACATAATGTTTGTTTGCTCGAAATAATGTCCTTTTGGAGGTTCGTTTCCAAAATGACAAGTGGGAGAAATTAGACCTCGAAAGTCTTCGAGGCGAACAACAAACATAAATGGACATTCCGGAGGTTTGTAGAAGTTCTTCAGAAAACCCGAACACTTATTCTTTAAGGACTTTAGAAGTGGCTTTAAAGAATAGACATCTCTTAGAAGACTTTACAAGTGCTTCAAGGAGAACAGAATATTCAAAGGACTTACAAGTGTCTGTTGATATTCTATTGTTTGATGTTCTATACCTATGTAGGCATAGAGTCAGATCAATGAAACTATGAGACTCTTCTATTAGATAGTGAAGAAACCTACAACTTGCAGTCAAACTATTATCAAGAATGGAAATGAGTTTGTGACTTGTGAGAAAGATATGACGAAAATAGATTCCCTAAAATGGTTAGAGGCCATAAATAAACTTAATGTTTAATTGGTTAAAGGCCATAAAACATACTTAGTGTTTTGATGACAAAATTGAAATTTTGTTGATTTGCAAGAATAGTTTCACACTTATTGGTTGCAAATTGGTTTTAAGGATAAAAACCATCAAACATGGAATTGTGTCTTTACACACAAAACTAGATTAGTTGCTAAAGGTTACAAGAAAATTCACGGTGTGGATTGTGTTGAAACCTCATGCAAAATCGTAATGCTCAAGTCTATAAATCAAGCAATGATTGCATATCGGTACATATGCAATTGGATAACAAAACGTATTCCTTAATCAAACGTTGGAAGAAACTATGTACATGGCATGTCATAGGATTTGTGGATCCAAATAAATGCTTGAAGAGGAAAGCTAGCTTATGGAATCTAAGTATGGATTTAAGCAAGCAATTGGGAATTGGAACTGTATTTTAGTGAAGCTAATAAGTATTTTAGTTTCATAAAATGTACATGATTCTTATAGATATATAAGAAGTTTAGTGGGAGTACGTAAAACTTTATTGGTCCTATGTGTATCACACACATATCTCTCTATTGTGAAATAACACTCAAATGATAATTATTTAAATTTGAAATTATTCAATGATGGACCAAGGCGAAACTTAGTACATATTGGGTATTAAGATCTATACCCAAAAGATCTTAGAATATTGTTTTGGATTAAGTAATGGCATTTACTAAATCAAACATGAAAGACTCCATTGGAGATATTTGACCCATGTGAATAAATCTAAGTAATGAATGTTTGAACTATGTATAAGCATTTACTAAGTTAAACATCAAAGAATCTAATGAGATTCTTCACCTATATTATATGTCAAAGAATTTAGCTGGATTCAGTATCTACTGAAATTGGATAACTAAATTTACATGAATAGAATTCAATTGAGAATAATTACGCAAAAGAATTTATCATGTATGATATAATATGAGGATCGCCAAAAATGTATCGTATGGCTTTAGGCATGACGAACATATACCAATCTCTATTGGGCTAAGTAAAGATCAACTAGATTGAGATCAAGAAAAACTTATGGTACTTGCAAAAGTACATAGGAATAGTTGTTGATTCAAGGAAATGAAGATATGCTAAATATTGATGCTACACGCATAAACACTGGCAAAGGATCAAGCAAGATGCCTTTGGAGTTAACTATTGGCAAGGACGAGCTACAGAGCATCGTGTTTTGAAATGGCAACATGGATTGAAGACTATGAGTTGTTGCGTGGGAAATTAAACATTAATTTCCATGTTCAGAGATACAGATGGAAAGTCTTCCACATATCTGTGAACTGCTTGGATAAATAAATCTAAACAAAGCATCACTAGAAACCCTTACAATTGAAGTAAAAGTAATTATTGCCTAAGAAGCAATAAAACAGAGTTGTTTTCGTTAAGAGTTCTTCACTGAACTTAGGTAGATCACATGTCTGTTGACTTGATGGTTCTTCATTGCAAAATGCGTAGAACCACTATTGAAGTAAGAAAGACTAGATCACAAAATAAACAAACTCAAAAGATCTTATCATTCTAACTCGAAAGACATTCGATGAAAAAGGATATTAAGATTGGTAAAGCATGATAACTAAACCTATGCAACAAGTGAAATACAACACTCACATTGTGGCACTGGAAGTCAAAACATAGTTTTGAATTCCATTAATCGTTTTAAAGATGGGTTCGAGGCCCATGGTTATAAAACAATGGGTTGAACATTTATCATATATGAAATGTATTTTCATATTCCATTTAATCTTGGTTTAGTATTAAATGATGAGTCCTTTCAATTTGACGATATATTCAAGATAGACTGTCAGGACCAGTCCTGTGACTAAGAAATGTCTATCAAGTGAACTTGAATGTCAAAAGTTGAAAATGGTCCATGGTCGGAAGTTTTCTATAAAGGTTGACGCATAGAAAACGCTAGACGACTAGAATGCAAGATGACTAGTAGTTCTGTTTCTTAAACTATGTGGACATGGCAATGTCGCAATCATTTGCATAGATACTTACTTGAGAAGATTAGTATCGAACAGACCTATGAAACTTTACTGTAAGAGATGAAAATCTGTCATAAGTAAATTTCATTAAAATTATTAGACACTAATCCTGAATACCTGAGTGATTTGAGATTACTTGTTTGAGAACTGGTTACTTTGACGTTATCAAGCGTCGCACCGTAAAAGGAGACTATAACTGGAGCGCTCAGGTTATCACCTATCAAACGAAGTCTAACCTCAAGATCACAAGATTGGGATTGTCCTCCCATAAATCGGGATGAGATGTTGAAAGTTGTACAAGGCCACTCAGAGAGCTAGAAACTGAAAAATGCATGGCCGTGCTTAGATGAATCATAGGCTATGATTATCTGTTTATTTGATCAGTTGAACTCTGAAACCGAGAAATACCTCTAGACATAATAAGGATGACTACTCTTACCTTATGTTCATGAGCAAGCATCAAATGACAAAGGAATTAGGCAATGCACACTTGTCCCTAAAGACAAGTGGGAGACTGAAGGAAATAATGCCTTTAGTCCAAGTATGCATTCAATGCTAAGTATAATAACTTCAGTTCAGTATTAATTGATTAAACAAGTTAATAATTCAGTGAGATCAAGTGAACTGAATGCCTAGCTAGAGGCCGCTTCAGTTCAAGTGGAATTAATAATATTAATCCACAGCTTACTCTGGACTGAACCCGTAGGGTCACACAAATAGTACGTGAATGGCTCAAGTATTTAAGTGAATATATTATTCATTAAATACTCTATTTATGAACATTCGGAAACGGATCTCGGTTCCAGTGGGAGCTGGAATCGTCAAAAGGCAAAATATAGAATGCTCCGGGAATGATGATATTGCCGGAAACGGAAATATGGATCATGACGGAAATATAAATATTATCCAAGTCGTAGATGTTGCCGGAAACGGAAACATGGTTCGTATCTAAAAATATTATCGGAAATAGAAATATTCCCGGAATCAGAAATATTGCCGGAAACGGAAATATTGTCGGAATCGGAAATATTGTTGGAATCGGAAATAAATTATGGAATCGGAAATATTGAATATTTGTTCGAATCATAAATAAATTCCGGAATCGGAAATATTAAATATTAGTTCGAATCGGAAAACAAATCGGAAATGCGGCGTGAAAACGCTCGACGAACGAGCTTGCAAGACGCAAGGCCCAGCGCCAAGCAATCCCGTGTTGTGGAGCAGCGAGCATGGGCCAAGCAGCAGCGCCCAACGCGCGGGATTGCCAATGCCCAGCGCGCATGGTCCGAGCAAAGCAGCAGCGCCCACTCGTGGGCTGCGGGGTGCGGGGCTGTGTGCTACACTGCCAAGTCTTGGCCGGTTAGGATGGCTTGCTTGTCAAGTAATCGTGTTTTCCTAATTCCACTAAATTTAGATGTTTTAGATAAATCTAAAATACTTGAGTGTTTGATTAAACCTAAAATTTTAATGATATTAATTAACTAGAATCCTAATGGATTTAGTTAATTGATTCCTAGTAGAATTCAAACTCCTCTGTTTCCACCCTATAAATATGTGGTTCATGATCACAATTTATAAGGCAATTCAATAGTATTCCAATTTATAAGAATTTAATACTTGCCTAATATTATTGTGAGTTTCCCGAGTGCACATAAAACCTTAGAGAATATTCTAGTTGGTTGAATCTAAGGCGGATCCGAATGTGTTGTGGACTATCTATGGAGGGTCGACATTTGGAGTCATATACTTGTTCTTGTTCTGTTCGGGAGCAGATAGGGAAGGCACGCATCACATTGTATGTATCCTAATTATGCTAATTGACTATGTGGCAATTAATTCGGATTCCTGGCTTTATGGTTTTTCCGCATGAATTATATTGTTTATATTATTCATAACCCTACAGAGTCATCCCAATATTTTCTTTTGACTACAGGCTCGGGTGTTGGTTCTAACTGAACCAATTTGCCTTAAGCACTGAGTCGGTCGTAGGCTGCCTCCAAAGTCGACCCTAGTGGGGCAAACTTTTGGCCTCTAATCCAGCGCTTAGTCCTAGGTGGGCTATTTTCAACATCGTGGACATCTAGTGCTTGACACTTCTCGCCTTTCTTGTAGGTGTTGTTTCGAGGCGTGTATTGCGGTTTTCTCGCAGCGTTCTGGGTATTCTGGAAGAGAACATCTTCAATTTTGATTCCCACGTCATAGATTCTCTTAAAGGAGTCCAGACCGAGGTGCCGAACATGTTGTTTGTAAGCAGGGTCCAAGTTATCAATAAATTTTTGGACTAGCTCTGGTTCGGGAGGCCTCTGTATTATTTGAGCAGCCTGCTCTCTCCATCGGGCGAAATAAGTCGTGAATCCCTCATTCTTTTTCTGCGAGAGGACTTCTAACTCGCACATGGTTACTTGGAAGTCCATATTTGACGAGTATTGCTTGACGAAGATGTTAGTTAAGTCTTCCCAGGTGGGGAAGGTCTTATGGTCCAGTTCATAGAACCACTGGAGTGCAGTTGATTCTAAGGACAGAGAAAAGGCCGATAGATACATGGATTTTTCCACGCCTTTCATGTTCATCGCGCCCACGAAGCTCAATAGGTGATTTCTGGGATTATCTGTCACCTTGAACTTAGGCAAGTCAGATGAATTGAACTTGTCTGGTAGTTTTCCAGAAAGGGGTTTGGGGTCAACCGAGAAGAATTTGCTCCCCATGGTCTACTGAAGGGCCATTTTCTCGATTTTCCTAGCGTTATCCTGCTCGTTTTGGGCCTGAGTAGCCGTTAGCTAGCTTTTGATTTTCCATGCGGAGCTGTTCTATAGAAGTGGCCATCAACTTGACTTATGCGGCCAAATCTTCGAGCGACATGTTTCTAGTTGGTGTAGACACCTACTTTTGTCCCCATTCCCGAAAGGGAAGGTTCGATGATGAGAACACAAATCTCCACTTGGCAACGCATCTCCTATAAAATAACGAATCTCAATTACCCTTTTTATTTCAGCCAAAACTGTTATTTATAGGAACCTGCTAAAGATAGTAACTGCCGTAAAAGGTAGTTGTTAAAAGTGGCAACGTCATAAAAGATAGAAACCTGTCAGAATTAGGTGTTGCAGTCCAACATAAATCCCAAAAGAGATAGAATTTGCAAAAGGAATTCTGTTCCTGGTATAATTCGAAAGTAAGAGTTACGTATTAATTAAAATCCTAACGAACCTAGAGTTCGTAACGGGCCCAGACGCATTCCGTCATAAAGTTAATACGCACTAAAAGACTCGGATAAGTCTCAAAAGCTCCGCGTTCTAAAAGTCCAAATCTGACAAAGAACTCGGCCCAGATCCCATTTTCAACGCCTGGATCTGGGCGCCGAAATCTTCGGCGCCCAGCCCTGGGCGCTGAAAATTCCTGGGGCCGTGTCGTCTCCGAATTCTTTTTGGATTCGTATTCAAAAAATCTATCTTTCCACAAACTCTTTCCCTATAAATACAGCTCAAAACCGGCGTGAAGAGGACACACAATTCCATAACCTGAGTATTGACTCTAGCCTTAAGCCTAGCCTCACGCTGCGAAATTGATCCGGCGTTCTGTCGCAATCGACCCAAAAGTCGAACAGAACGCATCCTGCCCCTTGTAGCTGATGAATTAAGCCTAAATACTGGAATATTGCTTGGAAACCCGAGATTCCTTAAATAAAAGGAGAAATAGCAAAGCCAAGTGGTTAGTTTTCTGAGAACCGTAACGCACCTCTCAAGGGTGCGTTGTAATGTGTCCCTCATATGATTTAATCGCTTTCATCACCCTTTTATAAAATGGCCAAACTATTAACTTGATTGATCTATCACGCCTAATAAGATAATACCTTGGACAATTGAATTATCATTCTAGGCACCTTAAATCAATCTAAATAAGATATTGTTATGTGTTGCATATTGCTAAAATCAATTCAGAATAGTTTAATAGTTTAACGCATGTCCCTTCAATTATTTATGCTGAGCTAGTAAGGATAACCTGCCTCTGGAGTTATCGATGAGCACTCCTCACGGTAGTTACAGTCCCCCGAACTCTGAATCTCTGCCCTGCGGGTGTACGTTGAGCGATCCCCACACCAGGGATCACAAGGGAACCTATGGTCGTCGTGGTCGAACATAATTGCACTCCCTTTATGTCACGATAACCGGGTTTTGTCAGTTTTTCTCATTGTCGTTAAAAACTGAATGGGGACTCCTATATTACTAGTCGATTGGGTGTAAACTCACAGGAAATCCAATTACACTTGATCTGACAACGTCACGCCCACGAGGGACGAGGTCACGCATTAGCCTCGTGCTTTTTCGACCCCCTCACAGTGGCGACTCCGCTGGGAAACGTTAATGAAATACTCGTGCTCGTAGGTAATCAAAATAGCCGAAGGGTGAAACGATCCTACTCCGCGTTTATTTCCTTATCAAGTTGGGACGACCTGAAAATCAGCATATTAATGTGAACGGACAGAACCGCATAACGAATCTTGGCTCCCTTGGTGTGTTTCATCTCGGGAGTTGGGACTAAGGATACCCATCGCCACTCGAGGGGTGCATACGCTTCGAATTTTGTCCACTCGGCACTTTTGCTAGCAGTACACCTGTCCCAAACCCAATCACTCGCCCACTAGGTCCCTCTTATTGATGCATGCCCCCTTGGCTTACATCGTGATTGGCCTCTTGGGACGAAATTCGTCTGTTGAATGCACTACCTAGACCGGGGCATGTGTTGGATCTACGATAGAAGCGGTACCAAACCGGCGCAAATATTACCCATAGAAGCCTATCATAAACTACGTGACATATTATTTTTGCTTCATGTTGTAATGTTAGTTATGTGTAGCAAATTATGTGATTATGTTGTGATTGTGTGTGACAAATAATACCAGAAAACCAACGACCCTAAAAATTTCCCAAACATTCATAACACCGATTGGCCGAAGAGTTATACCAAAATACGTGTTCCGCATCCCAGGGCGATCGCCACAAAAATAAGCGACGCCCAGGACAGCCTATAACGGATCCCACCACGCTGCACAACGCGTAAAGGACGTTATTAGGCGAGCACGCAAAATTAAGTCGTATATACGAAAAAAGGATACACGAACAGAATACGAGTACCAGTCAGGGACGCATTTTCAACGCCCCTGGCTGGGCGCCAATTATTTTCAACGCCCCTGTCGGGCGCTGAAGTTGCTGCCTGGCCTTTTGGTCAGGCACAGTAGCCTCGGTACCCGCGCACAAATATACGTACCAATGAAAAAATTCGTAACAAAGTTGCTACGAGGACGTATGGAAAAAGGCACTCGATTCTAAGAACGACTTATAAAATAAATAACTCCTTGTCGTCATTAGGCCCCCTATGACGACAATGTTCGGCACCAAAACCGAGCATGCTAATTAAATGACCTTGAATGTCACATGGGCAAAGTATTCAAAAAATGACGTTCAAATAAAGTTTTTAAGAAAAGATAATGTTCGAATAAAAAATAAATAAATCCGAGTCTAGACTAGGCTATGCCAAAGTACAATCTAAATCCTAAGCCTTAGTTGTCTTATACATAGAATCGGTCCTAATGCTTGGTGTCGTTCTGCAAGTTAAAAGGTTAAACCATATTGAGTCTCCCTTCCTAACATTTAAAAGAAATCAATAAGCACCCATATGTAATTGTCATCCCTTGCTAAGAATCTACGGCCTCAATACTCTCTCTCACCAATAAAAAGAATATATTATGTAATTCAAGTATTTGCAAAATGGAAACAGTCAAATTCTGAAAATAATTCCTCCATAGTCGCACAACCCTCAAAGTGAGCCTAAGGTGTCAATACCATTGGCAAAAGAAAAAATTAATGGCCTCAAGGCTTATGATCACATTGGGTCACCACTATCATAGTCCTCTCGAGCCACTCGCTCCTTGAAGTACTCCTAAGTACGGACTAAAAGATTTTCCATGAATGCAACATGACGAACCATGAAAATACCCAAATCGGCATTTCCATAAGGATACCATTGGGGTAAAGCAATACACACTAAGAGGGAAGCCGCACTAATGATTCTAGTCTTGCAAAAATGAAAATTCGATCTCCCCAACTAACTACCTTGCCAACATTAAGCAAAATGGCGCATGACAAATGAACACCCAAGGGTTAAAATCTAAAGTGTCAACCAACGTAAGTTATGGTCCAATTAGCCTAAGTCTGAGAGTCGCTTGGTCAAGTATTATAGGCTTACGCCACGTCATTATTTTGAGTCTAGGCCACCTCCTTGTATTCATACACGGGTTATAATCAGAAAAAATAATGAAAGTTCGGGTCTAAATCAAAACTTCCAATTAAATCCCGGAAACTGGAATCTGAAAAGAAGCAAAAAATTATTTTCGATGTAATTCTTTCGTTAAATTTCAATAAAGTAAAAAACAACATTTTTGAATCTACGCTATTTGCACATTTTGAACGACTAAATACGCTTGCAAAGTAAGACAATTTAAAGGTCCACCCTAGGCCTACTAAAATTAAAGGTCCGCTATAGGCCTACCAAACGAGGCTCACTCAGTCTCGCCTCGTGACTCAAAGACCACAGCCATCTACCTTTTAGCCCAAATAAAAAGGGGGGAGAAATCCCAAGCAAAAAAGAAAAAAGTGAAAGAGAAAAGGGAGAGCGAAAAGAGCGAGCCATGAAATACTTAGCCCGTACCTCCCAAAGTGCGAAATTTAGCCAAGTAAACGAAGGAAAAGAATTGAGTCAACTAATCCAAATCATACCACAAAAACTACATAAAGTTCTACGATCTTTTACCCTTTCCATCCCTCATGCTTGACTAATACCTATACAAATTATCCTATCTCATTCAACCCATCTTTCAAGCCGTCTTGAGTCACGAATAAAAAAAAGACAAATGAAAAGTACACTCTACGCTTAATGTAAAAAAAATATATAAATAATAAAAAAGAAACTTTGCAAAGCGCCTTTAAAGTTCGTCTAAAGAGAAAAAGAATCATTTAGCGCACAAAAAATATTCGCAAATACTTGGCACAAAACGAAAAGGAGCAGCACAAAAAGGCAGCCCAGAACACGTTTTCAACGCCCAGCCCTGGGCGCCAAAAATAATAACGCCCAGCCCTGGGCGCCGTTCTTGCTTATCACTTTTCAACTCCCAATCCCTAAAAGTGTACGTATATTTTCCTATATACATACAGAAGAATAACGAACACTTGGGGGTAGAAGATCATATAAAATACGCAAAATACGCGCGCTCCAAAATTTTCGTACACTTATTTCAAACATTACGATTCCACTCGAACGTACTTGTTTAAAATCGGCATTCTAAGAAACCATTTTCTGGCTAAGAACTACGCAAGACCTGATTCCAAATTAAATCTATTTAAGGCGGATACGTAGGCAATCCATGATTCGGTCCAACCAATTTGCAAAAATGTTAAAAGCCTATAGAATGACAAGAATAAAAAATAGAGTCCCTTATTGGAATTTAATTACTTGCAATCCAAATCGAAAGAAGAATTTAAGTCAAAAGAAGAATCCAAGTCATCAAGATGCCAAAATGAGCACACGTCAAAAAATAATAAGGGCTCGTACCCTTGCCAGAAGGAGCACTCACACTCCTAGGCACTTAGCCAATACTCAAAAGATCGCTTTGCCTCAATTGAATGGGGTCTAGCGCGAGCGTCCATGACCTCTAAAGTACTCGACTTGACCCTCCCTAAAGCAAAGTAACTCACTTAAAGACCTTCTTTCACCACTAGACACAGTCATAATCGCCAACAAGTAGTAAAGGCAGTAAGCTTGCAATAAAGAGGATTGTTCTATGGCATCGCCCCATCGTTCCTTCGAACTCAGGGCACCCGTTCATGGTAATTCAAATGCTTGCAAATCCCCTTTGAAAAAAAATTAGACATTGTCAATAGGACTTGGAACTTAACCAAGGCTCACCCTACTCAGACATATGACGTGGGCATCTAAAATCGAAATCTGAAAGCATTATTAATGAGAAGACATAATAGCAACTGGGGGCTAAAAATTGAAATGAAAGAACTAGGGAAAGAACTAAGTATACCTTGACCTTTTGTATAGACATACACCAAGTAAATCTAAGTCAATTTGAAAGCGGTTTATATTGCCGCAATTCTGGAAATGATGGCCCTAAAAACCTAAAGCATGTGCCACACGGGCACAAGTAATATCTTGACGCCTGCACCCTGGCTTCCAGCAAATCCTTAGACAACATTCCGAAAATCGTAACAGTATTTTGATTCACTCATGTAACCCTGTACGAACCCTTCTATAAGTCAACTTACTTAGGACACCTCGGATTGTACACAGTAGGACTCAGATTTCAAATAATTTTCAAAGGCTTCTTCGAACATAATAAAGTGTCATTGGTTTAAGCTAAGTATCTCGATGTTGCAAGTGAGTCAAAAAGATTTCTAAATATGATCATGGGTAAAGAAAGGCACCTAGCTTTTGGTCAAGGCACACTTCAACATGTGACTACCTCGACCATGGCAATGTCGCACAATACGACATTTACAAGAGAAGTAGCAAATCACTACTCGAACGTACCTCGCACTAAACGAGTCTGGTTCAAACTATTCATGATCCATGTCACCATGAATGTATAAAAACGTATGCCAAGCATTATAGCACCAAGCCAATCCCGTAGCTACAATTGGGGGCTTGAGAAAAACACTCTAAAAATGCTCGAAATGACGATTTTATCGCAAATTCTCGACGCTAATGCTATACACACGTCATAGGGGCACAATCCTAAGGTTTGATCGTGTAAAACGAACCTTAGAATGGCTACAACCCCTCCCAAATTCTAAGCGCTACTTAGAATATATAAAGTCACCCCACTAACAAGGGTAACTGAAAATCGCGAGTCACCAAAACTCCGATCAAACTACTGCACATAACGAAGACATAATGAGAAGACATAATAGCAACTGGGGGATAAAAATTGAAATGAAAGAGCTAGGGAAAGAACTAAGTATACCTTGACCTTTTGTGCAGACATACACCAAGTAAATCTAAGTCAATTTGAAAGCGGTTTATATTCCCGCAATTCTGGAAAAGATGGTCCTAAAAACCTAAAGCATGTGCCACACGGGCACAGGTAATATCTTGACGCCTGCACCCTGGCTTCCAGCAAATCCTTAGACGGCATTCCAAAAATCATAAAAGTATTTTGATTCACTCATGTAATCCTGTACGAACCCTTCTATAAGACAACTTACTTAGGACACCTCGGATTGTACACAGTAGGACTCGGATTTCAAATAATTTTCAAAGACTTCTTCGAACATAATAAAATGTCGTTGGTTTAAGCTAAGTATGCGTTTATCTCGATGTTGCAAGTGAGTAAAAAAGATTTCTAAACATGATTATGGGTAATGAAAGGCACCTAGATTTTGGTCAAGGCACACTTCAACATGTGACTACCTTGACCATGGCAATATCGCACAATACGACATTTACAAGAGAAGTAGCAAATCACTACTCGAACTTACCTCGCACTAAACGAGTCTGGTTCAAACTATTCATGATCCATGTCACCATGAATGCATAAAAAACGTATGCCAAACATTATAGCACCGAGCCAATCCCGTAGCTACAATTGGGGGCTTGAGAAAAACACTCTAAAAATGCTCGAAATGACGATTTTATCGCAAATTCTCGACGCTAATGCTATACACACGTCATAGGGGCACAATCCTAAGGTTCAATCGTGTAAAACGAACCTTAGAATGGCTACAACCCCTCCCAAATTCTAAGCACTACTTAGAATATATAAAGTCACCCCACTAACAAGGGTAACTGAAAATCGCGAGTCACCAAAACTCCGATCAAACTACTGCACATAACGCTCGCCCTACAAGCATCCGTTACACAGTCTACGTCGTTCCAAAGCAAAAGCGAAAGAAAAATCAAGGATAAAAAAAAAAAAAAAAGGAAAGAAACATCTATGAATCCTCGCATCGAACGAAGTAATAAGCCGTGCACACCCACGCATAAGGTGCTACACTTGTTCAAGCACCTGAACGAGGCGTGACGAAGTACTCCAAAACAAAAAATAATAATGATATCCCAACACCTGGAGGAATGTAATGTTAGTTTTCTGAGAACCGTAACGCACCTCTCAAGGGTGCGTTGTAATGTGTCCCTCATATGATTTAATCGCTTTCATCACCCTTTTATAAAATTGTCAAACTATTAACTTGATTGATCTATCACGCCTAATAAGAAAATACCTTGGACAATTAAATTATCATGCTAGGTACCTTAAATCAATCTAAATAAGATAATCACGATCGATTTAGTGTTATGTGTTGCATATTGCTAAAATCAATTCAGAATAGTTTAATAGTTTAACGCATGTCCCTTAAATTATATATGCTGAGCTAGTAAGGATAACCTGCCTTTGGAGTTATCGATGAGCACTCCTCTCGGTAGTTACAGTCCCCCGAACTCTCAATCTCTGCCCTGCGGGTGTACGTTGAGCGATCCCCACACCAGGGATCACAAGGGAACCTATGGTCGTCGTGGTCGAACATAATTGCACTCCCTTTATGTCACGATAACCGGATTTTGTCAGTTTTTCTCATTTTCGTTAAAAACTGAATGGCGACTCCTATATTACCAGTCGATTGGGTGTAAACTCATAGGAAATCCAATTACACTTGATCTGACAACGTCACACCCACGAGGGACGAGGTCACGCATTAGCCTCGTGCTTTTTCGACCCCCTCACAGTTGGGGCAGGGGAGAACTGGGTTGGAATACTCGAGATCCTAGAAAAGGAGAATGACGGGTGGAGACACCCGAGCCTATTTCTGCAATCGGATTAGCAATTAGGGTGGTAGACTCGAGACGCGTTAATCTGATCTTCAGTTTGGCACCAAGTAGCAGAACCAGCCCTATGTTACATGACAGCTATTTAAGATAATGGATCGGTTTATTTCTGGACATGAATTTGACACTAACTCGGAATGGCTCGATTTCTCAGGTAAAGGTAGTTTTCTAAAGACTTAACTCAGGTGAACGTCGGATTTTTTTAGCTTGAATGGTGTCATGCCATTCATAAGTATCATTGGTGAGCCAACAATTACTTTGCAAATCATTTTTAGTCTAAGCCAAGGGTACACGAGAAATTATCGGGAGTGAGGCAAGTGGCGCCAGAAAATTCCAGCGCTCAAAAGCGCATCGTTGGAATTTTCCAGCGCTCGCCTGTTGTGCGCTGGAAATTTCTAGCGCCTGCAGGCATTTGTGCGGTTTACCTCCTTTAGTCAATCCTGTTCTGTGGCTTGAATTTTACCAAACTGCGCCCTTCGTATGATCGTTCATGCGCTCAAACGTTCAGCATTTCGACGCAAATGACAAGTAATTTGCGCGTACTGGCCTTTGGGTTTGATTGGTAAAAGCTAATGCGGATTTTTTTGTTGATTTTGACTTAACGAGGCTTCAATTCCGTGAGAATACCTTCGGCGCAATTTTGAATATGCATTCCGGAATGGGTATTTGAAGCCAGACCTACGTAATGCTTAAGGCAGATGCGTATTTTGGTCTTCCGAATTGGTTGCACGATAGACTGGATTCTAGACTTCAAGTTCTGATTTGCGGCTTAAATGCGAGGAAAAAGAAGGCGTGCGCTGGAAAGTAACAGCGCACGGGATGGCAGCGCTGGAATTTTCCAGTGCTAGCTTGGGCGGCGTGACAAATTTAGGCGCTGGTCGTTGTGACTTTTTCTTTTCCTCGTCGCAAGCGTTAGAATTTTCTGGCGCATAGATTCTGCGCGCTAGAATTTTCTAGCGCAGGCCAGGGCAACGCTGTTTTATTCTGGCACTGGGCTCCTGGTTGCGGAATTTTGACTCTGATTCGCAGCTTTAATATTATTTCGACGTTTAGAGCATATTTTGGGAATTTTGAAAGCATTGTTGACCTTAAACTGAGCGTCTGGTTGATTAGTTTCACATAGCACATAAAAATCTACATCAAACTAACAACAAAGCATGATTTCAAGTACAATGCGCATTTAGCTTATGCTAGTCTCTAAAGTTCAATAGGCTCGGGTGTTAAAGGGTACCAAACCTATCGTCAATCCCCCAACAGGCCCTTGTCAGAGTATTCGGGTTCATGACGAATTTTATCAAGGCCTACTCGGCACGTGCTGGAGTGGCATATACCGTGAATGGACCTAGGATATAAGCGGTTCGGTTTTGGTGGATGTGCTACATTGCGAATGCATCAAGTGGATAACATCTGAAGCGCGTGTACCCCCGGGCTGATAGGTATCCTTAGTCTGGACTTCCGAGATGAAACATGCCAAGGAAGCCGAGATTCGATGATGCGGTTCTGTCGCGATCATTCGTCACAATGTATATTCAGGTCGTCCCAATTTAATAATGAAATAATTTTGGCGTAGCATTCGATTTCTGCTATGCCAGCTTCCTCACCGACGCACTACTTGCACAGATTATTTCAATATTGTACCCAGCGGAGTCGCCACTTTGAGGGGGTCGAAAAACACGATGGGGCTCCTCTAAAAGAGTATATGGTCCGCACGACTTTTCCCCTCTGGATGTGGCAAGAATATTAAGTAAATAGGAACTAACTTTGGGCGTTAGCCTCTATTTACTAGTATATAGGAATCGCCATTCAGTTTAAGAAAAATGACAAAACCCGGTTATCGTGATATGTCTAGAGTGCAAACATATTTGTCTCACAACGGCCATAGGTTCCCTTGTGATCCCTGGTGTGGAGATCCCTCAACGTACATCCAACGGAGTAGAGATTGAGAATTCACGGGACGTTTACTAATACGAGGAGTGCCCGGCATTAGCCCACGCGACACGGTCCTTACTAGTTCAATTATGACGACGATGGGACATGCGTTATGCTACATTACTACTCTGCATTGATTTTAATGCACAAATATTACTAAACAGATATCAAAACGCTGATTTAGATTGACTTAAGGTGCTTAGAGATAAAACTGGTTTGTCCAAGTATTATCTGATTTAGACGTGAGCAATGTAACAGATTAAAGTTAGCAGATTTATATAGTGAGGAAAGCAATAAAATATAAATTCAGGTTTCAACAAACCGTAGGCTTTACTACGATTCTCAGGAACACCTACCACTTGACTTTACTAGCTTTCCATTTGGCTTTAGAACTTTCTGATGACTGACCGACTACGAGACGGATTCTTCCAGAGTTTTTGTGTGTTTTAGGCTTAGGGATTGAGTTGGGGTTTCAGCAGCACTTTGACAATATTCGGACTAATTCGGATGATCGTGCGGGCAGGGTCTGCTTAACAAAGTGTTAAATGTGGCAGACACATGAATTCGGGACAGAGAAAAGCTTCGGTTAATACTCAAGCTTAGGGTTTAGGGTTAGGAATGTGTGTTATTTTCCGGATTTCAGAGGCCCTATTTATAGTAAAATAGGCTAGAATAAGATAAATCTTTGAAATGTGAGTTTTCAACTGAGATCTGTGCAGCGCTAGAAATTTCTAGCGCTTGGATCAGGGGCGCTGTTAATTTCTAGTGCTTCACATCTCAGAGCTAGATGTGTCTTGGTGACAGCTGGATTAACTCTATATTTGCGTGATTGTGTGAGGAATAAATTACAGCGCCCGAGTATAATGACGCTTGGTGGCGCTTAGATTACCAGCGCTAGAATTTTCTAGAGCTGGTGTTTTACTTCATTTTTCCAGTCTTATCGGTTTTTACCCGAATCTTATCACGATTTCTATCCTTTACAATATGAGGCGAGATGCAACTCTCATTCTTTATCCAACGATAAATCATAATGCGATTTAAACACTCGGATGTTTTATCTTATACAGTTGCCATTCTGGGCAGCGTTTAGGCATAGCATTTACTATAAACTAGATTAGATCCCGTGCACGCACGGATTATGATAATTATTTTTACAAAATATTTAACTAAATATCCCAAACTACTGCACAATTATTAAAAACTTCAGCATACTCATTTAAATTTATTTATCTAATATGCATTTTATATGTGTAATATGCTAATTTGATCGACATATCGATTGAATATATTTTTCATTACTATAATACCGATTTGACTAAAATATTATCAAAAAATATTTAGCAAAATTATTATTATGTGATATCTATTATTTCCATAATTTATTAACTTTTTTTCCATACAAATATAGTTTACAAAAAGGTAGAGAATAAAAATAAAATAAAAAGATATATATTTTTGGAAAATATTTTAGGCGGGAAAATTTTACACCAGGAAGTGACATGTGTCATTCCTGGTGTCTGTTTTAGTATACATTAATAGATGGTAGTTTCTAAAAATGGAAATACGGTTTACGGGATCGTCAGTCATGGATCGTTCGTATCATATTTAGGAAAGCTTAGTCAAGCGGTGTTTGGTTTCATAATCGAACACACCATATCGGGCCTAGGGACAAATGTAGGCGTCTACAATATGTAATTAATATTGCACCCAATTATAATATTCAAATTTATTGTTATGTATAGTAGTACTATGCTTTTCTAAAAGTTAGTTTCAATTCGAATCTAAAAAGTATTACATTGAAAATATGATTATATATTTATTAATGTAATTATAGACTAGAATTTCAAATGCCACACAATTAAGTGTAGAAGTGATAAAATGTAAAAGATAAAGTACAAAGAAATTTTTTTAATTACTCAAGAGCAGGAGTTCAAGAAGTGTGACTATGGACATACGAAATTGTATGAGACACTATATAACTCTATGTTGGAGAACTTAGGTAGCAATTTATTATTTTTGTCGGCAATTATATGCTCAAGGAGTCAAGTATGATGAGCAAGATGTAGAAAATAAAATTAAAGATCAACACAATCTATATAATATACTAAAAGAAAGGAAATCAATGTGGTGATGGCAAATGTCACTCATTGATTGGCCTCTCTTTTTAATTTTAAAAAATAATTATTAGTTTAAATTTATTTTGTCTTATTAAGGAAGAATCAGAGAGGATATTATTGATCGTCATTATAAAACTTAAAGATTTTTTTAATATTCCATTCTTAAAGATTCATATATTATGCTAAATATTTTTCCTAAAGCTAAAAAAAATGATTATATTGTTATTTAATTAAAAAAATATTAATGTCATTATATTATTTTGACTTAGCTATGTAAAATATATGGACATATATTTATGCATGTAATCAGAAGCTTAAGTAACTATTGTACGAATGTTTCGATTATCTACGCTATTATATACCACGTAATAAATTATGGAAATTAACTTGCAAAGAATAAAATGCTTATATGTTTCTCCCTCCATTCCTTAATGTTCTACCCATTTTGAATCTTGACACTATTCATAATGGAAGAGAATCTCTTAAATTACTACCAATATATAAGAAAAAATATAGTCATGTGGGGTCTTGTTTGATTCGTCTCAATGAGCACTTTGACAATATGAAAATTTTATAATTTTTAATAACACGTAATTAGAGATATTAATGATGTAAAATGCGCATTGGTAAATGTGCCAAATTGAAATGGGTAGAACATTTAGAAACAGATGGAGTACTTGATTACTTAAGCTGTGAAATTGGAAATTACAATACTGACGAACAATTTTTTTTATTAATGTCGTTTATCATATATAATAAGATAAAACAATGGTCTCCAATATAATTAATATAAGTGATACGAGTGCAGTAATCGATTATGTCATAGTCATATATACACAGTGGATTTTCAGTGTAATATTCGTATATGGTGAATTATGCTCCATGTTAATCATCTACTATTAACCATCTAAACGTGCATATTTAGTGCATTTATATGCGTAAATTTGAAATCATGACATACATTGCCAATAGTATCTGTAATTAAGATCTTTTTTTTACATAAGCTAAGTGTGTGATTAATATCAAACTATATAAAAAGTAAACTATTTTCTAAAATGATAACTCATATTGTCGTGAATAATCATGATCATCTTAAAGTATTCGCACGACTATTTTCGAAAACTTGCTTAGCTTGCCCATATAACTATCTAAAGATATTTGAATTACCAAATACTACTTAGCTTTGTATGACAATCTACACCATTTACCAATATCACCCAATATTGATCTCTATTCTATAAGGGAAGATGAGATGATTTGGTGTCCATGTAAAAAGATTAAAATGCACTCATTAAGTTACTAATTAAACTACATTACCTCTATTATAAATAAAAAAAATGACTTAAATCAAGAAAAAAAATAAGCATGTCGACAATATAAAGAGGAAAATAATCAATAAAACTTACAAAAACCACCCATAAAAAAATTTAGAGTAATATCAAATGTTGAAATTAAATTCTTTGATTGTTGTTTTCATTTTGTATACCATACATTAAAGCATAGAGGATGCCATTAAAATCTTAGCTCAAAAAGCAATGTACAGTAAAAAAATCAACAGAAATTCATGAAAAAAAGAGCATAAAAATAATTTTCATTTTTTTATTCCTTTCAAATTCTACTAAATTTTTTTATGTATTTAATTTAATTCAAACTTCTTTTATTTCATCTCAATTTGCACTTATTAATTTGTTGACAAAAGTTGATAAAACTAATACGTAATACTTTTTTTTTTTAATTCGAAAACATGGTAAAATTAATTATTTAAGAGTCAAAATTACAGGGTAAATAATTAAGGGAATAAATTACTTAGTTTATCCCTCAAATTCTGCAATTTAGAACCAACAATAAATTTCAAAGGACATTCAATATGTCACAAAACCAAAAATGCAAGAACATAACATGTATGGACTCAAGTAAATTTTGAATTGACTATTAATTGTAATTGAATGTGAATGAAGCTAATTAAGAAAAATCTGATTATAAATTTTATTCAATAAAATTTTAATTTCAAACAAAATCATATTGTTAAGAAGTAATTATTTATTTAAGGAATAGACTTAAATTAAGCAAAGTAAATAATTTTAATTGAAAATTTAGAAAATAAGAAATTAAGGAAATGATCAATAAAAATAACTTCTGATAAAATTTTCTAAAAAAAATAGATTAGAATTAATGTTGAGATTCCTCTCAAACCAAAACAATTAGTCATAATTGTGAGGCTGACAAAAAATGGTGGTAGTATTATAATAAAATTATTATATTATTAATAAGTTTGCACAACATAAATATTTTGAATATGTTATGTAAAGGATTGCAATATGTTATGCATGCATCACACTTTATGATCGGGCGATTTTGGATTTTGGTTGGGCCGACGACGGAGATAGACAAGATGATTGAGATTTTGTGTTGATGAGCGGGTTTGAGGATATCATCTACCCACCTTGGAGATGGAGCGAGTTTAAATTTATTGGATGTGATCATGTGAATACACTCGCTAAATCCTAATCATGTATGTAACTTTTTAAATAATTTTATCAACACAATCAATTTTAATACCCCTTAATTACCTTATGTCAATATATTCAAAGGTTTGCTGAAAAATAAAGTAAATTATCTACCGAATATAGGGATGTTAGATTGTTTGAGGGGCGGGTTCTTTTGGAGACCCTCCCGCGGATTCATCTCATGGCCGAGCAGGGATGGAGGAAAGTTTGGTGGGTGATGTGGTTAAAAAATGTATGATCCAACGCGGGTGATGAAGCGGTAATGAGTTTTAATTAGATTGGACCTGCCTTCCTTGATTATATTTCCTCTAATTCATTATAAATATATCAACATTTTTTTACACTCCTTTTATTCCAATTTAATCGTCACACTTTCTTTTTTCGACCGTCAATTTAATTTTCATACTTCTTTTATGGCATGAACTCACGAATATATTACATCTCTCTTCTCACTATCAAAATTTAAGGTCTTACTTATTCTCTCACTCACTTCAACTACTTTTGTGTTTAAATATAATAGATAAGCCAAAATCCACTTATCATATAAAACTCCGTGAAAAATTAATGTGACGATTAAATTGGGAGGGATAGAATACTATCCTACACATTATGTAGTATAACGTTTTGTTTATTTACTCAATTACTCTAATAAATCAGATAATCGAATTGTCGAATTATCTAGAAATAATATTTAAAATTCAAAACACTCTTACCGAAAAAATAGGTGAGTCTAGGGGAGGGTTTGAGGTGGATGTGGATACATGGGTGGGTGGTGGAGCAGAGAGGGATTTTGTTTTTTACCCCTCGAGACGAGGAGGGGGAGGGGTAGCTATCGTTCCTATCACTGGTGGTGGCGGGGATGGGGATGAAATTGTTTAGACGGGTACGATGTAAAGGTCGCGCCCCGTCTCAACGTCATCTCTAGATAAATAAAGTAAATGTTGGGGTTATGTGTTAAGTGGTCGGGTAATGAGGCAGATGGGCCGAGCATTAAGGTAGATATAACTATCGAAGGGAATGGTGGATTAAAATAAATTTAATTTTGATAGAGGTGATGAATGATGATGAATATAATTTTGTCCATGTACCCTTTTTTGTTTTATTTTTTTAATAAATAAGACGACAGATAGGTTAACAACAAAATTATCCATCATTAATTTTAATTAGCAGAATATCTATGACCTCTATTATGATGATTATTATCTACCACCATAGTTTAAATTTCATATAAATTTATATTTATATTACAAACCGTGCATCGCACGGGTACTATACTAGTTATCTATACTAATATATTAAAAGGTGTTTATCTATACTAATGTATCAAAAGACGTTTATGAAAACGTATATGTGTCACGTATACCCCCTCCTTATTACGCCACCTCACCGCTAATAAGCATCATGGCATGTTGACAACCAAAAACAATCATGTAGCAAGGATCGAACATCAAACCTCATGGATTAAAGGTTCACTTCTTACCATCTTAACTAGCTATAATGTATGTTATATTTTCTAATATAAATGTAAAATACAATCTTTAAAAAATGGGCACTTTTTTACATAAAATTAAACCCTACTAAAAGTAAATCCCGGAGCAACGCCCGGGCCACACACTAGTTTTAAAATTAAAAACACACGTGTGGTAGAATACTTTAAGTCCTTTAGCAAAAATTAAATAAAAACAGTATTACATTGAAGGGATTGGCAAAAAATAGAAAAAGTAGTATTTGTATCGTAATAAAGCACACCTCATCGATATATTTTAAGAAGTATTATCTAATGGAAAATAAAAAGTGATAAATTCAAAAGAGTTGACATATATCTAATGAAAAGGTAATTAGATGAATACTCCCATAATTTATGGATTCTCTGAAAAAATGATTTGGATAAAATCAACCAAGATGATCAAAATATAGATTTCCATATGATCAAATTTTAATCTCTGATATCTTTGTTAGATTTCTATATAAAGTTTTGGTTTTTTATGTTTCTATATTTGGTTATATAATTTATATTTTAGTGGTCGTTGCTTTTAGTCTTTGTGTGATTTTCGTCTTATCCCTCACCGTCTTAAAATAATATCACTAAACACATTTTGTAATAATTTGTACGGGTTTATTTAGAAAAATGATTAGGTAATTCTTTAAGTTTTTATTAAACAAATAATCAAAACACTTTCTATGTAGTACTATGTACTCCCACCATTCCCAAAACAAACAAAAATTATTTCAGTTTCTAATTTTCACGTTTGTAAATGCGCCTTTTGTATCATTTTTATCTCTAATAATACATTAGATAAAATTATAACATTTTGATATCCTTAATATATACTTATTGAAACGAATCAAACAAGATCCCACATGAATATGTTTTTTCTTATGTATTGAAAATAATTTAGAAGATTGTTTTCAATTGTAAATCCTGTCAAAAATTCTAAATTGTAACATTAGGAACGAAGGGAGTAGTTGTTTTCTTTGTTATTATCCATAGTAATAATTAATAAGAGTTAAAAAAAATAAAGTAAAAATTGGATCTCACAATCAAAACTAAAATAAAATAAAATGATTAGTTAGCGCAATTTTTGATCAAAATAGTGAGTGACTATAATTATAAGAACGATTAATAAATTATATATATATATATATATATATATATATATATATATATATATATATATATATATATATATATATATATATATATATATATATATATATATATATATATATATATATATATATATATATATATATATATATATATATATATATATATATATATATATATATATAAAGGGGAGTTTTTTCAAGAGCATTGAGAGCGTCCACGTAGGATTGTGTAATTATAAAAATCAGAATTAATTTTATCTTAAACTAAATTAAAATATAATACTAATTTGATAAGTGTAGACACCTAAATCGTGTCTCCCCTGATGGGATGATGACGATACCATTATCCTAGCTAGGTGGTTGGCACAACTCCGTGCGGAAGTCCCAATTACTAAAATGCATTCCAAAATCCAAAATCCAAAGTCCAATTCCCGAACCCGTTCCAATTACGGAACTCGGTACAAAATTCAATTTCCAAAAATAATTTTCAAAATCCAAACACAATCTCACGCAATGGACCTCTCCATTGGTTTTACAAGGCATTTTCCAGTCAATATGACACTAAGCAATCCAAATTCGGGGGCCGACCCACAAAACCGAGCATGTCGGGCCCCGTCCCGTAAAACCGAGTTCAAACACGAAATCGAAATTCAAAACGGCTTATTTTTATACGCAAATAAAGTATTAATCCCCAAGAAATCACTACGTGCCAAGGTCGTATAAACCGTACCAAGGTACAGCTATACAAGACAAAGGCAAGGACGGTGTCATCGTCCTTGCTTTGGCGGATTTTGGGTCACGTCACCTGCACCAGGCACAGGCCCTGCGCCAGGCGCAACTGGCGTTTATATTTTAGCCGATTAATCTCTTATTTAAACCCTCATTTCCTAAGAATTTGGGGGCAGCAAATCATAAACACATCGACGTAATTTCAAAATACTCTCTTAAAATCAAATACAAAAATCAAATTCTAAACTACAAATTCCTATACAATTTCAAGCATTTAAGCAATTGGAAGCACTAATCGGAAAGCTAGCCTAACCCTAAATAGGTAATTCTGAATCCCTAATCAAATCTACAATGCTTTCTACTCTTCTACCTTTCTAAATACAAAATCCAATGATGTTATCATTAGGGTTCATACCCTTGATTAACTAGGAAAATTATGCCAAATGTGTTATCTTTGGGAGGTTTCACTCTTGAAATCCTCTCCAAATGATTGTCCAAAACACCATTTCAAATATGTCATACAAGATTCAATCTTTAAGTCCAAAAACGATTAGTAAAGTTGACACTTTTGCTCTCAAAATTGTTACTTACAACAATCACACATTTTTACAAAATCAAAACCTTTTCAAAAAGTTCAATGATGTTTAGAAAAGTGCAATCCCTTTTCTAAACTAGAACACATGAATGTTCATCTTTCATGATTCAAATACAAGTTACATTTCAAGATTCCATGATGTTTAAGGTTATTTGTAATCACTTCCTTAAACTAGAATCAATTTCAAGTTATGGAGCAAAATAAAGGTGAGGCATTTTTAACATTAAAAGGTCTAATCTTTGAGATTCAAGACTCCTAATTTAAATATTCAAATTTCAATATTCAAGTTCTATTTCAATAACCAAAATCAAAGATGCTTTATGATGAGCAACTTATCTAAAGTTGAGGTTTTTAGAATTGAATCCGTGTCGGACACACTTATTATTAAGTAGTCGTTTGGCGTTCGGATCTCAAATACAATAATACAATTTCAATAACGCATTTCAATATCTCACCTTTCAGTAACGCATTTCAATATCGCACATTTCAATAACGCATTTCAATATTGCACCTTTCAATATCGCATTTCAATATTGCACCTTTATTCTTGCAATTTCAATTCCGCAATCTTTACTCACCTTATTTTTAAGGTGATCTGGTTTTGTACGCACTTTCAATAATTCCTTTATTCATTGTGATGATCATCACCTCACATGCTAAATTCAACAATATACAAAAGGTCACATCATGCTTAACGAAGATAATTCTTGGACAAATCGGCCTTAAGTTCCTTCAATTAACTTTAAATCAAAGTGATCACATACAAGTAGAAATTTCCATATCCTAAATGCATGTTCAAACCAACTTAGTGTCATGATTAGGTTTATCCGAAAATAATCCTTGTCTTGCACTCGAATGTATTTCTAAAGCTCGCAAAATAAGCATCTCGTTCCCTTGCCCGGATCTCACCCATCCGTTTCTAAGATTCAATGCCTTATCCACAAAGAGTCAACTTTGGTCTTTCCAAACCGGACCCTTAAAAATTGTTTGGTGGCGACTCCTTCGAAATTCAAAATCTTTCAAAACCCCGTAGGGAGAAAAATCGTGCAAAAAAACCCCCTACAATAAGATATATTCATATTGAGCTATAATATATATATATATATATATATATATATATATATATATATATATATATATATATATATATATGTAATATGTACAAAAAAAGGATAAATACAAATATTGTAAGCTAATGAAATTTACCTTTCAAATAATTAAAGTTCTTGGGATAATAAACTCCGATATGATGATATTGAGCTAGAAGATAAATACCAAAAATATGTAAAAGGAAGGATAAATACAAATATTGTAAGCTAATTAAAATTATCTTATTAATTATAAGAGTTCTTGAGATAATTAATAAACTACGATATATATGATGGTAGATCACATAGTATATAAACACACGAGGTGTATTGTGAATTCCACCCACCAACAAAACGTTTAAGTTTTTTTTTTCCAAAAATTAGGAAATTAAACCAATTTCAAATAGGCCAGTTCAGGTGCATGTGCTATAAATATGAACCAAATAACAAAGTTTAATAACAAAAATAAAAGGTTACTCCACTTTTTCTCTAATAAAGATGGATGGAGTGTATGGTTTGTGAGCAAAGTTGTTAAAGGCAAAGGCGACGACAATTAAAGAACAAGGCCATTAAATCGATTGGATCGAAGGAAAACAAGGTCAGCCAGAACTGCACCGAACGCGCAATTTTCTTAGACAAATTCGAGAATCACGAAGACAAAGATGAAGACGAACGTAGTACTGAGTGTTATGAAGCAATGTGGTCACAAATTTCATCGTGGTTTTTATGTAATACGTATACCATTGTTAGGAGTTTAGGAAGAGGAGGCCCTTCGTAGAAGATGTAAATGCCCATAACTTAGTTGTTGATGTAAAAACTTGCGTATTCCTCTTTTAAATCAACTGGCAAAGGTTTAATAAAAGGAAAATTAGAAGTCTAATGCAAGGAACTCAATATTTCACACAAACTATTGAAAGTATCTATGAGATGCAATTAAGGATTTCGTTTGAAATCAATTTATTCGCCCCGATCTTTTTGGCTAAGTAAATGCATGTTAAGGTTTTTATCAAAACTAGTGTATGTTTGACCGCACACTACGCGCGCGGTTTTCTAAGGTAGAAATAATATTATTGTTGAAATGAATGAATAATTATTATAAAGTATTCCTTCCATCTAATTAGTTTTGACACTTATCAGAACACATAGATTTAGTATTTTGTCGAAAGATAGATGTGATAGAACATAGTGAAGTAATTTTTTAAATTGGTTGTGAGAGAGTGTCTGGCCCTAACTTTTTGTTAATAGAAAGAAAGACGTATTAAAATAATTGTGGGGGCTCTCCTAAAATAGAAATGTAAAAGCTAATCTGGGACAGATGAAAATGGAAAATGTAAAAACTAATTTGGGATGGAGGAAGTAATACAGTTGATGAACAATTATCTACGGACTTTCTTTGTTAGGCGTTTTTGTGTAGATTGAAATTGTTGTTAGCTTTGGCATAAAATAATTATGCAACATAGTTGGACTTAGTATAAAAATTTCTAGTGCTACTACTTGAATCAATATTCATGTGAACACAACTAAGTAAGACCGTACCTATTACGACAAAATTATATAAATCATTAACTTAAAGATTAACACCGACAAAATCATATAAATCAATTACTTATAAGATTAACACCCTTGTATTTTTCCGTTATAAAATATGTAATACAAAAGAGAAAACTATCAAACGGTTAATTAACACAATACATAGACATGCTTTTTTTAGTGAAAGTAAAGCCATGCATGTTCTATACAACTTTCCAAAGCATAATATAACCATGTGTGAGGGGGTCGAAAAAGCGCGAGGCTAATGCGTGACCTTGTCCCTCGTGGGTGTGACGATTCTTTTTATTTAATCAAGTGTAATTGGATTTCCTGTGAGTATACACCCAATTGACTAGTAATATAGGAGTCGCCATTCAGTTTTTAACAACAATGAGAAAAACTGACAAAACCCGGTTATCGTGACATAAAGGGAGTGCAATTATGTTTGACCACGACGGCCGTAGGTTCCCTTGTGATCCCTGGTGTGGGGATCTCTCAATATACACCCGCAAGGTAGATATTGAGGGTTCGGGGGACTGTAACTACCGAGAGGAGTAATTCGCTCGTCGATAACTCCAGAGGCAGGATATCCTTACTAGCTCAGCATAAATAATTGAAGGGACATGCGTTAACTATTAAACTAATCTGAGTTGATTTTAGCAATATGCAACATATAATACTAATACGATCGTGATTATCTGATTTAAATAACATTAAGGGACCTAGCATGATAATCCGATTTCCCAAAAATATTATATTTGTTAGGCGTGATAGAACAATCAGATTAGGTTAGTTTAACAGTTCATAAAAAGGGCGAGGAAAGCAGTTAAATCATCGAAAAGGGACACATTACGATGCACCCTTGAGAGGTGCGTCACGGTTCTCAGAAAACTAACCACTTTGACTTTGATATTTCTCCTTTTTATTTAACGAATCTCAATTATGGGACAGGATACGTTCAGTTCGATTTATGGATCGATTGCGACAGAACGCGTGAACAGTTTCGCAGCGAGAGGCTTAGGCTAAGGGGTTTAGAGTCAATACTCAGAATATATTATGTGTTGTTGTGTTCTTTCACGTCGAAACTAGGGGCCTATTTATAGGGAAGAGTTCGTGGAAAGATAGAATTGCAGAGTTCTAATCCATAAAGAATTAGGAAAAAACACGTCCAAGGTAATTTCGGCGCCCAGCTCTGGGCGTCAAAGATTTCGGCGCCCAGGGCTGGGCGTTGAAAATAGAGATCCATGTAATTTCAGCGCCCAGGGCTGGGCGTCAAAGATTTCGGCGCCCAGCTCTGGGCGTTGAAAGTGATGTCTGGGCCGAATTCTTTGTCAGATCCGGATTCCTAAAATCCGTAGAGTTTGAGATTAATTCGAGTCTTTTAGTGCGTATCAATTTGTGACGGAATGCGTCTGGGCCCGTTACGAACTCTAGGCTCGTTAGGATTTCGATTAATACGTAACTCTTATTTCCGAATCATATTAGGAATAGGATTCTCGCAGTTTTCTATCTCATTTAGGATTTATGTTGGAGTGCAACACCTAATTCTGACAGGTTTCTATCTTTTATGACTTGCCACTTTTAGAAGCTACCTTTTACGGCAGTTACTATTTTTAGCAGGTTTCCATAAATAGCAGGTTTCGGGTGAAATGAAATGGGGAATCGAGATTCGTTTATTTTATAGGAGATGCGTTGTCAAGTGGAGTTTTTATGCTTTCATCATCGAACCTTTCCCTTGCGGGAACGGGGACAAAAGTAGGTGTCTACACCATGCTCCACCCACAAACAAATTCATCCCAGTACATGGTAGAATTGTAGAAAGTAGCAGCCTCATTTCATTCACTGTATCTGCCTCTTTGCTATCTTGCAAACTTGTACAATGTTTTAGCACCGTGCATAAGTTTCTGATAGTATGCTTTGCTATCCTTCAAAATAATAAAAGTTGAAGCCAAAGCAGCAGACATTTTGGCAGCAAGGTCCGAGCAACTGCTACACGTCGTTACTTTTCGGTCATAATCAATGTCCTCCAGACGCATCCAACAGTAATGATCATTAGGAGTAGTGCTCCCACCAGAAGTATCACCTGACCCAACCTGTCACAAACTACTAATTAGACACGGCATAGTTTTGTAATTAACAAGATGGTATAAACAGGAAACATTGATTTTTAAGCGAAAAAGTAAAGGCATAACAAGATGGCAAGCAAAACAAATGCAACAACAAACATTATTCTACCTGTGCCACAAACTGATTAATAGAATCGGCTGAAGAATTAAAGGTCTTGAGAAAGTAATCAATCCCCAATTAATAATCTCCTTTACATAATTGAGCTCTCCTGCAGCCTCATTCTTGGCGCTATATCCAATCACACTCTAACTCAACATGGGCATAACAATCGATTTAGGAAAGTTAAACTTGATGGCATCGATCTCCAACATTGTAGAAACCACCCTTAAGGTCCTTGAAAATGGTGCCAGTATCAAACTTCCCGTCATTCATACAAGAATTATCCCTCCACGAAATGTTGTTGTGTTACGGAAATTTCCCCCCTGTAACACAAACCACAAAATCAAGGCCATCAGACTATTTTTCAAACAAAACCGGAATGAAAATCAAAATATGAACAGGACAGAATGATCACATCATTACAAGGATCTTCAACTCTCCATCACTAATGATCATATTCTGTAAGGATCTGTAATAATTAACTAACTCAAAATATAGCCCACCCAAGCCATTACTTAATCGAATCGCAAATAATCAAATAACTATTAATCAACCATTTAAAAAGTATTTCATACAGATCACCGACGACAAAATTTCAACACATCCTGATTACATTATTCATGCATGTTGCTTTCAAGTACACCATGAACTTACTGAACCAAAGTTAGCTATCTACTTTATCCCAACATGGTTCACGTCCAGATCCGTGCCAAAAGAAAACAGCCATACCAACAAATGGAAAGTAAGTATTTGACCAAGTTTTCAAGAAAAAAACAGACAAATATCTAACCAACATAAATATAAAACATATCTTCATTTCTCTTTCCGCAATTTCAACATATGAACACTGAATTGTAATAATCTAAATATCAAGGTTAAAGAGTAGAAGCAACAATAGCTTGAAAGGGGAGGGTACTGAAATGCTAACCATATACAGATTGATGTGAAATCAGGCTCAGTTGGCTTTTGCAAGTTGAGAGGTAGCCTTGGTGTAATAATGAGGAGGAGTAACCTGTCAAAGCCTATAATCTAAGGGTGGGGAAGTGAAGGAAAATCCAACCTCAACAGCTCCTAGTGGAATCAACTATGTGAACTCTCAGTCACAAAGGCAAGCTTTTAACGGAGACCACCGAGTAATTGGTGAACACAAAACACAGATGGGCAAAAGCAGATGCATAGTGTACAGATTCAATCACTGTTTTTTTATTTTCTCTAAAAAATTACACACAAAAACCCAATCGAGAAAATTTGAAAATTTAGAAAAAAAAACCCAGTTGAGAATTTGGTAAAAGAATTGTGAGCAAAGAGGAAGAAAGTAACAAAAACCCATATCAAAATGAACATGAGCAATTTATGGACACTTCCAAAAAAATCATCAAACTCCTATTGGAGTTTACGATGTCCTTGTCAAGTATTATGATCATATGCACCCATTAACACATATCCCCATACAAATAATCGCTTCGAAAATTCAAGGCAAACCAATGTATATCTATAAACTAAAGGCAGTCCCATTATGAAGAAACTTAAATAACAAAGCTAAGCCATATGATGCAGGTAAATGACAAGGAAGAAAAAATCCAAGAACCAATCTTAGAAGAAAAAAAAGCATATGTATCTCAGAGCACAACCACTTATGTCTTTTCATGTAGAAATAGAAACGTTAATCCTTTTATCTCAGTATTTTTCGTATAGTTCCGATGACTACTTCTGCTTTGGAGTAACTTGTGGTTAAACCAATTTATCATCATCAAACAGAAACAAACTCTACACCCTTCGTCCTCTTTCCTTCACTCACTCTTCATCTCCTCCATTTGTTTTGTTCTCCCTCCACTTTCCCCCCCCCCTTGACTCGTTTTTATTGGTTTTAACAAATTATATGAAAACTCATATTATTTTTTGGTAGAAAATAAATCTTAGGACTCTCTTGCTCTCTCTCCCCCTCATTTCCAGCCTACCATGTCTTTTCAGTTACAACAAGTTTTATAAAAAATATAAAACTCTTTCTACTTGCTCGTGTTACTGTTTTTGTTGATAGAAAATGCACACTTAAAATGTGCTCTCTATCATATCTGAAGTAGGGAAATAAGCATGATTGATAAAAGGAAAGTAGAAGATATCAACCTGGAAGAAAACCAAAGATGGATCAAATGATCAATTAGAGAAACGCATAATTTATATATAGTGAAAACGGTGGTGTGACAGTTGTTAGTATAGTAATACTTCAGTGAATCTAGAAGTGTCTAAGATAAGAGCTAACCATTATTGTACTTGTAAATCATAAACCACATACGAAGTACATTAAAAATAATAAGGACAGAGTGGAGTAAAGACGACATAATAATACTCTTCCTTAAATCTGTATCATAATATTCTTTCTAATCGATCCTATTAGAAACTAACCACTTGAACACTTTAGCAGAGTATAAGAGTATAAGGTAAATGTAAAATTGTTAACCTAAAAACTCATGATTACTTTTAACTAACTCACATAAAAAGTAATTCTATTTAACAACGGGTCATAGTAGTAGAGCGATACGTTGTCAAATAATTTAGTACCAGTTCACAACGTTAGCTTTCCACGACAAGCAAAATGGAAAGTGGCAAACTGTCATTAACCACAAGTAGAAATAAATAAAAAAGACGAGACTTAATCCATTTCCCAAGACAATTAGTTAAACACATCTAAGAGCTTCTTTAAATGAGAAGTTAAAAACTTATTGAACTAATTTAATAGGAAAACATAATGTGCAAAGAGACATAGATCACTCACATGTAGGCAGTTATTGGAGCATCTTTGTTTCCTTGGACATTAGATTAGATTGTTTTCTCTCACTTGTCATTTTTGAAGCAAAGTCAGTCATGGAAGCAGTTTTAGGAAGCTTTGCTTGGTATTCACAGTCACTAATCGGGAACTTGATTAATAACATGTACTCCGTAGTATGTATAAGAAACTTATTGCAATTTCTCCATGCAAAAATGTATAATAACAGACTCACGCCAATACCCAGATATTAAAACCGAAGAATTTACAAGATCATGATAGCATTTTAATTTGTAGATGGCTAAAAAGGTTGTACTTATAGTATAATCTACATCAATATAGCTCGGACATGAACAAAATTTGACAGCCTTGAGTTTGACTTTGGAGGTTAGCTAGGAAGAAAACTTTGGAGGAAGTAATAACATGTCAATTTCTTTAATATAGTATAACTAATACTCATTCAGTCCCTCCCTCATAAGCCAATCGTCACATAGATAGTTCCAACTTATAAATACGTTATCAACTTGACGGTTAATCCCGAACATCGAGGAAGTAACAACATGTCAATCGAGACGACAATGCACCACTATAATTTCATGAAATGAAACCAGATTTGACATCCCTCTCAAATCAAACAGAAGCACAAAATCAAAAAATCAGATAACATTTCCTCAAACAATACAAATTGAAAAATAAGTAAAACAAAAAGACATGTATTCTCATTGGTAGCGATATGATTAGCAACATCGGCAAGCTAAACAAGGCCATGAATAACATCAAGCGTATATGAGTAAGCATGAAATTTAATGTAATAGTGTTTTATCAACTGTCACAACCTGCAAACTCGTTCACGAACCTAAATAAAATGAGAAGTACCACAAATGCAGGATATTAAATCTGGGATTGTTCGAATGCAATTTCAACTTTGTTTCCCGAAACAATGAAAATTAGAAGTAATACCCAAAAGAAATAGATGGATCTGCAGGCAAAATCAAACTATAATGTTCAAGCAAACAATAACCGTACCTCTCCTGCAAAAAAAATGTTTCAATCAATATCATAGTAGATCAATAGCCGAAGAAAATTGCAATTTTATACCATACGTACAAAAACTCAAAACAAAAATAAAGAAACCCTAATCTTAAAATAAAAAACAAAATAACCACAATTAATAAAATAATCGAAAGGAAACGATCGATACAACACCATACTAAGATGTGGGGGCAAATGCACAAGGAATCAACAAAGGACAATGAATGAGTGAAGACTGAAGCAGCAGAGGAGAAAGCCATTAATCGAGGACTCTAGGGAGGACCGGAGGAGGAAACATAAAACAAAAGCGGGGAGAGGAGGGAGAAAGGTAGGTTGAGAAAGGGGTTTGAGGTCAGAAAGGTAATTGCAATATACATAAGGGTAAAAGTGTCAGTACACTATTGTTAAGAGAATTCTAAATTTTTTGAGGAATGATTGTAAGGTTACTTTAGGCATTCATTAGAATAGTTAAGGCCAAGTTTTGGATTTTTAAAAGGTAAAGAAACACTCAAATTTTTGTGCATTGCACGGGCTTAAATCTAGTCTACTAATAACAGTTATTAATAGTCATTGGAGAGTGAAGAATACTTTACCCAAAGGGAGGGAAAAGTAAAGGGAAAATTGTCGTCGGCCGAAGAATGGAAAAGAAAAAAGAAAAAATCTGAAAATTAGGGGTTGACGTTTGGGCTTTATATTTTGGTTGCCCTCCTTCCTTTCGCCCCCTTTTGTCTAAAAACCCAAAAAATTCTTGGCGGCCAGCCTCTCTCCCTCTCTCTTCTTCTCGAAGCCTCTCTTTCTCTCTCCAAACTGAACCGCCAACTTTGAGAGGCTCCGAGTTTCTCTCTCCTCTTCGCCGGATCTCTGTCTTCAGGTTCATTTTCTACCTTTTTTTTTGTTGTGTTTGAATTATTTTCTCCTCTTTCCTCTGATAATTTCGATCTGACTTTTGTGATGTTCGATTTTTTTGGCTGGGTTCTAGGGTTTTAGCTCAGAATAGGGTTTTATCGTAAAAGGGAAATTCTTGTTGGTAGTTTGATCAAACATGTTTTTGACTTGCGTTCATTGATTGTTGGTTGATGTTCTTGACTTATTTGATCTGAGGTAGGGTTTTAGGTAATAGGAATGGGTTTTGAAGGAATGAAAATGAAAATTGTGTTTTTGGGTGAACTAGTATTTTTTTTTTTTTTTTCAGTTTATAATGTGACTCGAGATTTCCCCAAGTTTATCATATTGATTTACCCAGATTTGCTTTGTTGAAGCTCCTTTTTGTGTTTTTGGGAAAGGGAATGGATATTTTTCTGGGGTTTTAACTGGTAGATGATTCTTTAAGGAATAGGAGGGTCGGTATGTTTACTCATGATTGATTGTTGTTATTCCATATGTCGATTATGGTATGAAAGGTAAGTTGCTCATTATGTTGTTACATCTTTCATGATCTTGAAGGCATCACAGCCTTATAATGTGTCCGGTTACAGTGGAAGTGAATCTTATATAAGCTTCGAAAAGTTTGCACTTGGGCGGGTGAATTGGGTACACTGGCTATAGAGTTATCTACAGCTTGTGTTTTATCAAGTGTATTGTGGGTGTTTATACTACCCTTTACCTTTTAGTAGTCTTTCCTCGTCATTTGTATTTAGGATTGCTGCACTTTATTACCCCTTCGGTCTTCCGTGGTATGGGAAATTACAGGTCTTGTTTAATAGCATTGGAGAATTTCAGATCTGACATATTTCTGTGATTTGATGTTGCTTGGGGATGTTAATTTCTCGACTCCGATTGATATACTTGGCTTTGAGTTGGTGCTTCATGCATTAATGATGTCTATAAATTTGAAATGCTAGCTTTGACTTGGTGTCACATTTTTGTAATGCTTCCTGGAAATGTAAAAGTGTTTTTTCTGCAATTTTGATGTTGAAACTGATATGCTATTATCTATAGCTTACTGTTAAATAGATAATCGTGGTTCCCATATTGTTCCAAATTGGGGTGTTTTCTGGTTTCAGAAGTTACAATTATCTTTATTTTGTTTCGAATATTTAAATTGGAACTTACATAAATTATATTGACCATTTCTTTCTTGCAGTGTCTGTGCATATTTTGAAGAGGTGCCCGATCTTGATTTGACGTCCCACCCTCCCTTTCTTAACTATGGCAGCTATTGGGACACCCTCAAGTGGTAATCCCCCACAATTTTCTTCTTCTGATCTCCCTTTATTTTAAGTTCTTTTTGTTCTCTATGTATTTACTATTCTCCTTGTTTGTGTTCGTTGTTTGTGGTGCTAGTTGACTAGTTCACTATGTATTTACTATTCTCCTTGTTTGGTTCATCTTGGGATATGTCAAGCTATGCCCTCCTACTGGTTCTTTCGGTTCTCATTCTCATACTTTGACTGTTTCTTTGGATGACCTCAATTGTACTTATTGCTGTTATCGATTTTATTATTACTGGTCTAACTGATCTCCTGAACAGAATCACTCGTGGTTAATATTGTCTGTTTGATTTATTATCCATCTTCATTCTGCTGAGAAGCTGTGTTGCAGTTGTTTTTGTCATTACTTACAGTGGTTTCTTATTTTGCTATCTTATAGATACGGCAGATTTGTTGCAGTTGCAGCAGCTCTCTCTTGAGTCGCAGACCAAATCTCTTGAAGCTCATGAGCCTCCCAAAAAGGTGGCTGCTTCTATATTCATGATTTGCTTAAGGACAGTTCTTCTATTGTCTCTTTGGTTTTTTAGTTGATGTTTTTTTTTTTTTTTTTGTGATCAAGCTTTTTACTGGGTGCTGTTTACTGCGCAGTTTGGTTCAATTGGCTCTCGTAATGTTATTAATAGTTTGGCGAAGCCATATGAGCGTTCTACAATGCCTATCCAGGAATATGCCAATCTGAACATGTACTATCAAAATGGCTACCCTTCTGCTCCCTACTATTACGGTACAAGGTTCTTGCCTTATTTGTAAAGTTCTTTAGCGTTCAGAATCCTTTTGATAGCGCATTAGTGGCTTATACATTTTGACGAACATGCAGAAAGGGTTATGGTATATTTTATCATCTTTACTGTTTGAGTAGACTGTTCGTCGCCCTGTATCCTGCTAAATTTAAGGAGGCTGAGTTATTTTGTATGTGTAACTTGTGTCCTCCTAAAATGCTTCATCTGTTGTCACCAATTTAAGCTGTTATGTGATATTCTTGATATCAGAATGCATATATGATATTCGAATCGAAGTACCATTTGCATTGCTAGAGTGACATGCTGATTGGCTTTATGGAACATACTTTTCAGAAGTTTAGGTGTGTTAGCCAAGTGCTTATCGTAAGAGGCATGCTTTTCTCCGAGTTAATGCCATTTTGTTTTTGTGCAGGCTATGATGATCTTAATGTTTGGAATGATTACAGATACATGAATCATGATGGGGTTGATATGCACTCAGTAAGTGATACCTCTTCATTGGTTTTAGTGAAAACATATTTGTTGGAATCGAAAGCCCAAGCTGTTTCGATGCTATGGGTTTTTGAATCAATGTTAATGCTTAGTAGGGTGTGCTGTTTCTGTTACCTTACGTGATCTTGATTTTTTTTATGGATTTAATGCTTTTGTTTTGTGTCATCTTTGGTTGATAGAGGGAGAGCTTATTGTCTTATCTTATGTGGTTATCTGAGTCACTCTACCGCGTGATGTAGGTTTTTTTCATGCACTTGGTGGAATTTGATGTCGTCTGATCTGTTTGCTATTGTTCTTGAAATTTTGACAACATGTGGTTGGTCCTCTTCTTATGGGTTGGTCCTTTTCATCATAGAGCAATTCCTAACTCTGTAGTATGTTGCATTTGGAATCATTTTTCCGCACTTAAGCTTCATATGCTACTTCTTGAGTGAAGAAAACTTCTCAATATTTTTGGAGCAAGTTCCTAGATCTGGAGTATCTTACCTTTGGAATTAGCTCTCCATATTTTGTCTTATTTGGCTTGTTTTGCTATTTGACCTTTTGAAATTTTTTGTTGTACATGTACTTATAGTTCACCGTATTAAATGACTAATAAACATATTTGCCCTTTCAGCCCCAGTACCTTCCATGGCTTGATGATTGTAGCTTTACCTCCAAAGGTGAAGTGCCAGTGTTCAAGTGTTGGTACTCTTATCATCTCGATAGTACAAACTATAGACTTCTTCTATTGCTTGTTGACTACCCCTCAATTTGACAGGATGGATGAGAAATTATGTGTCCCAGTTTTTAGAAGAGACAATAGGTTTGGCTAAAGTATACCTACTCTGTGAAGGGATGTAGGATTGTGCTAATGTCCTAGAGCACAGGACATGTGAAAATTAGAAGTAAACTATCTATGTTGGGGAGTTAGCACACTCTTCACAAAGAGTCTCTAGTATATAAATTACTGGAAGAAAGATTCCAGTGGCACCCTTCACAGCTTGCTGCTACTGTTGATTATGGTCTTGGATAATACTTCCATGGTGTGGTAATAACAGCTCTATTGCCTGATCATACACCCGATGAGAGGATCCATTTGCTATCTAGACTCTTGAGCCTCCATTTTTCCAACAAAGCAAGCAGCTCTGTCCACTCCTCTTGGCACAACCCATTTACCCCATTTCATTATTATCCTTACTTCTTAGAAGTAGATGGATTTTTTCTATTATGGAGGCTTGAGAAGTTGTAGCAGCTTCACCCTTCTTTTCATTACAAACTAGGATCTGGGTTTAGTGGGAAAATTTTATGCAGATGAACATCATTGCTTTCATATGAGAGGGGTTCCTTGCTTGAGATCATCTTTGATGTACTTCTGAAACTTGGCCGACCTTCTACTGTATATAATATTCATTGGATAAGGTTTTTGATGAAGTTTGCTTCTGTTCTATCCTAAATTGTGATCTAAATTAATTTTATGTGTATGAATAGCAATGAAGGTGTGTTTACATGTCCTGGATGATGGTAGGGGAGATAGTCTATTATCTTCCCAAAGTTGTTGTTTTTGGCACAAATAACCTTATTTATCTTCACCTAGCATTGATCATTTCTATTACATTTTGCTGGTTATTATTACCAATTAGTACACAATAACACAAGTTATTTTAAGTTCTATTTTTATGGATCAAATTTGCATTCGTCTACCGTTCTCCTCTCCTGTATCCACTTAGCTCCAATTTTCAGTTTGCAACACCTGAACCATTCTGCTTCTCTAGTAAAAGTCATCAAGACACTATTTCTGTCAAGTGTTAGTTGACCTTTTTTTTATATCTCAGTTATTGTGCTTAGAATGTAATTTGATACTTCCAAGGTGTTTTAAAATCCTGGGTCTATTCTGTATTCTCCTTTTTGCTAGAGATAGTGTGGAATGGATAACCAATAATGTTACTAGAAACTCATTGTTCATGTGAGATGTGTATGCTCTTGGTTTGTGTTTCCTATTGACACTGTATGTTAACCAATAATGTGACTAGGCCCTCTTGGGATATTTAATGTGGCTGGACCATTATATATGTAAAAACGTTTTCTGCATTTCTAACGATCTTTAAAAGAATCCTTTTCTTGGTCCCAAGCTTATAGTGTCCCTTTCTGCTTGTCTACATGTCTTGTCAATTTCTTAGTGGAATTCTTGGTTCATGGACGTAGGTAAAATGGATTCATTCATGATGTTGCTTGCACTGGATCTATCCTATTATCTTTTGCTATTGTAGGGTTTTATCATTCAGCTGATGAACTTGTCTTTGCATTTTATACTGATTTTTTCAACCTATATTTACCTCTGTAGTTGAGTTCATTGGGTTATTTTTGCAGGGCCTGCAGCAGCGACGGCTAACTACAGGGGTGGGTCAAACTGCTGGATACATGGGCAGGTCACATCTAAATGAGCAAATGTATGGTCAGTTTGGAAATGCGTACCGGGGAAGCTCAGGATTTGGGTTGAACTATTACAATCCCAAATCATCATGGAATAATTGGAGAACGGTTGATAACAACAAATATGCGTCTAAAGGACGTAACAATGGGTTTTTTAGCTATGGGAATGAAAATAAGGACAGTCTGAATGAGCTTAGCAAAGGGCCTAGATCAAAGGATGTGAAAAACCCGCTAGGTTTTGGATCAGTTAAATTGGCTGTGAAGGGGCAGGATCTGACTTCAAAAGTAAATAGCAAAGAAGAAACTATCTCTGAAATTCCTGACAAGGAGCAGTATAACAAAGAAGATTTTCCTGAGACTTACTTGGATGCTAAATTTTTTGTTATCAAATCGTATAGTGAGGATGATGTTCATAAAAGTATCAAGTATAATGTCTGGGCAAGTACCCCCAATGGAAACAAAAAGCTGGATGCATCATATCAGGAAGCTAAAGCAAAGCCTGATAGCTGCCCTGTGTTTTTGTTGTTCTCGGTACGCTTATCTGTTGTAGTGTTGTGCCATTGGATTTTCTACTAATTAGTTCATAATTTGCTTTTAGATTTGATGTTTACGATGTTATCTTATTCCTTGTAGGTAAATGCTAGTGGGCAATTTGTTGGCCTGGCCGAGATGGTTGGTCCTGTTGATTTTAACAAGAGCATGGACTTCTGGCAACAGGACAAGTGGACTGGGTGCTTTCCTGTTAAGTGGCACATTGTTAAAGACATTCCCAACAGTTTGTTGAAGACCATTACTCTTGAAAATAATGATAACAAACCTGTTACGAATAGCAGAGACACACAAGAGGTGAGCCACATATCTAGACATATGATGCCGTGGTTAATATGCTTTTCCCTATCTCATGTCTACCACCTTGATGTACTGTAAATGTTGCAGTCTTTCAAAAAAATCATATTTTGACGTTGGTGTTAAATTGCTGACGCTGCAGGTTAAAATTGAGCAAGGTATTCAAGTGCTTAAAACTTTCAAGTCTCATGTGAGCAAGACTAGTATTTTGGATGACTTTGAGTTTTATGAGGCACGGCAAAAAGCTTTGCAGGACAAGAAGGCCAAGAGACTTCAATTCCAGAAACAGGTCAGAATATCTTTGCTTTGTCAAAGGGTATTTCTGTGACATGTTCTTGCTGCTTTTGTAATTTTCCTATTGTTTGCTGTTACTGTTTTCTGTGTCTAAAACTGCTCCTTGAAGTGACAGTTTGTGTGTCTTTGTTGCTGGACAACTATGTTGCTGATTCTGTTCCATATTCTAGTTAATATTGGGTGACTAAAATTTGAAATTGTATTTGTTTTCCTTATTGCTTTTCTCTGGTCTAATTAAGTATCTTTAAACATGCTACAAACAGGGAAAAAACGAGAACAACTCTGGGGATGTAGATGTTTCTACAACAGCCTTGACTGATGTGTCTGCAGCTGTACCCAACAGCCAAACCAAGCCGCATCAGGAACCTGCCGCCAAACCTCAATCTTTTGCTGATGTCACCAAAGGTGTCAAAGGAGATAAGGCTGGTGCTGCTGGTGATGTCGCATCAGCTTGAATTTGCTGCTTCAAGAATCTCGTCGAGGCTGGCAATTCACAGGTTTTTGATGGCAGATTGAGATTGCAGCGTAGTTCCTAGTTTTGATCCCATAAATTTAGTTAGTTATAGGTGCCTCCTTTTCTCTGTTATTGCAAACTTCACCTTTAATTTTTAATTTTTTTTAATTGGGGGAGGGGTTTAATATGCTCCGCATAAAATGGTTGTGTTTTCTTCTGCTTTCTTTTTCTTTTTGGAATGTAGCCTTTTAAGGCAGATATTATTTTCCATTTTTGTAGTAAAAGGGCTGTGTTTTGGGGGATTTGGGTTAGTGTTAGTATAGCTGCATAGGAGACTTTTCCGAGACCTAATAGTATGTGTACTTTAATGAAATTGAGTTTATGTTTTGCTGAGTAATGGATTTGACGCTAGAAAGATTTATGGTTTATTCATTTTGTATTACGTTTCAGTTTTCACTTGTTCCAAATCATGTTGGATCACAATCGGTTTGATCAGATGGTTTAACCTTGATGGTAAAAGCAAATTAACGAAAGTGTCTGGTCGACTATGAGGAAGTATTTTCACATAGTCGTCGTGCATTTTTGCATGACCGTTTGTGCAATAGCAAAGACATAACAATATATCTATAACATATGAAGTATATTAAAAGGCGTTTCTACAAACGTTTACATGTCACGTGACGCTCTACCGAGATAGATGGCTTGCACAAGAACCCATGATCTTCACTTTCAACACTAGATTTAATTGAGCTATTGTAATACCCTGAAATTTTTAAACTTGATTTATTAAAATTAAAAATTATTTATTAGCTTGATTTCGTTTTAAATAATTACGAATAATTGAATTTCGTTATTCTAAACGTTTTTACGATTTATTTTAAATGATAAATTTATAAACCGATTTCTTTTTCTTTTTCCGTTAACGATATTTTACAAAGAATTATTTTGACTAAACATTTCTATTTTTAGTAGTTTCCAAAAAATAGCTACAAATTTCAGAAATTTTGGCCTAATCTTGTGAAATTACGAAATTGCCCTTGAAAGAGCCAAAATTCCATTTTTCCTTCTTCTCCTTGCTCTCCACGTACAAAGCAAGAGGAATTTTTTTCCTTCCTTCCTCTCTTTCCCTCAATTAAGTCCATGTTCATTCCTTCCCATTCACTCTACATAGATACAAATTCAGTTTCCATTTCCTAATTGAAATTCAACATCAAAATCAAAACCAAATTCACTTCCCTTTTGTTCTACTGTGATTCAGACCCACCACCACCAACAACCACCGTCTGCCACCACCATTAACACCACCCCAACCATTAGACCACCACCCGACCCCCCACCGTCGACCACCGTATCTCCCTGCTTCCTCTCCTCCTCCACACGTACACCCTTGCCCCTCCCCTGTTTCTTTTCTCTTTCCTTGCTCACAGCACCACCAACGCAACGCCCCACCACCGTCCAGCATAACCACCACTGGTGCAACCCTTCCGCGCCGCCCAGCCAGCCGCCAACGGCCTTCCTCCTCCCCAGAACGGATCGAAAACCCCACCCCCAAACTCCCCTGTTTTCTCGCCTCCTTCGCACCCCCCTCCCTTTCTTTCGTCGTTCTGCCGCCGCAGACCAGCCACCACCACCTTCGCCTTCACCGGAGATTCCTGGCGCCACCAAACCCAGCCCCATCTCCCCTCCTCTTCGGCTCTGCTCCGCCGTGCTCCCTCCCCTGCTCTTGACCCTTTCCCACGAGACCGAAACAAAAATAGAAGAAAAGAGAGAAAGCCTATTCTAATTTTTGAAGCCTTGAATTTTATTTTCCCTCAAACCCAATCTCAGATTGGGCCATTCCTCAAATTGGCTTTTTGGGTGAGTTAAGATTGATTTATAATCATCAGATTTTAATATATCAATATTTATGATTTAATAATTTTTATAAAATGATTACTTACTAATAAAATTGTTTATTATTTTTCAGGTTTTATTATCAATTTTATGAGAATAAGATTCTAGTTTTATTTATCAAAATGGAATTTAAATAATATTTTCATGAAAAATTGATTTATAAAATATATATGGATTTCGATTGAAAATTCGATTAATAATAATATTTCGTTAAATTTCAAAATTATATTTATTAAAATTCGTTATTTATAAAATCGTTACTTATGAAATTTATGATTTATAAAATACCGATCTAGTACTAATTAAATGATTTCTTATTTTGAAAGAAATTGGACTCGGAGCTCAGGACGAACAAACCAAGGAAAATCCCTAGCAAATCGCGGAGTTAGGTAACAGCTATTGCTAGTACCCGCAATTTCCTTATAAATGCAATTATGAAATTACCACGTTATGATTGATTTATGAACTGAATGTTTTGACATATTTTATGAATTGCGGGAAAATGAAATGTGATTTGATTGAATTATTTATTATAATATGATTTGATGGAATTAATTCTTATAATATGATTGATTGAAATTCTTATAAAATGATGTTTATAAGAAACCATGAAAGAAATGATGCTTATATGATGCCATGAAAGAAATGATATTTTATTGATCCCAGGATCTAAATGATGTTTTATTTTGATCACATGATCTAAAGGAATGATGTTACTTCAACTGAAGTAAAAAGGCTAAAACGTAAAGTTAAACGAAACATGATAAAGGAAAGCGAAGGACCTAGTCCGCTTGGCAGTATATGTTCACAGGTTACGATTCTCGGTCATGCATGTACCCATGGGGCATCCGCCCATTGAGCCAAGGCTCTCATGTATTCGGGCCAAGGCCCCATGTTTTATGGACAGCGGTCCATCGTGGAAGACGTTCCACCATGTCATACTTGCCACGGCTAGCATGTGCAACCAAAAGCTATGAATGAATTAAATAAAGGATTTTATAATTTTTTTTACATTATTCTATTCTCCCCGTGTTATTAAATAAAATGAATTGAAATGAGTTTACGTTGCTAGAATAGTTCCTTACCGAGTCTTCGGCTCACCATTTTTGTTTTCTGGTTTAGGTACTGTGGGGAACGATGGAAATGAGTAGTTGCGAGGAATTTCACTTTAATAATATTCACCTAGTTTATGCTTAAAGTTATAATAGTTTAATTAAGAACTTTAGTAAATTATGTACTTTTATTTTGGTAATATAAAGGATTATTATATTATTTTGGAGTTCTAATAGATTATGATTGATGGTTGCCTCGTAATTTCCAAGAGGGAGTTACGGCAGGTAATGTCCCGACCAAATTAGGTTGATTCCGCTGCTAATTATGCTTTAATACTTGAATCAGAGGTCGGGGCGTTACAACTATGATTGTTTAGATGTTACCTTAGCAAATTTAATAATAATATAATACAAAAAAATTATATTGTGAAAAAAATGCAGACATAATTTAATTGAATTAATAATTAACTAGATTTATAGCCCGTGCGATGCATGGGTTAAATTCATTTTCTATGAGATATTTTTTTTTCAACTTTAAACGATAGTTAGAATAGTGATGGTTTTTATAATCAATGAATATGACCGTTTAACGGGTCTTTATTTATCTATTAAATTTTTTAAAAATTATCTCTTTTTATGGGTCTTTATTTATCTATTTTTATTTTTCGCTTATTATCTTTTACTAAATTTTATTTATCGTTTTTACTTCCTAGCAAAATTTATCTCTTATTATATTTTACCGGATCTTTTATCTATTTTTATTTTTCTCTTATTATCTTTTACTGAGTTTTATTCATCTTTATCTCTTATTATCTATAACCGGATCTTTATTTATCTATTTTTATTTTTCTCTTATTATCTTTTACTGGGTTTTATCCTTATTATCTTTTACCTTATTTTTCTATTTTTATTTGTTAATAAATCTGAAATAATATTATTATTTGATGACATGGAAATCCTACGTGGTGCTCCGAATGCTCTCTAAAAAGCTCCCCTATATATATATATAGACTGGTCAATAACAAATGCACTATAAGCATAAAACATGAGCCTACATCTTTGTACCCACATTAGTCTTCAGAAAATGTCACTAAAAACATAGATGCAGAAGCCTATAGAAGTAATCTCATCAAATTCAAAACATGTGTACTTATAATTAGAACATATGCAATTATGATGTTCTACACAGCGAGATATGATGTTCTACACAGTGAGTTATGATGTTCTACATAGTGAGCTATGATGTTCTAAATTCTTAACCTTCATGTTCTGAAGTATTGGGAGTATGAAATATTACTCTAAATTGTTCATTATTGCGTTCATAAGTGATGGCGGACGATTGGCTACGTTGCTTTGGCGTGTTTATTCTCATTTTCTCTGTTTAAAAATTCAGAACATATAACTATTACTTTTAGAACATCATAAAATATAAAAAATAACAAAATATTTTGAAATTCTCAAATTAATTCAAAACCAGAAATTAAATTCTTATAAAAAAATACTAAAAGTTCATAAAATTCAGAACATCCACAATTGCAACAAACATTAAATATATGGAACATAAAAATTCACAAAATCGTTAGAAACATCCACAATTTCACAGACCAAATAATTACAAAATCAATTTCAAAATATTTCGAAAATAATAACAAAAATTTCGAAAATTAATAAATAAGTTTCACTAAAATTAAGCACCGAATACTTACTCTTGTGGATTCTCTGGATTGTTTGCTAGTTTGTCGTGCTTTTTTTTTTTGCTGAAAATCAAAATTTAACAAAAATTAACTTCAATAATGTATGAAAACAAAGAAAGAAGTTTGAAATTAGGTTAACAGTTTGTGTATTTTTCTTATCTTCGTCGTTTATATTATTTTTTTGTGCTCCAGTCATCCTCAATTGAACAAATTAGGTTAAAATTAGGGAAATTTGTTTAAGGAGAGAAGAAATATAGAACAATTGAGATTGAATTTACCTTAAATCAACAATACACCGGTGATGAAGGAGGTTGATCAGCGGTTCTTTGAGCTTCGATGGTGGTTTTGTCGAGAGGAGAGAGAAAACGGTGAGAGAGAACAGGGAGTCGCGAGAGGGAGAAAGTGAAGAGGGAGGTTTAGAGAGAGAAAGTGGTTGGGGTTTATGAAAGAAACGTGGTTTTTATTTAGGAAAGATGGATGATTGTTTCATAATTTAATCCTAACCATTAGATCGTATCTAATCCTACGGATTAGATTCATTCTCATATATAGTAGTATACTCACATAGGGACCTATTTTCACATGATCCCTCCCCTATATATATATATATATATATTGGAAACTATTATGTTGATAGTTGGATATGGATTGAACATATATAGTCATATATTTATAAACGAAAAAAATACAGTTTAATGCAAGTAGAATTCTAATATAAATAAAATTCTATTACAAATTTCTTTCGTGATTGCAAATTAAAGCTAATTATATAAATTCTGTTCCTAAACTAATTTATCACTTTCCAATTCCTTTACGCCCTAAGATAGAAATTGGGAAGTTATGGTCCTTAAATATTTATGGACTTGGCCTATATACTTTGCTTGGTGTCTTTGGGTTTGGTTTTGTTGGTTTAAGTTTAAAGATAAATAGAAAAGATGATCTAGAGCTTCTTAAATAAAATAATAATGCCTTTCAAATCAAACTGATACCGAAAAATCAAGAAGTTATCATGCTAAATAAAATTAAGCCAAAGAGTCCTGTAACTCTATAAGTACGGAGAGGTAACAATACATGCACTTCCTATATATTACGTTAGAATATTATATTCTAGAGTCCTATAACTATAAGTACCGAGTAGTATGTTTCCTAATTGGCTGAAGTAGTTTGTGATAAGATATTTATTCAAATATTTATCTATTTTATGAAATACTATATTATTTTATCATGGACTCATTTATATATATTTTTAATTTAAATAGAATGAATAATTGTATAGAATGATAACAACTATGAGTATGTTGTTCTATATATTTTTCTTTTTGACTATTCTATCCACTCCCTATGGTATTTTGCACTTGAGAAAACTTACTATTGTATTCGATTTTATTAGTTAAAAGAGGATAATTGTATATTTTTCTTCTTTGAATATTCTATCAACTCCATGGTATTTATGTATTTTTCTTATTTGATTGTTGAACATAAAAAATCAAGGCCGTAGGTTACCTACGAAGTACTTCCTCCACTTTTTAATACTTGCAACATTTAGACTTTTGACACTATTCACATATTCTACTTTGATTATTGCTGTTGATTTATATGTAAGATAAAACATAGTCGTGTGTCATCTTGTTAGAATCGTCTCTACGCGTATTTTCAAAATATCAAGTTTTTAGAACTTTTGCTTAAAGATAATCAGAGATATTAATGATCAAAGATGTGCATTGGCATGCGTGAAAGCAACAAACGCTGCAAGTAAAAAAAAAATCAGAGGAAGTATATTATTTGGTGAGGGTTGAGATTTTTAATGTGAAGGTTAAGGTGGAAGAAGTTTGTGGAATCTATCTTTATCATATTAAGTAGTCAATCATGGCAAGACTCTAATATTATTTATTTACTTAATTATATGTGATGACGTGGAGATCCTACGTGGACGCTCTAAACGATCTCCAAAAAACTCCCATGTATATATATATATATATATATATATATATATATATAATATTAATATAATATAAACACACTAGATTTTAGCCCGTGCTATGCACGGATTCTATTAAATTGTTAAGTTAAAATTAAACTCCAATATATTGCCGGAAACGGAAATATGGTTTGTTTCGGAAAAAAATAAACAGAAATAGAAATATTGTCGGAATCAGAATATTGCTGGAAACAGAAATATTATCGGAATCGGAAAATTGTCGAAATCGGACATATTGTGGGAATCGAAAACGTAAATATTGTTTGAATCGGAAATAAATTCCGGATTCGAAAAACAAATCGGAAGCACGACGAGCAACAGGCCTACAAGCGAGCCAACCCATCACTTGACGAGCTAGCGCCGAGTACACGGCCTAGTGTCAGCGCCCAACAGCTGGCCTGCGCATTGGCGTGGGCGGCAAGGCAACACAGGCAGGAAGAGTGGCAGCGCCAAGGCTTGCGCGGCAAGCAACGGACGGCTAGCCCAGCTTTGGCGCCAAGGCTACTTGCGCGACAAGTTGCTTGGCCCAGAAGCTATACGTTTTTCCTTATCCTACATGATTAAGAGTTTTATGATCATCCTAATACTTAAGTGTTTGGATTTTTCTAAAGTCTAAGAATTTGTGAGCAACTCAAATCCTAATTCTCAGGGTTTTAGTAATCCTAATTCTAGTAGGATATTACCATATATTCTCCTATAAATATATGACACATGGTCATAAATTTCAACACACAATTTGAATAATATTCAATACTCTTGCCAATCCCTAATAGTGAGTTCCCTAGTGCATAATACCTTAGACGATATCGTAGTTGGTTGAACCTAAGGCGAATCCGAACGTGTTGTGGACTATCTACGGAGGGGCGACATTTGGAGCTTTGAACTTGTTCTTGTTCGGTTCGGGAGAAGGTAGGGTAGGCACGCATCACATAGTATGTATGCTAAATTATGCTAATTGCTTATATGGAAATTAATTTGGATTCTGGCAATTTATGGTTGTTCATAACCTAACAGTTGTATCATGAGCCTCTAATTAATTTCTTAATCAATTACATTAACATGGATTAAATTTTATAAATTTGCAAAGAATTAAAGGGGTTAATTAATTTCGTGTAATTAATTGGAAATTCATGCGACTATTTAATTATATGTTCGCAGGATTTTCGGCAGTTTTGTCAATTTATGCCTGAATCTTATGTTTTTATAGTGAATTCCGCATGTAAACAACGTTTTAAATTTTGACAAAAATATTAATTTCGGCCGAAACGCAGAATTCCCGAATTCGAAACCTAACTATGACTTTCCGGAGGTTTTAGTTTTTCGGATGCAAAATTTGTAATATTTATGATGTTAAAACTAATATTTGTGTTTGTAAATCTTGAATTAATAATTGACCTACTGCATAAGTTTAACAATTTTAAGTTTTAAATTCCTCAATTATGCAACCTAATTTGTAATTATAATTAATTTGTTGAATTACGAATAAATTTATATTTTGTTTCGCTTTTCATAATTAATTGATAACTTAATTAGAATCCTATGATTAAAAACCACCTAAAAATTTGTTAAAGTTTGGATCTTTAATTTTTTTTTTAATCCCTAGAATTCTTTTAATCGGAAATTCTTTTAATTAATAATTTTTTGATCTTCGCCTAATTTTATGAAATTAATATGATTTATTAATTTTTCATAAAGTTTTAAATTATAAAATTTTCGACTTTTGTAAAGTCAATCACAAACTTGTACGCACGAAAAAATGGATAACTTAGTGTAGCCCTAAGGGGTGTTGCAATGGTGCGGGCATGCGACGACGACCATGGGAGCTCGTCGCCCATGCTGTACTAGGAAATGTGCAAGGGCATGGTTAGCGCACATACGAGCAATGCTGCGTGTGTACGACTTTGCGAGTGAGCGGGCTAGGTGAGGAGACAAGGGAAGCATCAGCGATCCAGCGAGCGCTGGCCTCGTGCCGCACTGCGACCTCGTCTTCTTGTTGCACAGCCATCGCTGGCTTGGAGCCACGCTATGAGCTTGTGTGATGTTTGTTGCACAACGAGCGCTGGCAACGAGCCAGCGAGTGATGGCCTCTGCTCTACTCTGCTTGGGTGCAGATGTGCTATGGCATGGCCTCGTGCCATGGCCATGGGCAGAAACGCTGATGATGCTATGCTTTGGCGACTCATGGGTCTTGCGCCCATGGGCCTTGCCTTGGCTGATGGTGCATGCGTGCTATGGCATCGGGCCGTTGTGCACGTTTAAGAAACTTTGATTTTCCGTAAAGAGACGAGTTTAATTAATTTTGATTTCGTGCTTATATTTTTTCTCAGAATTTAATTTTATTAGTTTAATTTTATTAGTTTAATTTTATACTAATTATTTATTGAAACTAAAACCTTGAATTAATTGTAATTAATTTTGTAATTTATTAAAAATCAAAGAAAAGGGATTTAAAATAATTTTATATGAGATTAAATTTTTTATTAAATAATTTTTTCCGATTGGACTTGGAAGAACATTTTTATGTTTAAAAAGTTAGTAAAGCATATAATTTATTGTTTGAGTGGGAGATTTTATTCATATTTGGTTTAACTCTTGATTAGGTCCTTATTCCTTTAAGGTTAACAACTTGATTAGAAATAATAGGGTCAAATAATTGGTAGATTCTTGAACCTTAGTTAAGCGCCCGAATTAAGCCTGGATCCTGCCCAAGAGTCTAGTCAAGTCGAGGAACGTTCGTTGAATAAAAGGAAAGCGAGTAAGGTCAAGTGGTTAGTTCTTGAGAACCGCAATAGAGCCAAAACCAAATTGTAACGTGCCTAGATCTGTTTATTGCTTTAATCACCATTATAAATCTGTCAAACCTAATTTGATTATTTATCACGCCTAATTAGATAATCTTTGGACAATACGGATTATTGTTAGGTACCTTAAATCAATCTAAATCACCCTTTGACGATTGTTAGTTAATATTTCTGCATTAAAATAAAATCAGATTAGTAATGTAGTGTAAACGCATGTCCCGTCTTCGTTACATTGAACTAGTAAGGACCGCTTCACGGGCTAATATTGGGCACTTCCCGTATTGGTAAATGTCCTACGAGCCCTCAATCTCTACTCCGCTATATGTATGTTGAGTGATCTCCACACCAGGGATCACAAGGGAACCTAAGGCCGTTGTGGTCAAATACGTGTGCCTGGGTCTCACAAGCTTTTACGCACGTATCATAATAACCGGGTTTTGTCAGTTTTGTAAAACTGAATGAAAACTCCATAAACTAGTAAAAAGAGGCTAATTTCCCACAGTTAGTCTGATTTTACTTAATATTTCTTTCCACACATCCGCGAGGGAAGAAGTAAGGAAAGATCCTAAACTCGTCTTTTCCGACCCCCCTCGACTCCACTGGGGAGCTATTGAAATACTCGTGCAAGTAGTAAGGGGACCTAGCCCAAGGGAAAAATCTACCGCTACGCTGTGTTTATCTCCTTATTAAGTTGGGACGATCTGAAATTTCAATGTAACGATTAAACCGGACAGAACCGGCCAGACCGGCACTGAATTCTAGCTTCCTTGGCATGTTTCATCTCGGAATTCGGGACTAAGGACACCTACTAGCCCCGGGGAGTGCACGCGCATCGGATGATGTCCACTCGACACATTTGCATCGTAGCACATCCACCCAAATCAAATCCCTTATCTCATAGGTCCATTCTCGATACGCGCCACTCCAGCGTTTATCGGATAGGCCTTGATAAAATTCGTCATGAACCCGGCTACTGCAAAAAAAATCCTGTTGGGGAATTTGCCATAGATTTGGTACCTTTTTGACACCCAACCCATTATAGACCATAGAGAATTACATAAAACTAAATGTGCATATTTTCAAAATTTTGCAATCATGCTCGTTGTTAGTTTCATGTAGAAATTACGCGCTATATGGGAAACGAATTAACCAAACGCAAATTTTAAAGTCAATGATGTTAAAAGAATTAATAAAAAGTGCTTAAAACATTGGAAAATAACTAATTTAGCTACGAATCGATTAAAACGAAATTAAGGGCATAGAGACGGAACTAGGCGCAGAAAATCTTAACGCCAGCCCGCTCTGCGTCAAAAATTCCCACGCGCAAACCTATGCGCGGGAATTTTCTAACGATGTGTTCTGGTACCAAAGAAAAAAATAATGCTTGCAACTGGACGCAAAATAGCGCCTACATCTGTAAGCTGGCGAAATTAAGTTCTTGCGCCCAGCTCTGTGCGCGAGATCCCTCTAGCGCATAGAGCTTCGCGCAAGTAATTCCACGCCTATTTGTACTTTGCCAGAAGTAACTTCGTACCTTTGAGAAGTCATATATATATATATACGTAAGGAGATAAACACAGCGTAGCGGTAGATTTTTAAAATCGGTGTGGCAGGTTTTCGCAAACCTGTCGGTTACGCACGCAAATAATAATTCTCCTCCTGCTGAAAACCGGCCGGTTTGCGAAAACCAGTGCCACCGGTTTTGAGCCACTTTTTCCGATTTTGACACGAGATTTGAACCTTGAGGTCCAAGTCTAACTCCTTGGGTCTAGTTTTCCGTTTGTGGCCACTTGAAGTTGGCTGGAACATCCTGTACGTGCTCGGGATTCGTGTAGTCATCCAGGAATAATAGAAAACGAATCTCTGAAGACCAATTTTCACCAAAAGGTGATCCTGCAACTAAGTATACTACACAACACATATTAGCACTAAATTTGGCTCCGAAGAGCTCAAATGAGATGAAAAGTGCCTACGAGACGAGGTTAAAATCTATAAAATATGAATGTTTCAAACTCCCCCAAGCTAGACCTTTGCTTGTCCCTAAGAAAAGATATCATCGATGAATACATAGATCAGGACTTCACCCCAAACACATTTCAAAACAATGGATACGATTCAAGGCAAAATCTGACAAACATGCATCAACGTCAACTAATCAAATCCATTCGACTACTAGTCTTCTCCAGCAATTGTCAAGCAGAGCAAACCACAAGTGCATACGAAATTCATGACTAACGCTCGCACGCTCTTCACTCATTTATTTGGCGGGTAAAAGATGTACCCGATTGCTCTCCTTCCCACAGTTTATGTGAACAACGCACTCCCAAACTCACAACACTTATGTGTTTAAAAAGACATGCACTCAACCTAATAGTCGACTCGGAATATGTCACGTCATTACTTGCATTGATAGACAACTAATTTCACATTAATATAACTCTACGCACAAAGGTCAGAAGGTCTTCAAAGCTTGTAATGTAAGGCGTAGGTAAGGAAATGGTAAATTTGGGAAGAATGTGATCTTAAAGCTTTAAACTTGGGAAGCCAAAATCCTAACATAACCCGTGATCAAATATGAATAGCGACCACAAATTCTCCCACTCAAAATATGAATATGCACCAAACAAACCACACCAAACTTTTTCCTCTTTTTTCATCCATAAAACCGTTCACTCATGAGAATATAGAATTGCAACACCTTGAGTGAAACCATGCCTTAATAAAAAAAAATTCTTCTTTGAAAGTAATGAATTCTTTTCCTTTTTTTTTTCTTTCAGTTTCTTTCCTTTTTCCCTTTTGAGGAACCTTCACTTAGAAACATTTGAACAATTGTAATTCTTCTCATTTTTGCTCATCATTTTTTTTCTTTTCAACTCATCATATAAAGACAAGAACAACCTTTATTTTACCCACCCAAATTGTGCATAAATGAAGCACACTACAACTCTCTCACCTCACTCACTAATAGCTCCCCCAAGTCAAACTTGGGGCTAGTAACCAATGGGGCTTAAATGGGCTTGTAATATGGCTAGTAAACGAATAAAAAGGCACATGCAACAACATGGTTAATAAGAAGGGAACAAATGTATCTAAAATCATCCGAAGGCCACCTAGAAGAAAAAATGCCTTCATCCTCCTCAATGTGCATGCATATGATTCATAAAACATTCCTGAAAGTTGCAAACCAATACTCAAAATCAATGACATACCCGGAACTAACACACATAGATTCCTAACCAAATCAACTAGTCGAGCACCAAGTTCACAAACAGTTGGACGAAGTTGACTCATGCTAAGGCATCAAAACAATCGAATATCATATCAGAACTGACATTTCCACATTATTCATCATCGATAGTCATAAATCAAAACAATTTCCAATCTAGGGGCACATGGAAGCATGATCTAATATTCATCGGAACGTATTTTTGTTCCTTTTTTTTCAAAGCAATAAATATAATCTATAAAGAAATAAATTGAATGAAGGTAGAGGAGAAGAGAAATCATACCTATATGTACAAGGAGTGAACACCCCCCAAGCTAAACCGAACAATGTCCTCATTGGCTCAAAGGGGCGTGAAATCGTCACCAATATCATTATCCTCACCATCATCATCACCATTCCCGCCACCAATCGGCCCTGCTCCGCTACCTTCGGCACCACAAATCCCTTGCCCACCTACATAGGTAGTGGGCATATAAGTGACATGGGTGTCGGGAACCGCATAACCACCCAGCGGGTACTGAAACCACGAAGGATGCTCTCTAGACTCACCAACAACACCCTGACTGGCTAATCGTAGATAGGGAACATGGCTCATTGTTGATCACTCTCAAAGCGATCAAATCGGCTCTCGAATCGATCAAAATGAGAGGTGAGAGCCTCTTGGTTGAGCTCTAGCTGCCGGAACCTAGCATAAATAATCTCTAGGTCTAGGGGACGGGATCACCGGGATGGCCTACAACACGGAAGTAGGCTTGCTCTTGTATAGGTTGGGGAGAATTCTCGGGGACTTTCTTACCATGATTGTCATATAGATAGCTAGCTTGATCGGGAAGGAAATTCGTGAAAGTAGGATTAGGCATTATGAAAAGAGCTTTCCCATTAACCATCCATTGTATCTCTCCGGGCCTCAAATTATTATAGACGGGCTTGATCCATCCTTGCCTTTCCAGACAAGCAAGTGTGATAGCATTGCCGCTCTAAATATGACCATCGTTTGGTGGAACAAAATTAGCAACACTCGTAGCTACATGTGTGATCATGCCCCTTAACAAGATAGGGAGGTTGGAATATTGCTTTCCGACAACCTGGAAGTGTAGTGCCATGTGTTGTATCACATTGATCTTAGAATAATTCGTTCCACGATAGACCCAACTACCTATGATCATCAGCTCGGTACTATGGACATTATCAGGCTCAAACCTCCCAAAAACGGACAATCCTAAGAATTGTTGCCCTACCTTAAGGAGAGGGTGTTGGAAAGAAGTGGCATGCAAATTTTGCATATCCTCCTTCACCTCCCCTGTCAAAGTTCTCTATAATCCTGCAGGGGGTTATTTAGGGTAGTATGTTCTCATTCCAAACACACGTGCAAATTGACTCAAAGTAATACGATAAGACTTATTAAGCAATCAAAATGCCACGTGTGTGATTTCACCAGCACGACCTTTCTTTACATTAAAACTACTTAGGAATTCAAGAGTTATACAGAGCATATGTATTTCTACCACTGATATAATACATCCTACCTAAACCAGCATGTTGAAAGAGTTTCTTCATTTCTTTATCAATGCCTAATTTATTAAGAGTCTCCTTATGCAACCAACGAGTTGGATGAAGGGTTTACCTTTGAGAATTTGGAAATGACGTTGTTGATCATAGGAATCAAATACCACATCCCGGTAGGTAGTATCTTGCTCAATGGGTTATGGTGGTGGTAGTGTAGGTGCCCTATTGTACTAGCCTCTCCTCTTTCCCTATTTGTTGGTGCCATGGTTGGTGATTTCAAGTTCTTGAGTGGTTTCCCCTTTTCAAAAATCTGAGCAAAATACAGAAAATTGCTACCAAGAGATGAAAGAGAAAGAGATGGGGATGATTTTGATATGAAGAACTTGTGATTTGGTGGAGGATTGAAGATGGTATGAAGGTTTGAAGTTTTAGGGTTTGGAGGTTTAATGGAGATTGAGGATTTTGGGGAAGAAGATGGGAGGAAAAAAAATAGCTTGGCCTGTGTTTTTGCTGCTGGTTCTTAGTACATCGTCCCTTAAGCACCGAAAACCGGTCGATTTTTAGAAACCGGTCGGTTTTGAATTTCCTTAAAAACTGCATTTTGGCCCGCAACCTCCCGGTTTTTAGAAATCGGTGACACATGTTTTTTCTACACGTATTATTGAGAAATCTCCTTAGCACCGAAAACCGACCGGTTTTCAAAAATCAGTGCCACCGATTTTCGATGTTTTTACCTTTTTTCCACTCCAAAATTTTTCTAAGTGTAGAATTTCCCTTTGCACTCGTAACCGGCCGGTTTTTGCTACACTTTTCCAATCTACGAACGTACTTCAAGTTTTTCAACTCCAAAAAATTTCTAAGGAATGAATTTAAGTATATGCTCGTAACCGGCCGGTTTTGGGAAACCATCCAGTTTTCGCTGCCGATGAAAAACTCCGCATATCTTCCAAATTTTCTTCACTCGACGGACTTGGTATTAAAATCTGCACATTACTAGACGACTAAGTGTTAAAATTGCAATCTCCTCACCTCTCTAAAGTTATAAAAACCAAAATAAACACACAAAAAGTATGAAAAAAATGAAACTACTCTAAATAAAGTGATAAACTACGGGTTGCCTCCCGCAAAGCGCTGGTTCATTATAGGTCCCGCACGACCTCATTACCTGATTGTAGCTCATGGGGCGGGAGGTTGGAGGTATTGAACCTCAAGTACTCCTACAGTAGCCCCTTCATGGTACAACTTCAGACGTTGCCCGTTAACTTTAAACTTGTCACCTTTATCGTTTTCTACCTCTACAGACTCGAACTTGTTGACCATATTCACAGTGAATGGTCCGGACCATCTAGACTTTAGCTTTCCAGGAAATAACTTAAGTCTAGAATTGAACAATAGTACCTTATCACCCACTGTGAACTCCCTTGGTAGGATTTTCTTGTCGTGCCATAGCTAAGTCTTCTTCTTGTATATGCGGGCACTATCATAAGCTTCCAATCTGAACTCCTCGAACTCATTTAACTGTAGTAGTCATTTTTCACTGGCTAGCTTAGCGTCTATGTTGAGATCCTTGATTGCCCAAAAAGCTTTGTATTCCATCTCTACCGAAAGATGACATGACTTACCATACACTAATCGATATAGGGAAGTACCAATAAGTGTTTTGAATGCAGTCCGATATGCCCATAGAGTATCATCAAGATTATCACTCCAGTCTTTCCTAGATTTTGCTACTACCTTCTCAAGAATGGATTTGATCTAGCGGTTAGAGACCTCAACTTGCCCACTCGTTTGAGGGTGGTAGGCTAGCCCGGTGTGATGAAATACTCCATAGTTGCGCAGGAGCGCGCCCAAGTGGCGCTCATGGAAGTGAGAACCTCCATCACTAATCAACGCTCTAGGAACTCCAAATCTAGGGAAGATGATCTTTTGAACATGGAGATTATTGTCTTAGCATCGTTAGTAGGCGAGGCGACTGCTTCCACCCACTTAGGCACATAATCTACAACATAGTAGGCCAGAAAAAACCCGACTGGGAAATCTTAGCGTTTGTCTTGGAAGGCCCATGGTGCCCCCTGTTGTGGGAACGTTGTTGGTGCTGATGTGTCACCCTTTCCTCGGAGGTATCAAGTATGCGCTGGCACGATTTCCTGCAACCTGCAAAACAAGAATATTCCCGTAGGAATATTCCCTCCGATGCCTAAGTAAGTACATGCTAAAGAGAGAAGCAATTTGTAGAGAGAAGGCAGAGCAGAATAGTTTAAGGTAGGTGGGAATGAATTGAATGCCCCTTTACCTTGGGAACTGAACTATTTATAGGCCTAGGGTTTTGGGAATGGGTCCAAAAACCCTAGCTATATGATTGGCTGACCTCAGACATAAGGACATGTGTCCTTATATGTTCTACTTTGAGATAAAGGGCTTAGTGTGCCTTTCATTTTGGGCCTGCCAAAGATAGTCTTAAGACCCACATTGCTACTTTTCCTGAAAAGTTTATTACGTGGGTGTGGGCCTTCCTATCATGTAAAGGCCATGTGTCGTTTCCTGGCAGGTTCAGGGTGGAATTTCCCAATTAGGCCACATTATTTGCCCCTCAAGGAGGGTGCTCTATATTTTTAGGGCATTCTTCTTGATGTAGTTGTGCGCCATGTGTCGTCGTCTTCAGAGCTTCAGACTTCCTTTAAAACCTCGAAGGAGTTTTTATCTTCTTCCTTCATTTCTCTTTTTTCATTTAAAAATTTCTAGTGAGAGAAAGTGTTGTTTTTCTTTGAGGATTTTCTCGTAAGAGCTTTGGGGTGTTCTTGACGATTGTTCTTCATCTTTTGCTCTTTGGGGATCAACTAATTTGACTTTCATTTCACCAGTTTGATTACTTACCGGTATGCTCTTTGGCTATTTTCTTGTTTTACATTTGTTTGTTTAAAATTGTTGGAGTTTCTATTTCTTGGGGAGGCGTTTTGCTATTGTCGTGTTTCTCTTGTATTTGGACCACGTCATAGCTCATTTTTATTCTTTTTAAAATCAGACGTCCCGTTCCTTATGCATGGCGGCATGTCACTTATTAGACAAACATCAAATGTGGGCGCATAGGGAGCACCCCCAGAGAGGGAGAGTCGGGTTCCCTTCTCGAGCCCGTCTCATGTGACTAGGGGAGGAGCTAGATCCTCACTTCATTCTGGGGAGGGAGGTGCCAGAGAGGCCCATTCTCCAAGAAGACGAAAGAGCGTGGCTCGCCGTCCTCTAGTCCCAAGAGAGGACTTTGAGGATGATTCTTCTAGCTCTTCAGATGAGGAGGCTGCCAGGCATCCTCCTGGCATGGTGCATGGGAAAGAGGACGTAGATTTATTTCCTTCCGACATTTTTCCAAGTAGGAATTGGATTAGATACTTGAAAGAGCAGGGGCGTGACTTTGAGAGTTTCCTTCTTTTTCCCCAGGGTTTTAGCTTCAAGTCCTGGCTCTCATAGTGTCCTCGGGTGAGGTTGCTGTCTACATGGCCGCTTTTCGGTTAGGCCTTAGGTTTCCTTTGCATCCGTTTGTTTTGGATGTTTTGGACGGATATGACATAGGACTGGCCCAACTGACTCCCAATTCTTGGGCAAATGTTTTTGGTTATATTGCCAAGTGTGCGTTTAGTGATGTCACCCCCTCCCTTTCTAGGGTGATATTGCACCCTCCTCTTGCTCTCCTCAGAGGTGGTTTACCCTTTACAGTCGAAGGGGATACAAGACGGTGGTAGGTAAATCATCCAGTTGGGTGTGGTGGAGGACTAAATGGTCCATTATCCAAATGGAGGACATTTCTCTTTCAAGGCGTCTTAGTCGCTGGAACTATAGACCACATTTCATTTCCAAGACTGATGTTCTTCCACGTCTTCTTTCAAGGGAATGACGGCTTGTAAAACCCTTATTTCAGGCAGAGATGTATAGACTATCTGCTAAGAGTCATGCCTGGGTAACCAATAGTTGGCTCCCACATGTGGGTCAGTTCACTAATATGGTTTTTCTCGCGGCCGTTGGCCTGTGTCTGTATTTACGTAGAGGTAACTTCCCTTTTATATAAATGGTGCAAGTAACTCCCCCTTTTTTCTCTGCTGACCTCCTTGGTTTGTGTAGAGTCCGCTACGGATCGTTTGTCCCCCATAAGACAAGGGGTTAGTGAAGTTACCTTTGTGTCTTCCCAAGTTTATGCGGATGACGTCCCCAAGGCAGTGGAGGCTAAACAAAAGGAGTCCTCCAAGAAGTCTGACGAGGCGGCTTCTGGTGACCTCCCCAAGGTACGTCCGATTTGCTTGAGTACTTGCTAGAGTCCTCTTGGTTATGCTGATTTGTGTTCTTTTGTCTATAGGCACCCACTGCGTCCGTTACAGGGAAGCGTCCAGCTCCTTCTTTGGATGCTTCCAAGGCGAAGCGACCTTTTTTCAAGAAGAAAGACAACGCTGATAATGTGGGGACGCCTGCACTGGAGCCGAGGGCTCCTCTTGTTGTGGATGTGGGAGCCTCTTCTCCACAATTGCATGATCTTTTTGTAGCCAATGTAGTCAAGGGGTCTTCTCCTCAGGTGGTAGGAGATGAGGGCCCGACGGCCAAGGAGGCCTCTACTGAGGCAGCAACAAGTGCTGGTCATGCTGCTGATCCGTCGCCCAGGAGGGGAGGCGAGCAAGGAGTCGGGTGACCCTTCTTCTCCTTCTAAGGGTAAGGCAATGCCTCAACCTACTCCGACGGCAAATGCGGGTAAGTTTTGTAGTGAACGGGACGTCTTGTCCACTTAGTGATCTATTACTAATCTTGTGATTATATGTCGATACAGCTGGTGTTGACTTTGAACGGATGAGGAGGGCCAAGGTGGCACAGATTCCCCCTTCCGTTGGTTTTAGCTTAGAGGAAAAGAATAAATTTCTTTCCTTCGTCTACGCGGCTATCCCCAGGGACTATGTGAGATCCCTTCCAGGGATTGAGGGAGGGTTCATTGGGGCCATGCAATCCCTTGCGCTGGATGTGAGTCTTTTTTGAAACTTCTTATTCTTTCAACTATCCTTTTGACGCCTTGAGTAACTGGTTTGTTTGATTTTTGCAAAGCTTTTTATCAGATTCGCCGAGGCTCGGGAGTATCGCGTCGGCATGCACCAGGAGTTGCTGAATCACAAGGACCAAGTAGAGAATCATGATAAGTACGCCGAAAGAAAGGCGAAACTTATTAATGAAGAAATGGACGTGGTCATCAGGTCAGAGACTTCTACTCTCTAGAAGGCCAAGGCAGATACCCAAACTTTTGAGGCGAAGCTAAAGGAGCATGAGGAGAAACTGACTGTCAGAGCGAGTTGCAAACTTCTCCACAAAGGTGGACGCCCTGGAGAAGAAGCTTAAGGCCACTCAAGGGGAAGTGAAAAATATCCGGGGGGAGGCCTCTTGTTCCTTCAAGCTTGGGGAGGAAGCCGTTCTGGAGGGTGCTTGGCGAGAATGGGACCAGGAGATGGATGGGAAGGACTTTTCCTGGCTCAAGCGTCGGATTTCGTACCAAATGGCCGTCCTTGCTGCACAACAACTTGGGCTTGATCCTCCTGAGTTCGTTAGTGAAGGGGAAGAGGAGGACGTGGAGGAAGAAGAGGTGAATTCCCCGGCCGATCAGGACGTCCAGGATGGTAGTTCCACCGCTCCTTGTCCTTAGAATTTTCTTTGGATGGTGGTTTTTGCAGCGCCATGGGCGCTTGTATTTAACATTGGTGCCTTTAGGCACTTTTCATTTGGGTTTCCTGCGTTATATGCGCATGTATGAATTATTGTGCCTTATGTGCACTTTTGACTTTTTATGCTTTATTTTTAATTGCCTCTTTGTGGACACATGTTTTGGTTTTGGACTTTGTTGCCCATATTTGGAAGGTAACCCTAGTGTTTTAGGTGATCAATCTAATTGGGGCACTAATCTAGGCCACTTCTCAAGCCGTCAACCGATTAGTCTTTTTTGACGCCGTCAGTGAGAAGGCATCAGTATTGATTGGCTATCTTATTGAGTCAATATTTGCGTTTACGTCAGCATTGATTGACAATCTTTTTGAGTCAATATTTGCGTTTACTTCTTATAGGTAAGAATTTGTATTTGTTCGCCATCTTATTGTGCCATAGTCAGTGAGAATTCAGAGTTGATACCAGAGAAGATATTAACTTCTAAATTTAGTTCATAATTGAATTAACGAAGTATGACCGTTTTGTTTGGTCTCTTACAAGGATTGGCCGTTTTGTTGGCTCTTAAATGATACTGGCTATTTTGTTGGCTCTTACATAATACCTGACTAGTCTATTGAGTGGGCTATGACCTATCAACTTTTTTCTACCTTGACAGGGATAACTTCTTCAGCTGCTAGGGGGTTCTCTTCGTGCTTTCTTTTGACTCCTGTTCCGGCCGGCTCCTTCCTCCATGCTAACGGGTTGAGAGTTGTTAGGTAGCAGTCTCATGCTTGTTGCTGATCTCCATGAATAGTTCCTATTGCACCGTCGTCACACACGTATTTTAAGAGCATCAAATGAGTGACAACCACCGCTTTTATCTTGTTCAGAGTAGGGCGTCCCAAGATGACATTGTACGATGTTATGTCTTTGACAATTAAGAAGTCCACACTTATCTTTCTTCCGTTATTACGTCCTCTTATTCGTACTGGTAGGGTTATGACGCCTACAGGATGTATGATGCTTCCTCCAAAGCCGATGATGGGATAGTGAATGCTTTCAATTGTTTTAGGATCATGAGCTAGACGGCTTAGGCACTCCATGCTCATTTTGTCGGATGAACTCCCTGTATCTATCAATATACGCTTTACTCTCATGTTGCAGATCTTGATCTCAATGACTAGCGGATCATCATGCGGGGTGGCTACACGTCCTCCACTAGACTCACATATTTCTATTCGGGGGAATGGGTCCATTGGTGACTTCCCCGATAGCATTACCTGTCTTAATCGACGAGCGTAATCTTTCTGTCCCCTCATGGTGGGTCCTCCAGAGGCAGGGCCTCCTGATATGACATCGACAAATCCCCCTCAGTGTGATTTCCCTCTCCTGCTGAAACGGGTGACTTGTTCTTCTTGTAATGGCTTTTTCCTGTGCCGTGAGTGTGCCTATGAAGATAGTTTTTAAAGTGACCTTTGGAAGCCAGCCCGTCTAAGGCCCTTTTCAGGCTCCTACAGTCTTTGGTATCATGACCTATATATTCGTGAAACTGGCAATACAACTTGGGGTCTCGACTCTCAGCAGGAGATTTTATTGGAAAAGGTTGTTCTAGGTTGAACCTGGTCCCTACGTCTATCAGAATGGTAAGGAGGTCAGTGTTATACTCAAAAAATTCCTTCTCTTGTGGCCGTCCTCGCTTTTGTCCCGGAGAGGTGGAGTCTTGTTCCTTAGAGAGTGCCCAAGTGTCGTTCCCCCGTGTGACTTTTCGATCAGTCCTTTCCTTTTCCCCGGACGAGTCCGTTGCTTCCCCAGTCTTTCCGTCTTTGGGCACACTACATATTTCTGTGGCATGTATAAATGCTTCGGCTTCGTGCAAAACTTATGCCATTGTTCGTACACTCTTTTTTACTAGATCAAATTTGAATAATCCTTTTTTTAAGCTCCTGGTGAAGTTATCAAAGGAGACGCCATCGGGAAAATCTGGAATTTGTCCTGCTTCTAAGTTGAAGCGTTTGACATAGCTTCGCAAAGATTCGTCCTTCCCCTGCTGAATGCGGCCTAGGTGCATACTCGTTTTCCTTTCTTCCTTGTATGCCATAAACCTAGTGGAAAATAGTGTGTCTAGCTCATCGATTGAGGCAATTGATCCTGCCGGCAACCGTTCGAACCATTTGGATGCGACACCTTTAAGGGTGGCTGGAAAGTATTTGCACCATGTAGTCTCATTGGTCCCTTATACGTACATATGGTGACGGTATGCAACTAAGTGCATATCCGGGTCAGAGGTGTCGTCATAGGCCTCAATGGTAGGAGTCTTAACTTTAGGCTCTTTGGGAGTGTTCATTATAGCCTCGCAGAAAGGAGTGCTCATGTGCCTTAGCGTCAGGTTATTCAATCCTTGATGAATGTGATAACTGATAAGTAGGTTCATGACGGTTGGAAGCCATTCGGTGACGCACCCCGACTCTAGGAGAGGTTATCTGAGTTTTCCCTCGAGTGGAGGGGTAAAAAGGATGGTCTTCGATGACGGGGGTACTCGGTGTCCGATAATTCCGACTAGGCCTCATAGTGCTCTTGTCGCCTTGCTGACGGGCGCAGAGTGGTGGATGGATTTACTCGGGAAACTGGTCGAGCTAGTTGTTCTTGTCGTGCTGGGGGGGGGGGGGGGGCTCGATCCCCGACCGGATGTTCTACCAAAGGACTGGCTCCCCTGCTAGATATTCGACGAGAACTTTCTCCCGCTCTCCAAACATTAGTCCTAAGCGGCATTCTGCTTATCCGGTTGACGCCGAGGCTGAAAGGTCCGTGTGGGGCCGTCCTTTCAGTATTGTAGATCAGCGTCTTCCTCCGTATTTCGTCTGGCAGCGTGGTTCTCATATGTTGCTGGAATCCGGCCAGAATTTCTCGCAGCGCTCCTACTGAAACCGGCAGATCTAGATTTTCATCCAGTAACGTGTCTTTTATAATAGGGCTTAGGTGCCCACCAGGAGGAGGTGTCTCGACGTCCGATTCCTCTTCAATAGTTACTTCGACTTCCTGGACGCGGCGGGGAATGCTCCCTGCATTGGCAATTCGATTTGCCTCTTCTATATGGTGTTGAATCCTCTCCCGCGGACGCCTTTCTCCTGAGTTTCCATGATGCTCCTCACCGTCAGATTGCAGTTCCACCATGATATATATTATACCTCCCCACAGACGGCGCCAAATGTTGTGGGATCTTTGTTGGTACTGACGTGTCACCTTTCCTCGGAGGTATCAAGTATGCGATGTCACGATTTCCTGCAACCTGCAAAACAAGAATATTCCCGTAGGAATATTCCCTCCAATGCCTAAGTAAGTATAGGCTAGAGAGAGAAGTAATTTGTAGAGAGACGGTAGAGCAGAATAGTTTGAGGTAGGTGGGAATGAATTGAATGCCTCTTTACCTTGGGAACTGAACTATTTATAGGCCTAGGGTTTTGGGAATTGGTTCAAAAACCCTAGCTATATGATTGGCTGACCTCAGAGATAAGGACATGTGTCCTTATCTGGTATGCTTTTAGATAAAGGGCTTAGTGTGCCTTTCATTGTGGGCCTGCCAACTAGAGGGCTGTGCAAAATTATCCGAAAAACCAAAAACCCGAAAATCTGATCCGATACCGATCCGAATATTAGGGTACCCGAACCTATAAAGATTTTGGTTTGGTTACCTGATCCGAATCTTTGTTAACGGGTCGGATAACCGATACCCGTTAATCTAGTTTCGGGTAACTGAATTACCCGAAAAGGCTAAAAATTCAGTTTTCATTTTAAAAAAAAAGCTAAACTAAACGGGCCTTTCATTTTTTAGGAAGTAACCTAATTCATTTTCTACTTTCTAGGTCTCCAATATTTTCCGGCGTTCATCCTCTCTCAGACTCTTACTCTCTTTCTCTCTCCTCTCATATGCTTATCATCTACAGATCTCCATCATCTCCTCTTTGAGTCTTTGGTCTCATACTACTATTCTCCATCATAACCTCAATACTTACGATATTACGATCTCAAACGCTCACCACTGTGTTAGGTTATGATACATATGACAATACATAAATCATGCGGAAAAACCATAAAGCCAGGAAAGCATATTTTTTACACATAATCATTTAGCATAGTATAGATGCATACACTTTGTAGCGTGCCTTCCCTAGGTGCGCCCGAACCGAACAAGAACAAGTCTTTAGGACTCCAAGTGTCGTCCCTCCGTAGATAGTCCACAGTAAGTCCGGATCTGCCTCAAGATTGACCAACTAGAATCGCCCTTAAGGTGCTTAGGAATTTCGGCTGTTATTGTGCAAGAGTGTGGCTGAATTTTCTTTCAAAACTTACCCTTTTGAATACTTCAATCGTGCTCATAAATTATGACCCTAGGCCCTTATTTATAGAGGTTTGGAAAGGGAATTGGAATCCTAGTAGGATACGATTTAATTAAACTTAGAATCCTACAAGGACTCTAATTAATTAAATAATCCTAATAGAAATAGGAGTTTAATCATACACAAAATCCTAATAGATTTAGGAATTGTGCATGGACACAAACACACACGCACGGAGCCACGAGGGCGCCCGCACGCATGCGCTCGGCCCACGCAGCCCGCTCTGGGCAGCCTTGCCTTGGCGCGCTGGGCCTGCCTTGCGGTGGGCCTGGCGCTGCCTTGGGCTGGGCGTTGGCGCGCGTCCTTGCTTGCTGGGTGATGGCCTGGCTTCGTGCAGGGCGATGGCCTGGCTTCGTGCCGGGCCTTCGTCCGACAGGCCTCGTCCGATGCTTATTCGTACGATACGCTTCCGATTAAATTCCCGGTTCCGGAATTCATTTCCGATACGAACAATATTTAATATTTCCGATTCCGGAATTAATTTCCGTTTCGAACAAATATTTAATATTTCCGTTTCCGGAATCATTTTCCGATTCCGATAATATTTCCGATTCTGACAATATTTCCGTTTCCGGCAATGTTTCCGATTCCGGCAATATTTCCATTTCCGATAATATTTTCCGATACGTACCATGTTTCCGTTTCCGGCAACATCTACGACTTGGATAATATTTATATTTCCGATACGATCCATATTTCCGTTTCCGGCAATATCATCGTTTCCGGAGTATTCATTTCTTGCTTGTGACGATCTTAGCTCCCACTAAAACCAAGATCCGTCGATTCCAAATATCCATAGATAGAGTATTTAATGCCATTAAATACTTGATCCGTTTACGTACTATTTGTGTGACCCTACGGGTTCAGTCAAGAGTAAGCTGTGGATTAATATCATTAATTCCACTTGAACTGAAGCGACCTCTAGCTAGGCATTCAGCTCACTTGATCTCACCGAATTATTAACTTGTTTAATTAATACTGAACCGCATTTATTAGACTTAACATTGAATGCATACTTGGACCAAGGGCATTATTTCCTTTAGTCTCCCACTTGTCCTTAGGGACAAGTGTGCATTTACCTAATTCCTTTGTCGCTCGATGCTTGCTCTTGAACATAAGGTAAGAGTTGTCATCCTTATTATGTCCAGAGGTGTTTCTCGGTTTCAGAGTTCAACTGATCAAATAAACAGATAATCATAGCCTATGATTCATCCGAGCACGGCCATGCATTTTACAGTTTCTAGCTCTCCGAGTGGCCTTGTACAACTTTTAAGCATCTCATCCCGATTTATGGGAGGACAATCCCAATCTTGCGATCTTGAGATTAGACTTCGTTTGATAGGTGATTACCCGAGCGTTGCCTTTATAGCCTCCTTTTACGGTGCGACGGTTGGTCAACGTCAAAGCAACCAGTTCTCAAACAAGTAATCTCAAGTCACTCAGGTATTGAGGATTTAGTGTCTAATAATTTTAATGAAATTTACTTATGACAGAATTTCATCTCTTACAGTAAAGTTTCATAGGTCTGTCCGATACTAGTCTTTCAAAGTAAGTATCTATGCAAATGATTACGACATTGCCATGTCCACATAGTTCAAGAAACAGAACTACTAGTCATCTTGCATTCTAGTCGTCTAACGTTTTCTATGCGTCCAATTTTATAGAAAACTCCGACCAGGGACCATTTTCAACCTTTGACATTCAAGTTCACTTGATAGACATTTCTTAGTCACAGGACTGGTCTTGACAGTCTATCTTGAATATATCGTCAAATTGAAGGGACTCATCATTTAATAAACCACAAATTAAATGGAAAAATGAATTCTATTCATTTATTGTGAATGATTAACCAATAATGTTTTGCAAAGAATTAAACTCTAAAACTTTAAAACATTAAATAAGGACATCAAAGCCATTCTCCAATATGCTTGATTCCCATAGCTGCAGTGTGCGAGTTGTGCTTCACCTGCGGCAGAGGTTTAGTCAATGGATCTGATATGTTGTCATCAGTTCCAATCTTGCTTATCTCGACTTCTTTTCTTTCAACGAACACTCGTAGAAGGTGAAATCTACGAAGTACATGCTTGACTCTTTGGTGGTGTCTAGGCTTTTTTGCCTGTGCAATAGCTCCGTTATTATCACAATACAGGGCTATTGGTCCTTTAATGGAGGGGACTACACCAAGTTCACCTATGAACTTCCTTAGCCATATAGCTTCCTTTGCTGCTCCATGTGCAGCAATGTACTCCGCTTCAGTTGTAGAATCCGCAATGGTGCTTTGCTTAGCACTTTTCCAGCTTACTGCACCTCCGTTGAGGCAGAAGACAAACCCAGACTGTGATCTGAAATCATCTTTGTCGGTTTGGAAACTTGCGTCCGTATAGCCTTTAACAATTAATTCATCATCTCCACCATAGACCAGGAAGTCATCTTTGTGCCTTTTCAGGTACTTCAGAATATTCTTGGCAGCAGTCCAATGTGCCTCTCCTGGGTCTGACTGGTATCTGCTCGTAGCACTGAGTGCGTACGCAACATCTGGGCGTGTACATATCATAGCATACATTATTGAACCAATCAATGATGCATATGGAATCCCATTCATTCGTCTACGCTCATCAAGTGTTTTTGGGCACTGAGTCTTGCTTAGAGTTATTCCATGAGACATGGGTAGGTAGCCTCGCTTGGAGTCTGCCATCTTGAACCTATCAAGCACCTTATTGATTTAAGTGCTTTGACTAAGTCCAATCATCCTTTTAGATCTATCTTTGTAAATCTTGATGCCCAATATGTACTGTGCTTCTCCTAGATCCTTCATCGAAAAACATTTCCCAAGCCAAATCTTGACAGAGTTCAACATAGGAATGTCATTTCCGATAAGTAATATGTCATCGACATATAATACTAGGAAAGCAATTTTGCTCCCACTGACCTTCTTGTATACACAAGATTCGTCTGCGTTCTTGATGAAACCAAAGTCACTGACTGCTTCATCAAAACGTATATTCCATCTCCTGGATGCCTACTTCAATCCGTAGATTGATTTCTTTAGCTTGCATACCTTTTTAGCATTCTTTGGTTCCTCAAAACCCTCAGGCTGTGTCATAAACACAGTTTCTGTTAAAATGCCGTTTAAGAAAGAGGTTTTGACATCCATCTTCCATATTTCGTAATCGTAATATGCAGCGATTGCTAACATTATCCGAATAGACTTTAGCATTGCAACTGGTGAAAAGGTTTCATCGTAATCCACACCGTGGACGTGCCTGTAACCTTTTGCAACCAATCTAGCTTTGAAAACTTCAAGTTTCCCATCCTTGTCCTTTTTCAGTTTGAAAACCCATTTGCTTCCAATGGCTTGGTAGCCATTTGGAAAATCGACCAAATCCCATACTTGGTTTTCAGACATGGAGTTTAATTCAGATTGCATGGCTTCTTGCCATTGCTTGGATCTAGGGCTCGTCATAACTTGTTTGTAAGTCGCAGGTTCATCACTTTCAAGTAATAGAACATTATAGCTCTCGTTCGTCAAAATACCTAAGTACCTTTCCGGTTGAGATCTATATCTCTGCGATCTACGCGGGGTTACATCTCTAGATTGACCATGATTCTCATCAGATACTTGTAAAGATCTCTGAGTTTCATCTTGAATGCCATCTTGAGCATTCTCTAGAGTTTGTTGTTCGACTCGAATTTCTTCGAGGTCTACTTTTCTCCCACTTGTCATTTTGGAAATGTGATTCTTTTCCAAAAAGATACCATCTCGAGCAACAAACACTTTGTTCTCAGATGTATTGTAGAAGTAATACCCCTTTGTTTCCTTTGGATAGCCCACAAGGATACATTTGTCAGATTTTGGATGAAGTTTGTCTGAAATTAATCGTTTGACGTATACTTCACATCCCCAAATCTTAAGAAAAGACACATTTGGAGGCTTTCCAAACCATAACTCATATGGAGTCTTTTCGACAGCTTTAGACGGAGCTCTATTTATAGTGAGTGCAGCTGTATTTAGTGCATGTCCCCAAAATTCTATTGGAAGTTCGGCCTGACCCATCATTGACATAACCATGTCTAGCAAGGTTCTGTTCCTCCGTTCTGACACACCGTTCCATTGTGGTGTTCCAGGAGGAGTCAATTCTGATAGAATTCCACATTCTTTCAGATGGTCATCAAATTCATAGCTCACATTTTCACCGCCTCTATCAGACCGCAGTGCTTTAATCTTCTTGCCTAATTGATTCTCTACTTCACTATGAAATTCCTTGAATTTGTCAAAGGATTCAGACTTATGCTTCATTAGGTAGACATAACCATATATACTGAAGTCATCAGTAAAAGTGATAAAGTAGCTTAAACCACCCCTAGCATTTGTACTCATTGGTCCACATACATCTGTATGGATTAAACCCAATAGTTCAGTTGCTCTTTCTCCAACTTTAGAGAAAGGTTGCTTTGTCATTTTTCCAAGTAAACATGATTCACACTTACCATAATCCTCTAAGTAAAATGGTTCTAGAATTCCTTCTTTTTGAAGTCTTTCCATGCGTTTCAAGTTAATATGGCCTAATCGACAATGCCACAGATAGGTGAGATCTGAATCATCCTTTTTGGCCTTTTTGGTATTTATGTTATAAACTTCTTTGTCGTGATCTAATAAATAAAGTCCATTGACTAATCTAGCAGGTCCATAAAACATCTCTTTAAAATAAAACGAACAACTATTGTCTTTTATTAAAAAGGAAAATCCCTTAGCATCTAAGCAAGAAACATAAATGATGTTTTTAGTAAGACTTGGAACATGGAAACACTCTTCCAGTTCCAAAACTAGCCCAGAGGGCAACGAAAAATAATAATAAGTTCCTACAGCTAATGCAGCAATCCGTGCTCCATTTCCCACTCGTAGGTCGACTTCACCCTTGCTTAACTTTCTACTTCTTCTTAGTCCCTGTGGATTGGAACATAAGTGTGAGCCACAACCTGTATCTAATACCCAAGAAGTTGAATTAGCAAGTATACAGTCTATAACGAAGATACCTGAAGATGGAACGACTGTTCCGTTCTTCTGATCTTCCTTTAGCTTTAAGCAATCTCTCTTCCAATGCCCCTTCTTCTTGCAGTAGAAGCATTCAGATTCAGAAGTGGGTTGACTGACCTTCCTCTTTTCAGATTTGGCGCCAGCTGGTTGCTTAGTTTGGCTGGCCTTGTTGCCACCTTTCTTAGCATTCCTCTTCTTTCTAGATTTCTTGAACTTGCCCCCACGCACCATAAGCACATCTTGAAGGAAATAATGCCCTTGGTCCAAGTATGCATTCTATGATAAGTCTAATAAATGCGGTTCAGTATTAATTAACAAGTTAATAATTCAGTGAGATCAAGTGAGCTGAATGCCTAGCTAGAGGCCGCTTCAGTTCAAGTGGAATTAATGATATTAATCCACAGCTTACTCTTGACTGAACCCGTAGGGTCACACAAATAGTACGTAAACGGATCAAGTATTTAATAGCATTAAATACTCCATCTATGAATATTCGGAACCAACGGATCTTGGTTTCAGTGGGAGCTAAGATCGTCACAGGCAAGGAATGAATACTCCGGAAACGATGATATTGCCGGAAACGGAAATATGGATCGTATCGGAAATATAAATATTATCCAAGTCGTAGATGTTGCCGGAAACGGAAACATGGTACGTGTCGGAAAATATTATCGGAAATGGAAATATTGCCAGAATCGGAAATATTGCCGGAAACGGAAATATTGTCAGAATCGGAAATATTACCGGAATCGGAAAATAATTCCGGAAACGGAAATATTAAATATTTGTTCGAAACGGAAATTAATTCCGGAATCGGAAATATTAGATATTGTTCGTATCGGAAATGAATTCCGGAATCGGAAAATTTAATCGGAAGCGCATCGTACGAATAAGCATCGGACGAGGCCTGCCGGACGAGGCCCAGCACGAAGCCAGGCCATCGCCCAGCAAGCCAAGCGCGCCGCACAAACAGCAACGCCAGGCCCAGCGCAAGGCCAGGCCCAGCAGGCTGCGCGCAGCGCGCAGCACGCACAGCGCGCGCAGCACGCGCAGCGCGCAGCGCGCACAGCGAGCACAGCACGCGCAGCGCGCAGCGCGCGCGGGCGCTGAGTGGGCTGCTGCTCGCGCGCACGCATGGGGCCCATCGTGGCTGCCGTGCGTGTGTGTGCAAGTGTTTGTGTTCGTGCACGTTTCCTAAAACATGCAGAGTTCGGTTAATGATTAAATTCCTAATTCTATTTAATAAATTAATTAAATTAGAGTTCTTGTAGGATTCTAGGTTTGATTAATTTGTATCTGAATAGGATTTCGATTCCCTTTCCATACCGCTATAAATATGAGGCTAGGGCTCACAATTTATAACACAAGTTTCAAAGTATTCAAAGTGAGTTTTTGAGAGAAAAATTCAGTCACACATTTGCCTATAAAGTGCCGAAAATAATAGTACCTTAAGGGCGATTCTAGTTGGTCAATCTTAAGGCGGATCCGGACGTGCTGTGGACTATCTACGGAGGGACGACACTTGGAGTCCTAAAGACTTGTTCTTGTTCGGTTCGGGCGCAGCTAGGGAAGGCACGCAACAAAGAGTATGCATCTAATCTATGCTAAATGATTATGTGTAAATAATATGTTTTCCTGGGTTTATGGTTTTTCCGCATGATTTATGAATTGTCATATGTATCATAACCTAACAGTGGTATCACGAGCCCCTTATTATTTTCATAATCTAAATTGCATGAACATGGTTAAATATTACAAATTTGCAAGAATTAAAAGGGGTGATTAATTTTCGTAATTGTTAATTAATTGCAAATTGCGTTTATTTAATTATACGTACGCAGGTTTTCGGCAGTTTCTTCGTTACTCATCCGAATTGAGTGATTTTTGTGTCAATTCCGCATGTAAAAGGCATTCTAAAATTTTGACAAAAATAGTTTTTTTCTGCCGAACCCAGAATTCTCAAATTCGAAGCCTAACTATGACTTTTCGAAGGTTTTAGTTTTTCGAATGCAAAATTTCGTAAATTTAAGATGTTAAATTAAATATTTGCGATTCTTGTTTATAAATCTTGAATTTTTGATTGACCTACTGCATATGTTTAACAAGTTTGAATGCCTAGTCTTGTTAATTATGCAATCTAATTTGTAATTATGATTAATTTGTTGAAAATTAGAATAATTTAGAATTAATTTGATTTTCATAATGAATTGTAATTTAATTAGAAACCTATGATTAAAAACCACCATAAAAATTGTAAATTTACGATAAATTTTAAATTTTTATGACCTAGACTTGAATCCATAACAATCGGAAATCAATTGGATAATAAATTTTCGATTTTTCGCCCTACAATTATGAAATTAATATTATTTATTAATTTGTCATTAATTTTAAATATAAATTTTAAATTTTTATGCGATTCGTTCATATAACTTGCACGCACGAAGCAATGGACGCTTCGTGTTACCCTTAAGGGGTGTTGTATAATGCGGGCATGCGACGACGAGCAAGGGAGCTCGTCGCCCATGCGGCACGAATGCAATGAGCAAGGGCGTAGTGCACGAGCACAAGGCAGCAGCCCTGCCTTGTGTCGTGTGCCACGACCAATGGACGAATGGGCATGGGCGTAGGGCGAGCCAAGGCAGTCGCGTGTGGGCAGCAAGCGAGCTGCGCCACAACGCGCGCTGCCTCGCACAAGAGCGCGCAGCCTCGCGCGCAGCGAGCGCAAACTCGCGTGCCACGAGCGCTGCGCCTAGCATTGCTCGCGCGCACAGCGAGCGATGTCGCCCGCCCAGCGAGCGATGTCGCGCGCGCACTGCGAGCGATAGCCCGCGTGCGATGAGCGCTGGCGCGCGCAGCGAGCACCAATGCGTGCGGAGGCTTGCGATAGGGATGCAGCAGCTATGCGACGAGCGCATGGGCTGCGCGCGCATGGCCAGCAATGGCTGTGTGCGTGCGGCCCATGGGCGTGCTACGCGTAGGGTGTTTGCGTTACGATTAGATCGTTTTGAATGTTTAATTTGAAAATTTCAGTTCACGTAATTTTAATTAATTTTAAAATTAATAATTTAAATTATTTTCTTGGATTTTAATTTTGAATATTATAATTATAATAAATGTTATTTATTCTAATTATTTTACTAAAATTAAAATCATGAATTAATTTAAATGCGACTGAAATTAAATTAAACTTTTGGATTCAATTATAAATTTATATGAGCTTTAAATTTTAATTAAATTTGTATGTTTCCGGTTAGACTAGAAATACATTTTTATGTTTAAAATTGGTAAAGCATATGAATTTATTGGTTTAAGTGGGAGCGCTTTTTAGTCATAAACTCTTGATTAGGTCTACAAATCCTTAAGGTTAAAACAACTTGATTAGAATTAATAAGGACTGAATAATTGGTAGATTATTGGTGCCCTTGATTAATTGCTGCAAATGTTTACGTGATGCATAATGTGTTTTACTAACCAGCTATGTGGGCCATTCATGATAATGAATGGGTGAATGGTATATATTGTATATGTACTGTTTTGCAGGTTATGAAGTGACTAGTATGGCCCAAATAGGATAGAAAATATGGTCTGCGTACCATTAATTAGAATGTAATTGGTCTAAAGTACCAAAGTTATTTTTCAATTCAAATATGGTCTGCGAACCATCAAATAGTTGTAATTAGTTATAGCTTATCCTATTTGAAGAAAATGGTGCCTCCCACGGAGATTTTCAAGACGGACTTTGAAGTCAAAGCTTCAAGATGAAGTCGGGCCATACTAGATCACAAATATCTTATGCATGTTTTAAGTTATTTATTGTTTTAAATATGTCTTAAAATGCATGAGATCAAAAGCTTGATTATGTTGCATGATTAAGGATTTTAGTTCACTTAAAATCTAACCAACATAGTAAGAGCCTTAAGTTCCAAACTTAAAAATTGAGTTAAAAGGTGCCATGCCAAAATATACACTTGCTTGGATATCCTTTACATCAATCTAGTAATAGTTTTCGCTCAGCGAGGTGTTACTTATTGGTCCTAAAGGGGCAAGGTACACAAATAATTGTGAGTACATGTTAGTTTTGGTGAAACTCAACGATATAAGTAAGGAGTCCTTTTATGTCGTGGCAAATTCGATAGGTTTACCTAATAAGTTCTTAGACGTACCTATCAACCAAGAATAGTTTCTAGACTATTAGCAAAAGGCTTTTGCTTACCTAAGATGTTCTAGGATTAAGTCGACAAACTGTGCTTAGTTCTTCAATGATTTTAGGATCTTGGAATCATTTTATTCACACCTGCCGGAACACATAATTTGAATAAAATGCTTAATAAACATTGAATTATGCATGTATGCTAGAATTTAAGTTTATTAAGAGAAACTGTGAATGGTTATTTATTTGTTTATTCTTTTCAATTGTAGTTTTTAATATGGCAAACAACAATTCATTCAACATTCGATCAATTCTCGAAAAGGAGAAGTTGAACGGGAAAAAATTCCTTGACTGGCAAAGGAACTTGCAAATAGTTCTTATGCAGGAAGAAAAGGAGTATGTCCTAGATGAGGCGATGCCCGAAGCTGCAGGCGACGGGGTCACTCAGGCAGCCCTCAATCGTTGGATTGATGCCAACAAGGATGTGAAATGTCTAATGCTCGCCACCATGAGTGCGGATCTGCAGAAAACGTTCATCAACTCAGATGCTTTCACAATCATCAGTGAGTTGAAGAACATGTTCCAAGATCTGGCTCGAGTCGAAAGATTCGAGACTCATAGGCAAATTCTTGAGACCAAGCTTAAGAAAGGCGAGCCCGTAAGTCCACATGTTCTCAAAATGATTGGACTCATTGAGAATATGAGTCGGCTGGATCAGCAATTTTCTCAGGAAATGGCTATAGACACCATCCTCCATTCTCTTCATAGCGGGTATGATCAGTTCAAACTGAACTACAGTATGAATAGTCTGGACAAAACGCTCACTGAGCTTCACGGTATGCTGAAGACCATTGAAAAGACGCTCAAAAGTGATAAGCAGGATGTGCTTATGGTGCGTGGGGGCAAGTTCAAGAAATCTGGAAAGAAGAGGAATGCTAAGAAAGGTGGCAACAAGGCCAGCCCAACTAAGAAAACTGGCGCCAAATCTGCAAAGAGAAAGGTCAGTCAACCCACTTCTGAATCCGAATGCTTCTACTGCAAGAAGAAGGGGCATTGGAAGAGAGATTGCTTGAAGCTAAAGGAAGATCAGAAGTACGGAACAGTCGTTCCATCTTCAGGTATTTTCGTTATAGACTGTATACTTGCTAATTCAACTTCTTGGGTATTAGATACAGGTTGTGGCTCACACTTATGTTCCAATCCACAGGGACTAAGAAGAAGTAGAAAGTTAAGCAAGGGTGAAGTCGACCTACGAGTGGGAAATGGAGCACGGATTGCTGCATTAGCTGTAGGAACTTACTATTTGTCGTTACCCTCCGGGCTAGTTTTGGAACTGGAAGAATGTTTCCATGTTCCAAGTCTTACTAAAAACATCATTTCAGTTTCTTGCTTAGATGCTAAGGGATTTTCCTTTATAATAAAAGACAATAGTTGTTCGTTTTATTTTAAAGAAATGTTTTATGGATCTGCTAGATTAGTCAATGGACTTTATTTATTAGATCACGACAAACAAGTATATAACATAAATACCAAAAAGGCCAAAAAGGATGATTCAGATCTCACCTATCTGTGGCATTGTCGATTAGGCCATATAAACTTGAAACGCTTAGAAAGACTTCAAAGGGAAGGAATTCTAGAACCATTTGACTTAGAGGATTATGGTAAATGCGAATCATGTTTACTTGGCAAAATGACGAAGCAACCTTTCTCTAAAGTTGGAGAAAGAGCAAATGAACTATTGGGTTTAATCCATACAGATGTATGTGGACCAATGAGTACAAATGCTAGAGGTGGTTTCAGCTACTTTATCACTTTCACTGATGACTTCAGTAGGTATGGTTATGTCTACCTAATGAAGCATAAGTCTGAATCCTTTGACAAATTCAAGGAATTTCAGAGTGAAGTAGAAAATCAATTAGGCAAGAAGATTAAGGCACTGCGGTCTGATAGAGGCGGTGAATATCTGAGCTATGAATTTGATGACCATCTGAAAGAATGTGGAATTCTATCAGAATTGACTCCTCCTGGAACACCACAATGGAACGGTGTGTCAGAACGGAGGAACAGAACCTTGCTAGACATGGTCAGGTCAATGATGGGTCAGGCCGAACTTCCATTAGAATTTTGGGGACATGCACTAAATACAGCTGCACTCACTATAAATAGAGCTCCGTCTAAAGCTGTCGAAAAGACTCCATACGAATTATGGTTTGGAAAGCCTCCAAATGTGTCTTTTCTTAAGATTTGGGGATGTGAAGTATACGTCAAACGATTAATTTCAGACAAACTTCATCCAAAATCTGACAAATGTATCCTTGTGGGCTATCCAAAGGAAACAAAGGGGTATTACTTCTACAATACATCTGAGAATAAAGTGTTTGTTGCTCGAGATGGTGTCTTTTTGGAGAAGGATCACATTTCCAAAATGACAAGTGGGAGAAAAGTAGACCTCGAAGAAATTCGAGTCGAACAACAAACTCTAGAGAATGCTCAAGATGACATTCAGGATGAAACTCAGAGATCTTTAGAAGAATCTGGTGAGAATCATGGTCAATCTAGAAATGTTACCCCGCGTAGATCGCAAAGATATAGATCTCAACCGGAAAGGTACTTAGGTATTTTGACGAACGAGAGCTATGACGTTCTATTACTTGAAAGTGATGAACCTGCGACTTACAAGCAAGCTATGACGAGCCCTAGCTCCAAGCAATGGCAAGAAGCCATGCAATCTGAATTAGACTCCATGTCTGAAAACCAAGTATGGGATTTGGTCGATTTGCCAGATGGCTACCAAGCCATTGGAAGCAAATGGGTTTTCAAACTGAAAAAGGACAAGGATGGGAAACTTGAAGTTTTCAAAGCTAGATTGGTTGCAAAAGGTTACAGGCAAGTCCACGGTGTGGATTACGATGAAACCTTTTCACCAGTTGCAATGCTAAAGTCTATTCGAATAATGTTAGCAATCGCTGCATATTACGATTACGAAATATGGCAGATGGATGTCAAAACTGCTTTCTTAAACGGCGTTTTAACAGAAACTGTGTTTATGACACAGCCTGAAGGTTTTGAGGATCCAAAGAATGCTAAAAAGGTATGCAAGCTAAAGAAGTCAATCTACGGATTGAAGCAGGCATCCAGGAGCTGGAATATACGTTTTGATGAAGCAGTCAGTGACTTTGGTTTCATCAAGAACGCGGACGAATCTTGTGTATACAAGAAGGTTAGTGGGAGCAAAATTGCTTTCCTAGTATTATATGTCGACGACATATTGCTTATCGGAAATGACATTCCTATGTTGAACTCTGTCAAGATTTGGCTTGGGAAATGTTTTTCGATGAAGGATCTAGGAGAAGCACAGTACATATTGGGCATCAAGATTTACAGAGATAGATCTAAAAAGATGATTGGACTTAGTCAAAGCACTTATATCAATAAGGTGCTTGATAGGTTCAAGATGGCGGACTCCAAGCGAGGCTACCTACCCATGTCTCATGGAATGACTCTAAGCAAGACTCAGTGCCCAAAAACACTTGATGAGCGTAGACGAATGAATGGGATTCCATATGCATCATTGATTGGTTCAATAATGTATGCTATGATATGTACACGCCCGGATGTTGCGTACGCACTCAGTGCTACGAGCAGATACCAGTCAGACCCAGGAGAGGCGCATTGGACTGCTGCCAAGAACATTCTGAAGTACCTGAAAAGGCACAAAGATGACTTCCTGGTCTATGGTGGAGATGATGAATTAATTGTTAAAGGCTATACGGACGCAAGTTTCCAAACCGACAAAGATGATTTCAGATCACAGTCTGGGTTTGTCTTCTGCCTCAACGGAGGAGCAGTAAGCTGGAAAAGTGCTAAGCAAAGCACCATTGCGGATTCTACAACTGATGCGGAGTACATTGCTGCACATGAAGCAGCAAAGGAAGCTATATGGCTAAGGAAGTTCATAGGAGAACTTGGTGTAGTCCCCTCCATTAAAGGACCAATAGCCCTGTATTGTGATAATAACGGAGCTATTGAACAGGCAAAAGAGCCTAGACACCACCAGAGAGTCAAGCATGTACTTCGTAGATTTCACCTTCTACGAGAGTTCGTTGAAAGAAAAGAAGTCGAGATAAGCAAAATTGGAACTGATGACAACATATCAGATCCATTAACTAAACCTCTGCCGCAGGCGAAGCACAACTCGCACACTGCAGCTATGGGAATCAAGCATATTGGAGAATGGCTTTGATGTCTCTGTTTAATGTTTTAAAGTTTTAGAGTTTAAATCTTTGTAAAACATTATTGGTTAATCATTCACAATAAATGAAAAGAATTCATTTATCCATTTAATTTGTGGTTTATTAAATGATGAGTCCCTTCAATTTGACGATATATTCAAGATAGACTGTCAGGACCAGTCCTGTGACTAAGAAATGTCTATCAAGTGAACTTGAATGTCAAAGGTTGAAAATGGTCCCTAATCGGAGTTTTCTATAAAATTGGACGCATAGAAAACGTTAGACGATTAGAATGCAAGATGACTAGTAGTTCTGTTTCTTGAACTATGTGGACATGGCAATGTTATAATCATTTGCATAGATACTTACTTTGGGAAGACTAGTATCGGACGAGACCTATGAAACTTTACTGTAAGAGATGAAAGTCTGTCATAAGTAAATTTCATTAAATTATTAGACACTAAATCCTCAATACCTGAGTGATTTGAAGATTACTTGTTTGAGAACTGGTTGCTTTGACGTTGACCAACCGTCGCACCGTAAAAGGAGGCTATAAAGGCAACGCTCAGGTAATCACCTATCAAACGAAGTCTAATCTCAAGATCGCAAGATTGGGATTGTCCTCCCATAAATCGGGATGAGATGCTTAAAAGTTGTACAAGGCCACTCGGAGAGCTAGAAACTGTGAAATGCATGGCCGTGCTCGGATGAATCATAGGCTATGATTATCTGTTTATTTGATCAGTTGAACTCTGAAACCGAGGAACACCTCTGGACATAATAAGGATGACAACTCTTACCTTATGTTCAAGAGCAAGCATCGAGCGACAAAGGAATTAGGAAATGCACACTTGTCCCTAAGGACAAGTGGGAGACTGAAGGAAATAATGCCCTTGGTCCAAGTATGCATTCTATGATAAGTCTAATAAATGCGGTTCAGTATTAATTAACAAGTTAATAATTCAGTGAGATCAAGTGAGCTGAATGCCTAGCTAGAGGCCGCTTCAGTTCAAGTGGAATTAATGATATTAATCCACAACTTACTCTTGACTGAACCCGTAGGGTCACACAAATAGTACGTAAACGGATCAAGTATTTAATAGCATTAAATACTCCATCTATGAATATTCGGAACCAACGGATCTTGGTTTCAGTGGGAGCTAAGATCGTCACAGGCAAGGAATGAATACTCCGGAAACGATGATATTGCCGGAAACGGAAATATGGATCGTATCGGAAATATAAATATTACGGATTTTTCATGAAATACCCCCGAATTTTGGCGTAATTCACCAAATGCCCCTCGACTTTCAGAAATTCACCAAATGCCCCTCACAAATGACTTAATACCCAAAATACCCTTACTAATGATGCGCCGTTAGTCCTCCGTTAACCTAATTTTCAAATTCACCAAATACCCCTATTTTAATACTTATTTCACCAAATACCCTTATTCAGAAACTTAATTCACCAAATACCAATAACTTAAAATTACTCATTTTGATGCTCAACGGCTAGTTTTTGTGTTTGAAAATTAGCCGTTGCTTATTGTTTGCTTATAAATACTCTTTTTCTGACGGTTTATTGTAGTTTTCCTATTATTTTGTTAATTTCATATCATTTTTGTCATGAGTTTTCTTTCAAAATCATCATCCACACCCAATGAGTCCACATATGTAAGAGTCCCAAATAAATTTTGTTATCATGGGAGAAAATTTGACATCCGAATATCTGATACAACACTCAATCTGAAGCTCCGGTACAACACTAAAACAGAAAACACTCCTAAAAACACCTCAAAACGTCGCAACTCTTCAAGAAAATAGCTACTTCTTTTGTACCTTATTCTTTATGTGACCAATTAATTATATTTACCACGCAATCGGAAGGTATTCCTTTTTCAATATGGGAAATATCTTTAACATATGCAAACAGATTAAAAATAAAGCTCTTATTAATTTTATTCTAACGCATATGTTCCAGCTACCTCGGCTTCTATTGCTTCCATGCCACATATTTAACGTTAACTCCCTTTTGTCTCCTGTCTCTACTGCCTCCAAACATCTTTCTTCAATCTCCTAACTTTCTCTCAACCTTACAGTCGAGGCATAAAGGTTTTCCCACTTTTCTTTTGAGCTAGGTCCTATTGACATGGTCAGATTTATGGACAAATGTCTATTTTTGGATTTGAGGGAACAAGAAAAAAAATGAAACTAAGGTATGTTCCAAAGCTCATGAACCAGTGAAAAAACATGAATCTTGGCACAAAGATTTGCCTCCAAACTCAAGATTTTCACATCATGAATCCAAGTTGAAATCGAGGTTGTGATAAAAATGTATGTGTTATTGAACTTGATTTCTTAGTTTCTTTACCATTCGGACAATAAGAAAATTAAGGTGTTAGCTTTAGATTGAATTACTTCAGCTTCACTTACATAAGATCCCTTTGAAAATGGGGTTTTTTGGCCTTTTGCTCAGCTAAAGTGCATTGTCTTTACTGGATGAGGCCTGAACTTATTGGATCATAATTGAAACTTACTGAGTGTTGTATCGGAGCCTCAGATGGAAATTTCCTCCCATAATATTAGAAATTGTTTGGGACTCTTACATATGTGGATTCATGGGTGTGGATGATGATTTTGAAAGAAAACTCATGACAAAAATGATATGAAATTAACAAAACAATAGAAAAACTACAATAAATAGTCAGAAAAGGGGTTTTTATAAGCAAACAATAAGCAACGGCTAATTTTCAAACATAAAAACTAGCCGCTGAGCATCAAAATAGGTAATTTTAAGTTATGTGTATTTGGTGAATTAAGTTTCAGAATAGGGGTATTATATGAAATAAGTAATAAAATAGGGGTATTTGGTGAATTTAAAAATTAGGCTAACGGAGGACTAACGGCGCGTCATTAGTAAGGGTATTTTGGGTATTAAGTCATTTGTGAGGGGCATTTGGTGAATTTCTGAAAGTCGAGGGGCATTTGGTGAATTACGCCATAATTCGGGGATATTTCATGAAAAATCCGTAAATATTATCCAAGTCGTAGATGTTGCCGGAAACGGAAACATGGTACGTGTCGGAAAATATTATCGGAAATGGAAATATTGCCAGAATCGGAAATATTGCCGGAAACGGAAATATTGTCAGAATCGGAAATATTACCGGAATCGGAAAATAATTCCGGAAACGGAAATATTAAATATTTGTTCGAAACGGAAATTAATTCCGGAATCGGAAATATTAAATATTGTTCGTATCGGAAATGAATTCCGGAATCGGAAAATTTAATCGGAAGCGCATCGTACGAATAAGCATCGGACGAGGCCTGCCGGACGAGGCCCAGCACGAAGCCAGGCCATCGCCCAGCAAGCCAAGCGCGCCGCACAAACAGCAACGCCAGGCCCAGCGCAAGGCCAGGCCCAGCAGGCTGCGCGCAGCGCGCAGCACGCACAGCGCGCACAGCACGCGCAGCGCGCAGCGCGCACAGCGCGCACAGCGCGCACAGCACGCGCAGCGCGCGCAGCGCGCGCGGGCGCTGAGTGGGCTGCTGCTCGCGCGCACGCATGGGGCCCATCGTGGCTGCCGTGCGTGTGTGTGCAAGTGTTTGTGTTCGTGCACGTTTCCTAAAACATGCAGAGTTCGGTTAATGATTAAATTCCTAATTCTATTTAATAAATTAATTAAATTAGAGTTCTTGTAGGATTCTAGGTTTGATTAATTTGTATCTGAATAGGATTTCGATTCCCTTTCCATACCGCTATAAATATGAGGCTAGGGCTCACAATTTATAACACAAGTTTCAAAGTATTCAAAGTGAGTTTTTGAGAGAAAAATTCAGTCACACATTTGCCTATAAAGTGCCGAAAATAATAGTACCTTAAGGGCGATTCTAGTTGGTCAATCTTAAGGCGGATCCGGACGTGCTGTGGACTATCTACGGAGGGACGACACTTGGAGTCCTAAAGACTTGTTCTTGTTCGGTTCGGGCGCAGCTAGGGAAGGCACGCAACAAAGAGTATGCATCTAATCTATGCTAAATGATTATGTGTAAATAATATGTTTTCCTGGGTTTATGATTTTTCCGCATGATTTATGAATTGTCATATGTATCATAACCTAACACATCTTGCTTATCACTTTTGAGCGTCTTTTCAGCGGTCTTCAGCATACCGTGAAGCTCAGTGAGCGTTTTTTCCAGACTATTCATACTGTAGTTCAGTTTGAACTGATCATACCCGCTATGAAGAGAATGGAGGATGGTGTCTATAGCCATTTCCTGAGAGAATTGCTGATCCAGCCGACTCATATTCTCAATGAGTCCAATCATTTTGAGAACATGTGGACTTACGGGCTCGCCTTTCTTAAGTTTGGTCTCAAGAATTTGCCTATGAGTCTCGAATCTTTCGACTCGAGCCAGATCTTGGAACATGTTCTTTAACTCACTGATGATCGTGAAAGCATCTGAGTTGATGAACATTTCTGTAGATCTGCACTCATGGTTGCAAGCATTAGACATTTCACATCCTTGTTGGCATCAATCCAACGATTGAGGGCTGCCTGAGTGACCCCTTCGCCTGCGGCTTCGGGCATCGCCTCTTCCAGAACATACTCCTTTTCTTCCTGCATAAGAACTATTTGCAAGTTCCTTTGCCAGTCAAGGAAGTTTTTCCCGCTCAACTTCTCCTTTTCGAGAATTGATCGAATGTTGAATGAATTGTTGTTTTCCATAGTTAAAACTACAATCGAAAAGAATAAACAAATAAATAACCATTCACAGTTTCTCTTAATAAACTTAAATTCTAGCATACATGCATAATTCAATGTTCATTAAGCATTTTATTCAAGTTATGTGTTCCGGCAGGTGTGAATAAAATGATTCCAAGACCCTAAAATCCATTGAAGAATTAAGCACATTATGTATTTTGACTCAATTCTAAAATCTTTTAGGTAAGCAAAAGCCTTTTGCTAATAGTCTAGAAACTACTCTTGGTTGATAGGTACGTCTAAGAACTTATTAGGTAAACCTATCGATTTTGCCACGACATAAAAGGACTCCTTACTTATATCGTTGAGTTTCACCAAAACTAACATGTACTCACAATTATTTGTGTACCTTACCCCTTTAGGACCAATAAGTAACACCTCGCTGAGCGAAAACTATTACTAGATTGATGTAAAGGATATCCAAGCAAGTGTTTATTTTGGCATGGCACCTTTTAACTCAATTTTTAAGTTTGGAACTTAAGGCTCTTACTATGTTGGTTAGATTTTAAGTGAACTAAAATCCTTAATCATGCAACATAATCAAGCCACAATCTCATGCATAATTAAGACATATTTAAAGCAATAAATAACTTAAAGCATGCATAAGATAAATGTGATCTAGTATTGGCCGACTTCATCTTGAAGCTTCAACTTCAAAGTCCGTCTCGAAAATGGTAACTTCGTCTTGAATTTCACCGTGGGAGGCGCCATTTTCTTCAAATAGGATAAGCTATACTTAAACTAATTACAACTATTTTATGGTACGCAGACCATATTTGAATTGAAAAACAAATTTGGTACTTTAGACCAATTACATTCAAATTAATGGTACGCAGACCATATTTTCTATCCTATTTGGGCCATACTAGTCACTCCATAACCTGCAAAACAGTACATATACAATATATACCATTCACCCATTCATTATCATGAATGGCCCACATAGCTGGTTAGTAAAACACGTTATGCATCACATAAATATTTGCAGCAATTAATCAAGGGCACCAATAATCTATAAATTATTCAGTCCTTATTAATTCTAATCAAGTTGTTTTAACCTTAAGGATTTGTAGACCTAATCAAGAGTTTATGACTAAAAGGGCTCCCACTTAAACCAATAAATTCATATGCTTTACTTATTTTAAACATAAAAATGTATTTCTAGTCTAACCGCAAACATACAAATTTAATTAAAATTTAAAGCTCATATAAATTTATAATTGAATCCGCTTATTTAATTTATTTTTCAGTCATATTTAAATTAATTCATGATTTTAATTTTAGTAAAATAATTAGAATAAATGAAATTTATTATAATTATAATATTCAAAATTAAAATCCAAGAAAACAATTTAAATTATTAATTTTAAAATTAATTAAAATTACGTAAACTGAAAATTTCAAATTAAAATTTTAAAACTCGACAATCGTGACATGACGAGCACTTGGGCTTGCGCCCAAGCCCCGTCGAGTGCACGACCCATCGATGTCCATGGCACAACGTCGCAGCAGCCACGCGCAAGGCAGCAAGACAAGCCACGCTTGCGCGCAGCCTGCTGCACATAGCATCGCAGCAGCTACGATGCTCCTCGCATCGCTCGCTCGCTCGCTCGATCGCTCGCTCGAGGCCACGCGTTGTGGTGCGAAGAGCAGCGATCGCTGGGCGACCAGCTCTTGCTCGCTCGCGCGCCCACAGCGTGCCATGGCTTCGCCCATCGCCCATCGCGCACAGCGCTCGACACAAGGCAGGGCTGCTGCCTTGTGCTCGCGCGCCATCGCCTTGCTCGCTGCATTCGTACCGCGTGGGCGACGAGCTCCCTTGCTCGTCGTCGCACGCCCACTGTAATAGCCCCATTTTTAAGCAACTCGTAATTAATTGATAATCATATAATTAGCTTAACTTATCTTAAATTGTGTTTTAAAATATTTTAGGAAATGGGTTTAAGGAATACAAATTTAAGATAGACTGATTAGTGTTTTAAAGATATTTGATATTGTATTAAATGTCAAAAGACTATTTCACCCTTGAGTCCTTGTCAACCTTCCTCCCTTTCCTTGCATTGGTGTCAATCAAGGAGGAAGACACCAATCATCCATGTTGTCAACTCCTCAATGCCCCATATTTTGTGAGTTAGTTTCTTAATTTGTCATCTCAATTAGAAAACCCAAAACCCCATCTCATCTTGTTTCTCCTCTAACTAATTACTTTTCAATCGTGACTTCTTCTTGATCAAATTACTCCATCATGCGTTCATGTTTTGCCAATATCTTGTTCATGAAAGTGGTATCCCTTGAAAAATTAATCAGTTTAGGCTCAAGAATCAATCAATTTGGAGCATTATTCTAGGAGATAAGCCCTTCTGAAACTGAGTGTTGCTGCTGTTGTTATCAGTCAGCACCAGATTCTCCTTATCATATTTAAGCACTCTTCTGATCATTTTGAGGTTATGTACTCTGAATAAGAATTGTATATCTCTCTTCCTTGATGAATTTAGGCTCAAGAATTACTAAAATCGGAACCCTGAGCTAAGAGATACGGTCTTCTGAAGCTGACGATTGTTGCTGCCAACGTGTTGTTGTTGTTGCTCCTCTTCCTTGTTACTTCTCACTTCCCCAACTTCTTAGTTTTGTTGTTGGCTTCTAAAGTTCAAGGTAAATTGTTGGTGATTAATTTATGAAGTTCAAGATAAAATCAATGGTCAAGATTATGGTTATCGCTGGAAGATTGAATTCAGATTAAAGCGATTGATGGTGGTTGTGAAATGAGATTCTTGGAGGTTAGGTGTGACGATTGAAGGTACACATTGTCCATCCACCTTTGTAAAATTTATGACTTGTGTTTCCTAGATTTTAAGAATTTTGTGAATTATGTGATTTACATTTAAGAATAAGACTTTTGAATTAATTTCAAGTGATACGTCATTATGATTTGGAAGTTGTGATTTCGTAAAAACATGTGGGATCTTTATATTATTAGAATTTCAATGAACTCAATGTTTTATGTTTTGAATCGAAATATTTTGATTGATTTGAACATGAGACTTGTGACCATGGGGTAGTGAGATTTGTGAGTTTGATGATGAGACTTGTGAAAGTTGGTCGTGTGTTTGGGTATACGATTGATGTTAGATTTTGTTACAAATAATTATGCCTACATAACAATGATATGGGTTGTGAAGACATTAGTCTTTTGCAATATGGGAAGCCATGGCAAGCCTATGCTAGTGTAATTATAATGTTGATATGATTGATAAATACTGTTTGGGCATCTTTCTAAGTATTCGAGCTATGGTGTGATAAACTTTGAAATAACCTACGGAGTAAATGATTAGAGAAATATGAGTGTGACTAATATATATTAACCTCTGTTGGGATTAATAAGGTTTAGCAAGAACTATCGATTGATTCATAAGCGACAAATATATGTCCTTTGCAATTGTGCTTTTCTTGAACTATTATTTGAGCCATATAATTTTATAATAAGATTTACAAATTATTTTTATGAGATTATTATTTTCTTTATTTATGTTATGATTAAAATTATCGCTAAACTGATTTCACCAATATACCAGTTATTGTATGATTTTAATTCGAATATGACGAAAATGATTGTTTACAACGAAAAACACTTTTGAAATAAGTTTTATGATTTGGATAATCATAGGAAGTAAACTAATTGATCTTCTAGAATCTAGTTTTTGAACTACTCAATATATTATGTATTTTAATTAATTACTTGATTTTTCGAATTATGAAGTATTGCCTATATTTAGCAAGTTATCCTTTATCGAGTTGGGAAGCTCAACATGTTATTAAATTATTTCGTTTGAGATCTTTATATGGTTTTCTATAAAGAGTATGTTTGAAATTGAAAGACCAAGATTATTCTTGAAAAAGATAAAATAATATAAATAATTTATATTTCAATATGGTTAAATTGTGGATTTATATATCGTTTTATACTTTAACCCTAATGAGAATTACTTATAAGATCTATGTTACAATGTTGAGAAGGTAACCATGTGCGATTGAGAATTAAGTCAAGTTTGACTAGAACGGATTGAACTATTAAGCTTGTTTGGGGTATAGTATTTTATTGAGAAGCCAGATTCATTTAGGACTACTTATAAGTGATCAGACTGTATGAAGATTATGCAATTAAAGGATATGAGCTTATTATGCTATTGCGATTATAAGCTAATGGTTTAGAGGTGTGATCTTTGTGTTATATACCAAATTGGTTGAGCAATTGTGTACTTCAAATTAAGGGTTCTATGGATTAACAGTGAGTTTGGAAATTTGAGCTGAAGAGTATGATTTGTGATAAGCTTAAGAAATTTGAATTGCCCTAAAGTTTAATTCGTACTCAGGTGCGGTTAAGAGTGTAGAAATTTATATAATACAATGTTTAAAATTGTTTTTCAAAGCATCACGTATACGAAATTTGTGAAAAGTTATGAGTAATTCATTTTGATCTTTAAGAGAATATATTGAATTTTTTATAAGTATGGTTTGTGCCAAGATTTTTAATTGTGTTTAATTCAGATGTGATTTGGTTTGTGATACAAGCCTTTGAAGAATTTTATTTATATATTGCTTAAATTTGTTAAATTAGTTTTCAAATGTGTTTTAGTGGGGAAGAAGCCGTTAACAACGGCCATGAACAACACTTGTGTATTTGTGTGTGATCTGTGTAAATGCACATCTCTGCATCTGTGTAAATGTACATATGTACATCTGTGTGGGGACATGTCCTAAAAGTCTTGCAAGCATGTGTGGAAAGGTGGGTGACGACCCCTCAAAGTTTGGAGACAGTGGTTCTTCAACCCATCTCTATTCGTGTTCTCTTCCCCAATTTATATATACGTTTGAAAGATTAAATTTGTTTGATTATGCTGGGAGTAACAAATATTGTGAAGTTTGTTAATGTGTGTTATTCGAAATGCAAATGATTTGCCAGAAAAAGCAAATATCTCTTAAATCTTTGATCTTGTGCAAGCTTTGAATTATCAAAGATTTCTAAGAAATACATTTTTTGATATTACTATGTGATATTATTTCCAAAATAAATTATCGAGAGAAAATCGTATTAAGTTTATTGTTTCCGAATTAAGGAATGTATATGTGTGATGTGGAGGTGAGCCTCAACATGAAGATTTTCTCCATGTTATATCGGGAAGCGGAGAATTAGTCTTAGTTAAGTTGTGTTAGTTGTTTAAGCTCAGGTAAACTCTGAGATACGAGTTGGGAATTGGTGATGGATTCATTTTCAAAGCATATGAGATTAGTTACGTTGAAAATTGGATTTGAGGACTTCTGAAAATATAAATCTTACGATCTTTGGGAATCACCTGTTGATTGAGTCCAAGCCCTTGCTTGATTTATTTATTAATTATGAACATCAAAGTTTTGTTCAATGTTTCAAGTACTTTAAATTATTGCAATTTGATTACTAAGCTTAATTTGAATATGATTTGATTCGTATTGAATCGGTTTTATCTTTGAAATAAATAACTCACGAAATTATATTTTAAGCCACTAAAATGAGTTTCAGGTTGGGCAATGTGTACTCAGTTTCCCCGACTTTGTTCTTTGAACCTGTCCTGGTGGGGGCAGATTCCTATTCGTGATTTTGCAGGTTTAGTTAATGCTGGAAGTTGAATCAGGGATCGCGAATGCAAAAACCGATATATGCTAGCTGAATTTCATATATAAGGTTGTAATAGTTTTTGTGTGAATATTCTTAAGCTAAATATGAAGAGTTATTGAATTTCATGGATTAGTTCCTTGTTGGTTAAGAGCTAAGTTTGATTAATGCTATTAAGTAATTTTACTTAGCAGCTCGTTAAGAGCGGGCTGTTACACCCACACTATACAACACCCCTTAAGGGTAACACGTAGCGTCCATTGCTTTGTGCTTGCAAGTTATATGAGCGAATCGCATAAAAATTAAAATTTTATTTTCAAAATTAATGACAAATTAATAAATCATATTAATTTTATAATTTTAGGGCGAAAAATCGAAAAATTATTAATTAATTGATTTCCGATTAACATGGATTCAAGTCTAGGTCATAAAAATTTAAACTTAACACAAATTTACAATTTTTATGGTGGTTTTTAATCATAGGTATCTAATTAAATTATTAACTAATTATGAAAATCAAATTAATTCTAATTATTCCAATTTTCAACAAATTAATCATAATTACAAATTAGATTGCATAATTAACAAGGCTAGGCATTCAAACTTGTTAAACATATACAGTAGGTCAATAAAAAATTCAAGATTTATCAACAAGAATCGCAAATATTTAATTTAACATCTTAAATTTACGAAATTTTGCGTTCGAAAAACTAAAACCTCCGAAAAGTCATAGTTAGGCTTCGAATTTGAGAATTCTGGGTTCGGCCGAAAAAGGCTATTTTTGTCAAAATTTTAGAATGTCTTTTACATGCGGAATTGACACAAAAATCACTCGATTTGGATGAGTAACGAAGAAACTGCCGAAAAACTGCGTACATATAATTAAATAAACGCAATTTGCAATTAATTAACAATTACGAAAATTAATCACCCCTTTTAATTCTTGCAAATTTGTAATATTTAACCATGTTTATGCAATTTAGATTATGAAAATAATAAGAGGCTCGTGATACCACTGTTAGGTTATGATACATATGACAATACATAAATCATGCGGAAAAACCATAAAGCCAGGAAAGCATATTATTTACACATAATCATTTAGCATAGTATAGATGCATACACTTTGTAGCGTGCCTTCCCTAGCTGCGCCCGAACCGAACAAGAACAAGTCTTTAGGACTCCAAGTGTCGTCCCTCCGTAGATAGTCCACAGTACGTCCGGATCCGCCTCAAGATTGACCAACTAGAATCGCCCTTAAGGTGCTTAGGAATTTCGGCTGTTATTGTGCAAGAGTGTGGCTGAATTTTCTTTCAAAACTTACCCTTTTGAATACTTCAATCGTGCTCATAAATTATGACCCTAGGCCCTTATTTATAGAGGTTTGGAAAGGGAATTGGAATCCTAGTAGGATACGATTTAATTAAACTTAGAATCCTACAAGGACTCTAATTAATTAAATAATCCTAATAGAAATAGGAGTTTAATCATACACCAAATCCTAATAGATTTAGGAATTGTGCATGGACACAAACACACACGCACGGAGCCACGAGGGCGCCCGCACGCATGCGCTCGGCCCACGCAGCCCGCGCTGGGCAGCCTTGCCTTGGCGCGCTGGGCCTGCCTTGCGGTGGGCCTGGCGCTGCCTTGGGCTGGGCGTTGGCGCGCGTCCTTGCTTGCTGGGCGATGGCCTAGCTTCGTGCTGGGCCTTCGTCCGGCAGGCCTCGTCCGATGCTTATTCATACGATACGCTTCCGATTAAATTCCCGGTTCCGGAATTCATTTCCGATACGAACAATATTTAATATTTCCGATTCCGGAATTAATTTCCGTTTCGAACAAATATTTAATATTTCCGTTTCCGGAATCATTTTCCGATTCCGATAATATTTCCGATTCTGAGAATATTTCCGTTTCCGGCAATATTTCCGATTCCGGCAATATTTCCATTTCCGATAATATTTTCCGATACGTACCATGTTTCCGTTTCCGGCAACATCTACGACTTGGATAATATTTATATTTCCGATACGATCCATATTTCCGTTTCCGGCAATATCATCGTTTCCGGAGTATTCATTTCTTGCTTGTGACGATCTTAGCTCCCACTGAAACCAAGATCCGTCGATTCCGAATATCCATAGATAGAGTATTTAATGCCATTAAATACTTGATCCGTTTACGTACTATTTGTGTGACCCTACGGGTTTAGTCAAGAGTAAGCTGTGGATTAATATCATTAATTCCACTTGAACTGAAGCGGCCTCTAGCTAGGCATTCAGCTCACTTGATCTCACCGAATTATTAACTTGTTTAATTAATACTGAACCGCATTTATTAGACTTGACATTGAATGCATACTTGGACCAAGGGCATTATTTCCTTCACACTGCACTCACCGTCGTCACCAGTCACCACTTCGTCGGAGTTTTCAAGTTGATTAGTTCCATCTTTAACTTTTCGTCATTAGCTTGTTTGGTTTAAGAGGTAGATATGGTTTTTGTTCTCTATTCTTCATCCTTGTTGTAATTTTGAGTTTACAAGGTAGATATATCGTTGTGGGTATTTATGCAATTGTTAGTTTACAAGGTTTTGAAGTACTTTTCCCTGACTTGAGTGATTAGGCCTTAATCAAGATTATCTAGCACAAAAAATTGACAATTGCTTATTTTCTATTTTACTTTATTTTGCTGTTATTGTAACTAAATGAATGAATGTAATAAATTTTTCTTCTTCATGGTTCGTAATTTAGAATTATTTGCTACATATTAAATTATAAATTTACACAAAATTAGGAATAAAATTAGAAATCTAAACAAAATTAAGTCCAATAATCGGTTCGTTTCGGATAATTGGCTCGGGTACCCGTATATTTGGGTACCCGAATTACGGATACCCGTTTCTTATCGGTTCGGTTTCGGATAGCGGTTTTGGAGTTATCGGGTTTTGGGTAACCAAACCGATAAGCTTATCGGTTCTGTTACCCGACCCGTGCTCACCCCTAGCCAACGATAGTCTTAAGACCCCCATTTCTACTTTTCCTGAAAAGTTTATTACGTGGGTGTGGGCCTTGCTAGCATGTAAAGGCCATGTGTCGTTTCTTGGTAGGTTCAAGGTGGAATTTCCCAATTAGGCCACATCACCCCCCATAAGGTGAAGAATGACACCGAGTGAGAATACCGTGAAATTCCCATTCAGGAATACAATGCTTGTACACACCTTTTACAGTCTCACGGAACAAGTGCGGATTATCTCAAAAATAGTAACGGATATCATGGAGGAATCTCTTCTATTGTTTATATGACAGATCGTCTGGAAGAGTAACCCCCACAATATAGTTCGCATAGTCGGCGAACCATGGTGACTGACTGGTAACTGCAAGTAGGTGGTCATCCGGAAATGAATCATCGATAGGGGTGGCAACTTTACCATCATCATACCTCAATCGAGACAAGTGGTCTGCGACCACATTCTCAACCCCTTTCTTATGACGGATCTCCAGGTCAAACTCTTGTAGTAGCAGTATCCATCAAATAAGATAGCCTAGGCTTGGCTTCTTTCTTTGAGAGCAGATACTTAAGGGCCGCATGGTCTGTATAGACTATCACCTTTGACCCAATAAGATAGGTACTAAACTTGTCCAAGGCATAGACTATAGCTAGAAGCTATTTCTCAGTAGTAGCATAATTAACCTGAGTTTCATCCACGGTCTTACTAGCATAATAAATAGCATGCAAGACCTTGTCCTTGCATTGTCCCAAAACAGCCCCAACTGCATAGTCACTTGCATCACACATAATCTCGAACGGGAGATCCCACTCGGGAGAACGGATGATGGGGAAAAAATCAATGTCTGTTTAATCTTGTCAAAAGCCTCAAGACAAGCATAAGTAAACACAAATGGGGCATCCTTGAGGATAAGCTGGATCAGTGGTTTAACAATTTTAGAAAATTCCTTGATAAAGCGGCGATAAATCCCCGCATGACCAAGAAAACTTCTAACACCCTTCACAATAACTGGAGGGGGTAATTGTTCAATCACTTGGACCTTAGCTCGATCCACCTGAATGTCCTTATCGGAAATTAAATGCCCCAAGACTACCTCTTCAGTAACCATGAAATGACATTTTTCCCAATTTAATGCTAGATTACATTCTTCACATCTCTTTAAGACCTTAGTCAGATTAATCAAACATGTATCAAAAGGAGTACCATAAACACTAAAGTCATCCATAAACACTTCCATGATCGACTCTATAAACTCAAAAAAGGCTAATCATGCAACGTTGAAATGTAGCAGGTGCATTACACAGACCAAAGGGCATCCTATGATATGCAAAAGTACCATAGGGACAAGTAAAATTGGTCTTCTCTTGGTCATCTGGATGTATAAGGATTTGGAAAAAACCCAGAATAACCATCCAGATAGCAAAAATACTTGTGATTGGCTAGTCTCTCTAACATCTTATCAATAATGGGAAGGGGAAACTGGTCCTTTTTAGTAGCAACATTCAAACGTCTGTTGTCAATACACATACTCCATCCTGTAACTACCCTAGTTGGGATCAACTAATTATTTTCATTTCTACCACATTTTTCCCCCCTTTCGTTGGAACTACCTGAACAGGACTTACCCACTTAGAATCATCTACAACATACACAATACCCGCATCAAGTAATTTCCTAACCTCGACTTTTAGAACATCTTGCATAATGGGGTTCAGACGACGTTGGGGTTGAATGCAAGGTTTTTTTATTTTCATCTAAATGTATCATATGCATGTAAAAGTCCAGGATAATACCCTTTAGATCATCAATACTGTACCCAATGGCTTTATTGTGCTTTTTCAACATAGATAGAAGTTGTGATAATTGAACATCATCGAGTGCAGTACTAACAATCACAAGATAAAGCTCCTCATCGTCTAGGTATGCATATTTAAGATTAGAGGGGAGGGGTTTAAGTTCGGGTTTCTTTACCTCTTTCACAGAACATACGGGCCGGACTAACCTCTTCACTTTAGTGATCTATGTTGTTCTAGGTTCTTCACCTTCAAGGGCCAATTCCATAGCATCCACTTTATCACTCCAAGAACTACTATCACCTGCAGAAGATTTACAACAAACCATTGCCTCCAAAGGATCTCTTTCAAGGACTTGGGAGGCGTTATCTTGCACAATAAAATCAACTACATCGATTTGATAGCATTGTTCTTCAAGCATAGGACTCTTTAAGGCACTATTCAGATTAAAAAGTCACCTTATCAACCCCCACAGACAAAGTTAATTTCCCACTTTTCACATCAATAATCGCCCCCGCCGTATGAAGGAAGGGTATGTATAGGATAATGGGAATTTGAGTATCCTCTTGCATGTCTAACACAACAAAGTCCACAAGTATGTAAAATTTACCTACTCTAACGGGAACATCTTCTAAAACACCTGATGGGTATTTTACAGAACAGTCAGCCATTTGTAGAGTAATATTAGTAACCTTTAACTCACCCATGTTCAATTTAGTGCAGACAGACAAAGGCATAACAGACACACTAGCACCTAGATCACATAAGGCTTTATCAATAAAAATAGTGACAGTGTTACATGGATAGAAAAACTCCTAGGGTCCTTAAGCTTAGGTGGAGACTTATTTTGCAATAAAGCACTACACTCTTCAGTAAAAACCACAGTCTCAACCTCATGAAAGCACGTTTCCTGGTCAAAATATCTTTCATAAATTTGGCATAGGCAAGAAATTGTAAAATTAACTTAGTAAAAGGAACAGTTACCTGCAATTTTTTTACTACATCCAAGAACTTACCAATCTGCCTGTCTAGCTTATTCTTGAGTTGACGGTTTGGGAAGGGGAGTACAATAGGTGGTGTAGACACCTACTTTTATCCCCATTTCCGAAAGGGAAGGTTCGATGATGAGAACATAAATCTCCACTTGGCAACGCATCTCCTATAAAATAACGAATCTCAATCACCCTTTCATTTCAGCCAAAAATACTATTTATAGAAACCTGCTAAGAATAGTAACTGCCGTAAAAGATAGTTGTTAAAAGTGGCAAAGTCATAAAAGATAGAAACCTGTCAGAAATAGGTGTCGCACTCCAACATAAATCCTAAAAGAGATAGAATTTGCATTCCTGGTATAATTCGAAAATAAGAGTTACGTATTAATTAAATTCCTAACGAACCTAGAGTTCGTAACGGGCCCAGACGCATTCCGTCATAAGTTAATACGCACTAAAAGACTCGGATAAATCTCTAAAGCTCTGTATTCTAAGAGTCCAAATCTGACAAAGAACTCGGCCCAGATCCCATTTTTAACGCCTGGATCTGGGCGCTGAAAATGCCTGGGGCCGTTTTATCTCCGGATTCTTTTTGGATTCGTATCTTAAAATCTATCTTTCCACACACCCTTTTCCTATAAATACAGCCTAAAACCGACGTGAAAAGAAGACACAATTCCATAACCTGAGTATTGACTCTAGCTTTAAGCCTAAGCCTCACGCTACGAAATTGATCCGGCGTTCTGTCGCAATCGACCCAAAAGTCGAACAGAACACGTCCTGCCCCTTGTAGCTTGATGAATTAAGCCTAAATACTGGAACATTGCTTAGAAACCCGAGATTCGTTAAATAAAAGGAGAAATAGCAAAGCCAAGTGGTTAGTTTTCTGAGAACCACAACGCACCTCTCAAGGGTGCGTTGTAATGTGTCCCTCATATGATTTAATCTCTATCATCACCCTTTTATAAAATTGTCAAACTATTAATTTGATTGATCTATCACGCCTAATAAGATAATACCTTGGACAATTGAATTATCATGCTAGGTACCTTAAATCAATCTAAATAAGATAATCACGATCGATTTAGTGTTATGTGTTACATATTGCTAAAATCAATTCAGAATAGTTTAATAGTTTAACGCATGTCCCTTCAATTATTTATGCTGAGCTAGTAAGGATAACCTGCCTCTGGAGTATTATCGATGAGCACTCCTCTCGGTATTTACAGTCCCCCGAACTCTCAATCTCTGCCCTGTGGGTGTACGTTGAGCGATCCCCACACCAGGGATCACAAGGGAACCTATGGCCGTCGTGGTCGAACATAATTGCACTCCCTTTATGTCATGATAACCGGGTTTTGTCAGTTTTTCTCATTGTCGTTAAAATCTGAATGGCGACTCCTATATTACTAGTCGATTGGGTGTAAACTCACAGGAAATCCAATTACACTTGATCTGACAATGTCACGCCCACGAGGGACGAGGTCACGCATTAGCCTCGTGCTTTTTCGACCCCCCTCACTGGTGGTACTTGAATTTCAGTCCCCTTCTTAACCTCTGGTGCAACCTCCTTCTCGCGGGCTACCTTTTCAGCATGTATCTTCTGTGTGACTACCTCTTCAACTAATTTCCCAACCAGGCCACTAGCAGACACTCTAGAATAATCATCAATAGGCATAGAAGGGCCTTCATACCCATACCCACTCCGTAGTGTAATAGCATTTGCAGTCTATTTATTCTCAAGCTGTGAAGGAGTTGCCCTTGGCTTCTCCCTGCAAGAATAGTGGCCATATGGGCCAATTTATTATCAATGATCTTGTTGTGAGCGGCAAGAGCATCAATTTTGCATCCTTTTCCATAAGAGACTTTTGCATTTGGAGCATCATATTACGCATTTCCACTAAAATTGGGTTAGAATGAGGGGCCTGAGGCTGTGATGTTGGAGTCTGTGTCTGTGGTCTAGAGAACCCAGGTGGTCCGCTAGATTGTTGTTGATGATTATAATTGCCCCTTGATTGATATTGTTGTTGTGGTGGTGGGGGATGTGGAATCTGGTGTGGATTCTAAACATTAATACTCCTGTAGGATAGTAAGGGATTATTTTTGTATCCCTCGTTATAAGAATTAGAGTACGGGTTGTTCTGCTTGTAGGCCTGAAATGCATTATATTTCTCAACGGAGCTTCTACACTTCTGTGCATAATGGTCAAACATCCCACAACTATCACAGACATTCATAGCTTAGGCATTCATTGCAGCTATACTAACAGGTTGAGCGGATTGAGATGATGTAGCTTGCAATTAACAAACTTGTAATGTAAAGCAGTCGTTTGGGCAGTAAGTTGTTCAATAGAATTTAACTCATGCTTACCACCCTTGTTAGACAGGCCCCTAGGATTCCCATATTGGGAATTGTGAATGGCCATCTCCTCAATCACCTCCATGTTAGGTTATGATACATATGACATTTACATAGATCATGCGGAAACAACCATTAACCCAGGAAACATATTATTTACACATAATCATATAGCATAATTAGATGCATACTCTTTGTTGCGTGCCTTCCCTAGCTGCGCCCGAACCGAACAAGAACAAGTCTTTTAGGACTCCAAGTGTCGTCCCTCCGTAGATAGTCCACAGCACGTCCGGATCCGCCTTAAGATTGACCAACTAGAATCGCCCTTAAGGTACTAGAAAATTCGGCACTTTTATGAGCAAGATGTGTTTTAATTTTCTCTCAAAAAACTCACTTTTGAATACTTTGAAACTTATGTATAAATTATGACCCCTAGGCCTTTATTTATAGAGTTATGGAAAAGGAATCGTAATCCTAGTAGGATGCGAATTAATTGGAATTAGAATCCTACATGAATTCTATTTAATTAATTTATCCAATTAGGAATAGACATTTAATCATACACTGACTCTTGCAGATTCAGGAATCACGCATGAGCACAAACTCACACACACACGGCAGCCACAAGGGCTGCCCATGCGCGTGCGAGCAGCAGCCCGCGCATCACGGCCCACGCAGCCGTGGCCCTTGGCGCGCGCTGGGCCTGCCTTGCGGTAGGCCTGGGCGCTGCCTTGGCTGGGCTTGTGGCGCGCATGCTTGCTGGGCGATGGCCCCGGCTTCGTGCTGGGCCTTCGTCCGGCAAGCCTCGTCCGATGCTAATTTGTACGATACGCTTCCGATTAAATTTCCATTTCCGGAATCTATTTCCGATACGAACAATATTTAATATTTCCGATTCCGGAATTAATTTCCGTTTCGAACAAATATTTAATATTTCCGTTTCCGGAATTATTTTCCGATTCCGGCAATATTTCCGATTCTGACAATATTTCCGTTTCCGGTAATATTTCCGATTCTGGTAATATTTCCATTTCCAATAATATTTTCCGATACGTACCATGTTTCCGTTTCCGGCAACATCTACGACTTGGATAATATTCATATTTCCGATACGATCCATATTTCCATTTCTGGCAATATCATCGTTTCCGGAGTATTCATTTCTTGCCTGTGACGATCTTAGCTCCCACTGAAACCAAGATCCGTCGGTTCCGAATATTCATAGATGGAGTATTTAATGCCATTAAATACTTGATCCGTTTACGTACTATTTGTGTGACCCTACGGGTTCAGTCAAGAGTAAGCTGTGGATTAATATCATTAATTCCACTTGAACTGAAGCGGCCTCTAGCTAGGCATTCAGCTCACTTGATCTCACTGAATTATTAACTTGTTAATTAATACTGAACCGCATTTATTAGACTTAACATAGAATGCATACTTGGACCAAGGGCATTATTTCCTTCACTCCATAGCTCTAGACACAGCAAGTTACATGAACCTCCCACTAGCAGCAGAATCCAGAATGAGCCTAGAATCATTACCCAAACTATTATAGAACTGTTGAATCAAGAACCATGGTTGTAGACCATGGTGCGGGCACTCTCTCTACAAATATCTGAATCTTTTCCATACTTCAAACAAGCTCTCATTTGCCTGTGGTGTGATGGAAATAATTTGATTCCTCAAATGGGCTGTCTTCTCAGGTGGGAAATATTTCACATAGAAAGCGAGAGCCAAAGATTCCCAGTTAGTGATTTTCATATCCGCTCGTTTGACCCCAATAATCCACAATTTTGCCTTTCCACTCAGAGAAAATGGGAAAAGCATCTCCCTAGTCTTCTCTAGGGTTACATTCTTCTGCTTGATAGTAGAGCAATATTGAATAAAAGACTGAATATGAAGATTAGGTTCTTTACCCTTCTCCCCCACCAAACTTGTGTCTTTCAATCATATTTATCAAAGTAGGCTCAATTTTGAAGCTTTCGACTGCAATAGTAGGCATGATCGCCTTAGGTAGCCCTGAAAGACTTGGCTTGGAGTAATCCGTAAGCCTCGGTTCTGATTCATCTCCCATCTCTGAATCTATATGAAAATGATAGCCAACAAGATGATCAGATTTAGAGTCAGAATAGTCTCCCAACTGTTTGAAAAAGTTGCGTCGTCTACGGAAGTTCCGTTCATGATCATGATCAACTCTCACTCAAGACTACAAAACACTAGTCTCCCAAGGCAAAATGGCTCCGATTGGACCAATGCGTGACCCCGAGACCAAGAATAAATTTTGGGTCGAAGGCACCTACTGAAAATACCACAGGGGTAATGGTCACGATACTGAGGATTGCTGGCATCTAAAGAATACAATCCAAGACATGATAGAGGAAGAAATAATCCCTCTACCTAACTCTAGAAGACCTAGAAACAACAAGACTCTCTTAGGCTCTTGTCACGTCTCTTTAGACTACCATCCGAGCGCAATATTTGACCCCACGGTCTACATAACGCCTCAAGGTGAGCCTCTAGCCACAATGCCCATACTAGGCAGTGCTAGCGACATATGCGGTATATGGGACGACGATGCCGAAGATGTCTACTTATCTCAAACCACAGGTCAAGACTACTTCACTGAAACTTGGCATGCAACATCGTTCTTCCACCCTTCCCCGGAAGAAACCTAGGCTGCTAACCTGACTCGGTCCGGAAGAGTATACTAGCTGTACATACATCCGCCTCCCGCGAATGATGTCCCCGTTCAACAAACTTATGAAAACACACGACCCACCACCGTAGCAGAAGTCATAGAAAATACGCTCTTGAAGCAACGCAAAAGGACCAAAGCAGAAATCACAATTTGGGACTTGATGTGTACTTCAAAAGAGCACCGCGGAAAGTTAATTCGCTTGCTGGATCAGATCTCATCTCCCACCGACATCACACCAGATTCTTTGGTGAACCACGTGACCAGCGACATCGAAGACAGGGCCATAGTCTTTACCACAAAAGACTTACCTAAAGAAGGGAGTGCCCACAATAAGGCTCTCTACCTAGTGGTCGGATGCAAAGGTAAAAACATCCCACCAGGACTCGTAGACAATAGTTCGGCCATCAATGTTTGTCCATTGCGAACCATTCAATTCTTAAGATATGATAGCAGTGATTTTCGGCCTTCAGCCCAAGGCATACGAGCCTATGACAACTCTATGGGGACAATTGTTTTGGGCAAATTCGACTTAGAGACGAACTTGCCTTGATGAAGGTGCTAACAATCGATCGAGCTAGATAATTGAGAATGGTGAAAGCAAGTAGTAATAGCATAAGATAATCGTAGGTTTATTACTTGGGAATCATGTATGTAAAATAGACAAGACTAAGCCATTTTATAGGCATTTACAACAAGAGTGTAACGTTTATGGAATAATTGCCCATAATTAGATAATAAATGCGTAATGAAGGCCGACTTCATCAAGGGTTTGTAACGTTCGTTTTGAGCCCAGCAGTTGGGAATACCGTTCGAATAATGCCACCTTGTGCCTTGTTGGCAGTCACGTATGCAATGCTTGCCACATATGCCCACGTCACCAAGAGGGTATTTTTCCCCCTAACAATTGTCCCCAAACCCATTTTGAATTTATTCCGGGAAGTTCAAAAAGGAAAAATGGGTTTCACGGAAGGAAAAATGGAAACCGCCTCTTAACCTCCCCAACACTGACGGCGTTAGAATCATTAGGGGTGTTCATTACCGGGTACCCGGCTAAACGGGTACCCGAAAATGCGGGTACCCGGAAATGCGGGTAGTCAATTTGTCGGCCCATGCCCCGGCCCGGGATAATCGGGTACCCGTTAAAACGGGTACCCGATTATCCCGGGTCGGGTCACTGGGTACCCGGTTTCATTTTAGAAATCAAAGTCAAAAAAATAATAACCAAAGGATAACACCAAAACATAGAAAGTTTCGTGTAAGTTATACAAGTATACAACATTATGCAATAGAATGATTTGAATCCCTTTGTTGTGCTTCCCTCCTGATCTCCATTTCCCTCTCCTCTCGTTATTTCTGCAAAAACAAACCAGAAGCTTGCTTAATTTAACATCAATGCCTAAAATCTCTCAGCTACCAGCAAGTGCTTGGTTCAGGTAGTATTGAAAGAAAATTGAACTCTAGTAAAGTGGTCAAATTGGTTCAGATAATACCTTGAATCTTGATGAAAGGGATGAGACCGTGAGAGAGGAGACCAAAGGGGTGAGAGGCGACGGCAGTGGTACGTGCTGGTGCGGCCTGAGCGAGAGAGGGGGTGAGAGGAAGTGAAGGCGACGGCGGTGTTGCTTGTCAGCCGGTGCGCCGCGGGTAAGAGAGGAGATCAAGGCCTCAAGGGGGTGAGAGATTGAGAGGCGAAAACGGCGCCTATTCGTTTGTTTGAGAATGAAACCCTAAATTCTGGGGCAGACACTAAAAAACAGCCATATTTATTTATTTTTAATATATTTTTTTTGTTTTTACCGGGTACTCGGGTACCCGTTTAATCAAAACAGCGGCCCATGCCCCGACACGGTACCCGGTAAATATTCCGGGTCGGGTACCCGACCCATTTAATTTAAAAAAATTATAAAATTACCCGGTTTAATTGTGTCGGGTCAGCGGGTCAGTTGGTCGGGTAATGCGGGTCGGGTATTTTTGAACACCCCCAAGAATCATGATGACTTTTGCCTTGGAGAAGCCAACCGTCCATCTGCGCCAATAAATAGGATTGCGCTTCCAACCATCCGCAATCACTTCTGCAATCTCTCTCTTCTCTTTCCCAGAAAAAACGATCGGCGCTCTTTCTCTCTCCTTCTTTCAGGTAACTCCTCGGCTTCCATCTTCTTCTTTCCTTCTTTATTTCTTTGATTTCCTCTATGTCGCAACGAATGGGGACGAAATCCAGCCGCGCGAAGAACAAGAGAGTGGTGGTGGAGTGCGATCTGGTTGATGGGCCAATTTTCAGCCCCACCCACATTCTGGACAGAAAGAATGCTCGGCCGGCCACTTGGGGGAAGCAGGATGTGGAGGCGCTCAGGGAGGAGTGTGGTTTTCCTCCGTCGGCGGTAATTCGTTTGCCGCAGCCCGAAGAACAGGCCGATTGGGTATCGGACGGCTGGGTGTGCTTCTACGAGTATCCCTTCAGAATTAGGTATACTTATCCCGTCTCGCCACTGGTGCGAGGAGTTCTAAGGGCACTGGCGGTGCCGCCGGCGCAACTGATGCCGCAGGTCTGGAGGGTGATGCACTTGGTCGACCATCTGGCCGGCAAACTGGACATGGAGTCCTCAGTATCGTGACCATTACCCCTGTGGTCCATCATTGATGAATAATTTCAAATCTAAGTCATTAGCATTTGAATGTTATTTCACAATAGAGAGATATGTGTGTGATAAACATAGGACTAATTAAGTTTTTATGTACTCCCACTAAACTTCTTATACATCTATAAGAATCATGTATATTTTATGAAACTAAAATACTTATTAGCTTCACTGAAATACAATTCCAATTCCCAATTGCTTGCTTAAATCTGTACTTAGATTTCATAAGCTAGCATTCATTTTCAAGTATTTATTTGGATCCACAAATCCTATGACATACCATGTACATAGTTTCTTCTAACATTTGATTGAGGAATTCGTTTTGTCATCCAATTGCCATATGTACCAATATGCAATCATTGCTTGATTTATAGACTTGAGCATTACGATTATGCATGAGGTTTCAACACAATCCACGCCGTGAATTTGCTTGTAACCTTTAGCAACTAATCTAGCTTTGTGTGTGATCACAATTTCATGTTTGATGGTTTTTATCCTTAAAACAAACTTGCAACCAATAGGTGTGAAACTATTCTTGCAAATCAACAAAATTTCAATTTTTTCATCAAAACATTGACTATGTTTTTATGGCCTTTAACCAATTAAACATTGAGTCTATATATGGCCTCTAACCATTTTAGGTAATCTAGGTTTCGTCATAGCTTTCTTAAAAGTCACAAACTCATTAATCTACATGATAATAGTTTGACTGCAAGTTGTAGGTTTCTTCACTATCTAATAGAAGAATCGCATAGCTTCAGTGACCTGAACTCCATGATTCTTCACTATCTAATAGAAGAATCTCATAGTTTCAGTGAATTGAACTCTATGCCTACTTGGGTATAGAACATCAATCAAACAATAGAATATCAACTGCCACTTGAAAGTCCTTTGAATATTCTGTTCTCCTTGAAGCACTTGTAAAGTCTTCTAAGAGATGACTATTCTTTAAAAGCCACTTCTAAAGTCCTTAAAGAATACGTGTTCGGATTTTCTAAAGAACTTCGAAAAGCCTCCGGAATGTCCGTTTATGTTTGTTGTTCGCCTCGAAGTCTTTCGAGGTCTATTTTCTCCCACTTGTCATTTTGGAAACGAATCTCCAAAAGGACATTATTTCGAGCAAACAAACATTATGTTCTCAAAAATTCGTGGTAGAAACAATACCCTTGTGTCTCATTTGAATAAATCACAATGAAACATATATCTATACTTGGGCCTTAGTTTGTTGAATAACAAACACTAAGCTCCCACTGAGTTTAGGAACTCTTTAGATATATTATGAAAAGATATTCTGAAATTACTTTTCAATAGCTTTGACGAATTTGGTTTAGTTTGGTGGTAGTTGAGCATTTTGTTTTAGAAATTATAGGAAAAGTCTTTATGATTCATCATTGATCGAATCAAGTACTAATTAACTTCGATCATTCCACTTAGATATGCCATATCTCATGGAGCTAGATTGTGAAATTACAACACACAATCATTGATGATCATTTTTGGTCTCAAGCAATCATTAACATGATCTTTCCTAGATCTTTATGATTTCTTACCAAGTGGGATTTATACTTCTGAATCTTTGAACTAGTCAAACAGATTCAAACTTATATCACATTGAGTAAATAAACCAATATTCACTCAAATTTAGGTGAAATAATAAAGTCATAAAATCTCTCTTTAGCTTTGAACTCTATTGTCTAGGTGTTCTAACAATAGTTCATATCTTTTGTTACTTTCAACAAGTAAGACTAGCTTGTCTTGAATTGATCTAGAAATCAATCAACTTTCAAAAGTCCATCAAAATAGAGGTTTAGAACGTTAACTTGTTGATATGGTCTAAGCAACAATGCCAAAGATTAGTGGAACTCAAATCAAGGGGTTGATTTGAACCTAGTAAAGTTTTTATTGTTAAAGAGTTGTTTGTTTTAATCAAGCATATTGACTCAACCCGTAAATGACCATTTCAAATAAACAAACAAACATTGTTTTTGTTTTCCTTGAATGTGAGTCCTTCTGTGTTTGAAGCAGAAATTTAGGTATGCTGATTATGGAACAAAATAGCCATCAAGTTCCAGCCTTTGAAAGGACTTAAAACAAACTAGATGACCCTACAACTAATGTAGCATTGCCATGCTTCATTTCCCACTTGTAGGTCATTAGTGTAGCCTAGCTTCCATTGTTTGAGTTATTTCCGAAGTAAGAACCTCAAGCGGTATGTGATACCAAGGAAGTTTGATTGCTAAGTCACTTCTCTTTAAACATAAACTTATAGGTAGAAACGGAATTGTAAATTCCTTTTCACTTGTTCCTTGTTTTCCTATTTCTTGTACCCTTTCTTATAGTCTTAAGAATTGAATTCTCTAGTGTTGACTTTTATACTTTGTTTAGACATGTCTAATGTCACCCCAACAAAGTTCTTACCATTTATGTTGAATATTCTGTTTCAACTAGATGATCTTACCAGAAGCTTCTAAAGTTCTCTAAGCATCGATCTATTCGAATGTCTAGGGACTAGACTCATTCGAGAATTAAATGGAAAAAGATTTTAGGTTGTTAACCATTGGTAAAGCTGAGCGTTTAAACTCAATGCTTTATGATCTCAAAACTACATTGTATTTTAAATTCACAAGAACCAATTGGTTTGCCATTCGATTTTGATACTCGAAAACAACCATAAAAGTCGCTATAAGAAACGTACATTTTGAATTGCTCATTTTCTCTCATTTCCATGAATCGTTCTTGGATTCATTACCAATCGAGGAAATTTACTGTTACCTTTCTAAAAGTATTTACTGCAGTGCAAGATATTTAATTATAAAAAATAATTAAAACATACATTGAAGCATGCAAAGTCTAAACATTTATCATGAGTAATAACTTGAAAATTAAAGCAATCATGCAATTTAACAAGTTATTAGCATTTTATTCGAATTTATTGTTCCGGCAGGTGTGAATAAAATGATTCCAAGACCCTAAAATCATTGAAGAATTAAGCACATTATGTTTGACTCAATTCTAAAATATTTTAGGTAAGCAAAAGCCTTTTGCTAATAGTCTAGATGTAGGGGAATACAGTTAAACATAATAACATGTGCGGAACAATCCCCAAAGCCAGGAAACATGTATAAAGCACAGATTAAGCATACTTACATTCGAAGCGTATTTTCCACAATAATCCGTCTACGAACACGAACAAAGAACTCCACTTGTCGTTCCTCTACTTGGTTCACCGACACGATCAGATCCGTCTTGATTATCGTAGCTTAGACAATCGATCAAGAGATTTGCTTTTTGGGATGAACACACTATGGAGGCATAGAGAGAATTAGGGTTCTCTGTTTTCTCCTAGGGTTGTGTGTAATATGAATTGTGATTGCAGTAGTTGGAAATTAGGTCATAAGGTTATTTACATAACCTTACTAACCGACCAAGCCATAAGGCAAGGCCGGCTAGCAAGCCCGCGCAGCATCACACGGACACGCACATTGAGCTGGGCCGTGGGCCGCGCTGCTGCTGCTGTGTCGTCGCCTTGCTTGCTTGCCTAGCGCGCGCGCCCATGGGCCTTGAGTGCTTCGTGCACTCGGCTCGTGGGCCGCTCCTCGTATCCGCGTTTAATATATTTCCGATATATTATTTATCGTTTCGTATACGACGAATCATCGTCGTACGATACGATTTATTCGTTTCGCCTTGCTTACGAATATTCGCGATACGATATACGATTCCGATGCAAGGTCGTATCGTATAATACGTTTCCAACTTAAATCCCGAAAAGCTATTAAATGAATTTCCGATTCATTTAATCCGGTGATCTGTTACGTGTCATTGGTGTGACCTTGTAGGTTCAGTCAAGAGTAAGTTGTGAGTTCAATATCCATTAGAACTCACTGATCGGAAGCATTGCTCCAGCTAGCTGTTCCGATCACTTGATCTCACTGAATTAATTGTTCGCAATTAATCTGAACCTTGGTAGTAGACTTAATGCACCTTGGGTGAAGGACATATTTCCTTCAATCTCCCACTTGTCATTCAGACAAGTGTGCATCCACATTCCTTTGTCGCTTAGTGTTACTTACTGAACATAAGGTAAGATCCAAGCCATCCTTATTAGGTCCAGAAGTGTTTCTCGGATTACAGAGTTCAACTGTCAAACTTTTGCAGAAGGTTAAGCCTTAACCATTCTGAGCACGGCCATGCATTTTACAGTATCTAACTCTCCGAGAGGCCTTGTTACACAACAACACCATATCCTATCAAAGATAGGAGGACAATCCATTCTTGCAATCTATGAACACTCACTTTGATTCATAGTACGCCCAATAACTGCTTTTATAGCCTCCTTTTACGGTGCGACGTTTAGCTAGTATCAAAGAGAACTATTTCTCAAACGAGCAGACATAATCGCTCATGTTCTGAGGAACGGTTTCTAATCACCATTAATGAGAACTACCTATGACATGACTTTAATCTCTTAAAGCGTTCTCATGGTCAATCCGATACAAGATCCAATAAGTATCTATGCAAAAGATTCTGACATCCAGTCACTCTAGTTCAAGAAACAGAACTAAGTAATCTACTTGCAATCTAATCTTCATTATTCATTGGTCGTCCACCTTTCAATGACCTGGATTAGGGATCTTTTGTGACTTCAATATTCAAGTTCACTTATGGGTGTTTCTTTGTCAAAGAATCCATCTTGACATCCCATTTGAATGATTTGAATCACATGGACTTATCAGTTAATTCTAAACCACAATTAAATGAACATGAAATAATAAATTTCATAAATATGAAATGGTTAAACCAATTGTTTTAAACATAGATCTAACAGATGTTCTAAAACAATACTTAGAAAATCAAAGCCATTCTCCAACATGCTTGATTCCCATGGTTGCTACATGTGCGTTGTGTTTCACTTGTGGCAACGGTTTAGTCAATGGATCCGCGACTTTGTCGTCAGTTCCAACCTTGCAAATCTCGATTTCCTTTCTTTCAACGATCTCTCGAAGTATATGAAATCGCTGCAGTACGTGCTTGGACTTCTGATGGCTCCTAGGCTCCTTTGCCTGGGCAATGGCTCCGTTATTGTCACAATACAAAGCCACTGGTCCTTTAATGGAGGGGACAACACCAAGTTCTTCGATGAACTTCCGAATCCAAACAGCTTCCTTTGCTGCTTCTAAGGCAGCAATGTACTCGGCTTCAGTTGTAGAATCCGCAATAGTGCTTTGCTTAGCACTTTTCCAGCTTACTGCTCCGCCGTTGAGGCAGAACACAAACCCAGACTGTGATCTGAAATCATCTCTGTCGGTTTGAAAGCTTGCGTCCGTATAGCCCTTAACAATCAACTCATATGTACCACCATAAACCAGAAACTGATCCTTAGTCATTTTCAGGTACTTTAGGATGTTCTTGGCAGCAGTCTAATGCGCCTCACCTGGTTCTGACTGGTACCTGTTCGTTGCACTGAGTGGGAACGAAACATCCGGCCTTGTACAAATCATAGCATACATGATGGATCCAATAGCCGAAGCGTATGGAATTCCACTCATCTTTCTACGCTCATCAGATGTTTTGGGACACTGATTCTTGCTTAGATATACGCCATGTGACATGGGTAGATGGCCTCTATTGGCTATCATCATATTGAACCTAGCTAGCACTTTGTCAATGTAAGTGCTTTGGCTTAGTCCAATCATCCTGTTAGATCTATCCCTATAGATCTTGATGCCCAAGATGTACTGTGCCTCTCTTAAGTCCTTCATTGAGAAACACTTCCCGAGCCAAGTCTTTACAGACTCCAACATAGGAATGTCATTTTCAAGAAGCAGTATGTCGTCAACATACAAGACTAGGAATGCAATTTTACTCCCACTGACCTTCTTGTATACACAAGATTCGTCCTGATTCTTGATGAAGCCAAACTTATTGACTGCTTCATCAAATCGTTTATTCCAACTCCTTGATGCCTGCTTTAGTCCGTAGATGGACTTCTTAAGCTTGCATACCTTTCCTTGGTTCTTTTGATCGACAAAACCCTCCGGCTGTGTCATGAACACAGTCTCTTCAAGAACACCGTTCAAGAAGGCAGTTTTGACATCCATTTGCCATATTTCATAGTCATGAAAAGCGGCAATCGCAAGGATTATCCGAATAGACTTAAGCATCGCGACTGGAGAAAAGGTTTCATCGTAGTCAACATCGTGAACTTGCCTGTAACCTTTTTCTACCAATCTAGCCTTGTATATGTATACAATTCCATCTTTTTCTTTCTTCAATTTGAAGACCCATTTGCATCCGATAGGTGTGAACCCATCCGACAAATCAACCAAATCCCAGACTTGATTTTCAGACATGGAGTCTATTTCAGATTGCATGGCCTCTAACCATTTAATGGAGCTTGGGCTCGTCATAGCTTGCTTGTAAGTCAAAGTTTCATCACTATCCAATATGAGAACGTCTAAGTTTTCAGTCAAGAGGACGCCTGTCCATCTGTCCGGCTGAAAAATAGTTCTATTTGACCTACGAGGGGCAACAACGTTTTGAGGAACTACTCCCACTGGCTCTTCTAAAGACCTTGGAGGTTCATCAACTTGAACTGCTTCTAAAGAGTTATGAGTTCGTTGTTCGTCTCGAATCTCTTCGAGGTCTATTATTCTCCCACTTGTCAATTTGGAAATATGATTTCTTTCCAAAAAGACACCGTCACGAGCAACGAATACCTTGTTGTCTGACTTGTTGTAGAAGTAATACCCCATAGTTTCTTTTGGATACCCAACGAAGAAACATTTTTCAGATTTAGGTTGTAGCTTGTCCGAAATTAATCGCTTGACATATGCTTCGCAACCCCAAATCTTCAGAAAAGACAACTTTGGAAGTTTCCCAGTCCATAATTCGTATGGAGTCTTTTCAACAGCTTTTGACGGAGCACGATTCAGTGTGAGTGCTGCAGTTTGCAACGCATGTCCCCAGAACTGGAAAGGAAGTTCGGCCCGACCCATCATTGACCTGACCATATCGAGTAAGGTCCTGTTTCTCCGTTCCGACACTCCATTCCATTGAGGTGTCCTCGGAGCAGTCAATTCAGAAAGAATACCGCATTCTTTTAGATGGTCATCAAACTCGTGGCTAAGATATTCACCTCCTCGATCCGATCTTAGAGCTTTGATTTTCTTGCCATGTTGATTCTCTACTTCATTTTGAAATTCTCGGAATTTCTCAAACGATTCAGACTTGTGCTTCATTAAGTAAATATAGCCATATCTACTGAAGTCGTCCGTAAACGTTATGAAATAGCTGAACTCACCTCTAGCTTTCGTACTCATAGGCCCACATACGTCCGTATGTATTAGCCCTAGTAGTTCGCTTGCTCTTTCTCAAGGTTGCTTTGTCATTTTGCCAAGTAAACAAGATTCGCATTGATCAATCTTCTCTAAGTCGAATGATTCTAGAATTCCTTTCCGTTGAAGTAATTCCATGCGCTTTATGTTTATATGGCCTAATCGACAATGCCACAGAAATGTGAGATTCGAATCACCAGTTTTTGCCTTTTTGGTATTTATGTTATAAATGTGTTTGTTCGTATCTAGCACGTAAAGACCGTTTTCTTGTTGTGTTGAACCATAAAACATTCCATTCAAAGCAAAAGAACAACTATTGTCTTTAAATTGAAAACTAAAACCTTTAGAATCCAAACTTGAAACGGAAATGATGTTTCTGGTGATACTAGGAACATAGTAACAGTTTTCTAGTTCCAAAACAAACCCACTAGGAAAATAAATAAAATAAGATTCTACGGATAATGCAGCAATCCGTGCTCCATTTCCCACGCGTAGATCCATCTCGCCTTTATCAAGCTTTCTACTTCTCCTTAGTCCCTGTGGATTGGAACATAAGTGTGAGCCACAACCAGTATCTAATACCCAAGAAGTAGAATTAGCTAGATTACAATGTATAACATACATACCTGAAGGAGAAGCAACATTTCCGTCCTTCTTCTCTTCCTTTAGTTTGGGGCAATCTCGCTTGTAATGACCAATTTCATTACAATTGAAGCATTGCGATGTAGATGGAGAACGATCCTTCTTCATCTTCTTATTGGATGGCGCCACTTGCCTTCCTGAAGTAGATGGAGATGCACCCTTGCTTTGGATCTTCCCCGGAACCTTTTTCTTGATTTTCTTACTCTTTACTTTTAGTGATGTTTGCTTATCACTTACAAAGTCCAATTCGTACTGATGAAGCAAGTAAATTAGTTCACTAAGAGCATTCTCCCTTTTCTTGGAAAATAGAGTAGTTTGAATTTCTTATAACCAGGGTGAAGAGAATTCAAAAGTATTCCCGCAGCTGCAGAATCTGGGAATGGATCACCAAGTAACTCAAGCCGGTTGAGAAGCCCAACCATTTTCTTTGTATGAGTTCTGATTGGTGTCCATTCTGTCATTTCAAGATCAATGACCCTTTCCCTTGCTTTTTGTCTTTCGACGTCAAAGCAACAACCCAGTGGTGCGTTAAGCTTTAGATCCTCAAATGAATTTACCAATTCAAAAACATTTTGGTCGACATGTTGACCACTATGTTGGAATCTACCACGACATATATCCCTAAGATGCCTTAGGAGTGCCCATGGCTCGTATGCAACGAACCTTGCACTCCAATCATTGGGGATAGAGCCAAGAATAAGATCCATCACTAGCGATACGTGGCTTGCCCACGTATAGTGCTTTTCCGGAGTCATATCCTTTGAGTAATAGCTGGGGATGGGATGGTCAACTACATATTCAATGTTGTTCCACCTGAGGACTTGCCGAAGCTTCCTCTCCCAATCAAGAAAGTTTGATAGGTTCAATTTTACATCCAGAATTTCAGTTACTTTGAGTTGTGTTTTGATTGCGGCCATTTTGATTACTACAATCGAAAAGAATTTGCAATAAATAACCATTCATACAATTCAATAACTTTGAAATAAAAGCAAACATGCAATCATTAAAGCTATTAAACATTTCATTCTTGCAAAAAGCAAAAACATGGTCCGAAATGAATGAAACGATTCCAAGATCCCAAAAGTCCTAAATCCTTAAGCAGCTTTAGCATGTCTTAAGTATTTTAAGATTTTAGGTAAGCAAAACCTATTGCTAGTAATCTCCAAATTACTCTTGGTTAATAAATTAATGCCATAATTTATCCCATTGCCACAACTTAATGCCATTGTTGTTTGAGTTATAACCACAATCAACGTGCTCCTTTAGGACGCCTTACCATCTAAGTCAACTAAAATAGCACCTCGCTTTAGCGTAAACCTACTATCTTAGATCCCTAGATTTTTGTAAGTGTTGATTTGGAAGGCAATTTTAAAACTCAATATTACTTGGACCTAGTTGTTTCTATGTTGGTTCGATTATTTAGTGAACTTAAAACTAATCGATTCATAGGAAACAACCTGTTCATGCAAAGCATACATACATTCATACATTCACGCATAATATATATATTAAATTGCATAAATAATTGGTGATCTAGTATGGCCCAAAACTTCTTGTCTTGAAGCATCCAATCTTCATCACCTCTTCATCACCTCCTTGTTAGCTTGGCATCCAATCTTCGTTCAAATGCTAACTTAAAGTTCTAAACTTAGAAATACTTGAAAATAATAAATTACATCAAAATTTCCATGGTACGCAGACCATATTTAAAACTTTGCATCGTGGGTGCTCGACGTCGCAAGCATCGCGCTTCGCTTCGTCGCAGCCCCGCAGGCATCGCCTGCCCCTGCCTTGCCTAGCGCGCACGAGGCACGCAGCTCGTGCTACTGCCCGTGTCGCATGGCACGGCTCGCATAACGGCCTCGTATGGGTCGACGAGCCATACTTCCATCATGCCCATGTTCGTGTTTTGGTTCGTAAAACGGACCAACCTAATTAAAATTAAATTTTAATTCACGAACTTGCATTAATTTTATTTTTCAAAAAAGTTACGATTTAATTTTTCGAAAAACAACGATTTTTAACGATTTAATAAACTTTAACGACAATCCAATTTCGTAAAATTAATAAATCAAGGGCTAACTATATTCAAACTTTTAAGAACGATCGAATCAACTTTAAAGTTTGAACTTTTAATTAATAAAATCCGAAATTTTACATCGTTCATAAAGAATTAAATTTCAGATTATTAATAAATTGGTTTAAGTGTGATTAAAATTAACGAGACCATTCAAAATTTTAATCCAATAATTTTTAAAATTAGCCACTGACCTATTAAATTATACCCCCTTTCCCAATTAACCGAATTATTAATCCATAATTAATAAAAAATCAATTAGGGTTGTAAATTTTACGAATTGGGGAAAGGCAAAATTAGGTTTATACTTATCGGAAAAATCTAAAATTTTTACCATAGATCAAGCATGTACCCAGAAACATTGTGTCAAAATTTCAAGTAATTCCGAGTAGTTTAGGTTGACCTTTTAATTGAATTACTGTCCGACACATTTAATTTTTAATGAAAAATTAACAAAAACGCCCAAAAACTGATGCTTCGAGGCCTGTTTTCGCAATTCTATTCTCGTGAGTTGATCTTAGAAAATTGTTTTCCATCAGATTAGGGTTTTAAAAATCGAAAAAGCGAATAGTTTTGATTTCGGAACTGCCAATTTCGCAATTAATCCCATAATTCGAAAAAATTCCGAAAAATCAACAAAAATTCCAAAAATTTCGACAATGCAAAAACAATAATAATCATGCTAATTCATGCTTTGAATACATAAGGATCATGATACCACTGTAGGGGAATACAGTTAAACATAATAACATGTGCGGAACAATCCCCAAAGCCAGGAAACACGTATAAAGCACAGATTAAGCATACTTACATTCGAAGCGTGTTTTCCACAATAATCCGTCTACGAACACAAACAAAGAACTCCACTTGTCGTTCCTCTACTTGGTTCACCGACACGATCAGATCCGTCTTGATTATCGTACCTTAGACAATCGATCAAGAGATTTGCTTTTTGGGATGAACACACTATGGAGGCACAGAGAGAATTAGGGTTCTCTGTTTTCTCCTAGGGTTGTGTGTAATCTAAATTGTGATTGCAGTAGTTAGAAATTAGGTCATAAGGTTATTTACATAACCTTACTAACCGACCAAGCCATAAGGCAAGGCCGGCTAGCAAGCCCGCGCAGCATCACACGGACACGCACAGCGAGCTGGGCCGTGGGCCGCGCTGCTGCTGCTGTGTCGTGGTCTTGGCCCGCGCGCGCACACAGCTGCTCGGCCATGGGCCAGCGCTGTTGTGTCGCCTTGCTTGCTTGCCTAGCGCGCGCGCCCATGGGCCTTGAGTGCTTCGTGCACTCGGCTCGTGAGCCGCTCCTCGTATCCGCGTTTAATATATTTCCGATATATTATTTATCGTTTCGTATACGAAGAATCATCGTCGTACGATACGATTTATTCGTTTCGCCTAGCTTACGAATATTCGCGATACGATATACGATTCCGATGCAAGGTCGTATCGTATAATACGTTTCCAACTTAAATCCCGAAAAGCTATTAAATGAATTTCCGATTCATTTAATCCGGTGATCTGTTACGTGTCATTGGTGTGACCTTGTAGGTTCAGTCAAGAGTAAGTTGTGAGTTCAATATCCATTAGAACTCACTGATCGGAAGCATTGCTCCAGCTAGCTGTTCCGATCACTTGATCTCACTGAATTAATTGTTCGCAATTAATCTGAACCTTGGTATTAGACTTAATGCACCTTGGGTGAAGGACATATTTCCTTCACTCTTGGTTGATAGGTACGTCTAAGAACTTATTAGGAAAACCTATCGAATTTGCCACGACATAAAAGGACTCCTTACTTATATCGTTGAGTTTCACCAAAACTAACATGTACTCACAATTATTTGTGTACCTTACCCCTTTAGGACCAATAAGTAACACCTCGCTGAGCGAAAACTATTACTAGATTGATGTAAAGGATATCCAAATAAGTGTTTATTTTGGCATGGCACCTTATAACTCAATTTTTAAGTTTGGAACTTAAGGCTCTTACTATGTTGGTTAGATTTTAAGTGAACTAAAATCCTTAATCATGCAACATAATCAAGCCACAATCTCATGCATAATTAAGACATATTTAAAGCAATAAATAACTTAAAGCATGCATAAGATAAATGTGATCTAGTATGGCCCGACTTCATCTTGAAGCTTCAACTTCAAAGTCCGTCATGAAAATGGATTGAAAACTCCGTCTTGAATTTCACCATGGGAGGCGCCATTTTCTTCAAATAGGATAAGCTATAATTAAACTAATTACAACTATTTGATGGTACGCAGACCATATTTAAATTGAAAAACAAATTTGGTGCATTAGACCAATTACATTCAAATTAATGGTACGCAGACCATATTTTCTATCCTATTTGGGCCATACTAGTCACTCCGTAACCTGCAAAACAGTACATATACAATATATACCATTCATCCATTCATTATCATGAATGGCCCACATAGCTGGTTAGTGCATCACATAAATATTTGCAGTAATTAATCAAGAGCACCAATAATCTACCAATTATTTAGTCCTTATTAATTCTAATCAAGTTGTTTAACCTTAAAGGATTTGTAGACCTAATCAAGAGTTTATGACTAAAAGACTCCCACTTAAAACAATAAATTCATATGCTTTACTAATTTTAAACATAAAAATGTATTTCTAGTCTATCCGAAAACATACAAATTTAATTAAAATTTAAAGCTCATATAAAATTTATAATCGAATCCATTAATTTAATTTATTTCAGTTGAATTAAACGAATTTAAATTAATTCAAGGTTTAATTTTAGTAAAATAATTAGTATAAATAAAATTTAGAATAATTATAATATTCAAAATTAAAATCCGAGAAAACAATTTAAATTATTAATTTTAAAATTAATTAAAATTATTTCCGAACTGAAAATTCAAAATTAAATTTGAAACGACTCAATCGAGACACGACGAGGCACTTGGGCTTGCGCCCCAAGCCCCATCGAGTGCACGAGGCTTAGCGCCCCTTGATTGTTCGTACAACAACACGCAAGCAACCACACGCAACGCAGCACTGCAGGCCACGCTGCGCGCGCGCTTGCTCGCTCGTCGCGCCTGCAGGCCACACGCAACGCAGCACTGCAGGCCACGCTGGGCGCGCCCGCTTGCTCGTCGCCTTGCGTCTGCTTGCTTGCTGGGCGTGGCAGTGCGCGCTGTGGCGCAGCACGCTTGCTGCCCACACGCGTCTGCCACTGGCTTGCGCCTTGCCCTACGCCCTTGCCCACTCGCCCACATGCGCACAACACTCGACACAGGGCAGCGTGCTGCCTTGTGCTCGTGTGCCATGGCCCTTGCTCGTTGCATCGTACCGCATGGGCGACGAGCTCCCTCGCTCGTCGTCGCATGCTCGCACTATACAACACCCCTTAAGGGTTACACGTAGCGTCCATTGCTTTCTGTGTGCAAGTTTTATGAGCGAATTGCATAAAAATTAAAACTTTTATTTCCAAAATTAATGAAAAATTAATAAATCATATTAATTTCATAATTTTAGGGCGAAAAATCGAAAATTTATTAATCAATTAATTTCCGATTAACATGGATTCAAATCTAGGTCATAAAAATTTAAAATTTAACACAAATTAACAATTTTTATGGTGGTTTTTAATCATTGGTACCTAATTAAATTATTAATTAATTATGAAAATCAAATCAATTCTAAATTATTCGAATTTCAACAAATTAATCATAATTACAAATTAGGTTGTATAATTAACAAGGCTAGGCATTCAAACTTGTTAAACATATACAGTAGGTCAATCAAAGATTCAAGATTTATCAACAAGAATCGCAAATATTCAATTTAGCATCTTAAATTTACAAACTTTTGCGTTCGAAAAACTAAAACCTCCGAAAAGTCATAGTTAGGCTTTGAATTTGGGAATTCTGGGTTCGGCTGAAAAAAATTGTTTTTGTAAAAATTTTAGAATGCCTTTTACATGCGGAATTGACACAAAAATCACTCGATTTGGATGAGTAACGAAGAAACTGCCGAAAAACTGCGTACATATAATTAAATAAACGCAATTTGCAATTAATTAACAATTACGAAAATTAATCACCCCTTTTAATTCCTTGCAAATTTGTAATATTTAACCATGTTTATGCAATTTAGATTATGAAAATAATAAGAGGCTCGTGATACCACTGTTAGGTTATGATACATATGAATAAACATAAATCATGCGGAAAAACCATAAAGCCAGGAAACATATTATTTACACATAATCATTTAGCATAATTCAGATGCATACACTTTGTAGCGTGCCCTCTCTAGCTGCGCTCGAACCAAACAAGAACAAGTCTTTAGGACTCCAAGTGTCGTCCCTCCGTAGATAGTCCACAGCACGTCCGGATCCGCATTAAGTTTGACCAACTAGAATCGCCCTTAAGGTTACTAGGATTTTCGGCTATTTGGGTTGCAAGTGTTTGGCTGATTTTTGCTTGAAAATCTTACCTTTTGAATACTTCAAATCTCGATGTAAATTGTGAACCCAGGCTACATATTTATAAGGGTATGGAAAGAGAATTGGAATCTTACTAGGATACGAATTAATTAAATTAGAATCCTAGTAGAACTCTTATTTAATTAATTTATCTTTAAGGATTAGGAATTTAATCATTAAATGAATCCTATACGCTTTAGGTTTCGTATGTGAACACAAACACACACACGCACGCACAGCAGCCCACGCGGGGCGCCATGCGCGCGCGCGCGCAGCCCACGAGCACTCGCAGCCCACTGCCACGAATCCCACACGCTGCCACAGCCTTGGGCGCGCGCTGGGCCTGCCTTGCGGTGGGCCTGGCGCAGCCTTGGCTGGTGCGTTGTGGCGCGCGTTTCTCTTGCTGGACGTGGGCCTGGCTTCGTGTTGGGCCTTCGTCTAGCAAGCTCGTCCGATGCTAATTCATACGATGCGCTTCCGATTAATTTCCCGATTCCGGATTTCATTTCCGATACGAACAATATTTAACATTTCCGATTCCGGGATTAATTTCCGTTTCGAACAAATATTTAATATTTCCGTTTCCGGAATTATTTTCCGATTCCGATAATATTTCCGATTCTGACAATATTTCCGATTCCGGAAATATTTCCGATTCCGGCAATATTTCCATTTCCATTAATATTTTCCGATGCGTACCATGTTTCCGTTTCCGGCAACATGTACGGCTTGGATAATATTTATATTTCCGATGAGATCCATATTTCCGTTTCCGGCAATATCATCGTTTCCGGAGTATTCATTTCTTGCTTGTGACGATCTCAGCTCCCACTGAAACCAAGATCCGTCGATTCCGAATATCCATAGATGGAGTATTTAATGCCATTAAATACTTGATCCATTTACGTACTATTTGTGTGACCCTACGGGTTCAGTCAAGAGTAAGCTGTGGATTAATATAATTAATTCCACTTGAACTGAAGCGGCCTCTAGCTAGGCATTCAGCTCACTTGATCTCACTGAATTATTAACTTGTTAATTAATACTGAACCGCATTTATTAGACTTAATATTATATGCATACTTGGACCAAGGGCACTATTTCCTTCACTATATCCCCCCTGGTGCCGTTAGCGATGAAGAAGACGTCGAGGAGGGTGCAACTGCAACCAGCCCCGATGTCGAGACGATGGCGGCACCAAGCGATGGCGAACAAGGGGAGAATGCAGGCCCAGCAGACCATCAGGAGTAGTTCTGTCCCCCTTCCTTAAAAAATTTAAAATTTGAATGTTGTGTTTGTTAAACAATGGCTTTTTCAACAATGTTTTGTGTGTTCGGCCTTTGGGAAGGTCGAAAAGATATTTTTGGTTGTGTTTCGCCTTGAAGGCGGCAGTCCTTTGAATGTTTTTGGGCTTGTCCAAGGGGGCAAGTCATGTAAATATTTGTGGTTTGCGAAATCTGTGTTGCTTGCTTTGTGTTTGGAAAAATGTGTTTGGTTTGGTGTTTTGTTTTGCAGGTTGGGCACATACCTCGAGTTCGACTTTGGCGACGCCTCCAGCCTGTCAAAGGGGAACCTGCAAGAAATGTATGCTGTAGAAAACGTAGATCTGCATTCCATTATGTATGTAATGTACATTGTAGTGTACCAGGCGTTTTTGTAATGGCCTAAATTGTGTTTTGTATTTTGTAAGACTTGTAATATGTAATGTATACAATCATTTTCAAATAAAAGAACACTGTTTCCTTTCACTTCATTTTTCTGAACATGCGTGCACAATTTCGACTTTTGTTTTCCTGTATGTTGTGTTGTACACTTTGCTTCATCTGTTTTATCCTTGTCGAATCCGTCACCATGTGGGCACCATACTGTCAACACAGCAGAGCGTGAGGATTGGCCGTTGGTGGAGCCAACGGCCCTCCGATGCTTAAGTCAGTATGGAGCGACATAAAAATGAGAGGAAATTACGACAAGGAGAAAAAAGAAAGAAAGAGTTCTAGGAGAAATACGGGACGAAGTCGAGTCGAGTCTTTATGTTCGTTATTCCTCCTAAGTGTATACTTATGATATCGCCACGGTGTTGTCTGCAAAACAAGACGATGGCGTGAGGATTGGCCGTTGGTGGAGCCAACGACCCTTCGATGCCTAAGTCAGTAATGGTGATAACATATAAGGAGGAAAGGAAAAAAGATAGAGGAGAGGAACTTAACTTCTTGTTACTCATAAGTGTATATAGTTCGAGATGTTCTCGACTTCGTAATACGTCATGCCCACTCTGTCTCGGGGGTATCGACATAATGGTGATGAATGCTAGAGTACCTGTTGCGTTAGAAAAACTAGAAAGCAAAAATTATTCGAGTGTTCAGAAATGGTACAGTTTTAGGTGTATCGCATTCCAACTTCTTGGGATGGGTGTGCCGTCTTTGTCGACCAACTCGTATGCACCATGTCCTGTTCGTCTCACGATCTGGTAGGGACCTTCCCATGTCGGGGCCAATTTGCCGTGTCGAGGATCCTTTTTGTTTGGAAAGACCTTGCGTAGGACCCAATCTCCCTGCTGAAATACTCGAACCCTCACATTCTTGTTGTAGCTATTCGCAACTGCTTGTTGGTAGGACGCCATCCTAACCAACGCTGCTTCTCTGAGTTCGTCAACAGTATCGATGTCGTAAGCCAAGACTGTGTCGTTCTGTTGTTCCTATGTTTTGGTTGATGACACACACATATTGCAAACTTCCTGATTATGGTTGCTAAATGACTTTGAACAGGCATATGCCCAAGTTTCTATTAGGATAGGAACTTGAATAAACTGGTGAAGTTCCTGAGGTACACTTGGAACAGTCAATGGAGTTTCAGAGCTGGAAGTTGTATCTGTTCCAGTTTGAAGTCACAAGAGGAGCAACACAGTTACATATCAAGAGTTCCGAATATCCACAAGAACTATTACAGACTCATAGCCAAGAGTTCCTGTGTTAGCTAGAGAGGAACTCATCAATGTTCCTTGGCTGGAACGTCTGAAGCTTCTGAGTTGCAAGTTCCAGACAAAGGGAAGACATGAAGTCTAGGTAGTCCACTGTACTTAGAATTTTATGTAAATATTAATTATGCTAATGGTATATAGAGTACTCAAGGAACTTATGATTTAATTAGGCCATTTATTTTATTGGAAGCGAATTTTATGGAAAACATTTCTTAAATAAAAACAAGTTTTGCATATTTAATATAAAATAGATTTACGTTTTATTTTATTTAAACAAAACTTATTTTCCTAAAAATTCTCCTAAGTTTTTGTAGATAAATAAAATCTGTTTTTAAAGAAATGTTTTAGGGTTTGATTGAGTCAAATCTCCAACTGCTTCATGGCTGAACGTGGGAAGTGGTCTTCCCCTTGTTCCTCAAGTCAAGGGACGTGGAGACCAAAGTGCTGGCAGTTAGCAGTTGAGGTTTTGAAGGGAACTAACCCTAAGGATAAACACTATAAAAGGGAAATCGTTTTTGGTTTAAAGTACACAAACATTCTGAGAGTTTTTGCTTTCCTAAAAACGTTTTGTCTAAGATTTTCTAAAACAGTTTGTGTCCTAGTTAATTCAAAGTTCCTAAGTTTCTTATATCCTCACAAAAGCATTATTAATATCTAGAGTTATCCAAACACGAATTATATTTTGTATTAGTAAGGATAGAGTTATCCTGTTTAGACTTAGAGTTTAAGTCTGAGAGAGAGAAGTTAAGGAGTTGTAATCGAAGTAGATTACTGTGAGGAACACGAGTTTGAGAGGAACTTGTGTTGGAGAGATTATTGTAATCGAGGCATTACCATAATAAAAGAATTCTCTTCTTGATTAGTATCAAGAAGTTTTCACAATTGTTGCTATTGTCTTCTCTATTCTCAGTTTCTTGATTGTTTCTTAAGTTCCGCAAGAAACTTTATCAAAGTTCTAATTACAATTCACCCCCCCCCCTCTTGTGCGTGTTCCTACTGGAATAACAGTTGGTATCAGAGCCAGTACTCACCAAAACACAGGAAACCCTGTTTGAGTCAAGTTCCTGAAAGTATGAACTCACAAGAGAAACTGGAAGAAGGTTACTCGACACAAAGGCCACCTATGTTCAATGGCAAGTTCTACTCATACTGGAAGAATAGAATGGAGATATTCATCAAAGCTGAAAATTACCAAGTTTGGCGTGTAATTGAAGTTGGAGACTTCGAGGTAACAAAGACCAATGCTGAAAACGAGGTAGTTCCTAAACCAATGTCTGAATTTTCTAAAGAAGACTTTGATAAATATGAGATGAATGCCATGGCTGTCAAAATCTTGCATTGCGGGCTTGGACCTCATGAACACAACAGAGTCATGGGGTGCAAGAACGCAAAACAGATTTGGGAACTACTTCAAGTAACCCACGAAGGAACTAATGAAGTTAAGCGTTCCAAAATTGACCTTTTGATGTCTAAATATGAAAGATTTGAGATGCTTCCAAAAGAAACTATTCAAGAAATGTTCACTAGATTTACTAACATAACCAATGAATTAGTTTCTCTTGGTAGAATCATTCCCACAGATGAACAGGTAAGAAAAATACTAAGAAGCATGCCACAAGATGATCGCTGGAGAACAAAGGTCACTGCACTGTTTGAGACCAAGGACTTCACCAAGTTCAACATTGAACAACTTGCTGGTTCCTTGATGACACACGAACTGCATCTTGGAGCTGCTGTTCCCGAGAGCTCAAGAAATCGAGGACTTGCTCTAAAGGCTGAGGAACTCGATGAATCTGAACCAGATGAAGAAGAGGCTGCCATGCTGGTCAGAAGAATGAGAAAGCTCTATAGGAACTTCAAACCAGGAAACCAGAAAGGAAGGAACTTTGCCAAGAAAATCACTAGTTCCAAAACTGAGCAAGGTTGCTTCAAATGTGGAGAAACTGATCACCAAATTCGTGAATGCCCTCTGTGGGAGAACGACAAGACCAGAGGAAAAGGGAAGGAACAGGTCAAAGATCGCTTTAACAAGTCTACCTTCAACAGACCAAACTTCAAAAAGGCCATGATAGCTGCATGGGGCGAAGCAACAGACTCAGAAGACGATGAGGAACAACCAAATGAAGAAACTGCAAATCTCTGCCTTATGGCTAGAACAGAAGGAACTGACCAAGTTCCATCAGAAGAAATTCTAGTGAAGGGGAACAGCTCGTGGTATCTCGACAGCGGGTGTTCCAAACACATGACAGGAGACAAATCTAAATTCCTCTCACTAGAAGCCTACAATGGAGGAACTGTGACCTTTGGAGACAACATGAAAGGAGAAATTATTGGAATTGGAAAAGTTGGAAGGTCAAGTTCCTACGCCATTGAAAATGTATTTTTAGTCGAGGGTTTGATGCACAGTCTACTAAGCATCTCTCAATTCTGTGACAAAGGAAACTCTGTAAGTTTTACTTCTGAAAACTGTCAAATCATAAACAATAACACTGGGAAGGTTATTTTGGAAGGAACTCGTAAAGGGAACACATATTCTGTGGATCTCAATACAGTTCCCAGGAACAATCTAACCTGCCTCAGTGCCTTTGAAGAAAATTCCCTACTATGGCACAGGAGGTTTGGACATGCTAGTTTCTCGCTGCTTGACAAACTAAGATCAAAGGAACTGGTTCGAGGACTCCCCTCAATCAAGTTCCTAACTGATAAAGTGTGTGATGCATGTGCAAAAGGCAAGCATGTCCGAAGTTCCTTTAAATCTAAGAAATTGGTAAGCACCACAAAACCATTGGAACTCATCCATATGGACTTATGTGGACCAATGAGAATTCAAAGCAGAAGTGGGAAAAAGTATGTATTAGTTATTGTTGATGATTACTCTCGCTTTACTTGGGTCATATTTCTAACAAGCAAGGATGAAACGTTTGATGAGTTTGTTACATTTTCAAAGAAAATCCAGAAAACCACAGGTCACCAACTGATCCATATAAGATCAGATCATGGAACAGAATTTGAAAACTACAAATTCGATGAATACTGCAAGGAACAAGGTATGGACCACAATTTCTCAGCTCCCAGAACTCCACAACAAAATGGAGTTGTTGAGAGGAAAAATAGAACCCTAGAGGACATGGCAAGAACCATGCTAATAGCCAGTTCCTTGCCTAGGAACTTCTGGGCTGAAGCAGTCAATACTGCTTGTTACATTATAAATAGAGTTATGATTCGAGCAATCCTAAACAAAACCCCCTATGAGCTACTAAAAGGTATAAAACCCAACATCTCTTACTTTAGAGCCTTTGGGAGCAAATGTTTTGTCCACAACAATGGAAAAAGGAACTTGGGGAAGTTTGATGAAAGAAGCGACGAGGCAGTGTTCCTAGGATATGCCTTAAATAGCAAGGCTTATAGAGTTTATAACAAAAGATCTATGTGTGTTGAGGAAAGTGTACATATAATATTTGATGAATCTAACAAAACTGACATAGTACAGGAACAAGAATTTTTCGAGATTGGTTTATCTCGTGCTGCAGAAAATGATGAGGAGTTCCAAATAAGCAAACACACAGCAAGAGGAACTGCTCAACAAAATCAAGAAGTTCCCGTACTAGAGGAACAAGCAGAAAACCAAGAAGATCCAGAAACAACACCAGAGGAACCCCAACAAGGAACTCAGGTCATAGAAGGAACTGACGAAAATGCCACAACACCAGTAGCTCAATTTCAACCTAAACCTTGGAAGCATCTAAAGTCCCACCCAATGGAACTCATTGTGAGTGACATCAGAAAAGGAACTCAGACAAGGTCACAACTAAGGAACTTTTGCGCATTCCACGCGTTCCTCTCCATATTTGAGCCAAGAAATCACACTGAGGCTCTGGAAGATGCTGACTGGATCATTGCCATGCAAGAAGAATTAAATGAATTCAAAAGAAACAAGGTATGGCACTTGGAACCCAAACCAAAGCACCAGAAGGTGATAGGGCTAAAATGGGTGTTCCGGAACAAGAAAGATGAACATGCAACAATCATAAGGAACAAAGCAAGGTTAGTGGTCAAAGGTTATAATCAACAGGAAGGCATTGACTTTGAAGAAACATTTGCACCTGTTGCTAGATTAGAAGCCATTAGAATCTTAATTGCTTTTGCTGCTTTCATGGGTTTTAAACTTTATCAAATGGATGTTAAATGTGCTTTCTTAAACGGTTTCTTAGAGGAAGATGTCTATGTGGAACAGCCCCCTGGATTTGAAAATCCCGAATTTCCAAATCACATTTACAAATTAGATAAGGCTCTCTATGGACTAAAACAAGCCCCTAGATCTTGGTACGAGAGATTATCAAAGTTCCTCCTTCAAAATGATTTTAAAAGAGGTAGAATAGACAAAACCTTATTCTTAAAATCTAGAGGAACTGACTTGTTAGTAGTTCAAATTTATGTTGATGATATATTATTTGGAGCAACTAATGAAAATTTGTGCAAGGATTTTGCAAGCTTGATGAGCAGTGAATTTGAAATGAGTATGATGGGGGAACTCAACTTCTTCCTTGGCTTACAAATCAAGCAAACCGAGGAGGGAATCATGATACACCAACAAAAGTATGTGAAGGAACTCCTAAAGAAATATGAGCTAGAATCAGCCAAAGTAAATCACACTCCCATGGGAACTGCTACCAGATTAGACACTGATCCAAATGGGAAAAGTGTGAATCAAACAAAATACAGAGGTATGATTGGATCTCTATTATATTTAACAGCCAGTAGACCTGACATTTCTTTTAGTGTAGGACTATGTGCAAGATTTCAATCAAATCCAAAGGAGTCCCATCTAACTGCAGTGAAAAGAATACTAAGATATCTCAAAGGAACTGATGACCTATGCCTTTACTATCCAAGAAGTGAATCCTTCGAGCTAAGAGGATATGCAGATGCTGATTATGCAGGTGACTTAGTGAATAGAAAAAGCACATCAGGTATGGTACAGTTCCTAGGTCCATGCATGGTTTCTTGGGGTTCCAAGAAACAGAATACTGTTGCTCTATCCACAGCTGAAGCTGAGTATGTAGCTGCTGCAGCTTGTTGCTCACAAATTCTATGGATAAAACAACAGTTAAGAGATTTTGGTATTATCTATGATTGTGTTCCTATCTATTGTGATAACACTAGTGCTATTTGTATTTCAAAAGATCCGGTTCATCATTCCCGAGTCAAACACATCCACATCAGACACCATTTCCTTAAAGATAATGTTGAGAAAGGTTTGATCAAGTTAGACTTTTGCCAAACTGATCACCAAATTGCTGATATCTTAACTAAGCCTTTGAACAGAGAGAAACATGAGAAAATGAGAATGGAACTCGGAATGATCAAGCTAAGGTAATTGCCAAATTGGAGTTCCTCTAAGGCAAAAGCAAAAATCATGGTACATATAGACTATTACAAACACAAAATCTTGTGTGCAAACATAGTTGAAGCTTACCATCGTGGCAAATTCACTCACACTTCAAATGAGCAAGGTAAGCAGTTCCTTTCAAACTAGTTAAGTCAGAAATATGAAATTAAGCAAGTCAAAGTCAAACACAATTTTTTTTTCATTTTCCTTTTATTTTTACCTATTTTTTTAATTAAAAACCGAATACCCATATTCAAAGAATGTTTGGAACGGTTCCATTGGCAATAAATAGGAGAAACTCTTCACTTTCCACAATCAATCCATGCAACCCCCTTTCTCTCTCTCACACGCCTTCTCCACTGACATCACCTCTCCTTCCACCTATAAAATAAAAAACCTCAACCATGGTTCTCACAAGCAACAACACTGATCTCACATCCCTCAAACGAAAGAGAAACCCTTCATCACCTGTTCCCATGGATACCTCACCCATTCAATCGCCAATTCCTCTTCGATCCCACAATCCAATGCTCGCAATCACTCAGGGGGAACAAACCAACACTGACATCGAAATGAAATCCCCAATCTCAAACCCTAGATCCTCCACAAGAAAATCCAAAAAACGACGAGTGGAAGCTTCTGGTGAAAACATCGAGGAAACAGAGGAGATTGCTCAAACTCAGGGGGAAGTAAAAGGGTCCAAGAAACTCACTGCAAAGGAAAACAATCTGGTCGAGGGGTTCGCAATCAACTCAACATGGTGTGAAGCCACGAAATTTAAAGAGCTGATGGAAATCCTTGAACAACAAAAGTGGGTAAGTCTGTTGAGTACCTATGCCAAATCCCCCTTAATTCCTGAAGCTATGAAAGAATTCTGCAAGAACTTTGCATGTGTTGATAATGTATGCTCAAGTAAAGTGAATGGAACTCGCATCGAATTTGATGCATCTTATCTGGAACAGCTGTTTGGTACACCCAATAGGGGTTTTGATATGTGGCTCAAAGGTCAAATCACAGTGACCATAGATAATGTAGATGAGAAAGATATAGTTGGTTCCATTGGAGGAGATTCTAAAGTATCCACCTCCACCTCACACAACTGCTTTTCACCTCTTCAAAAATTACTGTTTAATATTGTGTGGAGAGGTGTAGTTCCTCGAACTCAGAAAAGGAACATAGCAAGTCTGTTTGATGCATGTCTCATGTATTGTCTTGAAAGGAAAATTCCCATAAACTTTCCTGCAATCATGATCAAACACTTATCCACCTGTATCCCCAAATTCAAAATTCCATACTCCTCCCTTCTCACAGAAATCTTCAAAAGCTTCTCAGTTGACCTTAGCCCATACTTTGTGATTCCCTTAAAATCCACCCAAATCCTTCAACTTGAAATGCTCCATCTATTAAATCTTAAAGTGGTTCAGGGTAAAGTCATTAGGGCTGGAAAGGAAGAGAAACAAGATGAGGAAGAGCAGGAAGGAATTGCAGTTAAAGAAGAAGTGGAGGAGGAGGAGGAACTCGAACAAATAGAGGTCCCTTTACCTCGAGGGAACAGGAAGAGTGTAGGAAAAAGAAAGAGCATGAGGGTAGCAATGAAGGAGAACAAGAAAAGAGGGCCTGTCTTCATGGAAATAAATGAGGAAGGAGATGTCAAGGAGATGCCCATAGAGGAGGATGCTGTTCCCCTGAATCAAGAGGAACTGCCTGAAACTGTTAGGCCAAGAAAAAGGACACCCAGATCCTCCAAAAAGTCCAAAGCTCGTTGTGTTCCATCTGAACAGGAACATGTTCAAGATCATGGGGGTGCCTGGAACACAAAGGATGATCAGATATTGGAGCTAAAGGCAACAGTTGCTCGTCTGGTGGAACTACAGGAGGGAACAGATCACAGGATTAGCTCAATGCAGGCCCACATAGGTGCATTGGTTACAAGTGTCAAGACTCTCCAAAACGATCTTCACCACTACTCAGAACAAGCCAATGCAACTCGTGCCACAATCCTCACAAAGATCAACAATCTGGAATCTTTTGAGGAGACTGTGATAGAAGAAACTGCTGGTTCTGGTTCCCCATCCCAAGCCTAAATCACCCTATCCCATGTTTCTTTTATCTTTTGCCATGGAACAATCTTTTTATTTTGCTTTCGGTTTGTATAATTTTTAAACTTGGGTATTTGTTCCATCTTATTTTGACTTGCTTGGTTACACATATCTATGCTTTCTAGTTTTGATCATTACTGCTTGCTTTCAATTTATTGTATGAGTTAGTTTAATACTTTGAGGCTAGCTTAACTTGCCAAACGTTGATCGTGGGGCACTGTGTTTGGAATGGCTATATTTCGTGCTATGCTTTTTGTTGATGTCAACAGGGGGAAGTCATGGGTGCAAACTTCCAAGGCACACTCAATCCAGTTCCTGAATCAATCTCTCTGAATCTCTCTGTAAGCCAAGGGTGCTCCTCTTTCTTCTCTCTAATCTTTCTCTTTTGTTTTTTCAATTTTTATGTTCTGTTTCACAATAGTCTGTATAAGTTCTTGTTTGTTTGTACTTACTCTCTTTGTAAAAAGTTTGCAAGTGTTGTCATCACCAAAAAGGGGGAATATTGTTGTTCCTATGTTTTGGTTGATGACACACACATATTGCAAACTTCCTGATTATGGTTGCTAAATGACTTTGAACAGGCATATGCCCAAGTTTCTATTAGGATAGGAACTTGAATAAACTGGTGAAGTTCCTGAGGTACACTTGGAACAGTCAATGGAGTTTCAGAGCTGGAAGTTGTATCTGTTCCAGTTTGAAGTCACAAGAGGAGCAACACAGTTACATATCAAGAGTTCCGAATATCCACAAGAACTATTACAGACTCATAGCCAAGAGTTCCTGTGTTAGCTAGAGAGGAACTCATCAATGTTCCTTGGCTGGAACGTCTGAAGCTTCTGAGTTGCAAGTTCCAGACAAAGGGAAGACATGAAGTCTAGGTAGTCCACTGTACTTAGAATTTTATGTAAATATTAATTATGCTAATGGTATATAGAGTACTCAAGGAACTTATGATTTAATTAGGCCATTTATTTTATTGGAAGCGAATTTTATGGAAAACATTTCTTAAATAAAAACAAGTTTTGCATATTTAATATAAAATAGATTTACGTTTTATTTTATTTAAACAAAACTTATTTTCCTAAAAATTCTCCTAAGTTTTTGTAGATAAATAAAATCTGTTTTTAAAGAAATGTTTTAGGGTTTGATTGAGTCAAATCTCCAACTGCTTCATGGCTGAACGTGGGAAGTGGTCTTCCCCTTGTTCCTCAAGTCAAGGGACGTGGAGACCAAAGTGCTGGCAGTTAGCAGTTGAGGTTTTGAAGGGAACTAACCCTAAGGATAAACACTATAAAAGGGAAATCGTTTTTGGTTTAAAGTACACAAACATTCTGAGAGTTTTTGCTTTCCTAAAAACGTTTTGTCTAAGATTTTCTAAAACAGTTTGTGTCCTAGTTAATTCAAAGTTCCTAAGTTTCTTATATCCTCACAAAAGCATTATTAATATCTAGAGTTATCCAAACACGAATTATATTTTGTATTAGTAAGGATAGAGTTATCCTGTTTAGACTTAGAGTTTAAGTCTGAGAGAGAGAAGTTAAGGAGTTGTAATCGAAGTAGATTACTGTGAGGAACACGAGTTTGAGAGGAACTTGTGTTGGAGAGATTATTGTAATCGAGGCATTACCATAATAAAAGAATTCTCTTCTTGATTAGTATCAAGAAGTTTTCACAATTGTTGCTATTGTCTTCTCTATTCTCAGTTTCTTGATTGTTTCTTAAGTTCCGCAAGAAACTTTATCAAAGTTCTAATTACAATTCACCCCCCCCCCTCTTGTGCGTGTTCCTACTGGAATAACACGTTCATTCCTGGAGCCATGAAACTACTTCTTGCTGTGGGGAGCTCGACTTCGGGAGGGATAACTGCCTCGCAACCGAAGACTAAGGAGAAAGGAGTGTGATTGGTCGTCGTCTTGGGCGTCGTCCTGTCGGCCCAAAGGATCATAGGTAACTCGTCTGCCCATCTTCCTTTGGCGTCGTCGAGGCGCTTCTTGAGGTTGTTGATGATGATTTTGTTACTTGACTCGGCTTGGCCATTCGCTTGAGGATATCTTGGTGTTGAGGTGTGCAAGGTGATGTTATACCTACTGCAGAATTCTTTGGTTTTGTTGCTGATGAACAGAGAAAATATTATCGCAGATGATCTCGGAAGGAATACCGAACCGACTAAGGACATTTCGTTTGATGAACGAGATGACTTCAGTATCTCGAACTCGCTTGAAAGCTTCTGCTTCGATCCATTTGGAGAAGTAATCAGTCATTGCCAACATGACGACGCGATGTCCTGATGCTTGTGGTAAGGGACCTACTATGTCCATCCCCCATTTCGTGAAGGGCCAACGGGATAAGATAGGATGGAGTACTTCACAAGGTTGATGAGAGATGGACGCGAACCGCTGGCGGGAGTCGCACTTCTTAGCAAAGGTGATTGCGTCTTTCTTCATGGTGGGCCAGAAATATCCCATGGTAAGGGTTTTGTGGGCTAAGCTTCTTCCTCCGGCATGGTTTCCACATTCCCCATCATGTATGTTGCGCAATGTCGACTCAATCTCGTCATGATCAAGGCATCTCAGGTACGGTCCTGCAACTGACTTTCTGAACAATACTCCATGGATTAGGATAAATCTGGAGGCTTTCATGCGGAAGGCTTTTTCGTGGGTAACTCTAGGTGGGGTGGTGTTGTGTTTAAGCCAGTGTATGTAAGGGTCGCGCCATGAGGGCATTTGAGTAGGTTGAGACTGTTCGGTGATGGGTAGGTTATCTTTGGTGATGGCTGGATACATTAAGTGGACTACGGCAATGGAGGTGAGTTTAGGTTTGATGTTTGAGCCAAGATTGGCTAAGGCGTCAGCCTGGGTGTTTTGGTCTCTTGGTATTTGTTGTAAGGTGCATGAGTCGAACTTGTTCACGAGCCTTTTTGCTATTTCCAAGTAGGCCTGCATCTTTGAGTCCTTCGCTGCATACGAACCGTTAATCTGGCTGATAATTAATAAAGAATCGCAACGTACCTCAAGTCGGCGGATATTCATGTCGAGTGCTAATGACAACCCCAAGATCAAAGCTTCATACTCTGCTTCGTTGTTGGTAGCTTTGAACTCGCAACAGACAGATTGTACTATAGTGTCCCCTTGTGGCGATTTTAGCACGATGCTGAGGCCTGTCCCCCGTATGTTGGAGGAGCCGTCTGTATGTAGGGTCCATGTTGATGAGGATCCATTGTCGGTCAGTGTGTTGACTTCGTGATCGACTTCGTGTTGGAGGCTCGGGCTGAAGTCAGCCACAAAATCAGCCAGGGCTTGCGACTTGATGGTTGTGCGAGGTTCGTATCTGATGTCGTAACAACCTAATTGTATTGCCCATTTGGACATCCTGCCAGACAACTCGGGTTTCCTCATGATTGACTTCATGGGATAGTTAGTTCTAATAGTGATAGGATGACATTCGAAATAAGGACGCAATTTAACAGAAGCAACGACTAAAGCAAGGACAAGTTTTCGAGATGAGAGTACCTTGTTTCGGCGCTAAGTAAAGACTTACTGACATAATAAAAAGGTAGCTGCTTTTCGTCTTCTTCCCGTACTAACACTGCACTGATGGTCGACTCTGTAACTGCGAGGTATACTCGTAGCACTTCATTGTTTTTTGGTTTGGACAGTAACGGGGGGTTTGACAGGTATTGCTTGAGTTGCTGCAATGCGGCTTCGTGTCGGTCAGTCCCGCTGAACTTCTCATTCTTCCTGAGGATGTCGTAGAATAATTTGCACTTGTCGGACGACCTGGAGATGAAGCGGTTGAGGGCAGCCACTCTGCCTGCTAATTTTTGTACATCCTTCTGGTTTCGAGGTGATTATAGGTTGATGATTGCGCGGATCTGATCAGGACTAGCTTTGATGCCTCTTTGAGTAACCATGTAACCTAAGAATTTTCCAGAAGAGACTCCGAACGAACATTTGGTGGGGTTGAGTTTCATGTTGTACTCTCGCAACACGTCGAAGGCTTGTTGGAGATGCGTGATGTGATCCGAGGCTTTCTTGGATTTCACAAGCATGTCGTCGATGTAGACTTCCATTGTGTCGCCCAGCTGTTTTCAGAATATTTTGTTGACTAGGCGCTGATAGGTGGCGCCTGCGTTCCTTAAACCGAACGGCATGACCTTGTAACAATAAGTTCCCCGCTCCGTGATGAAGGCGGTTTTCTCTTGATCTTCTGGGTGCATCAAAATCTGGTTGTATCCACTGAACGCGTCCATGAATGTGAGCATCACGTGTCCCGCAGTAGCATCAACCATGGCTTCGATGTGGGGTAAGGGAAAAGAATCTTTAGGGCATGCTTTGTTGATGTCGGTGAAATCTATGCACACTCGCCATTTCCCATTCTTCTTCCTGACTACGACGACATTGGCCAGCCAGTCTGGATATTTCACCTCCCTGATCTTTCCTGTATCTAGTAGTTGTTGAACTTCATCGTTGATAATTTGGTTGCGTTCTGGAGCGAACTTCCGCCGCTTTTGTTTGACGGGCTTATGTCGGGGGTCGACACTGAGTTTGTGAGTGATGACGTCTGGGTTGATGCCTGGCATATCTTCATGTGACCATGCGAAGCAATCCGCGTTGGCTTTGAGAAATGTAACAAGTTCCGACCTGATGTCGTCGGGTACATCACATCCAATAAAGACGACCTGTTCTGGTTTTGCAGGATCCAAGATGATCTCGTCGAGTTGTTCAGATTTGGGTTCTTCGTAGCTTGATGGTTCGGAATTGGACTGTAATTGCTATAATGAGGATTTATTTGTGGCCGATGGCTTTAGGGCCGCCTTATAGCATTCTTTGGACTCTTGCTGATCTCCTTTGATTTCTTGAACCCCCCATCGAGTCGGGAATTTGATGGTTTGGTGATATGTCGAAGGGATGGCCTTCATATCGTGAATCCAGGGCCTGCCCAAATTAATGTTGTAAGATGAAGGGCAATCAATAACACAGAACTTTACCTGTTGGTTGATTCCTTGTGCGTAAACGGGTAGGGTAACTTCTCTGAAGGTGGTTTTTGCTTCGCCAGTGAACCGTATTAGCACGGTAGATTTTTTGACGACATCTGTGTCGGGGTTGAGCCCCATCTCCTTGAGGGCGTCGAGCATCATCACGTTAGTTGAGCTACCATTGTCGACAAGGACTCGTTTGATCATGCAGTTTCCAACAGGAATAGATATCACCAAGCCGTCGTGATGTTTGTCTGAGATGTCCCCTGCATCAGATTCATCAAAAGATATGGGGGTTAGATATTTGGCGGCTACGGCTCGGACCGGCCTATCTATCTCGTTTTCTCGGGCGTGTCTCTTCGCTGCAGAATAAGTTAAACCACAAATGTCAGAACCTCCAGCAATGAAATTCACAGTTTTAGTATGAGGGGGAGGTGGAGGAGGTCGAGATGGAGAGTTAGAGTTGTCTTTGTTGACAACGCCACGAGCTTTATCTGACATGACGTCCTTGAGGTAACCATTTTTCAGCAGGTAGGCTACTTCTCTCCTCAACGCGACGCAATCGTTGGTTGTGTGACCGATGTCGGCATGGAAATCACACCATTTAGAGGGATCCTTCTTCGACTCGGGTTTGCTGGACTTCGGCGGCCATTGCACTGCTTTCCCCATCTTCGAGAGGTGGTTCATCAGACCTACAGTGTCAACACCGAAAGAATATTCGTTAATTTTTGAAGGCAGATCCGGGCTGTTCTTCCAGTCGGAGTCGTCGTCTTCCTCCACCACTGCTACATGTTAAGGTCGGGAATAAGGAGCAGGGCGATCGTTGCTCCTCTTGGGATAGGGCAGCCGTCTTTCTGTCTTTGAGTAGTCATTACCCCCTTTCCGAGAATGGAGAGTTTATTCCAACCTAACTTGGGCCATTGCTTTGGCTTGAGCATCTTCGAACGTTTTGCAGGGGTATTTGATTAAATCCCTCCAGAGGTCGGTTTCGCCATACAATCCCTGCCTGAACGCTTCGATGGCTGTCGGGACATCACATTCAGGAACAGTCACCTTCTCCCTGATGAACCGGGCTATATAATCCTTCAGGGGTTCGTCAGGACGTTGGATTACTCGGTGTAAGTCGCTTGTCTGCTTCTCTAGACACCTGCTGCTAGCAAACTGTTGGTTGAACATGTTGTCGAGGTGGGCAAAAGAGGTAATGCACCCATTTGGCAGGCTGGTCAACCATTTCAAGGCAGGCCCAATCAATGTCGAACTGAACCCCTTGCAAAGGCTGGCTTCCCTCATGTGTTTGGGAACTTGAATGGTCATCATTCGTTGTTTGTAGGTCAAGATATGTTCTCTTGGGTCGGTCGTCTCGTCGTACATGGGCATGTTGGGTGGGCTAAATCGTTTTGGGATGTCTATTGCATCAATTGGATCAACATATGGGGAGTCGGCATAACTGTCTAGGCTAGCTTCTTTGATTGGTGTTGGTACACCAGGGATTTTGTTTATCATAGTCATGATTTGTTGGAGTTGGTGATTGGTGTTCTCACAGATGCTGTTGAGCACCGGGACGAGGGGGCTAAATGTTTCGGGAAGGCTGGCTTGGAGATGTTGATAATAGGTACTCTGCGGGTATACGCCATGAGCTTGGTGAGGAGTGAACTACGGTACCACTTGTTGCATGTAAGGGGGCGTTCCTTGAGTAGTGTGGGTACCTGCAACATAAGGGAAAGGAGTTACGAAACCGTGACTAACTGGAGCGACTGACCTGTTGAGAGGAGTGTATGGAGAATAGTTTCGAGAAGAGTCAGGTCGCATTAGGGCATTGGGTAACGCTGCTTGTGGCGCCTGGCTGGCCAGAGGAATTGCCATCAACTGGGGGGTGCTCCTGGCGCCGAAGTGACTACGTTAACGACAGGTTGGACGACTTGCTGAGAGAAGAACTGGTCCCATGGCATCTGAGCTACTGGCGCTGATCCTTGTGCCGGAAGTGTAGCGGGTAGAGGCATTGACATGGTTACCATTGGGGGAGGTAACGGCCGAGACGTTGGGACAGAGGCGGGGATCGACACCATGGTAGATGTCGTCATGCCGACTTGAGATGGGGTGACCCGGGCAGCTGTCGTGGCGACGGCTGTCGTCGATGTACCTGCAGAAGATGGTTGAGTTGGAGGTGGGGGAAGCCAACTCGGGTTAGAGCGGGGTTGATTCGGTAATGGATCGAATTCGCGGATCTGCTGGAGAACAGGACCCCCAGGTTCGCCAAAGGGTACATGGAGGGGGTGATCTGGAGCGGCGTCAAGATCCAAGCGGCGGTTCAACCCGGAGGTGTCTCGCCGGTACTGGAACCTAGATCCGGTGGTGATGGAGGCGGTGGACCTGACTTGAGAGTGCAACGCTTCATTTTCCTTTTGGAGGATGTTGATGCGCTGCTCCATGGCTTCGAAGCGACGAGTGACATCATCGGACGAGCTAGCATTTCCAGCCATGGTGATTGGAATGGTATTATCGAGCTGGTTTTGATTGTCAGCCCCACGGTGGGCGCCAAATTGTTTTGGGCAAATTCGACTTAGAGACGAACTTGCCTTGATGAAGGTGCTAACAATCGATCGAGCTAGATAATTGAGAATGGTGAGAGCAAGTCGTAATAGCATAAGATAATCGTAGGTTTATTACTTGGGAATCATGTATGTAAAATAGACAAGACTAAGCCATTTTATAGGCATTTACAACAAGAGTGTAACGTTTATGGAATAATTGCCCATAATTAGATAATAAATGCGTAATGAAGGCCGGCTTCATCAAGGGTTTGTAACATTCGTTTTGAGCCCAGCAGTTGGGAATACCGTTCGAATAATGCCACCTTGCGCCTTGTTGGCAGCCACGTATGCAATGCTTGCCACGTATGCCCACGTCACCAAGAGGGTATTTTTCCCCCTAACAAAGACCAGTACTTGGCAAAATTGATCTTACCATTCAGACTGGGCCTGTAGCACAAACTACATAATTTCAGATAGTGGACATCTAACCCACTTTCAACCTCCTACTTGGGCTCCCCTAGCTCCATGACTTGGGAGGGATAGCGTCAACTTTGCACCAAATGGTCAAATTTAACCATAACAGAGTAACCATGACCATACACGCTCCACCCTTCGATGCCAGTTGCTCCACAGTCGAAGAGAACGACACTAGACAAGACTTGTATGGATTCCAAATGGATTACGCAGTACAAGTCATCGAATAATATGATCCAGCATTCCTGGACCCCCATGCATCCCGGATCATTCCGAGCATACTACTGTCCCAGGGCTATTTCCCTATAATGCCGCTAGGCATAAGAGAGAAAAGAACCATATATCTCCCCTTACCTATCCTGTCGATTTCTTTTGGTTTGGGCTATAAGCCAATAGAGGACGATATGACTCAACGCTTATCACATCTATGCCTTGGAAAGGCCAAAAATTAATACAGAACTCTCATACCACCGTACCTCCGGACTTTAAACGGCATGTTCGTCCGTGAAGGAGAGGATTATCCCTACTATAGATTTCCTGAACCGCTCATTCAAGACGGCATAAGAAAGCCGGGATTCAAAATTTTCCATGACTGCGATATGTTGGACGAGGCACCCCACCTGGCCAATAATAAATCTGATGCCGAAGAAGCTTTAGACGCCCAAGCTTTACGGTCACTGTTCGACGAATTGAGGCTACCAAGAGACAAAGCTATTGTTATCGCCATGCAAGATGAAGGTTTCGATCCTACCCATTTGATATTCCCGTCACCTACCACAATAGAGGAAGCCAAGCACAGATGGTATAAATCACTTCAATGGATCAGTTCAAGAGGAATCGAGTTCAAAATGGCTATTGGAGAAGGACCAAAATTCTTCAAGAACCAACCCAACGCCTAAGTCAAGAAGTCTAGAAATAGCTAATGTGTGAACCTGTGTTTTTTGAATAAAGTCTGGGAAGTCACCGCCCAGAACCCCTTTAAATTTTCTATCTAGTTTTTTTTATGTATTTTTTTATTTAAATTCAATAAAGGAAACAATTTAAGTCCATACTATTTTAACGATAACCAAGAATGCTTGCAAAGTAAAAAAAAACATATATAATTAAAGGCCCACCCTAGGCCCGCCGAACAAGACTCAATCAGTCTTGCCCTGTGACTCCAAGACCACAACCGTCTATCCTTAGCAAACCCAAAAAACAAAAAATACAAACAAAAAAACGACAAAAAGAGAAAGAAAAAGAAATACAAAAAAAAAGAGAAGAATGAATCAGGAAATCCATCTCCGTACCTCCTTAGAGTACGGAATCAACCCAAAACAACAAAGTGATCAAGCCAACACAAAGAAATCCAAATAAGGCAAAGGGTACTACTACATACAAAAAAAACTGAATCTTTCACAACCAACTCAATTTATCTATTCAACCCTTACGCCTACCTAATACCTACACAAATATCATCCTATCTCACCTATACTAACCCCATTTCTAAAACCGCCTGGAGTCACAAATAGGAAAATTGAAAACGGACAAAAGTGAATTTCACACTGAAGGTCCAAAAAGTTTCGCAAAGCATCCAAATAATCAAAACATAAGTGAATGACATAATTATTTGAAATCTTGCAAAATCATTCAATGCAAAAAGAAAAGGAGCATCGACGTACCACCCTAGCGCAATAAAGTACTCGAGCCAACATACAGGCGCCATAAAACATTAGCGCTAACAAATTGGCGCGAAAGGAAAACTCTGCTGGAAGAAAAGCGTGATAATGAGCTTGCGTTGAATCTCCAGCGCGAGAAATTTCTCTCGCTCAAACCTGAGCGTGAAATTTCCCAAAAAAACCGTTAAACTTAAAGTGTTCAAAATTTATTCCGCACTTACGAAAAAATATTAAAACACTTGGGGGGTACACGTATACAACTCAAAATTTTTGCGCAAATTAAACCTATTTGGAAAATAATGTTTCATCCAAGCTTATTTGTTTAAAATTCGACACTTAGAAATAATTTTCTAACTAGAATTACGAGCGAACTGATTCCAAATCTAGTTTACTTAAAGCGGATACGTAGGAAATCCAACTTGGATTCGGTTCAAATAAATTGCAAGAATTCTATAAGTCCGCAATTGATGACAAAAATTAAAACAAATCAAGATTTGTTTTATTTAAGTCTGCAAGCAATAATTAAAGCAAAAATAAAAGAAAAATGGCTTTATTGAATTTAAAATAAGTTTGCAAACCAAACGAAAAACTAAGTGCTAATATATAAAATCCAACATCGAAAGATAAAAGGGCACATACACCCCATAAACGCCTAGAACAATTCCAACTCTTCGGTGTCAGAAAAAAAGCCTTATGGAAGTCGGCATTCGCGGAAGTTACATCAATGGGCTTCTCTACCGCTCCCACATCAATCTCCATAGAAGCAATGAGCTCTTTTGGGCTTACTTCCATGGTCTCCAGAGCCTCGGTCACTTTAGCAGCTTCGAGACCAATCACCAACTCAGTCTCGGGAATAGGAGTAGTAACTGAAATAGGTGTCATTGCGATCGGAACCTCAATTTTCTTAGCAACAGAAGTTTGAGTCTTTTCTTCCCACACATGTTTCTTACTCTTCTCGTGACGGCGAGTCCTAACAGAATACCTAGTCACCTTCTTGGGTGCAGACACAACACGCTCAATGGGCCTCCTTCGGGGTCTGGAATCCGAATGTTGATGATCGCCTTTTCGCTTGTAGTTAGAATGCCTCACAAGAGGCATGGAGTTAACTTCTCGAGGCCTAGAGACTTTGACATGATCATACTTGGGTCTTCCCCGTGAGTGAACTAATTCGGTCGGTTCAGCATTTCGAGCCTTGGTCCTTTCAGCAATATCAACAGAACTCATCCAAATCTGATAATTTTTGGAAAGAGAAATGTTTCCATTTGCAATAACGGTCCAACGGGGTAAGTCGTTGCAGTACTTTTCCCACGCAAGGATACGTTTCTGTTAGAACTCTTTCGTACTTGGTGGTGTAGTATCCGCAGAGAGTATGATATGCCTCCTACCAAATTGTCTTAGGACTCGACATTGAAAAATGTATGTAGACCGGCTTAACCCGATCAATTTGTTAAATAGGGTCGTCTCTGAGCCTCCTACCATAGAGTGTAGATTCCACAACTGTATCACCCACTTAATGGAGCAAATGCCGTGGGTGAAATAGGAGGTCCACTCGACCTCATTTTCCCCGCAATGCAAGCACTTCCTACTTCCAAGAGCCTTGGGACAATACACCTGAGGATTCGCAGGAGCTTCCTACAACCTCAAGTGCTCCATGAGCCATATCTTAAATACATAGTAATTATTTACCAGTCGCAACATTCGTACACAAAAAAATCAAACGAAATAGACATAAGGGTGAAGTGAAGCAGGGCAGCGCAACACAAAGTATTGCGCACGCAAGACCAACGCGAGAAATCTCACGTGCAGAGCCCATGGCGTAAAACTCTATTGCGCCAGATTATAAAAGCCGACATATTTTCACTTCCAGGAAGGTCACAGGCGCAAAATACTATTGCGCGCACATCCAAATATGCAAATTTACGAATAGGTTAGTTTCAAAAGAAAAAATGATTTTTAATAACGACTAGAGCGTATAACTGATATTAATTACCTGCAGCAGTATGGGGTTTCCTCCAAAATTTTCAGACTTGGTATCCTTTTTCAAAGCATCCGTTGAAAGAACGGTCTCGGCAACCACTAGGGCCATTATAGAATAAGGGTTCTCCATCTGGCTAACGATTTGGGATTAGTCTAATATCTCCCCACAAGCAATCATTATTATGGAACAAGTAGCAGTTCAACAAACAAAAGCAGAGTGCCCGCATATTAAATTTCATGTTTGTCATATTATCTGTGGGGACATGACAACGTTTAATGAGCTTAGTGAGATGGACCTTTTTCTCTCCTAATATATCATTAACCACATCATTGTCTAGACCAAACAATTTCCCTATGGTAGCCCTACCCTCTTCAGCTGTGGCAGGTGTGACAGGAATAGCAATAACAAGGTAACCAAGTATCGCAGAAAATTCATCAGGCAGAGGCATTATCTCATTATTTCTAAAGACAAACACATGGTGATCTGAATCCCAAAAGTTCTGAACATCACGGAGAAAACTAAAGTCAATTTTTATCTGTTGCAATTCTAAAAAGGCATCTAGATTATATTCCTTTAGCAAAGATTTCTCAATGGGATTAAGTGCGCGTAACCACTTCCCTACGGCGGACTAAAGAGACATAACAGGAGCAGACATGATGAAAACTAGAAAAATTGGGGGCTTAAACTACTCAAACAACAAAGCAAAGTGAATAAAGCAAGCAAAGGTAAAGAATAGGGGGCACGACAAGTCTCTATTTAAACATGCGTACCAAAGTACATACTAAACCAAATGTAACGCCCCGACCTATAATTCAATTATTAAAGCATAATTAGCAGCGGAATTAACCTAATTCGGTCGGGACATTACCAGCCGTAACTTCCTTTTGGAAATTACAAGGCAACCATCAATCATAAGCTATTAAATCCCAAAAGTTAATATAATAATCTTTTATATTACCAAAATAAAAGTACATAACTTACTAAAAGTCTTTAATTAAGCTATTAAAACTTTAAACATAAACTAGGTGAATATATATTAAAGTGAAATTTCCTCGCCACTACTCGTGTCCATCGTCCCCATCAGTACCTAAAACAGGAAAAAAAACGGTGAGCCGAAGACTCAGTAACGAACTATTCTAGCAATGTAAATTTATTTCAATTCATTTTATTTAATAACACAGGGAGAATAGAATATAGTAAAACATTTTATAAAGTCCTTTATTTAATTCATTCATAACTTTAGAGTACACATGCTAGCCGTGGCAAGTATGACATGGTGGAATGTCTTCCACGATGGACCGCTGTCCATAAACATTGGGCCTTGGCCCGAAAACATGAGAGCCTTGGCTCAATGGGCGGATGCCCCATGGGTACATGCATGACCGAGAATCGTAACCTGTGAACATATACTGCCAAACGGACTAGGTCTTTCACTTTCATTTATCATGTTTCATTTAATTTTACATTTTAGCCTTTTACTTCAGTTGAAGTAACATATTTCCTTTGGATCATACGACCAAACATCCTTTCTTTCGTGGTTTCTTATAAACATCATTTATAAGAAATTCAATCAATCATAATATAAGGAATAATTCCAACAAATCATATTATAATAAATTATTCAATCAAAACATAATTCATTTCCCGCAATTCAATAAAACATGTCAAAGCATTCAGATCATAAATTCAATCATATTGTCATGATGTCATAAACACATTTAGAAGGGAATTGCGGGTACTAGCAATAGCCGTTACCTTAATTCCGTGCTACGTTAAGCTTTGTCCTTGGTTTGTTCTTTCTGAGCTCCGACTCCGAATTCTTTCAAAAGATTAAATTATCGAATTAATATTCAAACTATAAATATTATAAAATTAATATTATTAGTTTATAAATTCATAAATTAATTAAATATGAAATAATCGTATATTTAAATTCAAGTTTTAAGTGAACACATATTTTTATAATTCTAAATCTAGAATAATAACCAATTTTATTATCATAAAATAACAATTGTAGGATAAATGAGTAAAACATATAAATTTTACTTGAACAAGTAAGTAAAACCTATTAAATAAAATATATTAGCAATATTAGAATAAATAAGAAAAACAACTTAGAGAGTTGGGCCAAGGAAGAGTTGGGCTTACTTGGAATTGTAAAATAAAACAAAGTTCCAAAACAGGAACTTGGTTCCTGGAACTCACGCAAAGGAACAGAGAGGATAGCAGGGGAGAGCAGAAACGACAAGGGAGTAAACGGAGGGAGGAGGAAGAGGTGGCGGCCCAGTCCGGGCGGTTGCGCGCCGATGGTGGGCGCCGGAGGTGGCTACAGCTGCGGTGGAGGAGACGCAGGCTGGGCGCAGAGGGGGGGAGACAAGGGAGGCTGAGCGCGGAGGGGAAGAACAACGAAAGGGAGGTTGGGCGCGGGGGAAAGGGGTGGCGAAGGGTGGTGGGGGTTCTGAGTTGTTGGGGTTGTGGTGGAGGCGATCAGTGGTGGTGGCGACTGGCGGCAGTCACGGTGGTGGTTCAAAATTTATTTTAGGAGGTAAATTAGAAATTTAAAATCAAAATTGAAATTAAAATTGAAATTGAAATTGTTATTCTGATTTGTGTTGCATTTGGGGATGAATGATCAGCTATTTATAGAAGCTTGGGTGTTCTATTGATGCCACAAATCATCTTGTTTGAAGTGCCAAGTGTGAGAGGTTGAGCAAGGAAATTGGTGATTCATATTGGCTACTCTAGTTTTAGGTTTACAGATTTGCAAGTTAGGTTTGCTGAATTAACAAGAGGATTGATTGTAGTAGAGACACATAGAAAGTTGGTGGTTGAGTTCTCCTACAATGGTGACACGATTGAATGGAGGAAGAGGAGAAGTTTGAAAACTGATTTCTTGTGAATAAGGGCAATTTGGTAATTACGAAATGTTAGACAAATTTTCAGAATTTAATTACTAAAAATAGAATAATAATCTTGATTAATTTCTAGAAATAATTTTATGAAGCGCTAAATTTAGTTTTTTTTAAAAAAAAATTGTCGTTAACGAAAATATTATTTTAAAATTAAGTTACGAAATATTTAAAATGTAACTATGAAATTAAATTCTATAATCTGAAAATAGATTGTGTAGTAATATTAAAATTCATAAATAAACTTTCGTTAATAAAATATGATTAAAAAAAAGCAAACGAATTTTAAGCTAATAAAAATAATTAAACTTAATAAATCGAGTTTTGAAATTCCGGGGTATTACATCCTCACCCCCTTAGAAAAAGTTTCGTCCTCGAAACTGGAGCTCAGCTAAACTTGCCATTCTTAGAAATCATACATGTCATACTTAATTGTCCTATTCGTTATGCAAATATAATTGAATAACATTATAACATAATCATTCATATAACATAATAAAGATTCATACGTCTTATCGTTTCTAAACGAATAACTGGGGATATTTCGATCTCATTTGCGCTTCGACTTCCCATGTAGCTTCAGATGTCAAGTGATTGGCCCACAAGACTTTAACCATTGGAATTACTTTGTTTCTAAGTCGTTTTTCTCTTCGTTCAAGGATTTCAATTGGTTTTTCCTCATATGTAAGATCGTTACGCAATAACAAGGGGTCGTGCATAATCACATGACTAGGATCAGGAACATATTTCCTTAACATCGACACGTGGAACACATTATGCACCTTTTCCAAGTCGGTCGGTAAAGCAAGCCGATACGCTACTTCACCTATTCTTTCCAATATCTCGTACGGTCCGATGTATCTTGGGCTCAATTTTCCAGATTGACCAAATCTCATTATTCCTTTTGTTGGTGAAATTTTCAAGAACACGTGATCTCCAACTTCAAATTCTAATGGTCTTCTTCGTTGGTCTGCATAACTCTTTTGCCTACTTTGTGCTGCCTTCATTCTCGATTGAATTAAACGAATCTTGTTAGTAGTTTCTTGAATCAATTCAGGTCCTATAACACGTGCTTCATCAATATCACTCCAACACAACGGTGTTCGACATTTCCTTCCGTAAAGAGCTTCATATGGTGCCATACCAATGGTGGCCCGATAACTGTTGTTGTACGAAAATTCAACCATAGGTAGAAACTTTTCCCAAGTTCCTTGAAAATCTAAAACACAGGCTCTCAACATATCCTCAACAATTTGATTAGTGCGTTCTGTTTGTCCATCCGTCGTTGGATGAAATGCAGTACTGAAGTTAAGTTTTGTTCCAAGAGCTTTCTGCAATTCTTTCCAATAGGTGGATTGATATCTCGTATCACGATCAGAAATAATCGAACTAGGCACTCCATGCAATCGCACAATAGTATTCACATATAGTTCAGCAAGTTGATCTAGACTCGAATTGTTCTTCATTGCTAAGAAATGTGCTGACTTTGTTAATCGATCCACAATAACCCAAATAGCATTCATTCCCTTGGTTGACCTTGGTAAACCTATGATAAAATCCATTGAAATTGAGTCCCATTTCCACTCTGGCACATCCAGAGGTTGCAACAAACCTACTGGTCTTTGATGCTCGATCTTGATTCTCTGACATGTCAAACATTTAGCCACATACTCTGCCACTTCTTGCTTCATGTTGCTCCACCAATACACTTGCCTCAAATCCTTATACATCTTATTTCCTCCAAGGTGAATCGAGTATGGTGAACTATGAGCTTCTTCTAAAATTCTCTTTTTCAACTTCTCATCATTAGGCACACATAATCTTCCCTGAAACCTTAACGTGCCATCTTCTTGAATGACAAAACCAGGTGACTTTCCATTTTTCACTTCACTCCTTATTCTTCCTAATTGCAAGTCCTTACATTGTGCTTCCTTAATCTCATCAATCAAAGTTGGCTTCATTACCAACACATTCAAACAAGAATTTCCTTTCAGGATAAACTCAATTTCCATCTTTTGTAGAACATCTTGGTTGGCTAGAGAAAAAGTTAGGATAGAATTTAGGTGAGACTTCCGACTTAATGCATCTGCAACAACGTTAGCCTTTCCGGGATGGTATTGAATATCAAGGTCATAATCTTTAAGAAGTTCTAACCACCTACGTTGTCTCATGTTGAGTTCTTTCTGGGTGAAAATGTACTTAAGACTCTTATGGTCAGTGAAAATTTGACACGAAACTCCATACAAATAATGTCTCCAAATCTTAAGGGCGAAAACAACAGCTGCAAGTTCGAGGTCATGGGTAGGGTAGTTTCGTTCATGGACTTTGAGTTGGCGTGAAGCATAAGCTATAACTTTTCCGTTTTTCATTAAGACACATCCTAAACCATTCTTAGAAGCATCACTATAAATCACAAATCCCTCAGTTCCAGATGGAAGGGTAAGAATAGGGGCAGTGGTGAGACGTTTCTTAAGTTATTGAAATGCACATTCACAATCATCGTTCCACACAAATTTGGTATTCTTTCTAACTAATCGGGTTATGGGTAAGGCAACCTTAGAAAAGTCTTGAACGAATCTTCGATAATATCCAGCTAAACCCATAAAACTCCGTACTTCAGGTACATTGGTTGGTCTAGGCCATTCCACAATTTCTTTTATTTTCTCGGGATCAACAGATACACCTTTCTCAGAAATAATATGACCTAAAAATGATATCTCCTTAAGCCAGAATTCACATTTCGACAGCTTAGCATATAACTGGTTTTCAATCAGCATGTCTAACACTTTTCTAAGATGCTCCTCGTGTTCCTCAGTACTCTTAGAATATACCAAAATATCATCAATGAAAATAACTACAAATTTATCAAGGTATGGTTTGAAAATGCGGTTCATCAAATCCATAAATACGGCTGGTGCACTGGTTAACCTAAAAGGCATTACAACGAACTCATAGTGACCATATCTAGTTCTAAAGGCTGTCTTTGGAATATCCTCAGGTTTAATTCGAAGTTGATGGTATCCAGACCTCAAGTCAATCTTTGAAAACATTTTTGCACCTCGGAGTTGGTCAAACAAATCATCAATACGGGGTAAAGGATACTTGTTCTTAACTGTAATTTTGTTTAACTCTCTATAATCTATGCATAACCTCACAGTTCCATCCTTTTTCTTTACAAATAAAACAGGGGCTCCCCAAGGTGAAACACTAGGTCGAATATATCCTTTTTCAAGTAACTCATCTAATTGTTTCTTTAATTCTTGTAACTCAGCTGGTGCCATTCTATATGGTGCCTTAGAAATAGGGGTGGATCCTGGAATTAATTCAATGCTGAAATCTAATTCTCTTGGTGGGGGCATACTAGGTATTTCTTCTGGAAAAACGTGGGGGTATTCACAAACAACAGGTATGTCAGTAATGGAAGGTCCAGGGGTATTTAGGTCAACAACACTACATAGATAACCAGGTAAACCACTCTCAATCATTTTTTACGTGCTCTCAAAGCATGGACAATTTGAATCGTTGGTTTTCTTACTAACTTATGGAATGAAACTCTATCTCCATTTGGTGTTCTAAGGGTCAAACTTTGCCTCGAACAATTAAGGTTAGCTTCATACTTAGTCAACCAATTCATTCCCAAGATTATATCAAATTCAGATAGGTCAAAAGCTACTAAGTCTGCTAGAAACTCTACTTTGTCTATTACAATGGGACAATCTCTATACATGGTTCTACATTTCACTATTTCTCCACTAGGAAGGGAAACACTCATAGCATGAAAGTCACAATATGGTTTCAAATTTAAACATTTAGCAAACAATGGCGAAATAAAGGAATGTGAAGCACCGGAATCAAAAAGAACATGGGCAGGTGAATTATGGATAGAAAAGGTACCAGTGATAACATTATCATCTTCATCTGCTTCATCTTGCCTCATCACAAACACTCTTCCAGTTGGCGGTGGTCGTGGTTGATTGCGGTTCGAGCCTCCTGCGTTGTTGTTGTTCCGACCACGGTCGTTGTTAGTTGGAACTGGTCCTCTCATGGTTGACGTCACTTGATTTGGGCAATCTCTGACGTAATGATCATGACTTCCACATCGGTAACAAGCATTTGTGCCCACACGACATTCACTCTCAACATGACTCCTTTTTCCACATTTGGCACATCCTTGCGACCGATTGTTCCTTCCTTGAAATCCTTGTCCCCTATTATTTCCTTGATTACCATCATTCCTCCTTTGATTTCCCTGATAACTTTGGTTAGGCTTCTTTGCTCCTCCTTGGCTTTGGTTATCATTTCTCCTTTTATACCCAACATTCTTCGCTTCTCAAAGTAATACCACTCGCTCTACATTAACCGCGATATCAACCATATCCTGATATGAAGTAAACCTTTGAGTGGACAACCTATCCTGGTACTTAAGGTGCAGACCTCGCTCGAAACGGTTCATCCTGGATTGTTCTGTCGACACCAAGTCTGGTGCAAACCTTGACAACTCCATGAACTTATTTGCGTATTCCAAAACGCTCATTGTTCCTTGTTGCAAGTGGAGAAATTCATCTTCTTTTTGTTTCCTTAAGGATGGTGGATAAAACTTGTCTCTCATTAACTTCTAGAGTTGGTTCCAACCAAATCCCGACACATTCTTTCGTTCCTTGTTGACTTTCCACCATAATCTTGCTTGGCCCGTTAAATAAAACACAGCAAAGTCAACTTTCCATTTCTCCGGGCATTGCAGGGTTTCAAATAACTAATCAATGCGACTTATCCAATCCTCGAACTCAACTGGATCAGGCTTGCCATCGTAGGATGGTGGGTTGAGCGATGAAAAGTTCTTGAACATCGTTGCACTCTCGTTCCCACTTACATCTTTCTTTTTCCGAGAATTATGGACTAATTCGGCCAACATTGCACTCACATTTTCTAATCGTTCTATCCTTTCCTCATTGCCATTAACATGGACATACTCCTCGTGGATAACATTGTTATCATCATGAACATGGTGCTCATTGTGAGCTCCGTTGGTGACATCATTGATAGCGTCGATAGTCGACATTCTGCATAACATGTCTTATAAGATTGAAGCGAAATAATAATATAAAATAATCCCTTTGATCCTGTTCCTACACTCACACTCATATCCATTTTATCTTAGCAAGATTTTAGAGCATTCTTTTTAATTCATTCCTTAAAACTCTTTACTTAAAGCCTCATGAATTCTATTCGTGCGAAAACCCGTAAGGTTTAGCACTTATGGTCCAGAACCTCTGCTCTTGATACCAAACTATAACGCCCCGACCTCTAATTCAATTATTAAAGCATAATTAGCAGCGGAATTAACCTAATTCGGTCGGGACATTACCAGCCGTAACTTCCTTTTGGAAATTACAAGGCAACCATCAATCATAAGCTATTAAATCCCAAAAGTTAATATAATAATCTTTTATATTACCAAAATAAAAGTACATAACTTACTAAAAGACATTAATTAAGAAATTAAAACTTTAAACATAAACTAGGTGAATATATATTAAAGTGAAATTTCCTCGCCACTACTCGTGTCCATCGTCCCCATCAGTACCTAAAACAGAAAACAAAAACAGTGAGCCGAAGACTCAATAACGAACTATTTCTAGCAACGTAAATTCATTTCAATTCATTTTATTTAATAACACAGGGAGAATAGAATATAGTAAAACATTTTATAAAGTCCTTTATTTAATTCATTCATAACTTTAGAGTGCACATGCTAGCCGTGGCAAGTATGACATGGTGGAACGTCTTCCACGATGGACCGCTGTCCATAAACATGGGGCCTTGGCCCGAAAACATGAGAGCCTTGGCTCAATGGGCGGATGCCCCATGGGTACATGCTGAAGGAAATAATGCCCTTGGTCCAAGTATGCATTCAATGATAAGTCTAATAAATGCGGTTCAGTATTAATTAACAAGTTAATAATTCAGTGAGATCAAGTGAGCTGAATGCCTAGCTAGAGTCGATTCAGTTCAAGTGGAATTAATGATATTAATCCACGGCTTACTCTTGACTGAACCCGTAGGGTCACACAAATAGTACGTAAACGGATCAAGTATTTAATGGCATTAAATACTCTATCTATGGATATTCGGAATCGGAGGATCTTGGTTTCAGTGGGAGCTGATATCGTCACAAGCAAGTGAATACTCCGGAAACGATGATATTGCCGAAAACGGAAATATGGATCGTATCGGAAATATAAATATTATCCAAGTCGTAGATGTTGCCGGAAACGGAAACATGGTACGTATCGGAAAATATTATTGGAAATGGAAATATTGCCGGAATCGGAAATATTGCCGGAAACGGAAATATTGTCAGAATCGGAAATATTATCGGAATCGGAAAATAGTTCCGGAAACGAAAATATTAAATATTTGTTCGAAACGGAAATTAATTCCGGAATCGGAAATATTAAATATTGTTCGTATCGAAAATGAATTCCGGAACCGGGAATTTAATCGGAAGCGTATCGTACGAATGAGCATCGGACGAGGCCTGCCAGACGAAGGCCCAGCAGGAAGCCAGGCCATCGCCCAGCAAGCAAGACGCGCGCCAACGCCCAGCCCAAGGCAGCGCCAGGCCCAGCGCGCCAAGGCGAGGCTGCGTAGCGTGGGCTGCGTGGGCCGAGCGCACGCGTGCAGGCGCCCTCGTGGCTCCGTGCGTGTGTGTGCTTGTGTCCATGCACAATTCCTAAATCTATTAGGATTTGGTGTATGATTAAATTCCTATTCCTAAAAGGATTATTTAATTAATTAGAGTCCTTGTAGGATTCTAAGTTTAATTAAATCGTATCCTACTAGGATTCCAATTCCCTTTCCAAACCTCTATAAATAAGGGCCTAGGGTCATAATTTATGGACATGGGATTGAAGTATTCTAAGGGTAAGTTTTGAAAGAAAAATAAGCCAAACACTTGCAAACACTTAACCGAATTTCCTAGTAACCTTAAGGGCGATTCTAGTTGGTCTAACTTGAGGCGGATCCGGACGTATTGTGGACTATCTACGGAGGGACGACATTTGGAGTCCTAAAGGCTTGTTCTTGTTTGGTTCGGGCGCAGCTAGGGAGGGCACGCTACAAAGTGTATGCTCCTAAATTATGCTAAATGATTATGTGTAAATAATATGTTTCCTGGCATTAAGGTTTTTCCGCATGATTTATGTTTTGTCATATGTATCATAACCTATCAGTGGTATCACGAGCCACTTATTATTTTCATAATCTAAATTGCATAAACATGGTTAAATATTACAAATTTGCAAGAATTAAAAGGGGTGATTAATTTTCGTAATTGTTAATTAATTGCAAATTGCGTTTATTTAATTATATGTACGTAGTTTTTCGGCAGTTTCTTCGTTACTCATCCAAATCGAGTGATTTTTGTGTCAATTCCGCATGTAAAATGCATTCTAAAATTTTGACAAAAACTGTGTTTTTCGGCCGAACCCAGAATTCTCAAATTCGAAGCCTAACTATGACTTTTCGGAGGTTCTAGTTTTTCGAACGCAAAAGTTTGTAAATTTAAGATGTTAAATTAAATATTTGCGATTCTTGTTGATAAATCTTGAATTTTTTATTGACCTACTGTATATGTTTAACAAGTTTTAATGCCTAGCCTTGTTAATTATGCAATCTAATTTGTAATTATAATTAATTTGTTGAAAATTCGAATAATTTAGAATTGATTTGATTTTCATAATTAATTAATAATTTAATTAGATACCTATGATTAAAAACCACCATAAAATTGTTAATTTGTGTTAAATTTTAAATTTTTATGACCTAGACTTGAATCCATGTTAATCTGAAATTAATTAATTAATAAATTTTTGATTTTTCGCCATAAAATTATGAAATTAATATGATTTATTAATTTGTCATTAATTTTGAAAATAAAATTTTTAATTTTTATGCGATTCGCTCATATAACTTGCACGCACAAAGCAATGGACGCTACGTGTTACCCTTAAGGGGTGTTGTATAGTGCGGGCATGCGACGACGAGCAAGGGAGCTCGTCGCCCATGCGGTACGAATGCAGCGAGCAAGGCTATGGTGCACGAGCACAAGGCAGCATCCCTGCCTTGTGTCGTGTGCTATGTGCGATGGGCGAGTGGGCAAGGGCGAGAGCAAGGCAGCGACAGTCGCGTGTGGGCAGCAGGCGAGCTGCGCCACGACGCAACTGCCGCGCGTAACATGCGAAGCCTCGCGCGCAGCGAGCGCTACGCCCAGCGACGAACGCTCACGCGCAGCGAGCGCAAGCTCGCGTGCGTCGAGGGCAGGCGCGCGGAGCGAGCCAGAGGCCAAGCGTGCCTCGAGGCGCCTTGCGATGGTGTGCGGCGATGGATGCGACGCAGCACATAGGCTGCGCGCACATGGCCAGCGATGGCTGCGTGCGTGTGGCCTATGGCTGTGCGTTGCGTGGTGATGTTGCGTACCTTGTGTTACGATTAGATCGTTTTAAAATTTTAATTTGAAATTTTCAGTTTATGTAATTTTAATTAATTTTAAAATTAATAATTTAAATTGATTTCTTGGATTTTAATTTTGAATATTATAATTATAATAAATTTCATTTATTCTAATTATTTTACTAAAATTTAAATCATGAATTAATTTAAATACGACTGAAAATAAATTAAATATGTGGATTCAATTATAAATTTATATGAGCTTTAAATTTTAATTAAATTTGTATGTTTCCGGTTAGACTAGAAATACATTTTTATGTTTAAAATTAGTAAAGCATATGAATTTATTGGTTTAAGTGGGAGCCCTTTTAGTCATAAACTCTTGATTAGGTCTACAAATCCTTAAGGTTAAAACAACTTGATTAGAATTAATAAGGACTGAATAATTTGTAGATTATTGGTGCCCTTGATTAATTGCTGCAAATATTTATGTGATGCATAACGTGTTTTACTAACCAGCTTTGTGGGCCATTCATGATAATGAATGGGTGAATGGTATATATTGTATATGTACTGTTTTGCAGGTTATGAAGTGACTAGTATGGCCCAAATAGGATAGAAAATATGGTATGCGTACCATTAATTTGAATGTAATTGGTCTAAAGTACCAAAATTGTTTTTCAATTCAAATATGGTCTGCGTACCATCAAATAGTTGTAATTAGTTTAATTTTAGCTTATCCTATTTGAAGAAAATGGCGCCTCCCACGGAGATTTTCAAGACGGACTTTGAAGTTGAAGCTTCAAGATGAACTCGGGCCATACTAGATCACATTTATCTTATGCATGCTTTAAGTTATTTATTGCTTTAAATATGTCTTAAATATGCATGAGATCAAAGCTTGATTATGTTGCATGATTAAGGATTTTAGTTCACTTAAAATCTAACCAACATAGTAAGAGCCTTAAGTTCCAAACTTAAAAAATTGAGTTAAAAGGTGCCATGCCAAAATAACACTTACTTGGATATCCTTTACATCGATCTTAGTAATAGTTTTCCGCCATAGCGAGGTGTTACTTGTAGATACTAAAGGGGTAAGGTACACAAATAATTGTGAGTACATGTTAGTTTTGGTGAAACTCAACGATATAAGTAAGGAGTCCTTTTATGTCGTGGCAAAATCGATAGGTTTACCTAATAAGTTCTTAGACGTACCTATCAACCAAGAATAGTTTCTAGACTATTAGCAAAAGGTTTTTGCTTACCTAAAATGTTTTAGGATTGAGTCGACAAACTGTGCTTAATTCTTCAATGGTTTTAGGATCTTGGAATCATTTTTATTCACACCTGCCGGAACACATAATTTGAATAAAATGCTTAATGAACATTGAATTATGCATGTATGCTAGAATTTAAGTTTATTAAGAGAAACTGTGAATGGTTATTTATTTGTTTATTCTTTTCAATTGTAGTTTTAATTATGGCAAACAACAATTCATTCAACATTCGATCAATTCTCGAAAAGGAGAAGTTGAGCGGGAAAAACTTCCTTGACTGGCAAAGGAACTTGCAAATAGTTCTTATGCAGGAAGAAAAGGAGTATGTCCTGGAAGAGGCGATGCCCGAAGCCGCAGGCGAAGGGGTCACTCATGCAGCCCTCAATCGTTGGATTGATGCCAACAAGGATGTGAAATGTCTAATGCTCGCCACCATGAGTGCAGATCTGCAGAAAACGTTCATCAACTCAGATGCTTTCACAATCATCAGTGAGTTGAAGAACATGTTCCAAGATCTGGCTCGAGTCGAAAGATTCGAGACTCATAGGCAAATTCTTGAGACCAAGCTTAAGAAAGGCGAGCCCGTAAGTCCACATGTTCTCAAAATGATTGGACTCATTGAGAATATGAGTCGGCAGGATCAGCAATTCTCTCAGGAAATGGCTATAGACACCATCCTCCATTCTCTTCATAACGGGTATGATCTATTCAAACTGAACTACAGTATGAATAGTCTGGAAAAAACGCTCACTGAGCTTCACGGTATGCTGAAGACCGCTGAAAAGACGCTCAAAAGTGATAAGCAAGATGTGCTTATGGTGCGTGGGGCAAGTTCAAGAAATCTGGAAAGAAGAGGAATGCTAAGAAAGGTGGCAACAAGGCCAGCCCAACTAAGCAAACTGGCGCCAAGTCTGAAAAGAGGAAGGTCAGTCAACCCACTTCTGAATCCGAATGCTTCTACTGCAAGAAGAAGGGGCATTGGAAGAGAGATTGCTTGAAGCTAAAGGAAGATCAGAAGAACGGAACAGTCGTTCCATCTTCAGGTATTTTCGTTATAGACTGTGTACTTGCTAATTCAACTTCTTGGGTATTAGATACAGGTTGTGGCTCACACTTATGTTCCAATTCACAGGGACTAAGAAGAAGTAGAAAGTTAAGCAAGGGTGAAGTCGACCTACGAGTGGGAAATGGAGCACGGATTGATGCATTAGCTGTAGGAACTTATTATTTGTCGTTGCCCTCTGGGCTAGTTTTGGAACTGGAAGAGTGTTTACATCTTCCAAGCCTTACTAAAAACATCATTTCAGTTTCTTGCTTAGATGCTAAGGGATTTTCCTTTTTAATAAAAGACAATAGTTGTTCGTTTTATTTTAAAGAGATGTTTTATGGATCTGCTAGATTAGTCAATGGACTTTATTTATTAGATCACGACAAACAAGTTTATAACATAAATACCAAAAAGGCCAAAAAGGATGATTCAGATCTCACCTATCTGTGGCATTGTCGATTAGGCCATATTAACTTGAAACGCATGGAAAGACTTCAAAAGGAAGGAATTCTAGAACCATTTGACTTAGAGGATTATGGTAAGTGTGAATCATGTTTACTTGGCAAAATGATAAAGCAACCTTTCTCTAAAGTTGGAGAAAGAGCAACTGAACTATTGGGTTTAATCCATACAGATGTATGTAAACCAATGAGTACAAATGCTAGGGGTGGTTTCAGCTACTTTATCACTTTCACTGATGACTTCAGTAGATATGGTTATGTCTACCTAATGAAGCATAAGTCTGAATCCTTTGATAAATTCAAGGAATTTCAGAGTGAAGTAGAGAATCAATTAGGCAAGAAGATTAAGGCACTGCGGTCTGATAGAGGCGGTGAATATTTGAGCTATGAATTTGATGACCATCTGAAAGAATGTGGAATTCTATCAGAATTGACTCCTCCTGGAACACCACAATGCAACGGTGTGTCGGAACGGAGGAACAGAACCTTGCTAGACATGGTTAGGTCAATGATGGGTCAGGCCGAACTTCCATTAGAATTTTGATGACATGCACTAATTACAGCCGCACTCACTATAAATATAGCTCCGTCTAAAGCTGTCGAAAAGACTCCATATGAGTTATGGTTTGGAAAGCCTCCAAAAGTATATTTTCTTAAGATTTGGGGATGTGAAGTATACGTTAAACGATTAATTTCAGACAAACTTCATCCGAAATCTGACAAATGTATCCTTGTGGGCTACCCAAAGGAAACAAAGGGGTATTACTTCTACAATACATCTGAGAACAAGGTGTTTGTTGCTCGAGATGGTGTCTTTTTGGAGAAGAATCACATTTCCAAAATGACAAGTGGGAGAAAAGTAGACCTCGAAGAAATTCGAGTCGAACAACAAACTCTAGAGAATGCTCAAGATGACATTCAGGATGAAACTCAGAGATCTTTAGAAGAATCTGGTGAGAATCATGGTCAACCTAGAGATGTAACCCCGCGTAGATCGCAGAGATATAGATCTCAACCGGAAAGGTACTTAGGTATTTTGACGAACGAGAGCTATGATGTTCTATTACTTGAAAGTGATGAACCTGCGACTTACAAACAGGCTATGACGAGCCCTAGCTCCAAGCAATGGCAAGAAGCCATGCAATCTGAATTAGACTCCATGTCAGAAAACCAAGTATGGGATTTGGTCGATTTGCCAGATGGCTACCAAGCCATTGGAAGCAAATGGGTTTTCAAACTGAAAAAGGACAAGGATGGCAAACTTGAAGTTTTCAAAGCTAGATTGGTTGCAAAAGGTTACAGGCAAGTCCACAGTGTGGATTACGATGAAACCTTTTCACCAGTTGCAATGCTAAAGTCTATTCGGATAATGTTAGCAATCGCTGCATATTACGATTACGAAATATGGCAGATGGATGTCAAAACCGCTTTCTTAAACGGCGTTTTAACAGAAACTGTGTTTATGACACAGCCTGAAGGTTTTGAGGATCCAAAGAATGCTAAAAAGGTATGCAAGCTAAAGAAATCAATCTACGGATTGAAGCAGGCATCCAGGAGCTGGAATATACGTTTTGATGAAGCAGTCAGTGACTTTGGTTTCATCAAGAACGCAGACGAATCTTGTGTATACAAGAAGGTCAGTGGGAGCAAAATTGCTTTCCTAGTATTATATATCGACGACATATTACTTATCGGAAAGGACATTCCTATGTTGAACTCTGTCAAGATTTGGCTTGGGAAATGTTTTTCGATGAAAGATCTAGGAGAAGCACAGTACATATTGGGCATCAAGATTTACAGAGATAGATCTAAAAAGATGATTGCACTTAGTCAAATCACTTATATCAATAAGGTGCTTGATAGGTTCAAGATGGCAGACTCCAAGCGAGGCTACCTACCCATGTCTCATGGAATAACTCTAAGCAAGACTCAGTGCCCAAAAACACTTGATGAACGTAGACGAATGAATGAGATTCCATATGCATCATTGATTGGTTCAATAATGTATGCTATGATATGTACACGCCCGGATGTTGCGTACGCACTCAGTGCTACGAGCAAATACCAGTCAGACCCAGGAGAGGCACATTGGACTGCTGCCAAGAATATTCCGAAGTACCTGAAAAGGCACAAAGATGACTTCCTGGTCTATGGTGGAGATGATGAATTAATTGTTAAAGGCTATACGGACGCAAGTTTCCAAACCGACAAAGATGATTTCAGATCACAGTCTGGGTTTCACTTCTGCCTCACCAGAGGTGCAGTAAGCTGGAAAAGTGCTAAGCAAAGCACCATTGCGGATTCTACAACTGAAGCGGAGTACATTGCTGCACATGAAGCAGCAAAGGAAGCTATATGGCTAAGGAAGTTCATAGGTGAACTTGGTGTAGTCCCCTCCATTAAAGGACCAATAGCCCTGTATTATGATAAATACGGAGCTATTGCACAGGCAAAGGAGCCTAGGCACCACCAAAGAGTCAAGCATGTACTTCGTAGATTTCACCTTCTACGAGAGTTCGTTGAAAGAAAAGAAGTCGAGATAAGCAAGATAGGAACTGATGACAACATATCAGATCCATTGACTAAACCTCTGCCGCAGGCGAAGCACAACTCGCACACTGCAGCTATGGGAATCAAGCATATTGGAGAATGGCTTTGATGTCCTTATTTAATGTTTTAAAAGTTTTAGAGTTTAATTCTTTGTAAAAAATTATTGGTTAATCATTCACAATAAATGAATAGAATTCATTTTTCCATTTAATTTGTGGTTTATTAAATGATAAGTCCCTTCAATTTGACGATATATTCAAGATAGACTGTCAGGATCAGTCCTGTGACTAAGAAATGTCTATCAAGTGAACTTGAATGTCAAGGTTGAGAATGGTCCCTGGTCAGAGTTTTCTATAAAATTGGACGCATAGAAAACGTTAGACGACTAGAATGCAAGATGACTAGTAGTTCTGTTTCTTGAACTATGTGGACATGGCAATGTCATAATCATTTGCATAGATACTTACTTTGAGAAGACTAGTATCGGGCAGACCTATGAAACTTTACTGTAAGAGATGAAAATCTGTCATAAGTAAATTTCATTAAAATTATTAGACACTAAATCCTCAATACCTGAGTGATTTGAGATTACTTGTTTGAGAACTAGTTACTTTGACGTTGACCAACCGTCGCACCGTAAAAGGAGGCTATAAAGGCAACGCTCAGGTAATCACCTATCAAACGAAGTCTAATCTCAAGATCGCAAGATTGGGATTGTCCTCCCATAAATCGGGATGAGATGCTTAAAAGTTGTACAAGGCCACTCGAAGAGCTAGAAACTGTGAAATGCATGGCCGTGCTCAGATGAATCATAGGCTATCATTATCTTTTTATTTGATCAGTTGAACTCTGAAACCGAGAAACACCTCTGGACATAATAAGGATGACAACTCTTACCTTATGTTCAAGAGCAAGCATCGAGCGACAAAGGAATTAGGAAATGCACACTTGTCCCTAAGGACAAGTGGGAGACTGAAGGAAATAATGCCCTTGGTCCAAGTATGCATTCAATGTTAAGTCTAATAAATGCGGTTCAGTATTAATTAACAAGTTAATAATTCAGTGAGATCAAGTGAGCTGAATGCCTAGCTAGAGCCGCTTCAGTTCAAGTGGAATTAATGATATTAATCCACAGTTTACTCTTGACTGAACCCGTAGGGTCACACAAATAGTACGTAAACGGATCAAGTATTTAATGGCATTAAATACTCTATCTATGGATATTCGGAATCGACGGATCTTGGTTTCAGTGGGAGCTGAGATCGTCACAAGCAAGTGAATACTCCGGAAACGATGATATTGCCGGAAACGGAAATATAGATCGTATCGGAAATATAAATATTATCCAAGTCGTAGATGTTGCCGGAAACGGAAACATGGTACGTATCGGAAAATATTATTGGAAATGGAAATATTGCCGGAATCGGAAATATTGCCGGAAACGGAAATATTGTCAGAATCGGAAATATTATCGGAATCGGAAAATAGTTCCGGAAACGGAAATATTAAATATTTTTTCGAAATGGAAATTAATTCCGGAATCGGAAATATTAAATATTGTTCGTATCGGAAATGAATTCCGGAACCGGGAATTTAATCGGAAGCGTATCGTACGAATGAGCATCGGACGAGGCTTGCCGGACGAAGGCCCAGCACGAAGCCAAGCCATCACCCAGCAAGCAAGACGCGCGCCAAAGCCCAGCCCAAGGCAGCGCCAGGCCCACCGCAAGGCAGGCCCACCGCGCCAAGGCGAGGCTGCGTAGCGTGGGCTGCGTGGGCCGAGCGCACGCGTGCGGGCGCCCTCGTGGCTCCGTGCGTGTGTGTGCTTGTGTCCATGCACAATTCCTAAATCTATTAGGATTTGGTGTATGATTAAATTCCTATTCCTAAAAGGATTATTTAATTAATTAGAGTCCTTGTAGGATTCTAAGTTTAATTAAATCGTATCCTACTAGGATTCCAATTCCCTTTCCAAACCTCTATAAATAAGGGCCTAGGGTCATAATTTATGGACATGGGATTGAAGTATTCTAAGGGTAAGTTTTGAAAGAAAAATAAGCCAAACACTTGCAAACACTTAACTGAATTTCCTAGTAACCTTAAGGGCGATTCTAGTTGGTCTAACTTGAGGCGGATCCGGACGTACTGTGGACTATCTACGGAGGGACGACATTTGGAGTCCTAAAGGCTTGTTCTTGTTCGGTTCGGGCGCAGCTACGGAGGGCACGCTACAAAGTGTATGCTCCTAAATTATGTTAAATGATTATGTGTAAATAATATGTTTCCTGGCATTAAGGTTTTTCTGCATGATTTATGTTTTGTCATATGTATCATAACCTATCACATGCATGACCGAGAATCGTAACATGTGAACATATACTGCCAAACGGACTAGGTCTTTCACTTTCATTTATCATGTTTCATTTAATTTTACATTTTAGCCTTTTACTTCAGTTGAAGTAACATATTTCCTTTGGATCATACGATCAAACATCCTTTCTTTCGTGGTTTCTTATAAACATCATTTTATAAGAAATTCAATCAATCATAATATAAGGAATAATTCCAACAAATCATATTATAATAAATTATTCAATCAAAACATAATTCATTTCCCGCAATTCAATAAAACATGTCAAAGCATTCAGATCATAAATTCAATCATATTGTCATGATTTCATAAACACATTTAGAAGGGAATTGCGGGTACTAGCAATAGCCGTTACCTTAATTCCGTGCTATGTTAAGCTTTGTCCTTGGTTCGTTCTTTCTGAGCTCCGAGTCCGAATTCTTTCAAAAGATTAAATTATCGAATTAATATTCAAACTATAAATATTATAAAATTAATATTATTAGTTTATAAATTCATAAATTAATTAAATATGAAATAATCGTATATTTAAATTCAAGTTTTAAGTGAACACATATTTTTATAATTCTAAATCTAGAATAATAACCAATTTTATTATCATAAAATAACAATTGTAGGATAAATGAGTAAAACATATAAATTTTACTTGAACAAGTAAGTAAAACCTATTAAATAAAATATATTAGCAATATTAGAATAAATAAGAAAAACAACTTAGAGAGTTGGGCCAAGGAAGAGTTGGGCTTACTTGGAATTGTAAAATAAAACAAAGTTCTAAAACAGGAACTTGATTCCTGGAACTCACGCAAAGGAACAGAGAGGAAAGCAGGGGAGAGCAGAAACGACGAGGGAGGAAACGGAGGGAGAAGGAAGAGGTGGCGGCCCAGTCCGGGCGGTTGCGCGCCGGAGGTGGCTGCAGCTGCGGTGGAGGAGACGCAGGCTGGGCGCAGAGGGGGAGGGAGACAAGGGAGGCTGGGCGCGGAGGGGAAGAACGACGAAAGGAAGGTTGGGCGCGGGGGAAAGGGGTGGCGAAGGGTGGTGGGGGTTCCGAGTTGTTGGGGTTGTGGTGGAGGCGATCAGTGGTGGTGGCGACTGGCGGCAGTCACGGTGGTGGTGGTGGTGGTTCAAAATTTATTTTAGGAGGTAAATTAGAAATTTAAAATCAAAATTGAAATTGAAATTGAAATTGTTATTCTGATTTGTGTTGCATTTGGGGATGAATGATCAGCTATTTGTAGAAGCTTGGGTGTTCCATTGATGCCACAAATCATCTTGTTTGAAGTGTCAAGTGTGAGAGGTTGAGCAAGGAAATTGGTGATTCATATTGGCTACTCTAGTTTTAGGTTTACAGATTTGCAAGTTAGGTTTGCTGAATTAATAAGAGGATTGATTGTAGTAGAGACACATAGAAAGTTGGTGGTTGAGTTCTCCTACAATGGTGACACGATTGAATGGAGGAAGAGGAGAAGTTTGAAAACCGATTTCTTGTGAATAAGGGCAATTTGGTAATTACGAAATGTTAGACAAATTTTCAGAATTTAATTACTAAAATAAAATAATAATCTTGATTAATTTCTAGAAATAATTTTATGAAGTGCTAAATTTAGTTTTTAAAAAAAAAAATTGTCGTTAACGAAAATATTATTTTAAAATTAAGTTACGAAATATTTAAAATGTAACTATGAAATTAAATTCTATAATCTGAAAATAGATTGTGTAGTAATATTAAAATTCATAAATAAACTTTCGTTAATAAAATATGATTAAAAAAAAGCAAACGAATTTTAAGCTAATAAAAATAATTAAACTTAATAAATCGAGTTTTTAAATTCCGGGGTATTACACCAAATCAAGTTGGAAAAAGCACAAATCCGCTGAAAAGAAGGAAATAGGCGTAACAAATTAATTGCGCCAGACTCCCAACGCAAAACCAATCTCACGCTGGAGTTGTTGCGCAAGAAAGTTCTTGCGCCCACTTATTCAATTCCGTCTTGGATTTTGACCGAACCGGATTGCTTCGAATTGTTTTCCTATGAAAACTCTTATATTAGTTAGACTGGTCTTAGGACAATTAGGATTGTGTGTTATGCCTGAAGATAGTCGTACTCGGGTTATCATTTCAAAAAAGAAGAAGCTTTTCAAAATCATTTTCGAAAATTCTGAATCAAATAATGAAATAATCGTTGACTTCAAAACTTAAGCAAGCGTCTGTTGTGTCGTATTTATGAGTTATGATATATTTTCTTCTAAATCACAAATAAAGCAAGTTCAGTCCCACGGAATAGGCTCAAATTTTTGCAAAATCGTGGTTTTGTTCTGACAAAAGAAATGAAGTTTAAATACGGAAAAAGAAATGAAGTTTAAATACGGAAAAAGCAAAATTACTACATACGTATGTCCGACGAATGGATGCACGTACGAGAACATAAAACATATTTTGAATTACGGAATACGTTTTTTGGGCACAATTAAGTCCCGGAAACTAAATACAGTTCCAGATTTCGCGAGTTACCGAAACTCCGATTATCTTTCTGCAGCGAACATGCAAATCCCCGTTCGTACAGATTAATCACTGCCCAACGGTGAACATATGAACGAATCCAAGCTAAGGAGTGGGCCGAAATACTCAAAGAAGTTATAAAACGTTTAGCAAAGCAGCATCAAAAAAAATCTTGCGTCATAATGCCCACCACAAAGTCGGGTCATCTAGCCAACATTTAACTGCAAAACGACCGTCAAGCTTTACGACTTCCCCCTAGCGAGAAAATGACGGTTTCTTTCAAAAGTATTTTTTTATTCAAAAATAATAATAAGAATCGTGGGCCCACCAACAAGCCGCGACATTTCAAGGAGAAAATCGTGATCCCCTAATCCAATCAGGATCCCAACTATTTCATCGGAACTTCTTGTTTCTAAAAAATAGCAAGTTCCGAATTATTTTCCAAAAAAATCAAATCAATTTTTCGTTTTCTAAAAAAAATGAGAGACAATAATTGCGACCCACTAAAGTGGTCGCAACCCCAATCATTTTCATTAGAATTTCTCATTTCTAAAAAATAAAAATTCTCATGACAATTTCCAAAATCCAAAATCATCATTTCTAAAAAACAAAAGAAAGTTTATCAAAAATCGTCGTTTTCTAAAAAAACGAGAGATTTTTCCGCCTTCTTTTTCAAAAAGGCGAGAGGTCAAAGCGCACGTTTCCAAAAAATGAGGGACCGAAGTTTTCCGCTTTCTTTTCAAAAAGTGGGGGTCAAAAGCTCTCGTTTCTAACAACAAGGGACTCAAGTTTTCCGCCTTATTTTTCAAAAAGGCGAGAGGTTAAAGCCCCTGTTTCTAAAAAAGGAGGGACCAAAGTTTTCCGCTTTCTTTTCAAAAAGTGGGGGTCAAAAGCGCCCGTTTCTAAAAAACGAGGGACTCAAAGTTTTCTGCTTTCTTTTTCAAAAAGTGGGGGTCAAAAGCGCCCGTTTCTAAAAAACGAGGGACTCAAAGTTTTGCGCTTTCTTTCAAAAAGTGGGAGTCAAAAGCACCCGTTTCTAAGAAACGAGGGACTCAAAGTTTTCTGCTTTCTTTTTCAAAAAGTGGTGGTCAAAAGCGCCTGTTTCTAAAAAATGAGGGACTCAAAGTTTTCTGCTTTCTTTTTCAAAAAGTGGGGGAAGAAATCGCCCGTTTCTAAAAAACGAGGGACCCAAGTTGTCCCGCTTTCTTTACAAGAAAAGCGAAACCATCAAATTTTTAAAATCCCTTCAAAGTTTTCAAAAAATAAGTTCAAAATAAGTTTTCAAAAAACAACTCTGCCTTCATCTGAACACCTCCAATGATATTATGAGGTGGTAACAGTTCATTTAGCCAAGTATCCAATGACCCATGAGGAGAAATGTTAACATTCCTAGTGATGACCCTTAAGTAAAATGTTATCACTCGTGGGCTCGTGAGAGCCTCGTATCTGAATCAATTTCCAAAAAATAAGATTCACTAGACGCACTCCGTCTACCAATACTTTGATCTTCGTCCTAATCAGACTCGATCAAAGTGGAGGCTAACTGTAGACACCTACATATGGTCTCCGGCTAGAAGAGATAAGTTTGATGAGGAAACAAAACGACCACTTGGAAATAGCATTCCTAAGAAACGAGTGTTCTAAGACTGACTGACTCATTTAACCAAACCTTAAGTTTCTATTGATAGTAAATGCTATTTATAGTAGCTGCCTTCTAAGTGCCTGCTAAAAATAGTAAGCCGTCCGAGATATATTTGCATCAATGGAATTTTAATTGCAGTCCAATTAAAATTCTAGGACTTATAGGAATTTTAGTTGCATTCCAATTAAAATCCTAAGAAAAGATCGAAAGCATTAAAGAATTCTAGTCGCATTCCTATTAAATTCTATAATCCTAAAGTCCCAGATTAGTTGTTACACTTACCTTTGCACAAAGCTTTAGGTGATAAGTGGTTGTTTGGTTATCAATTGTTATTTTATTGAAAAAGTAGGTGTGATAGGAGTTATGGGGTATTTTTTTAATTGAATGAGAGAGGGTGTGGGGACAAAAACAAAATTAGTGGGAAGAGAGAGACAATATAATAATTGAGGGGTCATTCCTAATTTAGAAGTGTAACAACTAATCTAGGACGGACGAAAAAGGAAAGTGTAACAACTAATCTGGGACGGAGGGAATATAAAAAAGGGGTTAAAAAAGAGTTTTGATAAAATTAGAAAACCATGACTAAAAGAGTTTAATACGGAATAAAAACTGAATTAAAATCAGATAAGCTGAGAAAAACGCATGAAAATTGATTTGTGCGCAAGAAATGTCTTGCGCACAGGGCCCAGCGCAGCTAATCACTCGCGCCAAAGCTCATGCGCAATAATATTCTCATGAAACAATCCTAATTTGATTTAAACTCAAAAACTGAACGAATTTGGCGCTGGCACCTGAGCGTGAGACATTTCTCACGCCTAGGTGCCACGCATGAAAGATCTTTTTGCACCTAATGCTTTTCAGTGCATCTCAAATTCTAACAATTCTCATCTCAAACGACGCCTATTTCCTATAAATAGGGCCTTAAAAAGGTCGAGTAAAGGGCACCAATTATTATTCTCATACTACCCTCAAGCTCTAAGCCTAAGATAAAAGGTCCCTATACGTCCTTATAATCGTTCATACATCTGGTAGTTTCGCCGTCTTAACTCTTGTTAAGCGAAACTATGTTCGTATAAGCTCCCGAATTAAGCCTAGATCCTGCCCAAGAGTCTAGTCAAGTCAAGGAACGTTCGTTGAATAAAAGGAAAGCGAGTAAAGCCAAGTTGTTAGTTCTTAATTGAGAACCGCAATATAGCCAAAACTGTATTGTAACGTTCCTAGATCTGTTTATTGCTTTAATCACCATTATAAATCTGTCAAACCTAATTTGATTATTTATCACATCTAATAAGATAATCTTTGGACAATACGGATTATTGTTAGGTACCTTAAATCAATCTAAATCACCCTTTGACGATTGTTAGTTAATATTTATGCATTAAAAGCAACTCAGATTAGTAATGTAGTCTAAAGGCATGTCCCGTCTTCGTTACATTGAACTAGTAAGGACCGGCTTTATGGGCTAATATTGGGCACTCCCCGTATTAGTAAATGTCCCCAGAACCCTCAATCTCTACTCCGCTGGATGTATGTTGAGCGATCTCCACACCAGGGATCACAAGGGAACCTAATGATATTGTGGTCAAATACGTGTGCCTGGGTCTCACAAGCTTTTACGCATGTATCATAATAATCGGGTCTTGTCAGTTTTGTAAAACTGAATGGTGACTCTGAAGGAAATATGTCCTTCACCCAAGGTGCATTAAGTCTAATACCAAGGTTCAGATTAATTGCGAACAATTAATTCAGTGAGATCAAGTGATCGGAACAGCTAGCTGGAGCAATGCTTCCGATCAGTGAGTTCTAATAGATATTGAACTCACAACTTACTCTTGACTGAACCTACAAGGTCACACCAATGACACGTAACAGATCACCGGATTAAATGAATCGGAAATTCATTTAATAGCTTTTCGGGATTTAAGTTGGAAACGTATTATACGATACGACCTTGCATCGGAATCGTATATCGTATCGCGAATATTCGTAAGCTAGGCGAAACGAATAAATCGTGTCGTACGACGGTGATTCGTCGTATACGAAACGATAAATAAATATATCGGAAATATATGTAATCGCGAATACAAGGAGCGGCCCACGAGCCGAGTGCACGAAGCACTCGAGGCCCATGGGCGCGCGCATAGGCGAGCAAGCAAAGCAACGCAGCAGCAGCGAGGCCCTTGTGGCGCGGAGCTGTGCGCGTGCATGCGGGGCCGAGACCACGACACAGCAGCAGCGCGGCCCACGGCCCACTGGCTGTGCGTGTCCGTGTGTTTTGGCTTGCGGGCTTGCTAGTCGGCCTTGCCTCTTGGCTTGGTCGGTTAGTAAGGTTATGTAAATAACCTTACAACCTAATTTCCAACTTAGTACAATCACAATTCAGATTACACACAACCCTAGGAGAAAACAGAGAACCCTAATTCTCTCTGTGCCTCCATAGTGTGTTCATCCCAAAAGGCAAATCTCTTGATCAATTGTCTAAGCTATGATAATCAAGACGGATCTGATCGTGTCGGTGAACCAAGTAAAGGAACGACAAGTGGAGTTCTTTGTTCGTGTTCGTTGAAGGATTATTGTGGAAAACACGCTTCGAATGTAAGTTTGCTTAATATGTGCTTTATACATGTTTCCTGGCTTTGGGGATTGTTCCGCACATGTTATTATGTTTAACTGTATTCCCCTACAGTGGTATCATGAGCCTTATGTATTCAAAGCATGCATTAGCATGATTATTATTGTTTTTGCATTTGTCGAAATTTTAGGAATTTTTGTTGATTTTTCGGAATTTTTTCGAAATTATGGGATTAATTGCGAAATTGGCAGTTCCGAAATCAAAAATATTTGCTTTTTCGATTTTTAAAACCCTAATCTGATGGAAAACGATTTTCTAAGAACAACTCATGAGAATAGAATTGCGAAAACAGGCCTCAAAGTATCGTTTTTTGGGCGTTTTTGTTAATTTTTCATTAAAAATTAAAAGTGTCGGACAGTAATTCAATTAAAAGGTCGACCTAAACTACTCGGAATTGCTTGAAATTTTGACACAATGTTTCTCGGTACATGCTTGATCTATGGTAAAAAATTTAGATTTTCCGATAAGTATAAACCCTAATTTTGCCTTTCCCCAATTCGTAAAATTTACAACCCTAATTGATTTTTAATTAATTATGGATTAATAATTCGGTTAATTGGGAAAGGGGTATAATTTCATGGGTCAGTGGCTAATTTTAAAAATTATTGGATTAAAATTTTGAATGTTTTCGTTAATTTTAATCGCACTTAAACCAAATTATTAATAATCTGAAATTTAATTGTTTATGAACGACATAAAGTTTCGGATTTTATTAATTAAAAGTTCAAACTTTAAAGTTGATTCGATCGTTCTTGAAAGTTTGAATATTGTTAGCCCTTGATTTATTAATTTTACGAAATTAGATTGTCGTTAAAGTTTATTAAATCGTTAAAAATCGTTGTTTTTCGAAAATTAAATCGTAACTTTTTTTTTGAAAAATAAAATTAATGCAAGTTCGTGAATTAAATTTAATTTTAATTAAGATTGGTTCGTTTTACGAACCAAAAACACGAACATGGGCATGATGGAAGTATGGCTCGTCGAGCCATACGAGGCCATTGTGCTCGCCGAGCCATGCGACACGGGCAGCAGCAGCAAGGCTACGTGCCTCGTGCGCGCTAGGCAAGGAAGGGGCAGGCGAGCACGCTTCTGGGGCTGCGACGAAGCAAGGGCAAGCCTTGCGACGTCCAGCACAATCGATGCACAACACACGCAACGCAGGGGCAGCATGGCTGCGGGTACGCGGTGCACATGCGGTGCGATGGGGCTGGGGCGCGCGGGCATTGCTCGTGTGCTCTTGGGCCTCACGCACGATGGGGCTGGGGGTGCGTGGGCAATGCTCGTGTGCTCTTGGGCTTCACGCAAGGCGGGGCTGGGCGCAAGCCTAGCCCGATTTAGCAATTGGACTTTTTTTTTAAAACGTTTAATTCGTTGGGCTTCGTATATTTGCATTAATTTGGGCTAACGGGATTTTTAATTTAATATTTTATATACTTGGGCCGGGCCGCGAGTTTTAATTTAATATTTCATAATTAATTATCCGGAATAATTATTGGTTTGAGTGGGAGCCACTAAATGAAATTAAAATGAAATAATTATTATTAATTATTTTCGTAGGTCGCATTATTTTAATTAAATTCAATTTTAATTAGAATAAAGTCTAAGGATTAATAATTTGGAAATTGATTAATCTTTTAGGACGCGTTTATGTGAACGTGAATTTTAATTAATTCACGTAAATACTTGCATATTTACATGGGTCATTCGTTTTAGCATAAGAATGGGTGAATGCATAGAATATATATTTTATGTAATGTAGGTACTCCAAGTGACTAGTATGGCCAATTTAGGATAGTTAAATACGGTCTGCGCACCGTTCTATCTTTGAATGTAAAGTTTTAAATATGGTTTGCGTACCATGGAAATTTTGATGTAATTTTATTATTTCAAGTATTTCTAAGTTTACAACTTTAAGTTAGCATTTGAACGAAGATTCAAGACGATGCCAAGCTAACAAGGAGGTGATGAAGATTGGATGCTTCAAGACAAGAAGTTTTGGGCCATACTAGATCACCAATTATTTATGCAATTTAATATATATATTATGCGTGAATGTATGAATGTATGTATGCTTTGCATGAACAGGTTGTTTCCTATGAATCGATTAGTTTTAAGTTCACTAAATAATCGAACCAACATAGAAACAACTAGGTCCAAGTAATATTGAGTTTTAAAAATTGCCTTCCAAATCAACACTTACAAAAATCTAGGGATCTAAGATAGTAGGTTTACGCTAAAGCGAGGTGCTATTTTAGTTGACTTAGGTGGTAAGGCGTCCCAAAGGAGCACGTTGATTGTGGTTTCAACTCAAACAACAATGGCATTATGTTGTGGCAATGGGATAAATTATGGCATTAATTTATTAACCAAGAGTAATTTGGAGATTACTAGCAATAGGTTTTGCTTACCTAAAATCTTAAACTACTTAAGACATGCTAAAGCTGCTTAAGGATTTAGGACTTTTGGGGTCTTGGAATCGTTTCATTCATTTTTGGACCATGTTTTTGCTTTTGCATGAATGAAATGTTTAATAGCTTTAATGATTGCATGAATGCTTTTATTTCAAGTTATTAAAGTATGATAAATGTTTTTCTTTGCTAGTTCATTTTTGTAGAATCGTAAATCTTCAACTTTATTGCGTTCGGACAATAGAACTGCGATATTTCCTCGATCGATTGGTAACTATTTTGAGAGCGGTTCTCAAAGAAAAGGAGAGTGAGAGCGTATCTTGAATGCTATTTTCTTATAGTGATCTTCATGGTTGTTTTCAAACTAAAAATTTGAATGGTAGACCAATTGGACCTCATATATTCAAAATACTGGGTAGTTTTGAAATAATGAAGTATTGAGTTAAAGACTCATGTATAACAAATGGTTAACAACCAATCTTCTTTTGATTCGATAATGAACTAGACTCATTGGATGTGGTCATTCAAAGTGAATAAAAGAAAGGGACTTTGTAAGCGTAACAAAGTAAGAAGATTAAGCAAAGAGTAAAATCTTTAGGACTATAAGAAAACGTGCTAGAAAGGATAGGAAAGGGGAACAAAAGAAATGAATTCAGTATTCAATTTCTACCTTGAAGTTTATGTTAAAGAGAAACGACTTAGCAAATAAACTCCTATGGTATTAGATTACCGCTTGAGGTTCTAAACTCTTGTTAAGAACTCAAATTCCTGGAGCTAAGTCTGGTAATTGACCTACAAGTGGGAAATGAAGCAAAGTTGTGCTACATTAACTGTATGGTCATCATGTTTGTTTTAAAGTCCTTCTAAAGGATGGAACTTAATGGTATTATGTTCCATTAATCATCATAATCAAATTCTGTTTGGACAATGGAAAGACTCACATTCAAAGTAAACAAAAACATTCGTTAAGTGTTTATTTGAATGAAATGATCATTTAAGGGTTGAGTCATATGATTGATTAATAAACAAACGAATCTCTTCACACTCAAACTTCAGAAGGTTCAAATCAAACATTTGATTTGTGTTCCACATATCTTTGGCAATGTCATACGACCATATCAACAAGTCAACATTCTAATATTCCATGGCATGGATTTCTGAAAGTTGGTTAATTTAAGACACGTGGGTCTTGCTTGTTGAACATGACATAGAAATGGACTATTGTTAGAAGTTTCTAGACAATGAAGTTCATGGGCCAAAGATGGATTTTATGACCTACCTATTTCACAAGAATTTGAGAAAATATGGCTATATTTACTCAAAGTGAAATGTGTGAAATGCTTCAATGCAATTCACAAAAGGGTATAAAATCAACTTGGCAAGAATTTTGGAACATCTAGGCTGGGTCAAGGTGATGTTTGCATGAGCCAAGAAAGATTATCTAGATTGTTTATATGGCATTATAACAATCGAAGCTCCATAAGAATATGGTATGTCCAAATGGAGAAATCGGAATCTATTTCGATTAACGATAATCACGACTATTTTCCTATATAGTTTCTAATTACACTCTCAAGTGACTTTCACACTAAACAAAGTTGTCAAAGCTAAGGATAAGATGTCATAAGGATTGAACTTCGGTTCAGTACATCTTTTCAGTACATGTATATCTGGGGTTGTCGAACCCAGTGGGAGTTAATGTTTACATCAAACAAACTCAAGGATAGATATATGTTTCTTTATGAGCGATTCATAGAAACAAAAGGTATTGATTCTACCACAAATCTGAGAACATATGGTTGTTGCTTAAGATAATGTCTTTTAGGAAACCGTCATATTTCCAAAAAGGCAAGTGGGAGAAAAATGTCCTCGAATGGACTTCGAGTCAAGCAACAAACAAATGTAGGATACTTAGGAGTCTTTGGAAAAGCTCCATACTTAGAAGCCTTTGGAAAAGCTTCATGAAGACTTTAGAAGTGCTTCAAAAGAATCCTAATACTCAAAGGACTTGAGTAATGTCTTTATAGACACTAACGTTTGATGTTCAATACCTAGGTAAATCGTATAAGGAATAGAATTCAACCAAGATAGATACATAGATATCTTGAGGAATGAAAACTATGAAGACTTTGGAAAGTGCTTCAAGAACATACGACTTACAGGTTAGCTACGATAATTAAAAATTCCCAAGTATGGTTTGAGGCCATCAGAAACATAAGTATGGTTCGAGGCCATACAAAATGGTTTGAGGCCATTTTATCCGAAATATATTCATCTTAAAGAATCAAATCTATGATTTGGTTGATTTGCATAAAGGGTTCACTCCCATTAGTTGCAAACATGTTTTCTAAACATAGAACGTTGATTTGCATAAAGGGTTCACTCCCATTGGTTGCAAACATGTTTTCTAAACGTACAACGTTGATTTGCATAAAGGGTTTACTCCCATTGGTTGCAAACATGTTTTCAAAACATACAAAGATGATATTGTATACACATACAAAAGAGAAGCTAGATTGGTGGTTAAAGATTGTAAACAACTTCACGGCGTTGATAATGTTGAAATCTTTTTCACCAAGTCGGAATGCTTGAACTATTTTGGATAAATCTAGCAATCATTGCATATGGCAACATGGCAATTGGAAAACGAAACACCTTACTCAATTGGACTTGTAGAAAGGAATTGTGTACATCACACAATGTAAAAGTTTTGGATGCTAGATAAAAGAGCAAGCTTAAGAAATCTATTCGTAGACTAAAGCATGCAAGTGGGAATTGTACCATATTTGTCTAAAAGGCTATTGAGCCATCATAGCTTTATGAAAATATGGATCATCTTATAGATGAGGAGTTTAGTGGGAGCCAGGTCAAGTTAATTGGTTCTATATATGAGATACATATCTCTCTATTGAAAATGACATTCAAATGATTAGATTTGAAAGTATTTGTCAATATTAGAACCATGGCGAAACTTAGAACATACTGGGTTAAAGATCTATTGGATAGGATCTAAAGCGTTGTTTGGATTCTGTAAAAGTAATTACTAAATCAAACACAATGGAGAGACTCAAAAGAGACTCTCATCCCATATGATTAAGTCTAAGTTATGAATGCTTTAACTAAGTATAAAGCTAGGCTGTTATCACTAAAGTTAAGCATGAAGCACCTTGATGAGGTGCCTTCACCTTATATCACATGGCAATGCCAAGATTTTAGCAAGATTCAGTGTCTCTTGAAACAGAATAAAGCTAAAAGTTACATGGATGGATTTTAAAATGCGAATGGTTTTTGCATTACAATCAATCATGTAAAATGTGATATATAGATCGCCAAGATAACTCGTGAACATTGGATCGTGACGAGTTTATACCAATCTCTATTGATCTGGATCAAAGATCATTGGAACAGTATCAAGACCATCCAATACATTTGGATATGTAGGATGAGCACTTGATAAGAGGAAGTGAAGATAATTAAAGTTTTGATGCTACATGCATTTGCCTAAGCAAAAGTTAGATCTTGTTGTTAGGCAAACCACAAACAAACACGGGCAATTAGGCGTCGTGATTAAAAGGTGGTTACATAGGTTCTAAACCATATGTGATGCATGGAAAACTGAATCAATGATTAGTTTCCAAGTTCTCAGTTGAAAGATGTATCTCCCACATCTATGTGAACTGGTTGGAGTATTCCAAAAGGGAAGCATCATTTGAAATTCTACATAATTGAAATGAATTCATTGTTGCCTAAGAAGCAATAAAAGGGAATTGTTTTTAGTGGGAGTTCTTCAATGAACTCAGGTTGATCACAAGTCTGCTACCTGGATGATTTTCTATTTTAGATATGATTATCATTCTAAACAGCAACGAAAGACTAGATCATTCTAGAAATATATTCAAAGATCTTTTCATCTTACATCGAAAGGCTTTCGATAGAAAAGATGCTAAGGATAGCAAAGTATGATAAACTAAACCTCTGCATTGAATGAGACACAACATTCATATGCAGAAATGGAATCAAGTTTGAGTTCCATGAATGTTTTAAGTATTGGGTGAAAGACCTATATCTGTAAAACATTAAATGCTTGATTTTGGGTTTGAGGCCCACAAATTGGTAAGCATTTGGTTTAAACATTTATCATTTATGAAATTATATTTCATAGTTCATTTAATCTTGGTTTAGTATTAAATGATAAGTCCATGTGATTCAAATCATTCAAATGGGATGTCAAGATGGATTCTTCGACAAAGAAACACCCATAAGTGAACTTGAATATTGAAGTCACAAAGGATCCCTAATCCAGGTCATTGAAAGGTGGACGACCAATGACTAATTAAGATTAGATTGCAAGTAGATTACTTAGTTCTGTTTCTTGAACTAGAGTGACTGGATGTCAGAATCTTTTGCATAGATACTTATTGGATCTTGTATCGGATTGACCATGAGAAAACTTTAAGAGATTAAAGTCATGTCATAGGTAGTTCTCATTAATGGTGATTAGAAACCGTTCCTCAGAACATGAGCGATTATGTCTGCTCGTTTGAGAATTAGTTCGCTTTGATACTAGCTAAACGTCGCACCGTAAAAGGAGGCTATAAAAGCAGTTATTGGGCGTACTATGAATCAAAGTGAGTGTTCATAGATTGCAAGAATGGATTGTCCTCCTATCTTTGATAGGATATGGTGTTGTTGTGTAACAAGGCTTCTCGGAGAGTTAGATACTGTAAAATGCATGGCCGTGCTCAGAATGGTTAGGCTTAACCTTCTGCAAAAGTTTGACAGTTGAACTCTGTAATCCGAGAAACACTTCTGGACCTAATAAGGATGGCTTGGATCTTACCTTATGTTCAGTAAGTAACACTAAGCGACAAAGGAATGTGGATGCACACTTGTCTGAATGACAAGTGGGAGATTGAAGGAAATATGTCCTTCACCCAAGGTGCATTAAGTCTAATACCAAGGTTCAGATTAATTGCGAACAATTAATTCAGTGAGATCAAGTGATCGGAATAGCTAGCTGGAGCAATGCTTCCGATCAGTGAGTTCTAATGGATATTGAACTCACAACTTACTCTTGACTGAACCTACAAGGTCACACCAATGACACGTAACAGATCACTGAAGGAAATAATGCCCTTGGTCCAAGTATGCATTCAATGTTAAGTCTAATAAATGCGGTTCAGTATTAATTAACAAGTTAATAATTCAGTGAGATCAAGTGATCTGAATGCCTAGCTAGAGGCCGCTTCAGTTCAAGTGGAATTAATGATATTAATCCACAGCTTACTCTTGACTGAACCCGTAGGGTCACACAAATAGTACGTAAACGGATCAAGTATTTAATGGCATTAAATACTCCATCTATGGATATTCGGAATCGACGGATCTTGGTTTCAGTGGGAGCTGAGATCGTCACAGGCAAGAAATGAATACTCCGGAAACGATGATATTGCCGGAAACGGAAATATGGATCGCATCGGAAATATAAATATTATCCAAGTCGTAGATGTTGCCGGAAACGGAAACATGGTACGTGTCGGAAAATATTATCGGAAATGGAAATATTGCCGGAATCGGAAATATTGCCGGAAACGGAAATATTGTCAGAATCGGAAATATTATCGGAATCGGAAAATAATTCCGGAAACGGAAATATTAAATATTTGTTCGAAACGGAAATTAATTCCGGAATCGGAAATATTAAATATTGTTCGTATCGGAAATAAATTCCGGAATCGGGAATTTAATCGAAAGCGTATCGTACGAATTAGCATCGGACGAGGCTCGCTAGACGAAGGCCCAGCACGAAGCCAGGCCATCGCCCAGCAAGCCACACGCATCACCAACACACGCCAAAGCCTCGACCAGGCCCAGCGCAAGCCAGGCCCAGCCGAAGCCATGGGCGCGCGCGGACAGTAGCATGGGCCGAGCGCTGTGCGCTCAGCGTGGGCCGCAAGGCCTGCGCGGGTGTACGGTGCTCGTGCGATGCTCGTGTGCGAATCCTAAAGCTATCGGGATTCAATAAAAGATTAAATCCTAAACCTATTAGATAAAGTTTATTTAAATAGAGTCCTAGCAGGATTCTAATTAAATAAATTAGTATCCTAATAGGATTCCAATTCCTTTTCCATACCTCTATAAATAAGGGCCTAGGGTCATTATTTATACATAAGTTTTCAAGTATTCAAAGCTAGGATTTTTAAGCACAAAAATCAGCCATAACTCTTGCCCATTTAGCCGAAAATAAGTAGCACCTTAAGGGCGATTCTAGTTGGTCAATCTTAAGGCGGATCCGGACGTGCTGTGGACTATCTACGGAGGGACGACACTTGGAGTCCTAAAGACTTGTTCTTGTTCGGTTCGGGCGCAGCTAGGGAAGGCACGCAACAAAGAGTATGCATCTAAACTATGCTAAATGATTATGTGTAAATAATATGTTTTCCTGGCTTTATGGTTTTTCCGCATGATTTATGAATTGTCATATGTATCATAACCTAACAGTGGTATCACGAGCCTCTTATTATTTTCATAATCTAAATTGCATGAACATGGTTAAATATTACAAATTTGCAAGAATTAAAAGGGGTGATTAATTTTCGTAATTGTTAATTAATTGCAAATTGCGTTTATTTAATTATACGTACGCAGTTTTTCGGCAGTTTCTTCGTTACTCATCCAAATCGAGTGATTTTTGTGTCAATTCCGCATGTAAAAGGCATTCTAAAATTTTGACAAAAAAGGTATTTTTCGGCCGAACCCAGAATTCTCAAATTCGAAGCCTAACTATGACTTTTCGGAGGTTTTAGTTTTTCGAATGCAAAATTTCGTAAATTTAAGATGTTAAATTAAATATTTGCTATTCTTGTTGATAAATCTTGAATTTTTGATTGACCTACTGTATATGTTTAACAAGTTTGAATGCCTAGCCTTGTTAATTATGCAATCTAATTTGTAATTATGATTAATTTGTTGAAAATTAGAATAATTTAGAATTAATTTGATTTTCATAATTAATTATAATTTAATTAGATACCTATGATTAAAAACCACCATAAAAATTGTAAATTTATGTTAAATTTTAAATTTTTATGACCTAGACTTGAATCCATGTTAATCGGAAATCAATTGAATAATAAATTTTCGATTTTTCGCCCTAAAATTATGAAATTAATATTATTTATTAATTTGTCATTAATTTTGAATATAAATTTTAAATTTTTATGCGATTCGCTCATATAACTTGCACACACAAAGCAATGGACGCTACGTGTTACCCTTAAGGGGTGTTGTATAGTGCGGGCATGTGACGACGAGCAAGGGAGCTCGTCGCCCATGCGGTACGAATGCAATGAGCAAGGCCATGGTGCACGAGCACAAGGCAGCAGCCCTGCCTTGTGTCGTGGGCTGTGTGCAATGGGCGAATGGGCGAGGGCGAGAGCAAGGCACGAGCAGTCGCGTGTGGGCAGCAAGCGAGCTGCGCCACAGCGCACACTGCCTCGCGCAAGCGTGCGGAGCCTCGCGCGCAGCGAGCGTAAGCTCGCGTGCCACGAGTGCTGCGCCAAGCATCGATCGCTCGCGCGCAGCGAGCGCTATTGTGCGTGCGACGAGCGCTGCGCCCAGCGATGGCGTGCGAGCGTTATTGTGCGTGCGACGAGCGCTGCGCCCAGCGATGGCGTGCGAGTGCTTGTTGTGCGTGCGACGAGCGCTGCGCCCAGCGATGGCGTGCGAGTGCTTGTTGTGCGTGCGACGAGCGCTGCGCCCAGCGATGGCATGCGGGTGCGTGTTGCGACGTGCGACGAGCGCTGCGCCCAGCGATGGGCTGCGGCAGCATGTTCGTGCGTCGAGCGCTGGCGCGCGCAGCGAGCACCATGCGTGATGCCTTGCGATGGTGAGCAGCAGCGATGCAAGGCAGCGCATGGGCTGCGCGCACATGGCCAGCGATGGCTGTGTGCGTGTGGCCCATGGGCGTGCGTTGCGTGGGATTGTTGCGTTACGATTAGATCGTTTTGAAATTTTAATTTGAAATTTTCAGTTTACGTAATTTTAATTAATTTTAAAATTAATAATTTAAATTATTTTCTTGGATTTTAATTTTGAATATTGTAATTATAATAAATTTTATTTATTCTAATTATTTTACTAAAATTAAAATTATGAATTAATTTAAATACGACTGAAATTAAATTAAACTTTGTGGATTCAATTATAAATTTATATGAGCTTTAAATTTTAATTAAATTTGTATGTTTCCGGTTAGACTAGAAATACAATTTTATGTTTAAAATTAGTAAAGCATATGAATTTATTGGTTTAAGTGGGAGCCCCTTTTAGTCATAAACTCTCGATTAGGTCTACAAATCCTTAAGGTTAAAACAACTTGATTAGAATTAATAAGGACTGAATAATTTGTAGATTATTGGTGCCCTTGATTAATTGCTGCAAATGTTTATGTGATGCATAATGTGTTTTACTAACTAGCTATGTGGGCCATTCATGTTAATGAATGGATGAATGGTATATATTGTATATGTACTGTTTTGCAGGTTATGAAGTGACTAGTATGGCCCAAATAGGATAGAAAATATGGTCTGCGTACCATTAATTTGAATGTAATTGGTCTAAAGGACCAAAGTTGTTTTTCAATTCAAATATGGTCTGCGTACCATCAAATAGTTGTAATTAGTTTTAATTATAGCTTATTCTATTTGAAGAAAATGGTGCCTCCCACGGAGATTTTCAAGACGGACTTTGAAGTTAAAGCTTCAAGATGAAGTCGGGCCATACTAGATCACATTTATCTTATGCATGTTTTAAGTTATTTATTGCTTTTAAATATGTCTTAAAATGCATGAGATCAAAAGCTTGATTATGTTGCATGATTAAGGATTTTAGTTCACTTAAAATCTAACCAACATAGTAAGAGCCTTAAGTTCCAAACTTAAAAATTGAGTTAAAAGGTGCCATGCCAAAATACACACTTGCTTGGATATCCTTTACATCAATCTAGTAATAGTTTTCGCTCAGCGAGGTGTTACTTATTGGTCCTAAAGGGGCAAGGTACACAAATAATTGTGAGTACATGTTAGTTTTGGTGAAACTCAACGATATAAGTAAGGAGTCCTTTTATGTCGTGGAAAAATCGATAGGTTTACCTAATAAGTTCTTAGACGTACCTATCAACCAAGAATAGTTTCTAGACTATTAGCAAAAGGCTTTTGCTTACCTAAGATGTTTTAGGATTAAGTCGACAAACTGTGCTTAGTTCTTCAATGATTTTAGGATCTTGGAATCATTTTATTCACACCTGCCGGAACACATAACTTGAATAAAATGCTTAATAAACATTGAATTATGCATGTATGCTAGAATTTAAGTTTATTAAGAGAAACTGTGAATGGTTATTTATTTGTTTATTCTTTTCAATTGTAGTTTTAAATATGGCAAACAACAATTCATTCAACATTCGATCAATTCTCGAAAAGGAGAAGTTGAACGGGAAAAACTTCCTTGACTGACAAAGGAACTTGCAAATAGTTCTTATGCAGGAAGAAAAGGAGTATGTCCTAGAAGAGGCGATGCCCGAAGCCGCAGGCGATGGGGTCACTCAGGCAGCCCTCAATCGTTGGATTGATGCCAACAAGGATGTGAAATGTCTAATGCTCGCCACCATGAGTGCAGATCTGCTGAAAACGTTCATCAACTCAGATGCTTTCACAATCATCAGTGAGTTGAAGAACATGTTCCAAGATCTAGCTCGAGTCGAAAGATTCGAGACTCATAGGCAAATTCTTGAGACCAAGCTTAAGAAAGGCGAGCCCGTAAGTCCACATGTTCTCAAAATGATTGGACTCATTGAGAATATGAGTCGGCTGGATCAGCAATTTTCTCAGGAAATGGCTATAGACACCATCCTCCATTTTCTTCATAGCGGGTATGATCAGTTCAAGCTGAACTACAGTATGAATAGTCTGGACAAAACGCTCACTGAGCTTCACGGTATGCCGAAGACCGCTGAAAAGACGCTCAAAAGTGATAAGCAGGATGTGCTTATGGTGCGTGGGGGCAAGTTCAAGAAATCTGGAAAGAAGAGGAATGCTAAGAAAGGTGGCAACAAGGCCAGCCCAACTAAGCAAACTGGCGCCAAATCTATAAAGAGAAAGGTCAGTCAACCCACTTCTGAATCCGAATGCTTCTACTGCAAGAAGAAGGGGCATTGGAAGAGAGATTGCTTAAAGCTAAAGGAAGATCAGAAGAACGGAACAGTCGTTCCATCTTCAGGTATTTTCGTTATAGACTGTATACTTGCTAATTCAACTTCTTGGGTATTAGATACAGGTTGTGGCTCACACTTATGTTCCAATCCACAGGGACTAAGAAGAAGTAGAAAGTTAAGCAAGGGTGAAGTCGACCTACGAGTGGGAAATGGAGCACGGATTGCTGCATTAGCTGTAGGAACTTATTATTTGTCGTTGCCCTCCGGGCTAATTTTGGAACTGGAAGAGTGTTTCCATGTTCCAAGTCTTACTAAAAACATCATTTCAGTTTCTTGCTTAGATGCTAAGGGATTTTCCTTTTTTTTAATAAAAGACAATAGTTGTTCGTTTTATTTTAAAGAGATGTTTTATGGATCTGCTAGATTAGTCAATGGACTTTATTTATTAGATCACGACAAACAAGTATATAACATAAATACCAAAAAGGCCAAAAAGGATGATTCAGATCTCACCTATCTGTGGCATTGTCGATTAGGCCATATAAACTTGAAACGCTTAGAAAGACTTCAAAAGGAAGGAATTCTAGAACCATTTGACTTAGAGGATTATGGTAAATGCGAATCATGTTTAATTACTTGGCAAAATGACAAAGCAACCTTTCTCTAAAGTTGGAGAAAGAGCAAATGAACTATTGGGTTTAATCCATACAGATGTATGTGGACCATTGAGTACAAATGTTAGAGGTGGTTTCAGCTACTTTATCACTTTCACTGATGACTTCAGTAGATATGGTTATGTCTACCTAATGAAGCATAAGTCTGAATCCTTTGACAAATTCAAGGAATTTCAGAGTGAAGTAGAGAATCAATTAGGCAAGAAGATTAAGGCACTGCGTTCTGATAGAGGCGGTGAATATCTGAGCTATGAATTTGATGACCATCTGAAAGAATGTGGAATTCTATCAGAATTGACTCCTCCTGGAACACCACAATGGAACGGTGTGTCGGAACGGAGGAACAGAACCTTGCTAGACATGGTCAGGTCAATGATGGGTCAGGCCAAACTTCCATTAGAATTTTGGGGACATGCACTAAATACAGCTGCACTCACTATAAATAGAGCTCCGTCTAAAGCTGTCGAAAAGACTCCATACGAATTATGGTTTGGAAAGCCTCCAAATGTGTCTTTTCTTAAGATTTGGGGATGTGAAGTATACGTCAAACGATTAATTTCAGACAAACTTCATCCAAAATCTGACAAATGTATCCTTGTGGGCTATCCAAAGGAAACAAAGGGGTATTACTTCTACAATACATCTGAGAACAAGGTGTTTGTTGCTCGAGATGGTGACTTTTTGGAGAAAGATCACATTTCCAAAATGACAAGTGGGAGAAAAGTAGACCTCGAAGAAGTTCGAGTCGAACAACAAACTCTAGAGAATGCTCAAGATGACATTCAGGATGAAACTCAGAGATCTTTAGAAGAATCTGGTGAGAATCATGGTCAATCTAGAAATGTTACCCCGCGTAGATCGCAAAGATATAGATCTCAACCGGAAAGGTACTTAGGTATTTTGACGAACGAGAGTTATGATGTTCTATTACTTGAAAGTGATGAACCTGCGACTTACAAACAAGCTATGACGAGCCCTAGCTCCAAGCAATGGCAAGAAGCCATGCAATCTGAATTAGACTCCATGTCTGAAAACCAAGTATGGGATTTGGTCGATTTGCCAGATGGCTACCAAGCCATTGGAAGCAAATGGGTTTTCAAACTGAAAAAGGACAAGGATGGGAAACTTGAAGTTTTCAAAGCTAGATTGGTTGCAAAAGGTTACAGGCAAGTCCACGGTGTGGATTACGATGAAACCTTTTCACCAGTTGCAATGCTAAAGTCTATTCGGGTAATGTTAGCAATCGCTGCATATTACGATTATGAAATATGGCAGATGGATGTCAAAACTGCTTTCTTAAACGGCGTTTTAACAGAAACTGTGTTTATGACACAGCTTGAAGGTTTTGAGGATCCAAAGAATGCTAAAAAGGTATGCAAGCTAAAGAAGTCAATCTACGGATTGAAGCAGGCATCCAGGAGCTAGAATATACGTTTTGATGAAGCAGTCAGTGACTTTGGTTTCATCAAGAACGCAGACGAATCTTGTGTATACAAGAAGGTCAGTGGGAGCAAAATTGCTTTCCTAGTATTATATGTCGATGACATATTACTTATCGGAAATGACATTCCTATGTTGAACTCTGTCAAGATTTGGCTTGGGAAATGTTTTTCGATGAAAGATCTAGGAGAAGCACAGTACATATTGGGCATCAAGATTTACAGAGATAGATCTAAAAAGATGATTGGACTTGGTCAAAGCACTTATATCAATAAGGTGCTTGATAGGTTCAAGATGGCAGACTCCAAGCGAGGCTACCTACCCATGTCTCATGGAATAACTCTAAGCAAGACTTAGTGCCCAAAACACTTGATGAGCGTAGACGAATGAATGGGATTCCATATGCATCATTGATTGGTTCAATAATGTATGCTATGATATGTACACGCCCGGATGTTGCGTACGCACTCAGTGCTACGAGCAGATACCAGTCAGACCCAGGAGAGGCACATTGGACTGCTGCCAAGAATATTCTGAAATACCTGAAAAGGCACAAAGATGACTTCCTGGTCTATGGTGGAGATGATGAATTAATTGTTAAAGGCTATACGGACGCAAGTTTCCAAACCGACAAAGATGATTTCAGATCACAGTCTGGGTTTGTCTTCTGCCTCAACGGGGGTGCAGTAAGCTGGAAAAGTGCTAAGCAAAGCACCATTGCGGATTCTACAACTGAAGCGGAGTACATTGCTGCACATGAAGCAGCAAAGGAAGCTATATGGCTAAGGAAGTTCATAGGTGAACTTGGTGTAGTCCCCTCCATTAAAGGACCAATAGCCCTGTATTGTGATAATAACGGAGCTATTACACAGGCAAAGGAGCCTAGACACCACCAGAGAGTCAAGCATGTATTTCGTAGATTTCACCTTCTACGAGAGTTCGTTGAAAGAAAAGAAGTCGAGATAAACAAGATTGGAACTGATGACAACATATCAGATCCATTGACTAAACCTCTGCCGCAGGCGAAGCACAACTCGCACACTGCAGCTATGGAAATCAAGCATATTGGAGAATGGCTTTGATATCCCTGTTTAATGTTTTAAAGTTTTAGAGTTTAAATCTTTGTAAAACATTATTGGTTAATCATTCACAATAAATGAAAAGAATTCATTTTTCCATTTAATTTGTGGTTTATTAAATGATGAGTCCCTTCAATTTGACAATATATTCAAGATAGACTGTCAGGACCAGTCCTGTGACTAAGAAATGTCTATCAAGTGAACTTGAATGTCAAAGGTTGAAAATGGTCCCTAGTCGGAGTTTTCTATAAAATTGGACGCATAGAAAACGTTAGACGATTAGAATGCAAGATGACTAGTAGTTCTGTTTCTTGAACTATGTGGACATGGCAATGTCATAATCGTTTGCATAGATACTTACTTTGGGAAGACTAGTATCGGACAAGACCTATGAAACTTTACTGTAAGAGATGAAAATCTGTCATAAGTAAATTTCATTAAAATTATTAGACACTAAATCCTCAATACCTGAGTGATTTGAGATTACTTGTTTGAGAACTGGTTGCTTTGACGTTGACCAACCGTCGCACCGTAAAATGAGGCTATAAAGGCAACGCTAAGGTAATCACCTATCAAACGAAGTCTAATCTCAAGATCGCAAGATTGGGATTGTCCTCCCATAAATCGGGATGAGATGCTTAAAAGTTGTACAAGGCCACTCGGAGAGCTAGAAACTGTGAAATGCATGGCCGTGCTCGGATGAATCATAGGCTATGATTATCTGTTTATTTGATCAGTTGAACTCTGAAACCGAGGAACACCTCTGGACATAATAAGGATGACAACTCTTACCTTATGTTCAAGAGCAAGCATCGAGCGACAAAGGAATTAGGAAATGCACACTTGTCCCTAAGGACAAGTGGGAGACTGAAGGAAATAATGCCCTTGGTCCAAGTATGCATTCAATGTTAAGTCTAATAAATGCGGTTCAGTATTAATTAACAAGTTAATAATTCAGTGAGATCAAGTGAGCTGAATGCCTAGCTAGAGGCCGCTTCAGTTCAAGTGGAATTAATGATATTAATCCACAGCTTACTCTTGACTGAACCCGTAGGGTCACACAAATAGTACGTAAAGTATTTAATGGCATTAAATACTCCATCTATGGATATTCGGAATCGACGGATCTTGGTTTCAGTGGGAGCTGAGATCGTCACAGGCAAGAAATGAATACTCCGGAAACGATGAAATTGCCGGAAACGGAAATATGGATCGTATCGGAAATATAAATATTATCCAAGTCGTAGATGTTGCCGGAAACGGAAACATGGTACGTGTCGGAAAATATTATCGGAAATGGAAATATTGCCGGAATCGGAAATATTGCCGGAAACGGAAATATTGTCAGAATCGGAAATATTATCGGCATCGGAAAATAATTCCGGAAACGGAAATATTAAATATTTGTTCGAAACGGAAATTAATTCCGGAATCGGAAATATTAAATATTGTTCGTATCGGAAATAAATTCCGGAATCGGGAATTTAATCGAAAGCGTATCGTACGAATTAGCATCGGACGAGGCTCGCTAGACGAAGGCCCATCACGAAGCCAGGCCATCGCCCAGCAAGCCACACGCATCACCAACACACGCCAAAGCCTCGACCAGGCCTAGCGCAAGCCAGGCCCAGCCGAAGCCATGGGCGCGCGCGGACAGTAGCATGGGCCGAGCGCTGTGCGCTCAGCGTGGGCCGCAAGGCCTGCGCGGGTGTACGGTGCTCGTGCGATGCTCGTGTGCGAATCCTAAAGCTATCGGGATTCAATAAAAGATTAAATCCTAAACCTATTAGATAAAGTTTATTTAAATAGAGTCCTAGCAGGATTCTAATTAAATAAATTAGTATCCTAATAGGATTCCAATTCCTTTTCCATACCTCTATAAATAAGGGCCTAGGGTCATTATTTATACATAAGTTTTCAAGTATTCAAAGCTAGGATTTTTAAGCACAAAAATCAGCCATAACTCTTGCCCATTTAGCCGAAAATAAGTAGCACCTTAAGGGCGATTCTAGTTGGTCAATCTTAAGGCGGATCCGGACGTGCTGTGGACTATCTACGGAGGGACGACACTTGGAGTCCTAAAGACTTGTTCTTGTTCGGTTCGGGCGCAGCTAGGGAAGGCACGCAACAAAGAGTATGCATCTAAACTATGCTAAATGATTATGTGTAAATAATATGTTTTCCTGGCTTTATGGTTTTTCCGCATGATTTATGAATTGTCATATGTATCATAACCTAACAATCACCGGATTAAATGAATCGGAAATTCATTTAATAGCTTTTCGGGATTTAAGTTGGAAACGTATTATACGATACGACCTTGCATCGGAATCGTATATCGTATCGCGAATATTCGTAAGCTAGGAGAAACGAATAAATCGTATCGTACGACGGTGATTCGTCGTATACGAAACGATAAATAAATATATCGGAAATATATTCAATCGCGAATACAAGGAGCGGCCCACGAGCCGAGTGCACGAAGCACTCGAGGCCCATGGGCGCGCGCATAGGCGAGCAAGCAAAGCAACGCAGCAGCAGCGAGGCCCTTGTGGCGCGGAGCTGTGCGCGTGCATGCGGGGCCGAGACCACGACACAGAAGCAGCACGGCCCACGGCCCACTGGCTGTGCGTGTCCGTGTGTTTTGGCTTGCGGGCTTGCTAGCCGGCCTTGCCTCTTGGCTTGGTCGGTTAGTAAGGTTATGTAAATAACCTTACAACCTAATTTCCAACTTAGTACAATCACAATTCAGATTACACACAACCCTAGGAGAAAACAGAGAACCCTAATTCTCTCTGTGCCTCCATAATGTGTTCATCCCAAAAGGCAAATCTCTTGATCAATTGTCTAAGCTACGATAATCAAGACGTATCTGATCGTGTTGGTGAACCAAGTAGAGGAACGACAAGTGGAGTTCTTTGTTCGTGTTCGTTGACGGATTATTGTGGAAAACACGCTTCGAATGTAAGTTTGCTTAATCTGTGCTTTATACATGTTTCCTGGCTTTGGGGATTGTTCCGCACATGTTATTATGTTTAACTGTATTCCCCTACAGACTCCATAAACTAGTCAAAAGAGGCTAATTGCCCACAGTTAGTCCGATTTTACTTAATATTTCATGCCACACATTCGCGAGGGAAGAAGTAAGGAAATATCATAAACTCGTCTTTTCAGACCCCCCTCACAAAAGGTGTTCCATCGAACATCAACAATTTGAGCTGAAAAGCATACACAAAACATCGGGGTTGTGCTAACCGCAAGCTCTTTCATTTAACACAGGGCCTTGCGCAAAACGCAGGCTAGTCGGCGTTCTACGTGCCGCAATCAGATTAAAACGTGCATAACTTTTCTCACGGACTCGGCTTTGGGCTTCTGATAGCTCGTTGGAAATCTACGAATGTCTACTTTCCAATATAATTAAAATGACGGGATTATCATGTGTGTATCTTGATATATGTCCCAAATAGTTAAGGGTGTCTGATTTGAGTCCGGTTTTAGGAAATCGATCATATATCTTTCATTTCAAATTGAAATTAGGCTTATAATATATGGATGGAAAGCTTGAATGAAGCCATGTTCGGTTGATTTGCCCATCATGCGAGTTCAACCTCACCTGTGTTGGACCTGGGACAATTAACTAACGAATAAGTTCAATCATTAGACTTTGGTTGGAGAGTGCACTTCTTAGGTGCTACATATGTACTAACGTACTCCAAAGAAAGGTTATTATATATGCTACTACGAGTCCTACTTACTTTTCCTTTTATAGTATAGTTACTTCAAATAAAAATTTATTGTATAACTTTTTTTTGAATGTTTTTCATAGTTAAAGCGCAATTACTTTTATAAAAAATAATATAAACACAGAACCAACATCCCAATTAACCCATATGACCATATCCCATGCCCCCAAAATGATTCTAACGACAATTGAACTCTTGCCATGGGGGCGCGTTAGGATTTGTAGGAGGAGCCAACAAACAAAGCGTATATATATTCCCCGAAAGTGAAGTAAACGTGGAAAGTGCTAACCAATACACATGGCAAAAATGACTCAATCCGTACAAAAAAACAACCCAATTGAAAATGACATGACTTGACTCGAGATAAAATGTAGCTGAAATTGATAGTCCCCTGATTAAGCTACTCCACAATGGTTGCAAAAGATATTATACTCAATCTTACTCGACCCGTATTTGACACAAAAATATTCTCACTCTATTTTATCAAAATTCAAATAAAATTTACCTGAATCCGAACCAAACCTTGATCCCGATTCAAATAACTTGATTGTCAATTGCCACCTCTACAAGAATAGTGGGTATAGTGACAAAGTGAGCAACGACCAAACAGTTATGTCAATCAAGGGGCATTATCGCAAATGAGGAAAATTATATACAATAAAATGTTACGTAGATATAATGAAAATTTAATAAAATAATGGACTTTTGTTAGAAATGACCTTTTATAAGCGATTTTCTGTGAGAAAGGACATTTTATAAGAAAAGTTGTAGTTTAATTGGGACCTTAATTGTAATTTTTTTTGGTTGACTATGACCTTTGGCCGGATTATGGGAGTTGACCCAACTTTCAGGCGTTGAGTGTGACACGTGTTAACCGGTAAATGACACGTGGCAATTATAATGGTAAATATTTTTTAAAAAAATATAAAAAATTCTCATTTCCCTATAAAAGACTAACTGTTTAATTAAACCCAAAAAAAATCGCATTCCATTTTCTCTCTCCTCTGCGCAACTCCATAGCAAGGAGCAGAGGAAGATTCAACCCCGAGCAAAGTAGTTCGTCGCTTCAATTTGCTGCCACGAATTGTGATTAATACCCACACGAATCAGGTATTATGTTTTTTCCTCTCAAATTTCTCCTCAATTTTTCTAATTTGGTATCAAAATAATTAGGGTTTTTCGATTGATGATGAACACGAATTGAGGATTTTCTAATTCGTAGTGTTTGTGTGGTTTAGAATGTCATTGTCTCATCATCGTAGTGGAGGGCTCACCAAATTTATCTACTGGAGCTTCAGTAGCGAGTGGAAGTAAAGGCGGCAACAGTTCTACCAAAGGTTGTGCCACCGTGGTACTGCAGCAGCAACAAACATATATACAAAACGAATTAGGGCAAGAAGAAAAGTAGAATCTTCCATTTTTCTATAGTTTCAGTATAAAACTTGCAATCGCTTCTTTAACCATGCCTTCCATTTTTGGAGAACCAACGTGCCACAACAAAGGCAGTATCCTCAGCTGACCTCTGAGAAAATGACAGGGGTGAGAGAAATGGTTACATTTGCCCAATTTGCTGAAGTTATTGAGAAATTGATGATGGTTCAACTTCCCAACATTAATGGTGATTGAAGAAGCTAAAGAGTAGAGGAGCGATAAAAAATTGTCGTGTTTTTTTTTTGGGGTTAATATGGAGTCAGTTGGTCATTTGGAGAGTAATGGGATTTATTTTTTAATTTTTTTAACCCATTATAATTGCCACGTGTCAGTTACCGGTTGACACGTGTCACAATCAACGCCTGAAAGTTGGGCCAACTCCCATAATCCGGCCAAAGGTATTAGTCAACAAAAAATATTTACAATTAAGATCCCAAACAACAACTTTTCTTATAAAATGTCATTTCTCACAAAAAAAAAACGCTTGTAAAAAGTTCTTTCTAACAAAAAGTCCTAAAATAATAATAATTGTAAACGATTGTATAGGTACGTAGTACTTCCTCCGTTCCAAATTAATTGTTACACTTTCTTTTTTCGTCCGTCCTAGATACTTACACTTCTAAATTATGAATGACCCCACAATTATTATATTGTCTCTCTTTTCCCACTAACTTTTTTTTGTCCCCACACCCTCTCATTCAATTAAAAAAAATACCACAACAACTCCTATCCCATTATTTTTTCAATAAAATAACAATTGATAACCAAATAATCACTTATCACCTAAAACTTTGTGCAAATGAAGTGTAACAAGTAATTTGAGACGGAGCGAGTAATATTTTAGAGTTGTACCGAGTATATTAGTTCGATTTATTTACAATTATTATGCCAAAGAAAGGAGATTAGCAGCAATTGGTCGTGGCAAAGTAGGGTTCTTATTAGGAGAAGCTGAAGCAGGGAAAACCAAACGAGAAAAAGGAAAAAGAAAAGAGGGGAACTTTGAACAGAAAAAGCAAAGCAAGAAACATTTCTAGGGCTTTCGACTTCACTCTAACCTGCTGCTATTCCATAAACCACTCTCTCACTTGCAACACTCTTCTGATTGAACCTCTACTTTCTCTCTCCTCTTTCAAAAATGGGGTTCAATATGCAGCCATATGGTATACAGTCGATGCTTAAGGAAGGCCATCGCCATCTTTCTGGGCTCGAAGAAGCCGTCCTTAAAAATATCGAGGCCTGCAAAGAACTCTCCGATATCACTCGCACTTCTCTGGGACCCAATGGTATTTCTCTTTCTCTCTCTTACAGATCACAGATTTTCTGGGTTTGTTCTGCTTCTATTTGAACTGGGTTGTTGTTTATTTTGTAAAGTTTGGGGCATTCATTTTTTAATTTACCTTTTCTCTTTGTTTTGTTCGGTTGAATTGGATGAAACCCGTATAATTTATGGTGCTTTTGAATGATTTTTCAATTGCTTTTTATGTTTCTGGGTTTTGTTGTGTTTCTAGGAAGGTTTAGGTTTCAGGGTTTTAATGGGTTGGTTTGAATTGTTGAAATGTAATTGCTTTTGGGAAAGATTTGAATTCAGGTTATTTATTTTGCATTTTGTATTTGTTTAGGATCTTTTACTTTAGCATAAAGTATTTGATACTTTAAAAACCGAGCATCATATAATGTTGACGCTATCATTTAAATTTAGATTCTAAGATCCAAAATGGACTATACCCCCAAAATCAACTGCGGTGTATTCCTGGATCCATTCTATGGTTGGTCCTTGAGAAAGGATCTCACTGGCATGGATGAGGGACACACGATTTGAAGCTCATAAAGTAGCTTTAAGGGTTGCTAAATTGTTACTTTGGCCTCATTGAGGAACCTGATGTGGCTTACGTTCGGTAATACTCAAAATTAGATATGTGAGATGTTCTTATATGATGTGTAGGAAGGAACAAGTTGGTCATTAACCATTTGGATAAGCTATTTATTACAAACGATGCTGGTACTATTGTGAGTGAGCTCGAGATTCAGCATCCTGCTGCTAAAATCTTGGTTTTAGCTGGTAAGGCTCAGCAAGAGGAGATTGGTGATGGAGCAAACTTGACAATCTCTTTTGCGGGAGAACTTCTCCGTGGTGCGGAAGAGCTAATAAGAATGGGGTTGCACCCAAGTGAAATTATCATAGGATATACCAAAGGAATCAACGAGGTTAGTCATATCTATCTGTGCTTGTTATGTTTAGTTGTTTAACTGGTTTAACGAGACATGCTTAATGAATTATTCTCGTTATCTATGTTTATAATACTTCCTTTAGGCAATTAAGATTTTGGGTGAGTTGGTCGAGGAAGGTTCTGACAAGATGGACGTTAGGAACAAGGATGAAGTTATATCTCGGATGAAAGCTGCTGTTGCAAGCAAGCAATTCGGTCAGGAAGATATGTTGTGCAACCTTATTGCAGATGTAAATGGCCTTTGCTCATCAATTTTCTTAATATCAGTTTCCTTAAAAGTACTGGTTGTCATAATTTTTTTAACGTGCTTCAACTATCTCTGTTCCATAGGCGTGCATCCAAGTGTGTCCAAAGAACCCTGTAACCTACAATGTAGATAATGTCCGTGTTGCAAAACTTGTGGGAGGAGGTTTGCACAATTCTACTGTTGTTCGAGGCATGGTTTTGAAGAGTGATGCTGTTGGCTCCATAAAGCGAGTGGATAAATCCAAGGCAAGTGATTCTTATTGTCTCGATTATCTTTTCACGAGGTGGTATTGTGACTTGATTTGGCCTTTCTGTTTACTGTTTAGATGGTCTCTTTTGCCATCATACTTGCCGAGAGGGAGTATTTAGCTCTATACTTTTCTGGTGTTTTTAAAAATTATCATATGCTATTGTGCTACTTTTTCTTTTCAGGTTTTACTTTGTTATTTCCCCATCAAAGTTCAAGGAGGATTAAGATGCCATCCTGGATAATATTAATCTGTCTCCTGCTAGTAACATTTTCTCTTATGGACTAGTTTTCTTATGTGCTAATATTTTTTGCTTCCTCTGTTCCTTAAATATTGCACCATGGTTGACTTTACTCTATCCAACACATGACTTTACCTCTTAATATCTCGAGTTATGTATAAGTAAAAATTATAAAATTTGATTTATAGAAAATATATTTCGATACGAATTTAACAAGATCCACATGACTACAATTTATCTTACGTACGAATCACAAAAGATGACCAAAGGTCTAGTGTGAATAGTATTAAAAACCAAATTGTGCAATGTTTAAGGAACGGATAAAGTAATTGCTGCTTGTCTTTAGACTTGGTTAGTTCCATAGTGGTTAGTGGTGCCATATGGTAAATGGTTATTCTCAGATAGTGACTTGGAAGTGTGTGGAGGGGGGGGGGGGTTGTTCAAAGGTCAAAGTGGTGCGGCTTAGATATATGCCTAGGTACTATCGGATTAGCAAGGATGTTGATTATGTTAAAGATCTGCAGAGAAGAGCTTAGACTTAAGAAGAATGTTAAAAAAAGACATGGGGGGAGGGGTACTTGACTGATGTAAAGCTCAATAAGGACATGCCCCTTCATTGTGCTAACTCTAGAGGGTAAAACCCAATAGGAGATCCCTCCTCTTGTTTTGTTAGTTTTTGTTGGTATTTCTAATCTCCCTTATCATCCCTGGGTGTGTATCTCTTTTAACTTTGATCCCTTTTAATTTGATATGATAGTTAGATTTTATTTTAGCTTTACATCGTCTGGATAAGAGGAAAGGGAGGGGAACACGTTCCCTTGTTTGGATAAGGGGGTGAGGTAAGAAAGGGGAGAGAGGGGAAGATTCATTTTCCCCTCCAAAAGTACAGAGATTTGCAGGGGGGGGGGGGGGAATGGAGCTTCCCCATCCCTTTCTTTCCTCTCCCCCTCCTTTTCCTTCTGTCTTGCTATTGAAACAAAGTGTTAAGGTTGTCTTGTAAACGCTTTACTTCTAGATCTGCTACTTTCACTACTATTAATTTTTTTTTTACTCTGTTTGACCAGCACTTTGTGGTTGAATGTACTTTCTTTCGCTAATTTCTCTAATTTGGAATTTGTTTGTTTGTTACTTTCTCGAGCCTTTTCTGCTGTGTATTGACTAGTTATGAGAAAGTATATTTACCCCACTTATCTTTTGTGATTTCAAGACTAATATAATGGTCTAAAGAGCTTTCACGAACTGTTCTGCACGTCTGTGTGCAATTTTCCGTTCCGTATCAGAAGCTCCTTGCATGTGTTGATTGTCTGATTGTGCATTTTCAGGTTGCTGTGTTTGTACAAGGTGTTGATACTTCAGCTACTGAAACAAAAGGAACTGTTCTTATTCACAGTGCTGACCAGGTATCCTTGTAATTTATAGCTTACTTGGTTGATTTGATGAAAATATATTGAAAATACATATGCTGATTGGACTCTTCATTTTATGCCGAATGCCCATTTTAGGTTGGTACTCCGACATGGGTATTAGCCTGGTAGCTTCCTTTTTCATGATTTAGCTTAGTCTGTACACACATGTGGAATGGGCATTCATAGCCAAGTCTGAGTAACACAGACCAATTCAAACACTGTTCTCTAGCCGATGGTAGCTATTATCATTGTCTGCAATGGGCAATGTCAAATTAGAATGCAGTTGCTATAGTAAAACTTTTTCCGTACCTTACAGCTGGAGAATTATTCAAAAACTGAAGAAGCAAGAGTTGAGGAGCTCATTAAGGCCGTTGCGGAGTCTGGTGCCAACGTTATAGTGAGTGGTGGAGCTGTAGGAGACATGGCATTGCACTTCTGTGAGCGTTACAAGTATGTGTTGTCTGCCTCTAAACGATTATTATTCGTTATGTCTATTGTTTTCGCCACAAACTTGACAAAAACCTTATGGGTTGACTTGTGAGTTCCGGAAGATGTGTAAGCTTGTGAAAGAAGATTCATATGGGAGTTCAAATGCAACATATTCCATTTGTCTCTTGTTATGTACAAATATAAAGCTAACAACCATGGAGTACATAACACAATGTCTCGTATATGAAAACTAGATTTGATAGATGCCTTGATAATACAGTTCCATTTTCCGTCTCCATGAATTTGAAGCTTTGCTTGTCCCCCTTTTTTGGTCTTTTGTGAACTGGATTAGTTCTATAGGTATATGGGATAAGCAATTTGGAGTCCTGTTGCTAATACCTGATAGTTCTGTTTTGTTATAACAAGCTTCTATGTAAAGGATGGATAACTATCGTGACATAGTCACATTGTTGCTCCGTAGTTTGTTTCAAATTAATGTTTTCCTTGGGTGGATTTTTCTATATAGTCATTATTCTTTTTACTGAGTAGTTGGTGGGAGGGCATTATGATGTATGTGAATTGTGAAGTTATTTGTATGCTCTTTGCATGAAAATTCTGGTTGTGATAGTGTGATGGGGTTGATGCTTCATCTTAAGTAATATGGTTCTTATTTGATGTGTGAGATACAGAGTAAATGGTAAGATAAGTTGGTGATAAGATGTGTTGTCTAGTAGCGAAACCGGGAATGTTCAAATTCTTTTTGCATGCTGATTTTGGTTTTCATTGTTGTAGGCTCATGGTCCTCAAGATCAGCTCTAAGTTTGAGTTGCGAAGATTTTGTCGGACAACTGGGGCAATTGCCTTGGTAAGGAATCCGAAACATTGTGGACTCGGGGTTAGTCTTTAAGTTGTCCGTTTAGTTTCCCTGACTTATGTATGCTTTTAATCGGTGTGGCAGTTGAAGCTCAGCCAGCCTAACCCAGATGATTTGGGACATGTCGATTCCGTTTCTGTTGAGGAAATTGGTGGCACCAGGGTATGTGTGTTGATTAGCAGGGATACATCCGTTTGTGTCATAATTTGGTTTTGGCTTTTTTGTCTCTCATATGACTTCTCCAGATCCACGTCTTTGGTGTCTGCAATGAACTATTCTTATATTTTATTTTACATATATCACCCCGACAGGTTACTGTTGTAAGTAATGAAGAAGGTGGAAACTCTATAACGACAGTGGTGTTACGAGGAAGTACAGATAGTATATTGGATGATCTGGAAAGAGCAGTTGACGATGGAGTAAACACCTACAAGGTAACTTGTATGCACATTGTTTGCAGTCCAAATGACTATCAGAGTTCGTATATGATGTTGATATCTTGTTATGCTCTTTGCTTCCAGGCTATGTGCAAGGATAGCCGAACTGTCCCTGGTGCAGCAGCTACTGAGATTGAATTAGCAAGGAGACTGAAAGAGTTTTCTTTCAAAGAAACAGGGTAATTATGGTTATAGTACAGAGTCTTAACAACTAGACAGAGGGACAATATCGTGATTGGTTTTCTTTCCTGGTCCCGACTAAGCTGGTCATGTCATCGCTACTTTAGTTATTCTGTGGTGCTTCTTGCTGGCTCTGCTGCTCCCTTTCCTGCTTGCATTTTTGGTGTCTTTGTGCTGTGAGCCTGTGATGCATCAGATTACTTGTCATGTCTATTTTTGCAGAAGATAATTTTAATGTGTGTAATGTTCACTGCGATGTTCCTGGGTCATTCAGTAAGACTTCAATGCACCTATCATATACTCATGCTAATTGGATAGTATCTGTTTCTTTCTCCCATGGAAGATTTTAGTGCCGTGCATGAATTTTGCATGTCACATCACTGCACTTATTCTAGACTTAATTGCTCTTTATCATGTTAATGTACAGTGTTTGATTTGAACAATAATATCCCTGAAATACTAGAAGGGTTATGGCCTTATGGGTTATCTATTTCTTTCTCTTTATCAATGAAGGATTTGTGTATTGGTGCATGAAATTTGAATTGTCAGTTCTGTTACCTGTATTAAGTATTGGCTCGAATCTTAAAAGACAGTATGTGGAATTGGTTCTCCTGTCGCTTTTGGAGTTGCACCGTCATTGATCTAGTGGTCTGTGGACAGGTTTCTTGAGCTGCCTTTTTAGCTGATGGAAAGTATCCATTGCTTGTCTTCTTTTGTTCTTATTTGCCTGATATGTTCGTATTTAGATGCTTTTTCATCTGTCAAAGAATTCATTTTTTTACATGAAGTGAGCATTAATTTTAACACAAAGTTCTCTACTTTTAATTACTTCAGAAATAATTGGATCAATTGTTTGAATGTCTTCAATAAGCTCATTTCTTTAGTCATTTTCCGTCATATTGCTTCCAAGTTCTATCTTTTATGTCTTGCTTTAGGTCTCATGATTTGTACAATTTTATCGGCCCAATTGTCCTGAATAGATTATTAACCATCTCGCTGAACCATTCATGTTTACAGATTAGATCAGTATGCTATTGCAAAGTTTGCGGAGTGTTTTGAGATGGTCCCCAGAACTCTAGCAGAGAATGCTGGCCTTGATGCGATGCAAATCATCTCATCATTATACAGTGAACATTCATCTGGGAACACAAAAGTCGGCATTGACCTGGAGGAGGGTGCCTGCAAGGATGTTTCAACCTTGAGCATCTGGGACCTCTATGTCACCAAGTAAGATATTCTTTTTTCCTAGATTACTCATTTCATTGCGTCAAGGTTTCATGCCATATTTGTGTTTGGTATCTCACTTTAGATGAATATACCGTCTCAAGTAGTCAAGTGTCAGTTATACCTTCCATTGAGCTTGTATCCGAGTTAGACAATTGAGACTTAATTGACTACTCTCTATGCAGATTTTTTGCTCTTAAATATGCTGCTGATGCTGTCTGCACTGTTCTACGAGTTGATCAGGTAAATTATGAGCTGGTTTTGTAGCTTGAAATGGATAATGATGTTAGTAAGAGATCGGTTGTCTAGTATCTGCCAACATGTGATCCAAACATCCATTGGTTGAGGGAAAAATATTCAAAGATCCTTCTTCCTCTGTTCCTCTGTTAAGCACAGCATGAGGGGGTCAACTCAATTCTCGAATGTTCCACTTGTAGTTTGGGGTTCTACCTTTATATATCACCATAACTCTCGCTCTCTCTCTCACAAACACACTACACTTGAGGCTAATTAGTTTTCTTTTTTATGGGGAATTCACCGGTTTCGTATGCATTACTCTGGGTTGTTTTTACCCTTAGTTTGGACCAAAGGAATATTTTTTTTATATCTTCCATCACCGCACTCCAAAATTCTGGGATCTGTCCCTGCTCATGGGGCTGTGTTGTCATGTAATAGGTTTCTTCAACATTGACCTGTGGTGCATAACCTTTAGCCTCTGCCTTCTGAGATGACGGTGAGAATGAGATAACTGAAGTTTTAAGCTCTAATAATCTGGACAGACTGGGATATTATGGGTAGGAGACTGAAGAGTTGGGGTGCCCTTCCTTTTAAGCAAGATACTGATTAGTGAGAAAAAATAATTCAAATCGTCTCATGGGAGATCAGGTAGAGGAAAGACAGTAAATGTCCATGCTTCCTCCACCGTCACCCAAGGTACAATTGTTTCCCTGTGGTTTCCCTTACCCCCTTCCTGGACAGAGGATGCCTTGCCCTATAAAAAAGGGATCCTATTCGTTAATGGTAAATAATACATCAATCCTTGTTCAGAATCCATTGATATATGATCTTTTCTTGCTCTTCTGTATTCTCCTATTAATTTTGAATTTATCAGTAATTAGTTTACTTATACCGGTAACTTTTGCTCTCTAGATAATTATGTCAAAACAAGCTGGTGGACCCAGGAGAGATGCTGCTGCTGCTGCAGGCGCTGGAATGGACGAGGACTGAGTGCTGAGTGCTGTGCATCAAAAGCTTTATTTTTTCTTTTCTTTTTTGAAGTGTTTAGTTTATAATTTTGTTAGTTCGTCTAACAACCGTTTCCTGGTTGCTTTATATGCCTATTATTCTCTTACTTTTGGTGGTTTGAAACACAAATTTTTGTTGTGGTAAATGGTATTGTTGAAGGGTATAGCCATAAGAAAAGTAGTAGAAGAGAAAAAAACGCACTAGTTGACTAGTTGTAGAAGTTCCAATACGGAGTAGTTTTATATCAATTGCTTGTTTATGGGGAAGAAACGTATTGATTCAACTTGAATTCTATGGTTACTTGTACAGCAAGGGCTGGGGCATTGTCCTAATAACCCTGCTGTGGGAGGTTCTTTAAAGGGTCATTTGGCGTATTTTCCAGGGACATGTATATCCATAAAGTGGAGTTGTGGTGTCTGTAATTAAGTTAGTTGTGATGATAGATAACTCGACCCGCTTATAAAACACGAATGTAAATTAGGAGCAATTGATCGGAAATTTTGTTCTGAGTGAAGAGTTGTCGGACACTGGAAGTTGTCAAGGACTATGGATAACATGTTATATAAGCTCAATACGAGTTGTAGATGTGTTAAGCAAATGTTGGGGTGGACTGTGGGAGCAAGCTAACAAACAATCCAATACAGAGTCCAATTTGTTTAGCTAACTTATCTTTAGTTTAAGCCATATAATTATTCTCCCACAATTTATGACTGAAGTGCGCCCAAGTCTTATCCATAAACAACATAACAATTCATCCTAACATAATTTAAAAAGTGAACATGTAAATCATCTTTCTACGATATAACAAGTCATCCGTAACCAATATAAAAAGTGTTTCAAAATTTCATTTTTAACTTTTTTTAAAAGGGAAAGGTACACGCAAGTTAGGATAGTCTTCTCTCGATGTTGTACCCTAACTTATCTAAAATGTAAGGGTAAATATCTTAATGTATCTGAATTAGATTACCTAAGAAGGTAACATAATCAGCTTTCAGATACACATAACGTGAAGCAACTTTTTCAAGGTGAGTCAAGAACTTATTTTTGTATTTGCAGAAATGTCAATGCTTAAGGTACGTTTTAAGACGAGATAATTTTTGCATGATGCAATAGAATCTAGATTCAGAGTGTTTGTGATTCCAGTTTTTGGTAACTAATTTTCTGCTTGTCCAATGGAGACTTATATTTGGCTATTTGCCACTAGGCAGTCATTTTGGTTTATCACAAGGCTTACAAAATATGAAGCCAAAAGAAGGGTGTGTGGTGTGTCCCACTCCCACATATGAGAAACTCCCATTTGACAAAAAAAAAAAAGAGGATGAGTAACTTCTATCTAACCTCATCATCTACGGCCACTGATACCTTCTATGGCCTCTCTACTACCATTCTCCCTCCTCAAACCCACTACAATCTGCAAAGCCTCATCAACCGCCGCACCACCGGCTGCTCTCGTTGAGTCTCTCAACGACCAGTTTGCAAGAAAAGGCATAAACTTTTTGGAATCAACTGATACAAGTACAAATATCAGCAGTCCCATTGTTGAGCTTAGTGTTAGAAATGGAAGCTCATTAAAGCTGCAACTATCCAATGCTCATGTTACCTCATATAAGCCTAAAGTATACTGGAAAGACGACGGTTTTGAAGAGGTTTTATACACACTTCCACTATCCAAAGGTGGAATTGGCTTAGTGCTTAATGATGTGACTCAACCTGTTACAACAACTAAGAAACCTGATCCTTTCAGAAGGTCTGAACCTGCTGCTGCTGCTGCCGCTAAAGGGTCACTGCTTGCAGGAGCTGAATGGTCTGTCAGAGATGTTGATTCTGATTCTTTTGATGCTGTCCAGGTATATATGATTGTAAAACGAGTGTCTCAATTTGTTTATCTTCTTGTCAACAGCATTTGTCTGATAATTCATCAATATTTGTTTGGAAATATTGCTATCTTCAAATATAATGCTACTTTGAAATTCCATTATTTAACAAGCACTAGTTTACAAATCTCTGTAATCATATCAGGATCCCTCAATGGTGTATCCATTATCGATGATAAACCAAAAGGTCTTGCACGCATAAGGTGTACAATAAATTTATTAACTTCTACCTTTTTTTTTATTATGAAAAAAGAAATTGATGATTTTGAAGGAATGGTTTTTATTCGATAACTTTTACATTATATCGGGACAATGAAGGAAGTTTTACAATATTTATTTTAAATAAGAATTTGTGTGGACATAAACTCCAAAACAGAACAAAGGTTCCTAAGCTATCAGTAGCTATGAGAACATTTGATTTCTGCTAGATTTTATAAAGAAGTTCCATTTTTCACATAATCTTCTTCTGTCAGGTTGAATTGAGTTGCACCAGTGGAAGTCTTGAAATAACATATGTAGTATCATTGTATCCTGAAAGTATGGCATCAGCAGTTCTTGTGAAAAACAATGGGAACAAGGCGATAGGTCTTACAAGTGCAATACTGAGCCATATCCAATTCAAAAAACGTTCAGGCTCGGGAATACAAGGACTGCAAGGTTGCTCTTATTGTTCCCACCCTCCTTTATCTTCACCCTTTGAAATTGTTTCTCCGGCTGAGGCCATGAAAGCTGAGGACCCCGGCATGTTCTCATTCAGTTCTGAATCTCCTAGCAAGCTTGGTGAATGGACTACGCAAGAAGTGCCTATTACCATTTTGAAAAATAAGTTGAGCAGGGTTTATACAGCTCCTCCTTCAGAGAGATCAAAGAAATTCTACAGAACAACACCATCAAAATATGAGACGGTTGATCAGGTAATAACAATAACAATAACAAATCAATGCATTCTGTTTTATACTTGATTCTTATGTGTTTGTATTGTTCCAGGGAAGGGAGCTTGTGTTTCGGGTGATAAGAATGGGTTATGATGACATATTGGTGTCAAGTCCTGGATCTTTATCAGAAAAATATGGCAGGGATTACTTCATCTGCACTGGCCCTGCTTCAATCTTGGTACCAGTCACTGTCAACCCAGGAGAGGAGTGGAGAGGGGCGCAGGTTATCGAGCATGATAATCTTACATAACTTATAATTACGTACATCCCACTGTAATTAAAGATGTGTCATTGTAACACCATTTATCACGTTCAACATATACTGGCTTCATAAATCATTTATCCATGTGACTTTGTGGAAGCTTAACTGTTACATTACATATGTAGGTTGAGCAATTTGGAGAAATTACCAGGAAAGTTGGCTTATGGGAAAGTAATCACATAACTAGAGTTACTACACTTATGGCCTTATCCTTGCAATTGAAGGATAAGGGTAGTAACTCTAGTAAGGATGCGTAATCATACCTCTCATAAGTTCTAATAAGTTCCAATAAGGGATAGTTATGATAAGTTCCTATAAGTTTAGGTAAGCCATTTTACGTAAAAAGTAATACGAGAAATTTTACTTTGCCTCTAAATTTTTCCATATTCAGCGATAAGAAATAAATATATTAAGCTATTTTTTTTTTTTGAAAGATAAAACAAAAGTTAGGGTAGTCTTCTCTCAAGGCAGTACCCTAACTTATCAAAAGATATAAAATAAGAAAATTTACTATGTAAATATATTAAGCTAATTGTTATGAGTGGACAAATATCAACAGAAAACATGCATGTCTCCTTCTCCTTGGTATCAAGGATAAGTGGGCCCTCTTCTATCTTCTATCTTCTATCTCTTTCTCTTGCACTCGATTCTCTTTCCACTATGAACACCCTATTCTGATGGAAACCCAGAAAAAATGTCTTGCAATTTTCTTTTATCATTAAATACATGTACATTAACCACCACAAAATCCATAAACTCATTTCCTCCTGGCGTTTTATCTACTTCATCGCGGTATATTACCTTGAACAAGAACAAAAGAGACTTTGTATCAGCAATATCAGTGACTTCTCCTTCTGTTTCCTACCCAGAACCTCCCTTGAATGTGGAATACTTGGAGAGTGAATTTGGCAACAATGGAGTTTCATTCACCAAGCTTGGAAGCAACAGCTATGTAATCAAGATACTTTTGGAAAACGGAAGTGCAGCCAGTGTTTTAATGCCAAGTGGTCTGATCACATCCTATAAGCCTAAGATGTGGCATGGAAGCTCCATTGAGGTTTTGCATACCTCGGTCACGGAGAGAGGGAGTACTTATGGTTATGATGGTGGTGTTCATACCATTCAAGGTGGTGTATCTTTGGCATTGGATTGTGTTGGTGAGAATGACTTTTCATGGTCTCCTGTTAGTTGGCTTCTTACTGATGTTAAAGGAAGCTCTGAAGATTCCATTCAGGTTTGCTTCACACATTTCTACTCTGAAACATTTAAATACTAATTTAATTGTTTGTCTGACAGCATTCTTGTATAATTGCATATTATAAAATGCAGGTAGAAATAATAAGCAGAGAGATGGGGAAAATGGTAGAAGTGAAACACAACATAACTCTGAAAGACGATACCTTGAGTTCAGAGGTTAGTGTTTCAAACTCGAGATCTTCAAATCTCGAGTTAACAGGTTCTATTCTAAGCCATCTGAATGTGAGCACACCAGAGGCCACTTATGCATATGGATTAGAGAGATCAAATTTTGTCAGCAAGCTACCCCTCATTTCAGACTTCTCTATTATGCCTCCCAACTTACCAAAGAACAAAGAGACTAGTTCTAGTCAGTCATGGCCTCTATCGTCACTCAAGGGGCTGTTTACTGCGAAAAGGGATGTCAAAGAAACAAACGAACAAACAGAAGGTGAAGAGGAAGACAATTATAAACATTTATATGGAAAAATGAGCAGGATATACACAAGTGCTCCTCGAAACTTCACAATTATAGACAGGGTTTGTCACTATATCTTATTATTACTCCTAAAACTTGTTTGAAAAAAATATATGGAGAGAAGTAAAGATGGTTTATTGGACTAATTTGTTCGAATTTGTTTTCTAATAGGGTAAAAGAAATTCAGTTATTGTAGGAAGGAGAGGCTTTGAAGAGCTATACCTGTATAGTCCTGGATCAAGTCATGAAAACTACGGCAAGTATGCTTACATATGTGTTGGACAATCAGCTATTCTCAAACCTGTAAGGTTAGGTCCTCAGCAAACGTGGACTGGAGAGCAGCAGTTACACAATCCAAATCTTTAAATTTTTCTAGCTTAACACTTCCATCTTGTAAAAACAATCCAATCAGCAACATATAAGAATATCAACTAAATGAATCTGTTTCTGAACTTGCTGTGTCCATGTCAATATGTACTCAGATACTTTGTTAGGTCTGCATTTGACGCTCTCTCAAGGTTATCTTCTCCCTCATTTGACGGTCAGGTTTTTGTATAAATTCCAAATATGCTATGATGAATACTATTTTCGAGCATCTTGAAATGGTAGATTGGGCAAGATCACCCAAGAGATAAAAGAGATACAGGAATGATCACAAAAAAATTGGTATCACCAAGACTTTTGGATCCATCTTCTCCTCTGTCTTTCCACCTCTTTACTCTCAGGCTCTCACTAAATTTGGGACTTCTTTTTACTGATGACCAAATCCCGTGGTCTTTAAACAATAACTAGACAAAGCATATTAGGGTTGGTTCAACATTTCCCCTGCGATTTTCTTTCCATACAGCATTATGAATGGAATATAAGATAATTTTTTTCCTACCAGAAGAATACATGATATTCCCAAAAGAGATCTACTTGAAGTTTTAGAAAGTGAAACAAATAGTCATTTGTACAGATACAATACATCTTAACAGACTAATACATGGTAGGTCTCTTTTGCTGAAAATGTTGATTCTCCATGACAACTAATTATGCTAAAATCGAATAAAAAAAAAGAAGCTAAGTTGGAACCATGTTAAGAATTTCATCCTGCTCACCTAGGAACAAAACTGATGCAAAACCTACAGAAAGCACCAGTAAGATGAACGACAACAAAGTGGAAATCTTCCGCCCAGAAATTTTCACTATCTTCTCAGTTGTACTTTGATCTTTATGGAACATTTTGAGAGAGACATCACCATTAGCGATGCCCAAAACATCTTCAGTTGATGAGACTGATTCTGAGTTAGAATCACATTGAGGATTTTCACATCCATCTGTTACATAGCCAGTGCCATCTTGAGGCATATGCTTATTTAAACAGCCATCTTGGTTGTACTTGATCACAGGGCTCCATTCATATTTGGCTGAATATTGTCTTCTTGATTGATTGTCAAAGTAGACCGAGTTCTCATCATCATCCTGAAGGGAGCGAACAAGCTTCCTCGGAGTAGTAAAAATCTTAACACTATCGAGATTTATCTGAGAACGTGTCTTCTGAAAGTACCAAAACAGGAAGAGTTTAGGGAGAATTTGAAAAGTTAGCTTAGCAAAATCCAAGCAACATAGATGAAGGCCTTAAGAAATTCTTCATTAATCAGGGAGTTAAAATTCAATGTATCACTACAATATGGTTCATTAATTCATTATCATCCCAAATTCCCAATACCCCTAAGGCTAAGTCATAGGAAGATTATATGGCATATGAATTCAGAACTATAGACTCACTCAAAAAAGTAAATCAATAACAAAGATTCTCACTCCTTGATAATAGATTGGTACAGCTATAGCCGAATATTATATTGCTACAGCTCACCACAGGTCATGTTACTTATCGCATAAAGAATGGACTATTAAACACAGTCAAGCAATGAAGCAACTTAACACAGATTAACACAACAGCAAATTATACATGTTTGGTAAAATAAATGGCATATTTCTAGGCACATATGAACTTTTATGTCAAGTTTAAATCCCTAAACTGTTAATAAGTAGTTGATCAGGGAATTGAGAAGCCGGAGTTTAAGCTGCTATATAATACAGTGCTGTACAATAAGACTAGAGATCACAGTAAATAATGTTCTGTACCTGTGGACTGGGAGTTTGGCTTCTCATTGCTCCATTTGATGGACTTTGAGGTCGGCTTCTCAGAAATCTGTTTGCTGGAGTTTGAGCTCGCCTTCTGAATGCCCCATTTGATGGACTTTGAGGCCGGCTTCTCAGTGATCCATTTGCTGGACTTCCAGGATTAAACCCTGGAAATCCAGTAGCATAACTTCTCCTACTATCGGAACCTTCATCTTGTTCTAAGGATGCATGAGACCTGAAGCTTTCACGCGCAACTTCTGAGAAAAGCCCGTCCTTTAGAGATACATTAACGTATCCGTTTTTCGGATTCCAGAGCTTCCTATTGAGACTTTTCCTAGTATGATCCCCATTGCACGAAGCTTGACTCATAGAGATTGGTGAGTCCATGAAAGACTCAGAAAATGAATCAAGGGTTTGTGATTCAGGTGACACAGATAAAGGTGACTGACTTCCAGGACTTGATAACTGTCTCCTAAGGCTATTACTACTCTTACTGAAGTTGGAACCAGTCATTGAAACCTCGTCACAACTTATCTTTGACCCTTTCTCTACTAGTAATCTTTTAGCAGTCTGTAATGCTTCAAATGCAGCTCCCTTGACAAATGGCATCTGATCAGATTGGCAGTTCTCCATCTCCTCAATTATGGAGTCTAGCTCCGAAATAATACTCCTGATATCCAACCACTTCATCAAAGAATGCACCATCTGAATAGATGTTAGACGTTTCTGTGAATTATTCTCAGCCAGGCCACAATTCAGGATATTCAACCCAGCCCTTATCAACAACCGAGCATAAGCCTCAACGACAAGACAATTGCGCTTGGCTAACGACATGACCAACCCCATATGAGAATTTGTCTGAGTTGACTTATCTTCCAAAGCACCAGCAAGCTTTAAGCAAACTTCATTCACCATTTCATCTGAAGCAAACCTCCAATTATCACAATCTACAAGGGCTTTCAAACAAAGGGCAGCACCACAAGACAGACTCTCTTGGGAACCTAATAAAGCATCAGTAAGAGGCTTGCAAAGCAAATGGATTAACCGCCTTTTCTTGTCTTCAGGTGTAGTGGGCTCAATCCCATACCTAGCAATAGCAGGAACCACCTTAGAGCATGCCTGCTGAAGAGGAAATGATCCTCCACTAGTAGTCAAAGTCTTAATAATAGAAGACATTATATTATCAAGTTGAGGCACAATGTTAGGCCCGTGTACTCTAGCAAGAACTTCATAGATGGAAATGGTGTATTCCCCCGGAGACGAACCAGCATCTTTCGTCTCTGAAACCTGAGCAAGAAACAGCGGAATTGCTTTCGAATCCATGTCTTTCACAAACAATTTCAGTGCTTTCATTGCAGATCTCCTACTGTCTGCATCTTTTTCCAATTTCGCTAATTCTTGACGCAATGCAGGACTCAAATTCCTACCCATTGGTAACCTGTCCCGATGTTATACATTCAATGAATAGAAAACAAGTCAGAAAAACCACACCACCAAAAACTTCAATGCATTACAACATTTCAAATCCCCATTTCACATTTTCATAACAAAGGAAAAAACCAAATCAATTTTACTTTTAGAGAACCAAAAATTGAAGAAATAGAAACGCAAAGGATTAAACTTTATAATAAGAAACACAAATTAGCCACTTCAGTATTACTTAATTAAAGAAAAACCCATATCGATTACACTATAAAAACCAAAAAAATTGAAAGCAGAAAAAGAGATGAGTGAACTTTAACAAGAACTCGTATTCTCCTACTTGTGAATACACTATTTGCTAAAATATTAACAACCCAACAAACTTTAACACTTTTTCTGAAGAACCCAAATAAAATTCACCTTAAAATCCCCAAAACTTGACCCAAATCAAATAAATAAAACAAGTAAAATAGACTTTTACAAGCTAAAAAGAGCAAAAGGAGAATGAAATACCTGGGTCAATGCAGATTCTTAGTGTTGAAAAATAGAGGGGTCCTCCTTAATTATTCACTTAAAAATTCAAATGGTGAAGTTCTTTAATTTGAAAAAAAAGAGGGGGGAGATTAAGAAAGATATTCCCTTTAGAGAGAGAAATGAATGAAACAAAATAAGGAAAGAAATCAAGAAATGTGGAGAAAGCAGCTGTAATGCATAAACATTGGGGTTTTAATACGAAGTATCTTTTAGGGTTTTTGTAATTATTACAGCATTTAAGTATTGTTGTACTGTATGATCCAATTTTTAAAGAATTTTTTGATTTTATTAATGATTTTAGATTTGGTTTGTTTGAATTTTGGGATGAAATGCGCGCATTGTGTGTTTGTGACGTTTGGTTAAAGAAGAAAAAGACAGAGGGTTTGAATCTGTTGGGGAAACGGGAATACCCTTCAATTTAAATCTTTTTTTAAAATTCCGCCGCTGTCCTTTTCTCTCTCTTCGGCTCCTATGTGTCCACATCTTCCTTCAAATATTCAACTACTAGTCCTATATGCACGCGGTCCGTGTGAATTCTATATAATGGAGTAATAAAAATGTCAGTGGCTATTGCGAGGCTTGTAAAACCTCAATCAAGCTTTCTCATTCACTCCCTCCAAAAACCATTATCCGTCATTTACAAAATTCAAAATATGATAAAAACAAAGTTAACCGTAGGAAACAACTCACTTCCACTCCCTTATTTAACCAACAATAAAAAATAATTAAATACCCTATTTCCCCTCTACCCGCCTCCACCAATCCATCACTCCTTCTGATTAGTTCCCTGGGCCCTTCTCTAATTGTTCTCCAAACATTGAAGGTTAAAAACTTAAAAGATAATCCGGAATCAAGAGTCGTGAAACAAGGTAACTCGGTGATTGAGGTTGTATTGTTTTGCTTCGTCATCGACGATCCTATTGTTTTGTCAGTTTTATCTCTTTCTCTTTCTCTTTTCGTTTTTTTTTTTTTGAGACAATTAATTTGATTTTCTTCGTGGATTTGATAATTGCGGTGTGACTTACTGACTTGGTTGACTCTTTGAAACATATTTTGTGTGAAGTTGATGGAAATGGAGTCGGAAATTTTAACCTATTTTGGTGATTTTCATTTAACAATACACTCTGTACTTAATTGAAATAGTTCTATTTTTTCTCTAATGTCATCCTGCTTTCTTATCTCACTTCTCTCTTATCTCCTCTCCAGTTGATTATTGTAGATAAAATGGTTGGAGTCAAAGAATCTCATTTCCCAAAAACCTTGATGTAAGTAGTCTATTTTAAAATTCTATAGTTTTTCATATTCTTATTTTTGTATTTGAATCTAATTTAATTGTAAAAAGAAGAAATAATAAATTGTACAGAGTAAACCATTCTTGATAAATTTCTTCTTTGTTATCTTTTGTGCTTTTGCAGACTCGTCACATATTCACAGGCTAAGAAGAAGAGATGCTAAAGATGTTTTCCGCATTCAAATTATATTTGGATTTTAGGATTAGTTTTTGTTAATTATATTTTTCAGCATTTGAGTAGGACTTTGTTGGGTTCAGTTTTTTTTTTTTTTTTGGATTAATTAGTAGCAGACTATTGTTTGAATTAGGATACCTTATTTTTTCCACCGATAATTTATGGATTTTGTAGTATATACCTATTAGATTATATTCCATGCACGCACGGATATTCGAAAGTCATTCCATTTTTTTTATAAAATATTGAATTGGAATATTTTATCCTTTAAAGCTAATGTCTAATTAATAAAGCTTGAACATATTCATTTAATCATCTACTAATCAATTTTCGTCATACTACATATTATATATTTTTATGTTTAATATGATAATTTGACCAACATATATATTTGATATGGTTAATAGGTTAATTTAACCAAAATCTTAAGTTACTGAGTAATATATTTTATTATTGATATGATGACTTAACTAAAATATTACCAAAATCATCTAATGCTGTCATATTCTATAATCCTATTTTTCTTTCCATACATAAACAATTTGTACAAATAGAGAGAAAATAAAATTAAATAAAGTAGATTTTTTTTTAGGAAAGTGATTTTTCGCGGGAACATTTTGCACCAGAAAATGACATGTGTCATTCTTGGTGTTTGTTTTATTATAATGTGTGTACGGAGTAATAAATTGTTTCCATTATTTTGTATATTGATGTTTTGATAATCGAAAGGAACAATAGTTTTCATTGTCGTTCTTTTTTGTGTTAATGGAGTGTAATATATGTTGCACATTAAAATAAATAAATAAATATTGACGCAACTTTTTAGTTGTTTTTGTAAGAAAAATAGAGAAATATTAACTAAGATAATAGTTCTCTTTCCTAAAGGAAAACATATATAGATGTTAAGTATGGTAACGGTGTATTCGTTCTTCATTTTCTGGAGAAGTTGATGCTACCACTACCAATGGTTCAATTCAATGAGAGATTTTGAACGTAATGAAAACTTTTTAATAAATTTTGTCTTATTACTTAAGTATTACTTATTTCGTATTGTGTTTAAATAAATACAAAATTGCGTTATTTCTATTCTCATTAATGTTCAATTATTTCATTGGCCAACAAACAAGGCGGCTTCTATCTCCGTAGTTTATTTTGTATTTGCAAGCAATGTATTAGTTAGTAGAACTCATGTTAGCAACTTTGAATGTGTTTGGGTTTTCTTTGGCCCCCAAAGTCTAACTAATGAATTTTCTTGTAATTTGTAAACTCTTTCGTTAATGTAAGTTTATCCTATGTCAAAAAAAAAAAAAAAAAAAAAAAAAAAGAATGTTCAACTATTCACTATATTAACAAAGTGGAAACTTGAAAAAGTAATCAATTATATTACTACCCCGTATGTTAATATTTCCCGTGCATTAGCACGGGCATATACTAGTATAAGAAAATAAATTTGTAATATTACATTTCAACCCAAATTGCATTTGAACATTTATAAAATATCTTAGACTTTTCTCTTGTTCAACACCCTATAAATAGGCGTTTTTTACGTCCACTTGTGACTTGACCGTTCTCTATTCTCTATTCTCATCATCATCATCATCAAGCTCCGCGAAACACCATTTGCCACCTAAATCAATTAACATTACTTTTAGTAAATCGAATTCTTCATATTTAATCGAATTACACGAATTAATTTTCATTAAAAGGGTGCAAAAATAAATGACCAGTACGGGGGGCCATGGTCTACCCTTGCACCCCCTCGCCCCTAGCGCGAATATTATGTAAATTAGTGTATTCGATCATATATATGGTATGCTTATATTATTAGAGATGTTTTTTCAATATACTACTTTAATAGAAGTAGATTGCTGCTCGTGAACTTGTTATTTTTTTTGAAGAAGAAGAAAGATTCAAATACAGTTTAAGTGGTCTTTTTTCAAAATTGTACATTAACATAACTAAAGATCGATATAAAATAGAATAAATTACGGAGTACTATTTACATATATGCATCAATAACATATGGAGTACTCCCTCCGTCCCAAAATTATAGTTCTGTTTGACTAAAAACACGGATTTAAAAAAAAGTGGAATTAAGTGTGTGGGAAGTTGAAATATAGTACATTGATGATGAAAAAGTAGAATATAGTACATGTAAAAAAGAATAAAGTACATGGGGAAGAGAAAATAATACTTCCTCCGTCTTTTAATACTCGCAACGTTTGGACTTTTGCCACTATTCATATAATCTACTTTGACTATTCTTAGTGTTTTTTATATAAGATAAAACATAGTAATGTGGGATCTTGTTAGATTCGTCTCAATATGTATTTTCAAAATATTAACTTTTTATAATTTTTGCATAAAGAGAATTGAAGATATAAATGATCAAAGTTGTGCATTGGCATGCGTGAAACTAACAAACGTTGCGAGTATTAAAAGGCGGAGGAAGTACATGTTAAAATGAATAATTTCTTTTTGTTTTGTGGTCCCAAATGAGTGTAACATGGGAATTTTTTTTTTGTTCAAATACGAAAATAAAACTATAATTATGGGACGCCCGATTTAGAAAACAGGACTATAATTTTGGGACGGAGGGAGTAGTAGCCAACATGAAAGAAACCAAGTTCACAACGTGTCAAACAACTACAAAGTTCCATACATGAAAACAAACACTTGCCATTTCTTACCAAACATACTCACGTCTCACACTCTCACCTCTTCCCAGTTCCCATCCTCTTCCACTTACACTTTAACCCCGTCTCATAACATTATATCATATCGCTAACTGCTGTACCCGGGTACAGCCAGCTCTGGCTGTACCCCCCAAAAACGACGCGCTCATATTGTTTGTTCATACTTGTCGACTGTTTGTTCTTTTTTATTGTACTGTTTGTTCATTCTTATTGTATTGTTTGTTCTTTCTTGTTGTACTGTTTGTTCATTCTTGTTGTACTGTTTGTTCTTTCATGTTGTTTTTTAAATTCATCATCAAATTTTCATAATTGTTGTATTTTTTGTTCTTTCTTCTGGAATTTTATGTTCTTTTTTATATTGTTTGTTCTTTCTTGTTTATTTGTTTGTTTATAATAATCATATGGTTAATGTTCATAATTAAACTCTTCATTAATCTTTTATTCTTTCTTTTTGTATTGTTTGTTCTTTCTTGTTGTACTGTTTGTTCTTTCTTGTATTCATCAAACTTATTGTTGTATTGTTTGTTCTTTCATGTTGGCTTTAAAATTCATCATAAAATTGTTCATAATTGTTGTATTGTTTGTTCTTTTTTCTGGAATTTTATGTTCTTTTTTATATTGTTTGTTCTTTTTTGTTGAATTATTTGTTCTTTCTTGTTTATTTGTTTGTTCATAATAATTATCTGCTTTATTGTTTGTTCTTTCTTGTTGTATTGTTTGTTCTTTCATGTTGGCTTTAAAATTCATAATGAAATTGTTCACTTCATTGGTCTTTTATGTTTTTACAAGCGCCTATATTGTTTATTTCCAAATAAATAAATAAATGTTCATTTCCAAAATAGTAAATGTTCATTCCAAATAAATAAATAAATGTTCATTTCCAAAATAGTAAATGTTTATTCCAAATAAATAAATAAATGTTCATTTTCGAAATAATAAATGTTCATTTTTGTAGTTTATTTCCAAATAAATAAATAAATGTTCATTTCCAAAATAGTAAATGTTCATTCCAAATAAATAAATAAATGTTCATTTCCGTAATAGTAAATGTTCATTTTTGTACCATTATTTGTTCTTTCTTGTTGTATTGTTTGTTCTTTCATGTTGGCTTTAAAATTCATCATAAAATTGTTCATAATTGTTGTATTGGTTGTTCTTTTTTCTGGAATTTTATGTTCTTTTTTATATTGTTTGTTCTTTTTTTGTTGAATTATTTGTTCTTTCTTGTTTATTTGTTTGTATACAATAAATATATGGTTAATGTTCATAATGAAATTGTTCACTTCATTGGTCTTTTATGTTTTTACAAGAGCCTATATTGTTTATTTCCAAATAAATAAAAAAATGTTCATTTTCGAAATAGTAAATGTTCATTTTTGTAGTTTATTTCCAAATAAATAAATAAATGTTCATTTCCAAAATAGTAAATGTTCATTCCAAATAAATAAATAAATGTTCATTTCCGAAATAGTAAATGTTCCTTTTTGTATCAGTATATTAATGTTCATTTTAAACAACACAAACGACATCATTTTGGATGGGGGTACAGCCAGCTTTGGCTGTACCCGGGTATAGCCAAAAATTTGCGCATTATATCCCTCTCCTTCTCCACTCTCACCAAAATATTAAAAAAGAAACTCATTAATTAATTACATTACATTATAAATCATACTTCCTCCATTTTTTTTTAATTGCACCATCTTGGATTTCACGCTTGCCAATGCACTATTTTAACCACTAGTATCTCTCATTATACATTTTAAAAAAATATAAAAATTTGATAATTTTAAAGTATATTTGGAGACGAATCTAACAAGATCCCACTTGAATATATTTTTCCTTACATATAAATCACAAAAAATAACTATATAAGAATATGTGAATAGTGCTAAAAACAAGATGGTGCAATTATAAAAAAAATGGAGGAAGTATGAACAATGAAGGCAGCACCAACGCCACCCTATAAGCCCAACCACCCGTCAAGTTGTAAAGTTCTTAACCGCCTCCGGCCACCCTGGGTACCATCCTCTTAGTCCTCTCGAGCCTCACCTTAACCGCCACCGTCATAGCCCTCGCTATCACCACTCCTTTCCTAGATCTGCAGAAATTCAATTTTCATCAATTTGTGATATTCGGAGTGAGAATGAAAATCGGAGTAAGAAATTAGGAGAAATTAGCCAAAATTTTGCAAGGAGACGGAGGTAAAATTGTCTTTTTAAGTTTTAATAGCATAACATGTAATTCACATGAATACATTGGGTTTCCCTAGACTGGTACGTACGTAACTTGTGTACCTAAGTAGTGGGGCTACTTTGTGATTCAATTCCAATTAAATTCAATTAGAAACCTTATCCTATCATAAAATAATAGCCCTTAATTAATCGCCATGTTCATTAAATTTCCAGCAACATATTTAGATTTGAAATCGCTTTATGGCCTGTTTGGATAAAAGAATTTCATTTGAAAATCTGGATTTGGCCCAAATTCACTTGTTTGGAAATTAAGACATAGAAATTGGAATTGTATTTGACCCAAATCCTAGCCAATAAAAAAATAAGCTCACATTAGTGAATTTGAAATTCCAAGTCAAGTGATGTAATTTCAATTCCTTTCTTCATCCTTAACTTGTTTTCTCTCTCCTCTTTTTAAACCCAGAAAGCTTTCTCCTCTAGTAAGTTGGCCGCCACCATCGCTTCCCCAACCAGATCTCCGCCACTCTCTCCCCTATCTTGCAATTGACTTTCTCCTTCACCCACCTCCATAACCGCTATCTGCACCCTTACGATCGACGATCATAATCATCGATTATTTCTCTTCTCTCTCCGCTAAATTCTAAGAATCCACTGCCGCCACCACCACCGCCGCCTCCACCACCTCCGACTCCTTGTCTTCATACTCTACGACTGCCTTTCAAGACTATCACCTACATAACCAACACATCCACCGCAAGCGCCACTTCACCACCATGGATGAAGAGATTAGCAATCGTCCTTCGCCGACGTCGGATTCGTCGTTCCTTCACCGTCGAAGCTAGTTTAATTGTTTGGTTTTCCAATTTTTATATTCCAATTTTCAATTAGAACATATCTTATTTTATCAAAAAAAAAGTAGCAATTGTATTTGTTGTCAATCACTTTTGGTTAATTGTTTTGGAAAAAAGATCGACGACAATCACCAATTCACCATCCGCAGCAACCGACTCGTTTCAACCCGAACCGAATGGATCCAAAATTCTTTAATGACTCAATCTGTTTCGATTGAACCGTTTGAACTCAAGAAAATCTCGTTTACAACCCAAATTGTTTTAACTCGTAAGCCGCTTAATCCGAATCGTTTAAAACTCATAACCTGTTTAATTTATCCACATTGTATAAATCTAAACCAATAAAAATCTTAACCGATATAAACTTAAACCTGGTGTAACCCGGCTGTACATGTTCAACTCGACCCATAAAAACCTTAACTGATATTTAACTTTTTACCGTGCAATTGCATGTGGTCAAAATAATAAATAAATAAATAAATAAATAAATGATTGTACTTTCTGGAGTATATATAAAAGAAAAAAATTATGTTGGCTAAAACGCAAAACCAAATCCACCACATCACCAGAGGAAACAATTTTATCTCTATAAATTAATGTTCATCACTCGTTGAATCACTACTTATATATTCCTGTCTAAACAGGGTGGAGACATACAAATGTTCATTGAACCCGCTTCACAAATTTTATTATTTTAATTGTGATTTAAAATATTTTATGAAGAAATTGAAGATAATAATATCATGGAATTGAGAATATTCCTTTATGTATGGGTTGTTAATAATCTCAATAAATATATATACATAATAACATTCCTATACAATGGATAATTTAAAAGTATTCGAGAATAAAAGTAATGTAGTCAGTAGTCTGCTAATTAAACATTGATGGTTATGTCTTTTTCATATTATAAGCTTTTGGTTTTTATTACACCTGTTTGTTGAAAAAAATTTATAAAAAATATGTATCCATTCTTTATCATTCTCATCCATCACTTAAGTATCCTTATCCACTTAATATCTCTTATCAATTGTGATTTTTTTCGTAATTGTATAATAACATTTTTTTTTATGGTTTTCTTGATGATATAATTTTAATTTTTAAAAAAATATGAATATATGACATGTGATAGTAGTTGTCAAATGGGTTAATGGTAACCATATATATTTGTAAGGATTATATTTGTCTAATATGTGTGTGTGTGTGTGTGTATGTGTCAGTGTGTGTGTGTGTATGTGTGTGTGTATATATATACTCCCTCCGTATTTATTTAAGAGATACATTTGCCTTTTCCGGCCGTATTTATTTAAGAGATACACTTGCCATTTTTAGTAACTTATCAACCCCACCATCTAATTAAATAATTTATCTATACCTTACCCCAACCTCCCAACCCCTAAAATGTCATGATCCCACTTATTTTACTTATTAAAATATCTATCCAACCCCACTTGTTTTATTACTTTAATTCATTCAATTCTTCTTCTTAATACCCGTGCCCGGCCAAGTGTATCTCTTAAATAAATACGGATGGAATATGTGTGTGTGTGAGAGAGAGATCCGCAAAATCTTTTATGGAATCAAATGATTTAGCATGCACGCTATATAGTAAATGCAATACTCTGCTAATTTGCAATCTTACATATTTGGAACCATAAGATCTTAATATTCTATAGTAGATTATATTGAATTATCATGCATATGAATATTCTATAGTAGATCTTATTCTATATTTGGAACCATAAAATCTCTACTTTAGTAGGGTATATAGATATATAGATAGATGTAGCCAAAATTGGTAAATGAATAGTGTGAAAAAGTCAACATGATCTATGTATTAAGAAACATAGAGAGTACATTGCTATTGTGTTTTAGAGAGTACATTGCTATTGTCAGAAGATTAATTCGCTTTCTGGGTTATCAAGGAAGTTTATGACAATCGAGCAATTACAAGCTGTTGGAGACCAAATGTTGAAGTCTTGTAGACCGTCATATTTACAGTGCAACCATAACAGTCAAATCGATCCCGAAAATGGTGATTCCTGAACAAATTTAAGACAGCTCATAACAGGTTCAAGTCCCAATTCCCGGCCCAAAATGCGGCCTTACAAAGATCACCCAAGATGGCTGAAGCAAAATACAGAATCCATCAACTTCTGAACTGAATAATACTTCGCTAATCCACCCTGGCTTTTGAGTTAACTGAATCAGAAAAGTGATTTAAGACCGAAACTGAGGGCTGCAAGTTGGACAGTACCACTTCCCTTTGAATCTTGTTTCAGGGGTCAATCCAACACATGCATAATGGAACCATTCTCCTCCTTGACACTGGAGAAAAAAGAGCAAAATTTAAGTTGCTTGCAGATATCATCTAAAATCAGCATTAATACCGATGCAAAACAGCTTCTGAAGCCACATAGAATAGAAGGATATTAAGGTCTAAATTCAAGTGAATAACGAGTGATAGAATTCCACCAAAAGAAGGTAAATAGATAAAGAGGAGAGAACCCGGGTCTTGTAGTTCTTTGGCAATGACGCATATGGGTCAAACTAGTTGATTGCAGTCATATTGATTATTAAACCTTCACAGCAAAGCCAGAAAAATAATTATTGGGCAGTTGTCCAGATTGACCCAAAACAATTGCCCACTAAACAACTGTCCTCAAATTTTTGTATTAAGTCAGTGGACGCAACTGTTTTTGAATTCAAGTGAAAATAAAGAACATCACGGCAATAATGTGCCGTGATGTTGGAGGATTAAAGCTGCAAAAACCTAAGCCTCCTACACTCAACGGTCAAACCAGAACTTAAGCAAAAGACTTACAGATTAATGGTACTTACTCCCTAGTAAAATTATTTTGGTAGATTATCAGAGGCAACATAGACCAGATCATCTTGCGATTCTTCACAGAGCATTTACCGTAATATACCCCTTTTCTATTTCTCTTTTACACAGCTCTACGTCAAACCCCTCTTTTTTCTAACCAAAAGTGGTGAAATGTTTCCATAAAAAAGAGGGATGGAAACCTTTCTGGAACAATTTCACAATTTAAGTAAAGCAACATCCATAAACCAGTCACAAAAGGAGTTTAATCCGATAAAGGACGCATGATGGTGAATTTGTGTACAAGATAGACCTTCATCTTGTTCTAAATATCCCGAATCCAAACCTACAACACATTTTGTTTTTTTGATGGCCAACATACTTTGTTTTCGAACTCCCATAACCAAAGCCCCTGTCATATGAGCAGGACTTTACACATAAAATAAACCAAGTTGTTAGTGCTTTAACTGAAGTCTATTGTTACCGCTACAGCACTAAAGGAAGAGACCAAGTTAGCATGCATCTTTAGGTGCACCATTGAAGTAGAAAAAGGGCAAGGACTAGTGGTAGAAACTTACATTCTCATTGTCACAAGCTATCATATCTCCAAATGAAACCTGCAATTTTGAACATATAGCGTTTAAATTTTTTGATCAACATTATGTGCATTTGTAATAAAATTGTTAGAAAACCAAAGAATTCATTATTAAGTTTTATAACACACACCTGGTGACAAACGCAGTAGATTGGTTCATTTGGATCAATAGGCTGATCAGTATCGACAGGGACAGGGAACTCCTTCTTGTGGCTACCAGGAGGTGGCATTAGCTCTGAATCTTTATCTCGCTCGCGGTCCCATTCCCTGTCTCTATAACTAAAACGCCTTGATTGAGGGGTTCCATATGCACCCCGCTGCTTTTCAGGTTTTGGTGCTGTAAGTATGGGAAGGGGTGGAAGAATGGCAGGCTCATCCGGTGGCAACTTTCCCTCTGCACAGTTAAACCGGAGGAAAATGTCAACAAAGAGCCCAAGCCTAACTCAACAGTAAAGCTTGCTGCCCTCACCCAGCCCCAAAAAGGAAAACACATGTTGTTGACTACAATTCATTGAGATAGGATCATAGTGAGTCAAGAAATTCAAAGCAAAATTATCATCCACAATAAGAAGCAACCCTCCCCATCCTCTTTCTTTAAACATTTACCTGAAGTGCAACAAAAAAAAAACCAAGCTCTACAGCCTCCGCGGGAATAGTTAAGAACTAAAAAAAGTATAGATGGGATATTCTTCGGATTTGCATTAGGAGAACACTAAAAGACAAGCAATTCTATTACAAAATCACTACATAATAGAAAGTCAGTGTGTAACAGGAAGGTATCATTACTAGAGGAAAGCTACATCATGTCAGTATTTGAAGCATTCAATTGAGAAAAACACCTTGCTTTAGATCTTCAGCAAAGTAGTTCAGGTCTTCATCTAGACGCTTTATATGACTATCTATCTGCAAGGAAGTACACAATTCAGCAGTTTGACAAAGTGCATGGAAAACATGCAAACTAATGTACATGGATGGATGGACCTCGTAATGTTATGTTTGGCAACCATTCTTCCATTAAAATGTTTTTTATATAGGTCTAACATCACACATCATAAATGTATAAGCCGGAAGTTTAAAGTAAACTCAGCCAAGTTTCTGATTGCCACAAGGCCCAAAACTCATAAAACAAGCCACTAAGACGATATCATGCACCTTTTAAATTATCCACTACCAAGAACCAGAGGACAAGTCAAATAGAAATTTGGAAAGAGTAAAATAGCACTTAAGACTCCAACGAACTATCACCTGAAAATACCAGAAAAAGCGGCGCTATACCAGGTGAATCTGCCAGACTTTACTAAACTCTACAAAATACTTGACACATGCTGTCTAATCCCATGTACGAAGTATGTCCTTTGCCAATGTGGAAAATGTTTAAAATTTTCCTTCTGTAACAGGATCCTTAAGGATCACCCAAAATATGGAAGAAGAACAGATCACTTGATCGAGTTGATCGCGTTTCAGAAGAGAACAAAAGAGGAAAGAGAGTGAAGAGAGAAATGCGAGAATAGGAGGAGAATTTTATTATGACAATGAATGAATTTTACAGAAGCTTATTCTTAGTATTTATACAAGCTAAGACAACTAACAACCCAACAACAAGAGTTGTCACTAACTCACTAACTAACTCTAACAGACTTAACTGTTACATATCTCCCTCCTCGAACAAGACTTGTCCTCAAGTCTTAAGTAACTACGAAATCAGGGAATCAGCTTCAAATTGCTCTGCTGACTCCCATGATGCCTCATGTGCTGGAAACCCTTCCCATTACCAAGTATTGCACTTGAGCTTTATTGTGACGTTTCACAATTCTCTTATCAACAATTGCTTCAGGTTTAACTTCTGCATTTGCCGCATCTTTCCCATGAAACCATGAAGGAATAGGAGCAACAACAAGTAATGTTCCTCTGAACTTCTTCAGTTGAGAACTTGAGATACATGAAACACATTATGTATTTCAGATTCAGGTAACTTCAACTTACAAGCTGCAGTGCCAATCACACTCACCACTTGAAAGGGGCCAAAAAACTTGTAAGCCAGTTTTTCATTAATCCTATTATGTACTGACTGTTGTCTGTAAGCTTTAAGCTTCAACCAGACCCAATCTCCCACCACAGAGATCTGTCAGACCTGTGTTTATGAGTTTATCTGCTTGCTTCTTCATTCTGTTCTGAGCTTTTTCTAACTAAATTTCAGCTGTGAAATCATGGTTTCTCTTCTTTGCAAGCTTCTATAAATAGCAGCATTGATGACTCACCAAGAAAATAAGGCAAGTGTAAAGGAGGAGGCTGGTTATAAACCACTTCATAAGGAGTAATGTTAGTTGAAGAATGAAAGTGGGTATTACACCACCACTCAGCTAAGAAGTCAGAAGCTCCACTCCTTTGGATGCTCTCGAGTCGTGCACCTCAAGTATGTTTCCAAACACTTGTTCACTGCTTCAGTTTGGACATCACTCTCGGGATGGTATGCTGAAGATATTAGGAACTCAGTTCCATGCAGAGTAAAAAGGCCTTTCAAAAACTGGCTGAGAAAGACAGAATCTCTATCACTTACTATACTTATTGGCCACCCATGTAAACTTAAAAACATTATCTAAGTAGCATTGTGCCACTTCTACTGCAGTAAATGGATGCTTAAGGGCCATAAAATGGGCATATTTACTTAATCTATCCACAACTACAAAAATTATTCCTTTCCAGCAGATATTGGTAAACCCGAAATAAAATCCATTAAGATATCCATCCACACCTCCTCTGGATTGGTGGTGGTTGAAGTAAACCCGTATATGCTGTTGTTTCATGCTTGGAAGCTTGGCACACCACACAACTTCTAACAAATTGTCTAACATCCTTTGTCATTCCTTTCCACCAGAATATCTGATTCACTCTTTTCAAAGTAAGTTCCTTCCCAGAATGTCCACTCTCTAGTGCAGCATGTAACCCAACTCATGATTTTTCTCCTCACATCATTCCCTGGACCAATTACAATTCTTCCCTTCCTCCTTAATAATCTATCCAACAACTGATATCCCACAACTATCGTATTTTGCTGCCACTGATCATAGATCATAGAGAGCTTCAAATCTTCCTTGTAGGTGTCTGTTATAGCAGACTTGAGATTTGACTCTACCACAAAAATTGCCATGCATAACATCTCAGCTCCTCTCACTCTAGAAAAAGCATCTGCTGCCCCATTCTCTTTTCCACTCTCATACACTATTTCGTAATCAAACCCCATCAATTTGGATAGCCACAATTGTTGAAAGGGAGTTGAAATTTTTTGTTGGAGAAGCCATTTGAGATACTTTTGATCAGTTTTAATCGCAAAGTGGCCTCCAATGAGGTACTGTTCCCGTTACTGAACAACAAAGACAATAGCAAGCAGCTCTTTCATAAACAGATAGCTTTTGCCACCTTGGACCCAAACTTCTACTGATAAAAGCTATTGGGTGATTGATATGTGTGTTTTATATAGTGTTTCACCCCCGTCCCTTAGTACTTTTATGCGTCAAATGAGCTCTTAGGAGCCGTTTTTAGTACTAATATGCTTTATTGAGTGTGCCTTGAGTTTCAGGTTTCGATTATGAGAAATTGGTCTTTTTAAGATCCGTTTCATGTTGATTTAGGCCACTACTCGAGCCCGAGGAAGTTCGGGACATTTATCGTCGACTTTCGGGAGCCCTAGATGTCTATGGTTGAGCCCCGAGAGTTAGACTCGGTGATATGGGCGAAGGATGTTGAAGATTGCAAATCGCCCTGAGAGCTGAGGGCGAAATGCGACCATCGGGCGGAATTAAATGATAATTGCAGCCATCAACACGCGCCCGATCGGGCGCAGCTCGCCCGGTCCGCATCGGGCGCCCATCAGGAGGCAAATACTGACTCTTCGCAAACCGCCCGATCGGGCGGAATTTGGCCCGATCGGGCCGACTATCGAGCACTGCGCCCGATCGGGCGAAGCGTCGCCGATCGGGCGACGCCAACCTCTGCAGCTTCTTCGCGTGGTTTCTTTTCCGTTTTTAAGCTTTACTTTAGGAAAACTATATAAGTTAACTTTGTTTATTTTTGAACACTTTTTTTATTTTAGTTTTGAACCTTAGTTTATTTCCTTAGCTTATTATTCTCTCAAATTTGTTCCAACACTTAGTTTTATTTTCAATCAAAAATTCAAGCTTTCATTATTCATTGTTCTTCAATTAGGTATTGCTTCTTGTTCTAATTTAGTTTATTGCTTTAATCAAGTTTTCTATTATGTTAATTGCTTTGTTATTTATTATCATGAGTGAGTAGTTTAATTTCTAGGGTTTAGGGGATCCATGAATGCATGATTGGGATTATATGTGGACATGATATTTGATTGATTGATTATAATTTCTATAGCTTATTATTATTGCTCGTCAATTCTGTTCGGCCGGACTATTTTGATTTGAGTTTGATTAACCTTAGATTATGCGCCGAGAGGTATAAATCTGATGTTTTTGGTCTGTGGCTATTAGATAGGAATTATTTCTCGTACGTAGCGAGAGCCCGCTAGTTGTTCTATCCTAAGGAATTCATAAGATTCGAGAGATGCATGTTTTCCTAGTTATGATTGTTAATTGATTGTTATTGTCCGTTGTCCAATCCCGGTCTGCATTTATGGTGAACCGCTGCCCTAGATTCCTTTAATATTGTTATTTTCCGATTCGATTATTTGCTTTAGTTTAATATACAAACCAATCCAACTCTCGTTACCAGTAGTCTAGATTAGTCTATTAATAGTAGAAGAACGTTGTTTCCCTGTGGATACGATCCCTGCTTCCCTTGCTATATTTTTAGTTGGTGAACGTTAGGTTTATCTTTGATAGGAGTACGATTTAGCCTGTCAGTGATTCTCCTGCATAAGCTCAGCTCCTATACCCTCCTTGGATGCACCAGTTCCTACCACGTAACCTTTCTCAAAATCTGGAACAGTTAAAACTGGAGCTAGAGCTGATTTCGGTGCTGTAAATGCTTCCTGAGCTTTTTCAGACCAACAAAATCGTCCCTTCTTTAACAACTCAGTTAAGGGTTTACTTAAGTTTGCATATCCCTTCACAAACAACTCCGCAAGTCTTGCACATTGGAAGGTACAAGCCAGCTATCAACAAGTGCTATCTTCCCATGGTCAATTTCTTCACCCTTGCTGGAAATAAAATGCCAAAAATACTCAATTTTGTCAGTTGCAAATATGGATTTACACTCTTTGGCAAACATCTTGTTCATCTTCATCAACTCAAAAACTTCCTCCAAATGTCGCCAATGCTCCCCTAGAGATCTACTATACACCAAAATATCATCAAAGAAAGCCAACACACTTTTCCTTAGCAAAGGCTTGAACACATTACTCACCCATCCTTGAAAGGATGGTGGTGCATTTGTAAGGCGAAATGGCATAATCAGAATTCATAATGACCAGTATGTGTTCTAAATGCAGTTTTATGCACATCTCCTTCACTAACCCTCAGTTGATGATAACCTGATCTTAAATCAAGCTTACTGAAAGCTGCATCCCCTGCCAATTTATCTATTAACTCATCAATTACAGGAATGGGAATCTTGTTTTTCACAATTCTATTACTCAACTCCTTGTAATCCACACTAAGCTGCCACGTTCCATCCTTCTTTCCAACCAATACCACAGGTGAAGCAAAAGGACTCAAGATGTTTTGCATTATCCACTATCCAACATTTCTCCATTTTACACCTCAGTTTCTGTGCAAAATCCAAAACAACAAAATTATGAGTGCTCCCTGAGTCCACTAAAATATGCAGTAGTTTCCCTTTTACAACTCCCTGAACTCTCATAGTTGGATGCTTGCTTGACAAGGCACTCACTAAAAATTATGGCTCCCTCACTTCCTTAACTGCATCTTCCTCTTCACCAACATCACTATCATATTCTGGAATTTCAACACAGCTGGAGACTTGGGGTTCCTTAAACTGACACTTATGTCCTGGAATATGGTTGATCACAATAATAACAAAGGCCCTTTGTTATCTTGTCTAGCCTAATATCAGCTGGAATTTCAAATACGTGGCTGATTTTTGTGAAGAATGGTTTGAAGTATAAGAAGAGTTTGATTTATTCTGAGGATCGAAGGACTAAGGGTGGTAACGTCGAGTGTTTGTTTTGAGTTGGAACCAGAAAAAGAATAAGAAGAAAAGTTTAATTGGGTTGTTTATGAGTTTTGTTGTTCGAAACAGAATGGTTCACGGCTTCCTCCTGCACTCTCGCATACTTCACAGCCTCAGCAATTGTTTTAGGATTAAAAGCTATAACAAAAGGCTTCACTGCTCCTTTTAAGCCACTAATGAAGCTATCTAACACATAAGAATCAGGCAAGAAATGGCCATTCAACTGCACAATAGCTTTCAACTCTTCTAAAGCATCAAAAATATTCCTCCAATGTTCCAGATTGCTGCAATCTATTAAACGGTTCTACAACATTGTGTTCAGTTTCATCCTTGAATCTACTTTTTACATCAGAGGCAAAATCATTAATCAATCACCACATTCCTCCTAACAAATAAGTAATTGTTCACCCAGTTTCAGTTTTCTCAATTATATGCAAACATGCCAAATCTACCCATTGTTCCATTGGAATCTTACAAAGATTAAAGTACTTGCAACATTTCTTAATCCAATTTCCTGAATTCTGGCCGTTAAATTTTGGAAATTCAAGTTTCGGATTCATACCTAAGGATCTGGTGGAATTGATCCTTTCATTGTTACTTCTCAGAGAATCTTCAGGTAAGATCTAATTTAGACTTCTTCCAGAACTGCTTTACATCAATTTGATCACATCATCCAACTTCTTGGTGATTTCAGCAGTCAAGCGTGCTTGCTCATCTAATCTTCTAGAGGTATCAACATTCAATTGTTCTTGTGCCTTGACCCTTCCTTCCAAGTTTTGAAACGAAGCCTCCATAGTTGCGCCAGAATTTTTAGTCTTCAATTAAAGAATTGAAGCTCTTTTGTTACCAAATATGGCGGATTACACAGTGGCAACCGCTCTGATACCAATGTAACAGGATCCTTAAGGATCACCCAAAATATGTAAGAAGAACAAATCACTTGATCGAGTTGATCAAGTTTCAGAAGAGAACAGAAGAGAAAAGAGAAGAGAGTAAAGAGAGAATAGGAGGAGACTTTTATTATGACAATGAATGAATTCTGCAGAAGCTTATTCTTAGTATTTATACAAGCTAAGACAACTAACAACCAAAGAATGAAGGAATTCTGTTATAACTACTAACAACTCAGTAAATCTAACAGATTTAACTGTTATAACTTCTCAGTATGGAGTGCAAGATATCATGAAAAATCCTATATATGGACATTTTGGCAGGAAGGAGCAGCTACCAAATCCTACCACTTTTAGCCATTTTCCTTTCCCAGCTCGAAAAGGAATTGCAGTGACCTTGAATAGGAAAAATCGCACAGAAAAAGATCCGACATCTTATCTTAGTGAAACTGCGTGATGCATTCGAAACAATCAGACTCCACACGTGACACGTCAAGGTAAGTAAGAGGCTACATATGTTCACATTCAGCTCAATCACTATCTATAACTCAAATATTTAATTGTAGAGGAACTTACTAAGTAAACACGTAAGAACACCACTTCATTCAGCTCAGTCACTAAAATTGGACACAACATTTAATTGTAGAGGAAGCTAGTAAACAAGCAATAACACCATTTACCATCCTGGCTGCATATAGCTTTATAACCCTTTTTATAAGAGGAAAATAGCACCATTAACAAATACCAATACTACCAGTGCTAGCATGGTCACTTCACCTAAAAATCAACATTGCCACTTTATCCGGGCATGCCCTGATTCCTATTTTTATTCTTCAGAATTAGTGCAACTTATGTTGCGGAGAGGAGACATTGAAAAAATGTCAAGAACTAAATACGAAATGCAACCGTAATCGAAAAAGAAATATTCTACGAAAGATCTTGGGTAAAAACATAGCAGATTTTACAGGGTAAGAATTCATCCTAGCAGACAATCATTCGATTCTTTCCTAACTATAGTGTCATCGTCATGCAAACACAACCAGTGGTTCACACGATGTACTCACCAAGCTAGTTTCTTTTTATCTTTCTTTGTCGGAATCCAAATGGAAACAAAATATAATATGATATACTGATCACTTCTTTCATTTTATCTTTCTCTGTCGTAATCCAATAGGAAACAAAATATAATATGCAGCTCTACTTCTCTATCTGATCACTTCTTTCATTTTATCTTTCTTTGTCGGAATCCAAAAACAAAATATAATATGCAGTTGTACTTTAGATATACTGATCACTTCTTTCATATAAGTGTCAAGTTGAGCATCTTAATATGTATTCCTACAAGCAATGTAATGTGCCCTAGTTTCCTGGGGTCCTGAGTGGTGGAAAGTGGAAACCATCCAACATATTGTTTAATTTCCCCAAGACTGGCTACTTCATACATTCATAAGACCAGGTCACACTCGTCACTGTTACTTTCTCTTTATGCTTTCCCACGGTCTCACCATATCATTTATTCACCCTTGCAAGTTGAAACGAAAACCTTTCCAAACATTAAAGAAAGAATTAACTGAATCACAGTTTCGCATGCTGATGCAACTAAAGCATTTATTGAAGAGCGTTGTACCAGAATTTTCAGATTCGTTTCCCTACCAATACGAACCAAAAAAAAACTTCACAGCAAAAGGAGATCCACTGTCTACTCCCACTGGTTCAACCAAATCGGTGAATCAGAGGCCTGATGTGATATGGATCCCACTATCATGTGTACCATTAATCTTTTTACACATGTCCTTTTCCATTGGGCACTGAAATCTGCCACCTGCCTTTTGCAGAAAACTGCCACATTGCTACTCAAGGGCTGTCAGAATTCCTGCCAATACTTGGTTGACAATAGTACTTTTAATCTCCATTTCTCCCAGAAAGGGCATGTTGATCCCTGGTTGGAAGTGTACTCCAAATATTCAACTCACTGTTGAATGGTTTCAACTCCGAGCTCAATCCACGGGGCCGGTTTTGTTAGCTTAATTACTTGGGCTAATGGAAGGTCTTGGCCATGTGTTATTTAATAGCAGCACAATAGTTAGTTTCCTCAAGTACTATGTTGTTTTGTTATTTCAAGTAATCAGTTAAGGGGCTAGTCTGTTGTTGCTCAATCATCAACATCATCATCATCATCACCATCATCAATTCATCATCATAAATAAGCAGTTTGATTGGCATGTTCAATAGGACATATCCCAGGGAAAAGAAGGCGTGCATAGGCACAAAGAAGAATTACAACACTAGTGAGTAGTGACTATACTGATTTTCAGTTCACATATTTGATATTTACGAGCTCTACGTTACACTTTGATCTTAAATTCTCAGTTGATTACAAGCTTCCCGTATAGATTCTTAGTGAATTGGTGCGAGTTCATCTAAGCCACCTAGGATCTGTATCAATTTAGCTCATAAATAAAATCCACTTTTGGCCTATAAATACCCGTGACGTCATGACTCTCAAGAGAAGTGGGCATAGGTATATTTCTGAAATAAGTATCATACCACTTTCATCTTATGCAATGTCAAAGCATCTCTCTCTCTAAAACTATATTTCTAACTCTCAACTTTCTTACTTTACCATCATGGCTGTTCCAGTTCTAAAACATAGAGTAACTTGATAATTGAAAGAGGGTTTCCCAACACCATCACTCGTGTTGGTGTTTTCTATTAAGGAACTTCCGAAAGGCAAACTGAGAGTGTTCGCCAAATTGTAGTTCTTCTATTGCAAATGGTCAAACTTCACCGTCAGATTCATCTAGCTCAGCCTTTTAAGACTAATATATGGCCAATGCCCCTGCACAGAACCTATCGGCAATTTAAGGATGAGTTTATCTAGAGGGTATTCTGGAGCCATACTCTTGGGATAATGTGGTAAAAGACTACAACAAATCTGGAGGTGAGTTTGAAAATCCAAGACTCAATTAAGACATTATTGTTTCTCCAACCAAATCAAATCATGTCACATCATCACACTTTATCCTACTTATTCCCCGACCAAATCAAATCATGTCATATCATCACACTTTATCCTACTTAATTATCTTAGTTTAAGTGAGTCTGAGGTGAGTCTGAGGTGAGTTCGGGGATATTGTGTAAAAACAGGGAGAGTCTTGTGTGAGTCTGAATAATGAAAAAGTAGGTAAAAGTTAATGAAAAGCTGATGTGGCAGACTCTGGAGGTTGGGGTTGAGTATGAGGGATAAACTTAACCTAAGACAATAAGGAGGGGTTTCACCCTATTTTTGCATTGCGGCCCCTACAATAGCCATAATTTTTTTTCTATGACATGCTCATTTAAAACTTGTCCCACTTCTGTTAATACTAGCACAACATTAACAATCCACCATGATCTTTAGTTTAACACCAACCGAAGAAAAAATCCCCTATACCTATCTAGCGCACAGTATGTTTCAAAATGGCCTGGCCTTCAAAACAATTCTCCAATGATTAGCAATCAAATGAGCATGTAAGTAACTAAAAAGCTTCAAAAAATCAATTACAACTAGAAAAGAAGACAAAGTAGACGCTTACAAGATCATGAGCTTGTCGAGCAAGTAAAACCTTCTCGGTACAAAGGCTTAACGCATTATCCTGAGTCCCCTCAATTTCTTTGCGCAATTTCTCAACCCCAACATCATCATCTTCACCATTATACCCTTTTCTCGAGTTCTGACTTGATATCCCTAAGCTGTACTTCGTTTGTTGCCTTGTCTGATTGATCATTCCTTCAATTACCCCAAATTAACAAAATCATAATTACATTGAAAAATAACCCTAATTTTCCAAAATCAAGCTCAAATTTACCTTGGGAACGCTCATCAAGCTCGCGGATGGTATTGAGAAGCCTTTGAAGCTCAGCTGGCAAAGTGCTAGCATCTATCGATTCATAGGAAATGGGAAATCAAATTAAAGTGACCCAAATTTAAGGTTTGAAAAATTAATCAATGATAATAATAGGAAGACAATCAAATGGAGAAGAACCCTAACATTCCAAATAGTCGTCGACGTAAACGCCAGTTCGCGCAATCGCCATTGAGTTTTCGCTCTTGTTCTACGTTGTCGCCCTTGGTGTTTGTTGAATTGCGGTGGTGCCACTTCTCACTTTAATCTCTCTCAAATTTTGTCTCAGAAAAGGAGGGAAGCAAGTGTTTAATGTTAGGGTTTTCGGATTTCTGTTAGCAGTTGCGGTAAAATTATAACGGAAACTAAATTATGATTCATAGATTATGAACTTCTCACCTAACTTAGGGTGATCGGAATTTATCTGAACTTATTTAAATCTATAGTTATTTATCTGAACTTATATAAAGTTATTTGAATTTATATAAACTTATCTGAACTTATAGTACTTTATTTACCTTATAGGAACTTACAGGACCTTATTGATACTTACATGACCTTATTGAAACTTATATGAACTTATTGGACCTTATAGGAACTTATAGGACCTTATTGGACCTTATATGACCTTATATGACCTTATAAGATCTTATTAAACCTTATTAGACTTTATTAGATTATTACTAAACTTTTAACCATTAGAATATTAAAAATAATTATCCAACATTTATACTCTGATGATTGAAGCAATCAATTAATAAGATATATAAGTATCATTATTATTAGTGTTACCTCTAAATATTTACAGGCGGTGTTGCAAAACGTTGTGATTACTACTAGGTACATGTTATTTGTTGTATGTCTCACCAAAAAGATCGTCAATTGATTTGTGATGTACGCGTAATATTTAAAAGTATATTTTTCCCTTAAAAATATATTGATAATAATTAATCATAACATATTAATTAATACTTACAAATAATTGATAATTATTAACTTCAATTAGTTATCCCAAAGAATTTTAATATAATAACATAAATATGATGTATTTAATATAACAACCCAAATAATTAATCATAATATTACATATTTTATTTAAGAACTTATAGAAACTTATACGACCTTATTGGAACTTATAGGACCTTATTAGAATTTATAGGACCTTATTGGAACTTATTGGAACTTATAGGAACTTATAGGACCTTATTGAAATTTATTAAAACTTATTGAAACTTATCTGAACTTATTGGAACTTATCTGAACTTATCTGAACTTATTGGAACTATCTGAACTTATAGGACCTGGAAATAAGGTCCTATAAGTTGAAGAGAACAAAGACAAATTCTATCGTAAACTTATTGAGCTATCGGATCGTTTGGATCGAGTTTGAAACATGCCAATTCAAGTGGAAAATATTTCGAGTTATCTGGCCATCGGTTTGAGTTTGGGTCATATTCGGTGGTTAATGAGTGATCAGAAAGTTGCCACGCGAGTAAGCAGGTAACAAGGACATCAAAAACATTTTGAAGTGAAATGTACTAGTAGTTGCATGTTTGAAGCTAGTGTAGGAAACCCTTGATCCTCGAGAGTTTGACCCGTACTTAGTCCTTGTCTACTATATTTATTGTATTGTCGTGGGATTGAGTCAAGTGGAACCACATATATTATTACTTTGATGTGTGTTTATGATATGGCGAATATCCTAGGCTTCATCAATAAGGGAAACTTAATTGTAATACAAACTTTTAGAAAATATCGTCTTTCCTGTCAGACCATCATGTGTCGCGGGTCAAACTTAATATCGCGGGTTGAAATTAATTCGTGTGTTGTTTATCAGGTCACGTATAAAAGCCGCTTTCCAACTCATTTTTCTCATTTTGAAATCATTGTTCCCCCGAATAGAGAGACAGAATTCTCTCTCACCTCAAACGCAACTTTCTCTTTCCTTCCACCTCTCTCTCTCTCTCTCTCTCTCTCTCTCTGATCTCTCTCTCTCTCTCTGATCTCTCTCTCTCCCCTTTTTCTCATGGCGTCCGACAACTTCCATCCTCTTTCTCCTCCTCATCTCCGTCACTATCTACACCATCTCCGATATTCTCTCTTTTCTCGCTCCTCTGGAAATATTTAATTTCCCCAATTTTGATTTCCAAAACACTAATTATTGATAATTTTTAACAGCCTACAATATCAATGGAGGTCGCGGTTGGTTTCGGCTGGTCGGACAAGGAGATACAAGCAGGTAAAGGTGATAGTAGGAATTTCGCTGAGTTTAGACTCGGTGGTGGCGAGTTCCGCTTCTCCCTTTCCATGGCGACAATTGTTCTTACTCTTGAAATTATGTTTAGGTATATTGAGATTCTTCTGAATTTTCAGTAAGTGGTTCATTTTGAGAAGAAAATATATTTGATTTATAACTTGATTTCCGTTGTTGATTTGTAATATTAGGTTGATATGGATTTTATCGAAAAATTGGATGATTTCAAGTTGTTTGGTTCGGATTGCGTGAAAAATTGGAAGGTCAAAGTTCCTCGCGAGATGTAATCTCAGCCTTGTCGTCATCTCTAGATGCAGCTAGGGTTCCGACGAGAAGTTAGGGTTTCGGTGAACGAAATTATGCTAGACCTAGGTACACGGATCGTGATTCTGGCGTGCCTCATATAGCATCATCATCTTCGGAAGAAGGTCTGTCTAATCTTTCAATTGAAGTACCCATAGTGATACCAACCGGTGAGATCGTGAAGTGTACCAAGATCCATAGAGACGTGCCTTTGACCATAGCCAAGACCATATTCTTGTCTAGCCTAATCGAGTTTGAGTTAGGAGATTTAGACGTGATTTTAGGGATGGATTGGCTGGCAATGTTCAAAGCCAAGATTGATTGTGAGAAGCAGAAGATTCACTTGAAGTCTAGCTTAGGAAAGGTAGTATCCTATCGTCGTTTTGGGAAGCCTAGAAGTGTAGGAATCATCACGGCAATGGAAATCGTGAAGCTAGTCAATAAAGGGAACCCTGTTTTCTTATGCAATGTGAGAGACCTAGAGCATGTGATGAAGGAACAACCAGAGGACATTGCGGTGGTAAATGAGTTCTTGGACGTGTTTCCGGAAGAGATCCTGGGAATGCCGCCTAACCGACCTATTGACTTTACCGTGGACCTAATACCCGGAACCACACCTATTTCAAAAGCCCCATACCAGATGGCTCCGGCAGAGATGAGTGAATTAAAAGGTCAATTGGAGGAATTACTGGAGAAAGGTTATATTAGAACAAGTGCATCGCCTTGGGGAGCGCCAGTCTCGTTTGTAAAGAAGAAGGACGTAAGCATGAGACTCTGTATTGATTACAGGGAGCTCAACAAAGTCATAATCAAGAATAAGTATCCTTTGCCTAGGATAGATGATCTGTTTGACCAATTGAAAGGAGCAGGAATCTTTTCAAAGATTGACTTAAGATCAGGTTATCATCAGTTGAGAATCGCATAGCACGATATACCAAAGACTACATTTAGGACTAGATACGGTCATTATGAGTTCACTGTTATGCCTTTTGGGTTAACCAATGCACCTGCAATTTTTATGGACTTAATGAACCGAGTATTCCATGCATTCTTGGACAAGTTTGTAGTGATTTTCATAGATGATATTCTGGTATATTCAAAGAGTGAGGAAGATCAACACTTAAGGTGAGTGTTGAATACCCTGAGAGACAATAAGTTATGCGCCAAATTCTCGAAGTGTGAATTCTGGCTGGAGAAGGTTGCATTTTTGGGACATTTTGTGTCTAAGGAAGGAGTTGCAGTGGACCTTGCAAAGATAAAAGTTGTTAGTGAATGGCCTACACATGAGAGTGTCACCCATATTTGGAGTTTTCTTGGTTTAGCGGGTTATTATAGACGCTTTGTGCAAGACTTTTCTAGAATCGCAAAACCAATGACAACTTTGATGAAGAAGGAAGCAAAGTTTGAGTGGAATGAGAAGTGTGAAGAGGCATTCCGAGCTTTGAAGACGCGATTGACAACCACACCAGTGTTGACTTTGCCTGATGAGAGTACGTGGTACCTATGATGTGTACAGTGATGCATCTAAGAATGGCTTAGGGTACATTTTGATGCAGAACGGGAAGGTGATTGCGTATGCATCAAGGCAGTTGAAATCGTATGAATCCAATTACCCTACCCATGACTTATAACTAGCTTCCATAGTGTTTACATTAAAGATATGGAGACACTATCTGGATGGTGTGAAATGTAAGATATTCATGGATCATAAGAGTTTGAAGTACATTTTCACACAAAAATATTTGAATATGCGTCAAAGAAGGTGGTTAGAGTTGATCAAGGATTATGATTTGGAAATTCAATACCATGAGGGAAAAGCCAATGTGGTTGCAGGTGCCTTGAGCAGGAAATCAAGTCATAGAGTGAATGCGTTAGTAGTTGCTAACGAGCTGTGAAAGGACATGCATCGATTGAATCTAGAGATTGTGAATGGAGAATGTCTGAAAGGAATGATGAACGCCTTAACTATCCAACCGTCTGTGTTTGATGAGATCAAGGAGAATCAGGCTGGAGATGTTAAGCTAGAGCGAATAAAGGAAAAGATTTCACAAGAAAAAGAGACGGATTTTAAGATCCACGATGATGGAAGTTTGAGGTACAAAGGACGGTGGTGCGTGCCTCAAAAGTGTGGTGAACTAAAGGAAAAGTTAATGAGAGAAGGTCACAATACGCCATATTCTGTTCACCCAGGTGGTGACAAGTTGTATAAGGATCTGAAGAAGGTCTACTGGTGGCCAAGAATGAAGAATGAAGTGGCTGAATTCGTCGCAAGATGCTTGACTTAAAAGGTTAAGATTGAGCATAGGAGACCTCAAGGAAAGGTTCAACCCTTAGAAATTCCTATTTGGAAATGAGACTGTATCTCAATGGACTTCGTCACTTGTTTACCCAAGTCGAAAAGTGGAAATGACATCATTTGGGTGGTAGTAGATAGGTTGACAAAGTCGGCAATGTTTATACCAATGAAAGAAACCTGGAAAATGGAACAACTTGCCAAAGCTTACATCAAATATGTAGTGAGACTACATGGAGTTCCTAAGGATATCATGTCAGATATGAATTCTAGGTTCCTTTCGAATTTCTGGAAGAGTGTACAGAAGAACTTTGGTACGACATTGAAAATGAGTACATCGTTCCATCCAGCCACAAATGGCCAAACCGAAAGGGCTATCCAAACCCTAGAGGATATGCTGAGAGCTTGTGCGATAGATTTTCAAGGTGGATTTGAAGATAGCCTGGATCTGATTGAGTTTTCTTACAACAATAGCTATCATGCCAGTATTGGAATGGCACCATTCGAAGCCTTGTATGGGAGAAAATACAGAAGTCCCTTATGTTGGAGTGACATTAGTGAAACCGTTGTACTAGGTCCCCAAATGATAGAGGACACAACGAACCAAGTTAGGACTATTCAATCCAAAATACAAGCCGCGCAAAATCGTCAAAAGAGTTATGCAGACTTGAAATGTAGGGATGAAGCGTTCCAAATAGGTGACAAAGTGTTTCTTAAGGATTCACCAATGAAGGGTGTAATGAGATTTGGGAAGAAAGGAAAGTTAAGCCCAAATTATATAGGCCCATATGAAATCCTAGAACGGATAGGAAAGGTGGCATATAGACTAGCCTTACCCATGGACTTGTGTAATACCTCGTATTTTTATAGTATTTATAAATATATTTTATTATATTTATAAAGCATTTTACGATTTATTAGCATTTAAATAATATTTAAATGTATTTAATGTATTTTAATTAATTAGAATATTTATTATTTTAATTAATTACGAAACGAATTTAATTCTTGAGTCGGGAAATTAAATGAGTTGCAAATGATTTTTAAAAGCTCCGGGTTTTAAATAAAAGTCCAGTTCGTTTTATTAATCAAGTCCAATCCAAACAGTTTCATTTAAATCCTAAGCTAGCCCAATTCATTTAATTCCTAAGCCCAACTCAAATATCCTAAGCCTAGCCCATCAAGGGATTAGGGAGCCTATAAATAGGACTCCCCATCATTAAATAAACCCCTAAAATTTCATAAACCCCTTTTTGATTTCTTGCACCTCACTCCTCTCCCTCTCTCCTCTCGTCCGCACGCACGCACACCCGTGCTCGTGCCCTTCGTGCGCTCGGCCTCACGCCCGCACACTGCTCGTGCTCTCGTGCCTCAGCCTCACGCCCCGCACACTCGCACGCCCCTCTCCCTCTCCTCGCGCCCAGCGCGCCCCTTGCTCTCTCTTGCTCACGCACCAGCGCACCCCTTGCCCTCTCTTGCTCGCGCACCAGCGCGCCCCTACTCTCTCTCCCTCGCGTACGCAGCGCGCCCCTTGCTCCCTCCTCGCGCACATCAGCGCGCCCCTGCTGCCCTCGTCCTCGCGCACAGCGCGCGCTCCGTGCCTCGCCCCTTCGCTGCTGCGCGCACACACACGATTGCGTGTGTGTGTGTGTTGTTGTTCGTGTTCGTTTTCCAATATCTTTTCGCCCAATCACCCTAATTCGTGATTGTTCCGTGCTATAGGCCGGATTGGTATAATTCTCTTCTTCCTTACCTATTCTATTTAAATTCTGTATTTTAAATTATTATATTAATATTGTTTTGAGTAATTAAAATGCTGGGTACCGGTTATGAATACCGTGGTTTGAGGATTTGTGTGTTGTTATTCATTAGGTTTGTTTTAATTATTAAAGGATGAATTTTCAGATTTGTTTATTTAATAAAGCATGGATTTTTATGATAATAAAATAGTGTTATTGGGATTTTCAAGTTAGGGTTTTAACCTAGACCTAATGAGTCAATTGATTAGCATAATTAGGTGATGATTTTAATTATGATAATCAATTATATTTTCAGATTTGAATAAAGGTTTAAAGTGTTGATTTTTGTTGATTTTAAAGGCGGAAAAAGTATGTTTTTGTACTAGGGATTGATTTTGCAAATTGAGACGACTTTATTATTGAAAAACAATTGAATTCTAAAGTCTAAAGGAAGTTTTAATTTTTATAAAGTTGCTGGAAATTTAATGAACATGGAAATAATTTAAGTTTCATTATTTTGATGATAGGAGGTGATTTCTAGTTGAGTGCTCGTTATTGCAAAGTGGCCCCTACGCTTAGGTATTCAAGGTACGTACAAGTCTAGGGCGACCACACCTTTTTGTCAATGACATTACATGATTGTTGATGATGTGAATTACATTATGTGAAATCATGTTTATTTTGGTGAACGAGCATGTGTTTTGTGATGTTGGATTTATTGAATTAATTGTTGAACAAGCATGTTGAAATTGTTATGAGTATGGATTTCATTGTCAATCACGTTGTTCAACATTTATGCATGTATGGTTCAATTCACATGCAAGGGATGGATTAATTATTTGTATGCTATTGTACGGGATGTCTAGCATACTTTGAGCCATTTATTTGTACCTCGTTGTACTATTTATTTTACCACATGTGAAGGGTTAGCTCACGTAAGCCACCGCACATGTAGGGTTCAGTTGGGAATGTTATGTATGAAATGAATTAGGATTTGTCGTGCAAGGGCACAACCCTCATGTTAATATGCATGATGTGGAGTCTCACTTTGGTGAGGAGGAACATGGTAGTAATATCACAAGTGTCTTGCTTGGTTGATCACAAGTATTAAAGCATTAAAATAAGATTGTTTTGGTTGTCGTTTATTAATTGTATGTATGCATGTTGTCGAGTCTTGAGTTCGCCTTTATTAAAATTTTAATAAACGTAAAGTGCAACCGGAACAAGCTTCAAACTCTTGGAACGTATATACCTTGAGTATGAACAATGGGGAGAGTCTTGCCGGAAAGCTCGTACTCCTACTAATGATACAAGACGTTGTTTCATTTATATTATGCGCAGGAATTTCGTCGGTATGGCCCGACACTCGGTATGGCCCGATTTTATTATTATTATATTTGGTGTTTGGTTGGCTCCCATCACCTTTTCCCTTTGTGGATTATTCTTTTGGCCCGTTCGAAGCTTATTCTAATTAAATTGTGAGTCAAGAGTCGAGTCTTGTATCCCATGATTGTTTGAATTGTTATTATATGGCTTTTGCATGTTGATTAGTACTTAGTGAGTGATGCATGTTTTAGTTTCATTTACTCTATGCTTGTAAGTACTCAGCTTTTGCTGACTACGTGCTTTGTGTGTTTCCGGTTATGGCCTTTGCCTTAATGACCCTATGATGATCCAACCTTTGCACTTGCATTGTTGGGGAGTAGAATAATATAGCAGGTTGGTAGATCAAGTACGATCGAAATCATGTGGCTTGGGATGATTGAGAGAGTTGCATGTTTTCGTCCTTTGAAACTATTTTCTTTAATATTTTAATTATGTTTGAAATGTTTGGATTATTTATATTTTGGGTTTTGGGCCATTATGGTTCCAAATTGTAGGAGGCCTCGATATTTTATTAATTATGGTTTTTAAAAGTTAGTTGACATTTAATTCCGCTGCGTAATTCTGGTAATAGCCTTAACCGTTATCACGGTGGCGGTAATGCTTTAGTAATTCCTTTTTTTTTAAGTTGGAAAATGGTTTTATAAAAGCAAGGAATTATTAGGGTGTTACAAAGTGGTATTTGCAGAGCTCTAGTTTGAGAGCTGCTTTGCATTAATTAATAGTGCAAAGTGGTAAATCCTTAAACTACGATTGCGGAACTTTAGGATTTTCGAAAATTATTTTCCTAAAGTCAAAACGTATTATTTTGAGTACTCAATATTTTAAAGGTCAAATACAAATTATTTTGTGTAACGCCCCGACCTCTAATTCAATTATTAAAGCATAATTAGCAGCGAAATTAACCTAATTTGGTCGGGACATTACCCGCCGTAACTCCCTATTGGGAATTACAAGGCAACCATCTATCATAAGCTACTAAATCCCAAGAGTTATTATAATAATTCTTTATATTGCCGAAATAAAAGTACATAGCTTACTAAGAGTCTTTGATTAAACTATCAAAACTTAAAACATAAACTAGGTGGGAATTATTAAAGTGAAATTCTCGCCACTACTCGTTCCCATCGATCCCAGCGGTACCTAAAACAGAAAACAAAATAACGGTGAGCCGAAGACTCAGTAACGAACTATTCTAGCAACGTAAATTCATTTCAATTCATTTTATTTAATAACACAGGGAGAATAGAATAACCTAAAACATTTTATAAAATCCTTTATTTAATTCATTTTCAACTTTAGGGTGCACATGCTAGTCGTGGCAAGTATGACATGGTGGAACGTCTTCCACGATGGACCGCTGTCCATAAACATGGGGCCTTGGCCCGAAAACATGAGAGCCTTGGCTCAATGGGCGGATGCCCCATGGGTACATGCATGACCGAGAATCGTAACCTGTGAACATATACTGCCAAACGGACTAGGAATTTCACTTTCATTTATCATGTTTCGTTTAATTTTACATTTTAGCCTTTTTACTTCAGTAGAAGTAACATAATTCCTTTAGATCATGAGATCATGATAAAACATCATTTAGATCCTGGGATCCATAAAATATCATTTCTTTCCTGGCATCATAGAGACATCATTTCATTCATGGTTTCTTATAAAGATCGTTTTATAAGAATTTCAATCAATCATATTATAATAAATAATTCAATCAAATCACATTTCATTTCCCGCAATTCATAAAACATGTCAAAGCATTCAATTCATAAATAAATCATAACATTGTATTTTCATAAACGCATTTATAAGGGAATTGCGGGCACTAGCAATAGCCGTTACCTCACTTCCACGATTTTGCTAAGGATTTTCGTTGGTTTGTTCGTCCTGAGCTCCGAGTCCGAATTCTTTCAAAAGATTAAATTATTGAATTAATATTAAAACGATAAATATTGTAAAATCAATATTTCTAAATAAGTTTTAGTTGATAAATTCATAAATTAATTAGATAAAGTTTATAATCAAATTCAAGTTTTAAGGGAATACATGTGTTAGTAGTTTAAATTTGAAAATAATAATAATGCTAGATAGTTCTTAAATTTAATTGCATAAAATAACACTCATTGGAATGAAATAGCAAAAATCAGAAATTTTAATAAGAAGAATTGGGCCTAAGTAGAATTTGGGCTTACTTTGAGTTATTAAGCAAACCAAAGTTCCAAAGTTGGAACTTGGTTTCACGCACAAGGCAGAGCAGGCACGAAGGAGAGAAACAGGAGGGTGAAGCAGCGGAGGGAGAAGAGATGGAGGGCGGCGGCTGGGTGGTTCTGGGCGGCGCAATGCGCTGGTGATGGTGGTGGCAGGGAGGTACGGTGTCGACTGGAGTGGCTTCGTGGAAGAGAGAGGCGGAGGGAGTTGGGCGCAGAGGAGAGGGACGACGAAGGGGAGGTTGGGCGCGGGGGAAAAGGGACGGCGAAGGGTGGTGGTGCGGGTTGTTGGGGTTGCCGGAGAAATAAGGCAGTGGTGGTGGCGGTAAGTGGTGGTGGCGACTGGCGGCAGTCACGGTGGTGGTGGTTATGGTGTTCTAAAATCTTGAATTTATTTTAAATGAATTTCAATGGTGAATTATAAATTGGTGGTTAATCTGATTTGTGGTTCATTTGGGATGATTGAGCAGCTATTTATAGTTGTCATGGGGCTCCATGAATGCAACAACTCAGCTTGATTGTATTGGCAAGTGGAAGAAATTGAATCAATGAAAGTGATGATTAAGATGAGCTATTCTAGTTTAGATTTCCAGATATTCAAATAGGTTTGATGAGTAAGTCTTGAGTTGCATTATGGTGGTGACAAGTAGATTGAGTTGCCTTGTGGTGGTGACAAGTAGAAAGTGAAGGTTTTGACTTCCATGGCCAAAGTGGCGTGAGGAAGAAGAAGAGAAAGAAGAGAAACTGACTTGTTTCATTTAGGTGTTAATAAGGGTAATTTCGTAATTTTGAGCTAATTTTCAGAATTTAATTACTATTAACTAAAATTAAAATAATGATTTGGCTAAATTAATTTCCGAAAATAATTTTATAAAGTGCAAGTAATTGAATTTATTTTCCGAATAAGTCGTTAACGAAAACGTACGAAATATTTAAAACGTAATTATTCTCGAAAATACGAGATTAATATAATCTGAAAAAATAAATAAATCGTGAAATAAAACTTTTGTAAAATAGGTTTAGTTTTCGAATAAAGATAAGAACGTTTCGAAATTATTTAGAATCCGAAAATATTAAGATTAAGCTTGTAAATATGAAATTTAAATTATAAAAATTAAAAATTCAAGCGAAATAAAACTTCGTTAATTAAAATAAAGTTTGAATTTAGGATTTAAAATGATAAAAATACTTAAGCATAATTAATCGAGTTTTAAAAATTCGAGGTATTACATTTTGGGTCATTTGAAATAAGTTGAAAAGTTTGAATTATTATTTAATTTAATTAATTCTTCCGATTTTTTTTATTTATTCGAAAAATTTCGAATTAAATTCGAATTATTTTCTTAATTTCGGAAATTATTCTATTTAATTATCCGAATTATTTTAATTATTTATTTTATTCGAATATTTTTTTTTTCGAAATTATATTTTAAATTTTTTTCGGATTTCTTTTTTTTATTTTTAATTATCCGAAAATTATTCAGTTATTTATTTAATTAATCGATAATTTTTATTAATTTTCAATTTTAATTTAAATAATTTCAACTAAGTTAGGAGTTATTTCTTAATTAATTTCGAAAATTAATATTATTTTCAAGAGAGAAATGGGTAGATTAAGAAGGGCATATTAGTTTAAGTATGCATTTTATGTGATTATGTGAGCTAATAATTGCCATGTATATGTTTTGACCATGTTTTATCTTGCTTTATGTGACTATTTGCATCACGATTCATGTTGAGCATATACTTGTGCATTGAAATTGTCTGGCTCCACGAACTATTTATTGTATCCTTGGGGGTTGAATTTTGTTGGGAGCACGATTAGTGAGACTCTTAAGTGTGTGTTTTTAGGACTTAAGAATGTTGCCTTCAAAGTTTTCCAATCTAGGACAGTTAAAGAACCTTGTTAGTGAGACTCCATATGTGTATGTGGAGAAGATTGAGCTTGCATGCAACTATTTTGCTACGTCTAAGAATATGCCACATTTGAGGAAAATTGATGTTATGCCTGAGATGATTATACATTGTTTACCCCATAAGAACCCCTACATATACCTCAAGAATAGGTTCAGTGACATGCATTATGGTGATGGTACCCCTAATTGGTACAAGTATGGGACTAGTGATGGTAGGTGGAAGTATGATTCTGAGGTTCTTGCTACTATCCTAGAGGTTGCGGAAAATAGCTATGAGGATGGAAGTATTCTGCGGGTTTTGGTATGGGCTATGGAGGAATAGAAAGTGATGGTGAGGATGATATGATCCATGATGAGCAAGCTAGTGATGTCGAGGAGGATAGTGATGATGATGTGGTAGAGATTGAGAATCCTAACCCTATAGTTCCTGAACCAACCATTGAGATATCCAGTGGATCTGAAGATGATCTTGAAGAGAATAACGTGGTTGATAGTGAGCCACAACAAAATGATGAGGCTATGGATGAAGACTCGGATCCGAAAGAAGACTTGGATGATCCTAATGATCAAGACTTTACTCCAGAGCAATACAAGGAAAGAAATGATCGTCGTGATGACGTTAGTCTCTAGAGAAATGTAATCCTTAGTTCTATTTTTTTTCGTTGATTAATAAAGTGGCAAAGCTACTACTTATGGTTTTAGTTTATCATAGTTGGAGAATAAATGTTATGGCATTAGTGGATGTAAGACTTATTCATTGGAGTTTTAATAAAAGAATAGAAATTCCTTTTTCGTTATCCTTTAAGTTTAATTCTCAATTCTAAATCGTGTGGGTATCGCAAAGGCATTAATTGTTATTTCTTCAATGAAATTTTATGTGCAAGGTGGTCAATAGCAACCATCTAAATTTACTTGCATCGAATAGTGGGGTGAGAAGGCCCGAAAGTGGTGCCAACTCTTCCCCTAGGTGGCGCCTAAGTGTGTTATTGTTGTGAGTAGGTTCGTTGTAGAACCAGTACCTTAGTAATGTCGTGTCCAACCAATATTAAAGTTAGCCTTTTTATTTATTCAGGAGAAGGGATATGGATAGCCAAGAGATTTCTGAAGTGGTTAGACAATTAGCTGAGGTAGTTCGTGACCTAGCTCAAACCAGAGCAAACCCAATGCATGACCCGGCTGGGGAAATGTTTAAGAAAATAGCTCAAAGCAAGCCTCCACTCTATAGCGGAGAGATTGAACCAAGTGTGTTGGAGAACTGGTTGAGAGAGTTTGATAAACTCATTGTAGCTGTGAATTGCCCCGAAAACCTTAGGGTGAATAGTGCTGTGTACTACCTGAGAGGTGAAGCTGATTTGTGGTGGCAACGATGTGAAAATACCCTTAGAGCCACACCTAACTTTGGATGGGAAGCATTCAAAACTGCACTAAGGAACAAGTTTTACCCACCCTATCTGAAGAAGTAAAAGGCGCAGGAGTTCATTGAACTCAAAATGGGAAGTCTGTCTGTGATGGAATACTATTCTAAGTTTATAGAGCTGTCTAGGTTTGCACCTGAAGTGGTGGCAACGGAAGAGCTCAGGGCTCAAAGATTTGAGAATGGTTTGACCATGGACTTACAGCTGTTGTTGTCTGGAGAGACCTTTACCTCATTAGACACCCTGTACGAAAAAGCTGCTCACCTGTATGGGTTACAACAAAGGAAGAATGGTAGTGCTGAAAAGAGAAAGGATGGTGGAAACTCAAATCAAGGAAATAACCATCAGAATCAGGGGAATTTTAAGAAGCACAAAGGAAATGGGAATTTTCAGTTTAGGGCTAACAGTGGTGGTGATCGCAACAACCAAGGTGGTGGAAATCAGTCTGGAAGGAATGGAGTACGGACCTACGAATGTAGGCGTTGTAACATGAATCACCCTGGAAAAGATTGTGATGGGAACTTAGTGACTTGTAGATTCTGTCAGAAGTTAGGCCATAGGGAGTATGAATGCTATTCTAAGAATGGAAAGCCTAACCAAGGTAACCACCAAGGCAATAACCGGAATAATCAGAACCGGAATGGGGGAAATGGAGGTGGAAATCAAAGGAACTACCAAGTTGGTAACAATGGCAATATCAATGGCAATCACCAGAACCATGGAAAGCCTGGAGGGAACCAACAGCAGAATGGGAATCGAAACAACAATGGGAACACCAATGGAGGTGGCTATAACAAAGGAGTTGCCCAAGGAAAGTTGAATGTGATATCTAGGCAAGAAGAGGAGACTTCATCTGACGTCATAGCAGGTACTTTTTCTATTAATTCCGTTTCAGTTAAAGTTCTATTTGATTCTGGTGCGACTTATTCTTTTATATCAGTAGATGCTTTGGGGAAATTAGGGTTGAAAGAGCCTGAATCGATTGAAGTATCTATAGTCATACCTACTGGTAGTATAGTGAAGTGTACCAAAATCCATAGAGATGTGCCTATGACCTTAGCCAAGACCGTATTCTCATCTAACCTAATCGAATTCAAGTTAGGAGAGCTAGATGTAATTCTAGGAATGGATTGGTTGGCCAAGTTCAAAGCCAAAATAGACTGTGAGAAGCAGAAGGTTCACTTGAGGTCTAGCCTAGGCAAGGTAGTGTCATATCATCGTTTTGGTAAGCCTAAGAACATAGGAATCATCACGGCAATGGAACTCGTGAAGCTAGTCAGTAAAGGGAACCCAGCCTTCTTATGTAATGTGAGGAACCTAGAGCATGTGATCAAGGATCAGCCTGAGGATATTGCAGTAGTCAATGAATTCCTTGATGTATTTCCAGAAGAGATCCCGGGAATGCCTCCCAATCGACCTATTGACTTCACCATAGATTTAGTGCCTGGAACCGCCCCTATTTCAAAAGCACCTTATCGAATGGCTCCAGCAGAAATGAATGAATTAAAAGGCCAACTAGAGGATCTATTGGAGAAAGGTTATATTAGGCCAAGTGCATCACCTTGGGGAGCACCAGTGTTGTTTGTGAAGAAAAAGGATGGAAGTATGAGGCTCTGTATAGACTACAGGGAGCTCAATAAGGTCACAATCAAGAACAAATATCCATTACCTAGGATAGAAGACCTATTTGACCAACTAAAAGGAGCGGGAATCTTTTCAAAGATCGATTTACGTTCAGGTTATCATCAATTGAGAATCGCTGACCATGACATACCAAAGACTGCATTCAGAACTAGATACGGACATTATGAGTTCACCGTTATGCCTTTTGGGTTAACCAATGCCCCTGCAATATTTATGGACTTAATGAACCGTGTATTCCATGCCTATTTGGACAAGTTTGTAGTGGTTTTCATAGATGACATCCAAGTGTATTCAAAGAGTGAAGAAGATCACGCGGAACACTTGAGATCGGTGTTGAGTACCTTGAGAGATAACCAGTTGTATGCCAAATTCTCAAAGTGTGAGTTTTGGTTAGAAAGAGTTGCATTTTTGGGACATTTTGTGTCAAAAGAAGGAGTGGCAGTTGACCCTGCTAAGATCAAAGCTGTTAGTGAATGGCCTACACCCACGAGTGTGACTGACATTTGATATATGCGTTTTATATAGAGTTTTTACCCCCGTCCCTTAGTACTTTTTGATCTCAAATGAGCTCTTCGGAGCGATTTTAGTACTAATGTGCTCCTTGTAGTGTGTTTGTAGTTTCAGGTTCATCATTGTAGGAATTAGCATATTTTTGTGCATTTCCTACTCATTTGAATCAATGCAAGAGATTATATACTTTCGAGAGCGCAAACATTGAGTTGGAAGAATTTTCATGCAAAGCGAATAGTGAAAGAAGTAGAAAACTTAATGTCGTCCACTCTTTTGATCATAACTCGAGTTATACAACTCTAAATGCAGCGATTCAAAATGGGTTGGATTCTAGACTTCAAGAGCTTTCCAACGAGTGGTCACTCGCCTGATTCCGAATTATAACGAAGGAGATATGGTGTTTTTAAGATAGAGGATCGTGCAGTTTCAACACGCGCCCGATCGGGCGGACTTCGCCCGATCCGGATCGGGCGGTCATTCTGGGCGCTAGTTATGGGCATTTTGCAACCGCCCGATCGGGCGGAATTTCGCCCGATCGGGCCGACTATCGAGCACATAGCCCGATCGGGCGAAGCGTCGCCCGATCGGGCCACGCCAACCTCCAGCGTATTTCGCGAGATTTTATTTCCGATTTTGGGCTCTATTTTGGGCAAACTATAAATACTAGCCCCTTATATTTTTAGTGATATCTTTTATTCTAGTTTTCAATACTTATTTTATTTCTAGTTTTCTCTCCAATTATTCAAATACTTAGTTTTTAATTTCAAGTAAAGATCCAAGCTTTATTATTTTATTTGTTCTTCAATTCGGTATTATTTCCTACCTTAATTTATTTTGTTGCTTTAATCATGTTTTCCATTATGCTAATTGCTTTGTTATTTATTATCATGAGTGAGTAGTTTAATTTCTAGGGTTTAGGGGATCCATGAATGCATGATTGGGATTATATGTGGACTTGATTATTGATTGATTGATTGATTATAATTTCTATAGCTTATTATTATTGCTCGTCGACTCTGTTCGGCCGGACTATTTTGATTTGAGTTTGATTAACCTTGGATTATGCGCCGAGAGGTATAAATCTGATGTTTTTGGTCTGTGGCTATTAGATAGGAATTATTTCTAGTACGTAGCGAGAGCCCGCTAGTTGTTCTATCCTAAGGAATTCATAAGATTCGAGAGATGCATGTTTTCCTAATTATGATTGTTCATTGATTGTTATTGTCCGTTGTCCAATCCCGCTCTGCATTTATGGTGAACCGTTGCCCTAGATTCCTTTAATATTGTTATTTTCCGATTTGATTATTTGCTTTAGTTTAATATACAAACCAATCCAACTCTTTGTTACCAGTAGTCTAGATTAGTTAATTAATAGTAGAAAGAACATTGTTTCCCTGTGGATACGATCCCTGCTTCCCTTACTATATTTTTAGTTGGTGAACGTTAGGTTTATCTTTGATAGGAGTGCGATTTAGCCTGTCAAATTTTGGCGCCGTTGCCGGGGAAACGGTTTAATTTTCTGCTACTAATTTTATGATCTAGATTATTTTCTTGAGTCTCATAGAACTTCCTGTTCTTTGAGACCATGTATATATTTTATTTTCTTTAGTTTATTTTTTTATTATTTTTATTTTTATTTTTTTTTAATTTTTTTTCCCCTGAAAAAAATGGATTATTATTCTTTCCCTCAATTCTTAAATGAGCCTTTTTGGGTGTATTTCGATAGGCTAAATGATTTTATTGGTTACCACAATTTTAATCTTTGGGATTCTTGTGGTTTTGCTTATGGTGGTTTAAATGAGTATACAAGGAATGTGATAGAAAGTAGATTTAATGGTGATTTTCGAGCCTTGTCTTTGGATGATATGTGGGATTATTATATGTGGTTTGCAAGGGATTTGTATGAGCGTGAAATGGCGATTCATGTTACATGTGCTAATCCAAATTATGAGCATAATCTACATGTTTCTACCCCCTCTCCCTTGAATGCTTGTTATAATGAGGTGCATTCTAATGTTTATGATAATCATGTATATTCTAACGACTTATCTAACCCTTGCATGGATATCAATGTTTTGCCTCATAATTCCAATGTTGCTTCTCCCGTGTATTATTGTGAACCCTTGCTCAATCCTGTTCAACCCGAATCAGAAAGCAGAGATAGCTTCTTAGAGGAATTAAGAAGATTAAACTCTGAGATTGAGATTCAGTGTACTAGATCTCAAGAGGCTACTAATGAGATTATTAAAGCTAGTAAGGCTACTCTTGAGAGATTTAGAAAAGTTCAAGAAATTATTGAAAATAATGATGCGAGTTGTGTTGGGGATGGGGGTCAACTGAGTGAACCCATAGGCAACCAAGAGTGGGAGGAGCTTATAACAGAGGTTGAGGATGAGTGGGAGGATGATGATTTGACGGTTGGATCAATGGATGAAGGATTTGTTGAAACTGAAAAGCCATATGTCATAGAGCAATTCCATGAGGAAGTTGAAGTTGATAAAACCCTTGTTGTTGTGTCAACCCCTACCCCTCATATTCCAAGTCCAAGAAGGGTTATTCTTAGCCCCGTTTACACCGTCTCACTCCCCTTCTCTTTCCCCATAAAACCTTTACTTGAGGATCTTCCTCCTCCCCATGAAAATCAAAAGCCCAATGACCCAATAGAGTATGTTCCTCTTTGTGAATCTTTCGCAGGTACTTACAATACTTACAAAGAAGAGGTGGATGCTTTGCAGAGAGCTCTATATGGTGAAGAGCCTATCCACCATGAATTCCAAAACACAGAGAGAGCTATTTCATTGATCATTGAGGTTGAAGAATCAATAGTCCGTAAAAACAACTTCCATAAGGAGAGTATGCCTACTTTCTCTTTTCCTTCCTTTTCTTATTCTTCTTTTATTGTTGTTTTTTCTTTTTGTTCTTCTTCCTTTAGGCATCCTACTCCTTACTGGCATAGAGTTCATTCGGACTTTATGCAAATGTTGTTGTTGATTATCGTGCATGTCTTGTTGCACGAAAGTTGTGCGAGTGCGCATGACAAGCTTCTGCGCTCGTTCGTTGGTTATTTACTAACCAATCTCTTTGCGGGAGGCACGATTTGATGATGCTGAAACCCGAAAGGCCGAAAGCTCGATGAACGGTGGGCACTGTATTCATGATCGGGGTCGTGGTCTGTCACTTCCCGCGCCACATAGCTCATCCAAGGCAATTGATTCGACACCAGATGGCACCATCTTTGGTGCCCCCATTCGATGAGTTGTCGTGGCTCTCATCCCCTTCCTTTCGTTGTCTGTACATAAACTAAGATTGTGTAATGGGGACATTGCATCAATCTAACAGGGGATGAGTATTTCACTATCCATTTATTGCTTTTCGTAGTGTATTTTTCGCTTTTGTTTGTGTGTTTTAGTATAATTTTTGAGCAAGTGTGTGTTTCATTGTAGTTTTTGGTGTTAGAGAGGTGAGAAGAGGGTATTTTACGGTTTGGACGTTTAATGCTGTGCAGGTCTAAGGCTCCAAGTTCGAAAAAGTTGAATTCAAGCTGAAACGGAGTAGTCTGCGTTTTGCCCGATCCGGATCGGGCGAGGAGCGCCCGATCGGGCGCGTGTCGATTCAAGGAAAATGTTGGAAAATCGCCCGAACGGGCAACGGTTGCCCGATCCACACAAAAGGCGAGTGAAATGCCCGATCGGGCGAAATTCCGCCCGATCGGGCGGTTGATGATGACGTCGTAGGAAGGTCAAGGAAGGATTCTGGGCTGAGAAAAGTCAATAAAACAAGGCATTGCATTTCGCCCGATCCGGATCGGGCGAGGTGCGCTCGATCGGGCGCGCACAGATTCAACGGAAAGGTTCGAAATTCGCCCGATCGGGCGATCTGTTGCCCGATCGGGCGATCTGCTGCCCGATCGGGCGATCTGCTGCCCGATCGGGCGATTTGCGAATCAGCGACAAATAAGCCACGGTTTGCTCACTTTCCTCATGATACCCCTTGAGCCAATGAGGACATTGTCTGATTTAGCTTGGGGGGTGTTTCACTCACTTGTACATATTAGGTATGTTTTTCCTTTTAATTTTGCATTTACTTATTTTTGTGTGTTTATTTTGGTGTGTTTAATGTTTTCTAGAGTAGTTTATTGCTTTGAAAAAAAAAATACAAAAATACGTTCCGATGAATACAATATCATGCTTCCCTGTGCCCCTTTGATTGAAAATTGTTTTGATTCTTGGTATTTGATGACGAGCAATGTGGATGTGTTAGCCATGATTTGATATTCGATTGCTTTGATGCCTTAACATGAGTCAACTCTGACTAACTATTTGTGGACTTGGTGCTTGGCTAGTTGACTTGGTTAGGATGTGTGATAGCTTCCTGGTGTGTCATTGATTTTGAGTATTGGTTTGCAACTGTTAGTAGTGTTTTATGACTCATATACATGCACATTGTGGAGGACGAAGGCATTTTTCTGTTTAGGTAGCCTTCAGATGAATCTAGATACATTTGTTCCCTCCTTTTCTACCCATGTTGTTGCTTGTGCCCCTTTATTCGGTGACTAGCCATATTACAAGCCCATGAAAGCCCCATTGGTTACTAGTCCCAAGCCTAGCTTGGGGGAGCTAATAGTAAGTGAGGTGAGGGAGTTGTAGTGTGCTTAGTTTTGAGCACAAAGTGAGTGTTGAAAAGGAAATAAGGGAGTTCTTCTTATCTTGTTTGTTGTTTGAAAAAGAGAAAAAAAAAATAATGAAGAGTGAAAGAGATGAGAAGAATAGAAAATATGAAGGTTTCCAAAGAAAAAAAAAGGAAATTGAAAAAAATAAAAAGAAAAAAATTCATTACTCTCAGAAAAATTCAAAGCATTGTTACACTCAAGTATTGTAATTTCTTATCTTTATGAGTGATTGATTTTAATTGTGAAAGAAAGGCAAGAAAGTATAGTGTGGTTTGTTTGTTGTTTCATCATGTGTTGAGTGAGAGAGTTGTGGTCATTATTTGTGGTTGATCATGGTTTTGCTAGGATTTATGCTCCCCAAAGCCAAGGCTTTAAGCTCACATTTTACCCAAATTTACCGCACCCCTACCTAAGCCTATCATTACAAGCTTTGAAGACCTTCCGACCTTTGTGCATAGAGTCATATTAATGTGAAAGTAGTTGTTTATCAATGCAAGTTATGACATGACATATTCCGAGTCGACTATTAGGTTGAGTGTATGTTTTTCTAGACACACGAGTGTTGTGAGTTTTGGGAGGGCATTGTACACTTATATGTTGGGAGGAGAGCGAACGGGTACATCTTTTATCCGCCACATAAATGAGTGACGAGTGTGTGAGCACTAGTCTTGAATTCCATTGTGCATTTGTGGTTCGCTTTGCGTGACGATTGTTAGGGAGGATTTGTGGTTGGTGGATTTGATTGGTTGACATTGATGCATGCTCGTTAGATTTTGCCTTGAATTATGTCTTTCGTTTTGAAATATGTTAGGGGTGAAGTTGATCTTGTATTCATCGATGATTTCCTTGCTTAGGGACAATCAAGGATCTAGCTTGGGGGAGTTTGATATATGCGTTTTATATAGAGTTTTTACCCCCGTCCCTTAGTACTTTTTGATCTCAAATGAGCTATTCGGAGCGATTTTAGTACTAATGTGCTCCTTGTAGTGTGTTTGTAGTTTCAGGTTCATCATTGTAGGAATTAGCATATTTTTGTGCATTTCCTACTCATTTGAATCAATGCAAGAGATTATATACTTTCGAGAGCGCAAACATTGAGTTGGAAGAATTTTCATGCAAAGCGAATAGTGAAAGAAGTAGAAAACTTAATGTCGTCCACTCTTTTGATCATAACTCGAGTTATACAACTCTAAATGCAGCGATTCAAAATGGGTTGGATTCTAGACTTCAAGAGCTTTCCAACGAGTGGTCACTCGCCTGATTCCGAATTATAACGAAGGAGATATGGTGTTTTTAAGATAGAGGATCGTGCAGTTTCAACACGCGCCCGATCGGGCGGACTTCGCCCGATCCGGATCGGGCGGTCATTCTGGGCGCTAGTTATGGGCATTTTGCAACCGCCCGATCGGGCGGAATTTCGCCCGATCGGGCCGACTATCGAGCACATAGCCCGATCGGGCGAAGCGTCGCCCGATCGGGCCACGCCAACCTCCAGCGTATTTCGCGAGATTTTATTTCCGATTTTGGGCTCTATTTTGGGCAAACTATAAATACTAGCCCCTTATATTTTTAGTGATATCTTTTATTCTAGTTTTCAATACTTATTTTATTTCTAGTTTTCTCTCCAATTATTCAAATACTTAGTTTTTAATTTCAAGTAAAGATCCAAGCTTTATTATTTTATTTGTTCTTCAATTCGGTATTATTTCCTACCTTAATTTATTTTGTTGCTTTAATCATGTTTTCCATTATGCTAATTGCTTTGTTATTTATTATCATGAGTGAGTAGTTTAATTTCTAGGGTTTAGGGGATCCATGAATGCATGATTGGGATTATATGTGGACTTGATTATTGATTGATTGATTGATTATAATTTCTATAGCTTATTATTATTGCTCGTCGACTCTGTTCGGCCGGACTATTTTGATTTGAGTTTGATTAACCTTGGATTATGCGCCGAGAGGTATAAATCTGATGTTTTTGGTCTGTGGCTATTAGATAGGAATTATTTCTAGTACGTAGCGAGAGCCCGCTAGTTGTTCTATCCTAAGGAATTCATAAGATTCGAGAGATGCATGTTTTCCTAATTATGATTGTTCATTGATTGTTATTGTCCGTTGTCCAATCCCGCTCTGCATTTATGGTGAACCGTTGCCCTAGATTCCTTTAATATTGTTATTTTCCGATTTGATTATTTGCTTTAGTTTAATATACAAACCAATCCAACTCTTTGTTACCAGTAGTCTAGATTAGTTAATTAATAGTAGAAAGAACATTGTTTCCCTGTGGATACGATCCCTGCTTCCCTTACTATATTTTTAGTTGGTGAACGTTAGGTTTATCTTTGATAGGAGTGCGATTTAGCCTGTCAACATTCGTAGTTTTCTGGGATTAGCTGGCTATTATAGACGATTTGTGCAAGACTTCTCTAGGATAGCCAAGCCCATGACTACCTTGATGAAGAAGGAAACCAAGTTTGAATGGAGTGACCAGTGTGAGGAAGCATTCCAAGCCTTAAAGACGCGATTGACAACCGCGCCAGTATTAACCTTACCAGATGAGAGTGGTGCATACGATGTGTATAGTGATGCCTCTAAGAATGGTTTAGGGTGTGTATTGATGCAAAACGGGAAAGTTATTGCGTATGCGTCAAGGCAATTGAAGCCATATGAATCCAATTACCCTACCCATGATTTAGAGCTAGCAGCTATAGTATTTGCATTGAAGATATGGAGACATTATCTGTATGGTGTGAAGTGTAGGATATTTACGGACCACAAGAATTTGAAGTACATCTTCACACAAAAGGATTTGAATATGCGCCAACGAAGGTGGTTGGAGTTAATTAAGGACTATGATTTGGATATCCAGTACCATGAGGGAAAAGCCAATGTAGTTGCGGATGCCTTGAGTAGGAAATCAAGTCATAGTGTTAATGCGTTAGTAGTTGCTAACGAGCTGTGTAAGGACATGCAGCGTTTGAACCTTGAAATAGTGAGTGGTGAAAGCCTTGTGGGAATAATGAATGCCTTAACCATCCAACCGTCAATATTTGATGAGATTAGAGAGAATCAAGCTGGTGATGTGAAGTTAGAGCGAATCAAGGAAAAGATTTCGCAAGGGAAGGAGTTAGAATTCCGAATCCATGATGATGGAAGCTTGAGGTACAAAGGCAGGTGGTGCGTGCCTCAAAAGTGTGGAGAATTGAAAGAGAGATTGATGAAAGAAGGGCATAATACGCCATATTCTGTGCACCTAGGGGGTGACAAGCTGTATAAGGACTTGAAAAAGGTCTATTGGTGGCCAAGGATGAAGAACGAAGTGGCTGAATTTATGGCTAGATGTCTGACTTGTCAGAAGGTTAAAATTGAGCATAGGAGACCTCAAGGGAAGGTCTAACCTTTAGAGATTTCAAGCTGGAAATGGGACTGTATTTCTATGGACTTTGTCACTTGTTTACCTAAGTCAAAGACTGGGAATGATATAATTTGGGTTGTGGTAGATAGGTTGACCAAGTCAGCAGTGTTTATACCAATGAAGGAAACCTGGAAAATGGAACAACTTGCTAAAGCCTACATTAAGAATGTTGTGAGGTTACATGGAGTTCCTAAGGATATCGTATCAGATAGGGATTCAAGGTTTCTTTCGAATTTCTGGAAAAGTGTGCAGAATTGTTTTGGTACAACATTGAAAATGAGTACAACCTTCCACCCAGCCACGGATGGCCAAACTGAAAGGACTATCCAAACCCTGGAGGACATGCTTCGGGCATGCGTTATTGATTTCCAAGGAAGTTGGGAAGATAGCCTAGATTTGATTGAGTTTTCCTATAACAATAGCTATCATGCTAGCATTGGAATGACACCATTTGAGGCTTTGTATGGACGAAAGTGTAGAAGTCCACTTTGTTGGAACGATATTAGTGAAACCGTAGTGTTGGGACCTCAAATGATAGAGGACACCATGAACCAAATCCGAACCATCCAATCAAAGATTCAAGCGGCGCAGGATCGCCAAAAGAGTTATGCAGACTTGAAACGTAGGGATGAAGAGTTCGACATAGGTGATAAAGTGTTGCTCAAAGTGTCACCAATGAAAGGTGTCATGAGATTTGGGAAGAAAGGGAAGTTAAGCCCTAAGTACATAGGCCCATATGAGATCTTAGAAAGAATCGGAAAGGTAGCTTATAGACTAGCCTTGCCTATGGACTTGCATAGAGTGCATAATGTGTTCCACATATCTCAGTTAAGGAAATATATCCCGGATAAATCGCATGTGTTGCAACCGGAGACCATAGAATTAGACCAAAGTCTAACCTTTGAGGAAAGACCTGTCAAAATCCTTGATAGCAAAGTGCGTAGTACGCGTACTAAAGATGTGAAAATTGTCAAAGTGTTGTGGTCTAATCAAGAATCTGAGGAAGCCACTTGGGAAGCGGAGGACGAAATGAGAAAGAAATATCCCGAGCTTTTTCCCGAGGTTAGTTGAGTTACGGGGTCGTAACTCGTGTCTTTTAAGGGGGGTAGAGTGCGGTAGAATTTCGCGCTTTTTACCTTGTTTTCCCCTATTTTATGCTCATTTTAGTGCTTTCTATTGAATTTGCACTTATTATTGTCCTGTTTAATCATGTAAAGAGTACATCAACTTAAAACTTTGGCAAATGAACGTATTGAAAGTCTCAGAAAGTCTCAAGTTTGAGTTGAATTTTGGATTTCCGAACCCAAGTTTCGGGACGAAACTTCTTTTAAGGAGGGTAGACTGTAATACCTCGTATTTTTATAGTATTTATAAATATATTTTATTATATTTATAAAGCATTTTACGATTTATTAGCATTTAAATAATATTTAAATGTATTTAATGTATTTTAATTAATTAGAATATTTATTATTTTAATTAATTACGAAACGAATTTAATTCTTGAGTCGGGAAATTAAATGAGTTGCAAATGATTTTTAAAAGCTTCGGGTTTTAAATAAAAGTCCAGTTCGTTTTATTAATCAAGCCCAATCCAAACAGTTTCATTTAAATCCTAAGCTAGCCCAATTCATTTAATTCCTAAGCCCAACTCAAATATCCTAAGCCTAGCCCATCAAGGGATTAGGGAGCCTATAAATAGGACTCCCCATCATTAAATAAACCCCTAAAATTTCATAAACCCCTTTTTGATTTCTTGCACCTCACTCCTCTCCCTCTCTCCTCTCGTCCGCACGCACGCACACCCGTGCTCGTGCCCTTCGTGCGCTCGGCCTCACGCCCCGCACACTGCTCGTGCTCTCGTGCCTCGGCCTCACGCCCCGCACACTCGCACGCCCCTCTTCCTCTCCTCGCGCCCAGCGCGCCCCTTGCTCTCTCTTGCTCGCGCACCAGCGCGCCCCTTGCCCTCTCTTGCTCGCGCACCAGCGCGCCCCTGCTCTCTCTCCTTCGCGTACACAGCGCGCCCGTTGCTCCCTCCTCGCGCACATCAGCGCGCCCCTGCTGCCCTCGTCCTCGCGCACAGCGCGCCCCGTGCCTCGCCCCTTCGCTGCTGCGGGCACACACACTATTGCGTGTGTGTGTGTGTTGTTGTTCGTGTTCGTTTTCCAATCTCTTTTCGCCCAATCACCCTAATTTGTGATTGTTCCGTGCTATAGGCCGGATTGGTATAATTCTCTTCTTCCTTACCTATTCTATTTAAATTCCGTATTTTAAATTATTATATTAATATTGTTTTGAGTAATTAAAATGCTGTGTACCGGTTATGAATACCGTGGTTTGAGGATTTGTGTGTTGTGATTCATTAGGTTTGTTTTAATTATTAAAGGATGAATTTTCAGATTTGTTTATTTAATAAAGCATGGATTTTTATGATAATAAACTAGTGTTATTGGGATTTTCAAGTTAGGGTTTTAACCTAGACCTAATGAGTCAATTGATTAGCATAATTAGGTGATGATTTTAATTATGATAATCAATTATATTTTCAGATTTGAATAAAGGTTTAAAGTGTTGATTTTTGTTGATTTTAAAGGCGGAAAAAGTATGTTTTTGTACTAGGGATTGATTTTGCAAATTGAGACGACTTTATTATTGAAAAACGATTGAATTCTAAAGTCTAAAGGAAGTTTTAATTTTTATAAAGTTGCTGGAAATTTAATGAACATGGAAATAATTTAAGTTTCATTATTTTGATGATAGGAGGTGATTTCTAGTTGAGTGCTCGTTATTGCAAAGTGGCCCCTACGCTTAGGTATTCAAGGTACGTACAAGTCTAGGGCGACCACACCTTTTTGTCAATGATATTACATGATTGTTGATGATGTGAATTACATTATGTGAAATCATGTTTATTTTGGTGAACGAGCATGTGTTTTGTAATGTTGGATTTATTGAATTAATTGTTGAACAAGCATGTTGAAATTGTTATGAGTATGGATTTCATTGTCAATCATGTTGTTCAATATTTATGCATGTATGGTTCAATTCACATGCAAGGGATGGATTAATTATTTGTATGCTATTGTACGGGATGTCTAGCATACTTTGAGCCATTTATTTGTACCTCGTTGTACTATTTATTTTACCACATGTGAAGGGTTAGCTCACGTAAGCCACCGCACATGTAGGGTTCAGTTGGGAATGTTATGTATGAAATGAATTAGGATTTGTCGTGCAAGGGCACAACCCTCATGTTAATATGCATGATGTGGAGTCTCACTTTGGTGAGGAGGAACATGGTAGTAATATCACAAGTGTCTTGCTTGGTTGATCACAAGTCTTAAAGCATTAAAATAAGATTGTTTTGGTTGTCGTTTATTAATTGTATGTATGCATGTTGTCGAGTCTTGAGTTCGCCTTTATTAAAATATTAATAAACGTATAGTACAACCGGAACAAGCTTCAAAACTCTTGGAACGTATATACCTTGAGTATGAACAATGGGGGGAGTCTTGCCGGAAAGCTCGTACTCCTACTAATGATACAAGACGTTGTTTCATTTATATTATGCGCAGGAATTTCGTCGGTATGGCCCGACACTCGGTATGGCCCGATTTTATTATTATTATATTTGGTGTTTGGTTGGCTCCCATCACCTTTTCCCTTTGTGGATTATTCTTTTGGCCCGTTCGAAGCTTATTCTAATTAAATTGTGAGTCAAGATTCGAGTCAAGAGTCGAGTCTTGTATATCATGATTGTTTGAATTGTTATTATATGGCTTTTGCATGTTGATTAGTACTTAGTGAGTGATGCATATTTTAGTTTCATTTACTCTATGCTTGTAAGTACTCAGCTTTTGCTGACTACGTGCTTTGTGTGTTTCCGGTCATGGCCTTTGCCTTAATGACCCTATGATGATCCATCATTTGCACTTGCATTGTTGGGGAGTAGAATAATATAGCAGGTTGGTAGATCAAGTACGATCGAAATCATGTGGCTTGGGATGATTGAGAGAGTTGCATGTTTTCGTCCTTTGAAACTATTTTCTTTAATATTTTAATTATGTTTGAAATGTTTGGATTATTTATATTTTGGGTTTTGGACCATTATGGTTCCAAATTGTAGGAGGCCTCGATATTTTATTAATTATGGTTTTTAAAAGTTAGTTGACATTTAATTCCGCTGCGTAATTCTGGTAATAGCCTTAACCGTTATCACGGTGGCGGTAATGCTTTAGTAATTCCTTTATTTTAAGTTGGAAAATGGTTTTATAAAAGCAAGGAATTATTAGGGTATTACAACTTGCATATAGTGCACAATGTGTTCCATATATCTCAACTGAGAAAGTATGTCCCAGACAAGCCGCATGTGTTGCAACCGGAGACCATAGAGTTAGACCAAAGTTTGACCTTTGAGGAAAGACCTGTCAAAATCCTTGATAGCAAAGTGCGTAGTACGCGGACTAAGGATGTTAAGATTGTTAAAGTGTTATGGTCCAACGAAGAAATACCTGGGAAGCCGAGGAAGAAATGAGAAAGAAATAACCCGAGCTTTTTCCCGAGGTTAGTTGAGTTACGGGGCCGTAACTCGTTTTCTTTAAGAGGGGTAGAGTGTGGTAGAATTTCGCGCTTTTTACCTTATTTACCTTATTTCCCCTTATTGTATGCCTAATTTAGTGCTTTTGAGTTAAGTTTCACTCCATATTGTCATGTTGAATTACTTAAAGAGTACAACAACTAAAATTTTCTACAAGAAAACACATTAAAGTGTCATAAAGTCTCAAGTTTTGATTTCCAATTTGTGATTTCCATGCCCAAGTTTCAGGACGAAACTTCTTTTAAGGAGTGCAGACTGTAATAACTCGTATTTTTCGTAATTTATAAATATATTTTAATGTATTTATAAAGATTTTTATGAATTTAATTACATTTAATGTGATTTAAATGTGCTTTAATTTAAATAATTTAATTATTAATTATTTACGAAAACCGGATTTTTATTAAATAAATTAAATGAATTTATTTATTTGGGAATTGTTGGGTCATATTTAAAAAAAAAATTGTTTTAATTATAATCCAAGTCCAATCCAATTTTGTTGGTAAACCCAACTAGGCTTGCAAGCAATTAATTCTAATTAAACCCAATTGCAAGCCCAACTCGATTTCCTAAAACCTAAGCCCACAAGGGATGGGAAATCTATAAATACAACCCTCCCTCACATTAATCCCCACATTAAAATTCTGAAATATCCTCTCCTCTTCTCTCTCTTTTCTTTCGGCTCTTTCTCTCCCCTCTTGCCCGTTTTCTTCGGCCGCAAGCAAGCACGCCACTCGTGCCTTGCTCGCTGCCCGCCCCAGCCGCACACACTCATGCACCCTCGCCTCGCCTTCGTGCGCGCAGTCGTGCCTTCGTTGCTGCCTTCCTCTCGTGCCTCACGCACACACTCCGTGACAGGCTAAAGTCGTATCACCTTATCAAAAATAAACCTAAGTCCACTAGCTAGGTAGCAAGGGAAGTCAGGATCGAATCCACAGGGAAATAGGCGTTCTTTCTACTATTAATTAATTAATCTAGACTATTGGGAACAAGAAAGTTGGTTGATTTGTGTACTAAAGCTACGCCAATAATTAAACGAATGAGAATTCAGATATTAAATAATCTAGGGCATAGGTTCACCAACAAATAACAATCCAGGACGATAAACAATCACGATAATCAACAAAGTAATTAATTAGACTAGCATGCTCTCTCGAATCGATACTAATCATAGACTTAGAATTAACGGGCTCTCGCTACGTATTAACTCTAATTCTACCTATTGACACAAGCCTAAACATCAAATTGCATCTCTCGAATCTTAACTTGACATTGCATGACTATCACAATTAAACCTGCGCAAATCTAATCGTATAATAATATAAACCAATCAACAGGAATCAATTATAATGCCAACAATCACAATCATTCAATCATCCCTTCATATTATTCATGGATTCCTAAACCCTAGAAATTAGATTACTCAAGCATATTAACAATAACCAAAGCAATTAACATAATTGAAAGCATTATTGGAACAAGACAATTAATTAAAATAAGAAATAATACCTATTTGAAGAACAAAGGAAATTAAAAGCTTGAATTTTTATTGAGAATTAAACTAAGTGTTTTTGCATTATTTTAGAGAGAAAACTAGGCTAAGCAAAATAATCTAAGTGTTCAATACTAGAAAATAATGTACCTCTAAAAATAACTAAGGCTTGTTTATATAGTTTGCCAAATAAAGCCTAAAAAACGGAAAAGAAAGCACGCGAAAAGCTGCAGAGGTTGGCGTCGCCCGATCGGGCGATGTGCTCGATAGTCGGCCCGACCGGGCCAAATTCCGCCCGATCGGGCGGTTTGCGAAAGCCCAGGATACACCTAAGTATGGGCACCCGATTCGGACCTGGCGAAGTGCGCCCGATCGGGCGCGTTTCGCCCTCAGCTCACAGGGCGATTTGCAATCCTCAACATCCTTCGCCCATATCACCGAGTCTAACTCCCGGGGCTCAACCATTAGCATCTAAGGCTCCAGAGAGTCGACGATAAAGGTCCCGAAATTCCTCGGGCTCGTGTAGTGACAGGCTAAATCGCACTCCTATCAAAGATAAACCTAACGTTCACTAACTAAAAATATAGTAAGGGAAGCAGGGATCGTATCCACAGGGAAACAAGCGTTCTTTCTACTATTAAAAGACTAATCTAGACTACTGATAACAAGAGTTGGGCTGGTTTGTATGTTAAACTAAAGCAAGTAATCGAATCGGAAAATAACAATATTAAAGGAATCTTGGGCAGCGGTTCACCATAAATGCAGACCGGGACTGGACAACGGACAATAACAATCGATCAACAATCATAACTAGGAAAACATGCATCTCTCGAATCTTATGAATTCCTTAGGATAAAACAACTAGCAGGCTCTCGCTATGTACTAGAAATAATTCCTATCTAATAGCCACAGACCAAAAACATCAGATTTATACCTCTCGGCGCATAATCTAAGGTTAATCAAACTTAAATCAAAATAGTCCGGCCGAACAGAATTGACGAGCAATAATAATAAGCTATAGAAATTATAATCAATCAATCAAGTATCATGTCCACATATAATCCCAATCATGCATTCATGGATCCCCTTAAACCCTAGAAATTGGACTACTCACTCATGATAATAAATAACAACGCAATCAACATAATTGAAAACATGATTAGAGCGATAAAATAAATTAAAGCAAGAAATAATACCGGATTAAAGGACAATGGAATAATAAAGCTTGAATCTTTGATTAAAATTAAAACTAAATGTTTGGAGAAATAGAGAGAACTAAAAATAAACTAAGTAATTGAAACTAGAAAATAAAGCTCCTCCTCAAAATAATCAAAGCTAGTTTATATAGTTTGCCTAAAATAAAGCCTAAAAACGGAAAAGAAATCACGCGAAAAAGCTGCAGAGGTTGGCGTCGCCCGATCGGGCGACGCTTCGCCCGATCGGGCGATGTGCTCGACAGTCGGCCCGATCGGGCCAAATTCTGCCCGATCGGGCGGTTTGCGAAGGGCACCGAGTAGCTCCCAGATGGTCGCCCAATCCGGACCGGGCGAAGTGCGCTCGATCGGGCGCACATGGAAAGATGCAGCTCCCTTTTCTTTCGCCCGATCTTCGCGCTTCGCCCTCAGCTCACAGTGCTATTTGCAATCTTCAATATCCTTCGCCCATATTGTAATACCTCGTATTTTTATAATATTTATAAGTATATTTTATTATATTTATAAAGCATTTTACGATTTATTAGCATTTAAATAATATTTAAATACATTTTATTTAATGTATTTTAATTGATTAGAATATTTAGTATTTTAATTAATTACGAAACGAATTTAATTCTTGAGTCGGGAAATTAAATGAGTTGCAAACGATTTTTAAAGGCTTCGGGTTTTAAATAAAAAGTCCAATTCGTTTTATTAAACGAGCCCAATCACAAGAGTTTAATTTAAATCCTAAGCTAGCCCAAATCATTTATTTCCTAAGCCCAACTCAAATCTCCTAAGCCTAGCCCATCAAGGGATTAGGGAGCCTATAAATAGGACTCCCCCAACATTAAATGAAACCCTTAAATTCATAAAACCCCTTTTGGCTTGCTTGCACCCCACTCCTCTTTCTCTCTCCTCTTTGCTTGGCTCGTCCGCACACCGCACGCACGCAGCCCCGTGCTCGTGCCTTCGTGCTGCTGTGCCCTCGTGGTGCTCGGCCTCACGCCCCAGCGCTGCCCACACACTCGCACACTCCCTCTCTTCCTCTCTCGTCCCGCGCCCAGCACCTCTCGCCTTCCCTCGCACTCTCCCTCGCGCACCAGCGCCCAGCGCCCCTCGCTCACTCACTCTCTCCCTCGCGCACAACACCCAGCCCCTGCTGCCTCGTCCATTCGTCGCTGCGCGCACCCGCACACGAGTTGTGCGTGTGTGTGTGTGTGTTCGTTCTTGTTCAATTTTTCGCCCAATCACTTTAAATTCGTGGTTGTTCCGTGCTATAGGCCGGATTGGTATAATTCTCTTCTTCCTTACCTATTCTATTTAAATTCCGTATTTTAAATTATAATATTAATATTGTTTTGAGTAATTAAAATGCTGGGAACCGGTTATGAATACCGTGGTTTGAGGATTTGCGTGTTGTGATTCATTAGGTTTGTTTTAATTATTAAAGGATGAATTTTCGGATTGGTTTATTGAATAAAGCATTGATTTTTATGATAATAAACTAGTTTTATTGGGATTTTCAAGTTAGGGTTTTAACCTAGACCTAATGAGTCAATTGATTAGCATAATTAGGTGATGATTTTAATTATGATAATCAATTATATTTTCAGATTTGAATAAATGCTTAAAGTGTTGATTTTTATTGATTTTAAAGGGGGAAAAAGTATGTTTTTGTACTAGGGATTGATTTTGCAAATCCAGACGATTATATTATTGAAAAACGATTGAATTCTAAACTTTAAAGGAGGTTTTAAATTTTATAAAGTTGCTGGAAATTTAATGAACATGGAAATAATTTAAGTTTCATTATTTTGATGATAGGAGGTGATTTCTAGTTGAGTGCTCGTTATTGCAAAGTGGCCCCTACGCTTAGGTATTCAAGGTACGTACAAGTCTAGGGCGATCACACCTTTTGTCAATGACATTACATGATTGTTGATGATGTGAATTATATTATGTGGAATCATGTTTATTTTGGTGAACGAGCATGTGATTTGTGATGTTAGATTTATTTGATTAATTGTTGAACAAGCATGTTGAAATTATTATGAGTATGGATTTCATTGTCAATCATGTTGTTCAATATTTATGCATGTATGGTTTGTTTCACATGCAAGGGATGGATTATTTATTTGTATGCTATTGTACGGAATGTCTAGCATACTTTGAGCCAATTATTCGTACCTCGTTGTACTATTTATTTTACCACATGTGAAGGGTTAGCTCACGTAAGCCACCGCACATGTAGGGTTCAGTTAGGAATATTATGTATGAAATGAATTAGGATTTGTCGTGCAAGGGCACAACCCTCATGTTAATGTGCATGATGTGGAGTCTCACTTTGGTGAGGAGGAACATGGTAGTAATTTCACAAGAGTCTTGCTTGGTTGATCACAAGTCTTAAAGCATTAAAATAAGATTGTTTTGGTTGTTGTTTATTAATTGTATGAATGTACATTGTTGAGTCTTGAGTTCACCTCTAATAAAATATTAATAAACGTAAAGTGCAACCAGAACAAGCTTCAAAACTCTTGGAACGTATATACCTTGAGTATGAACTATGGGGGGAGTCTTGCCGGAAAGCTCGTACTCCTACTAATGATACAAGACGTTGTTTCATTTATAATATGCGCAGGAATTCCGTCGGTATGGCCCGACACTCGGTATGGCCCGAATTTATTATTTATTATTTGGTGTATGGTTGGCTCCCATCACCTTTTTCCTTTATGGAATATTCTTTTGGCCCGTTCGAAGCTTATTCTAATTAAATTGTGAGTCAAGAGTCGAGTCTTGTATTCATGATTGATTGTTTATTATTATATGGCTTTTGCATGTTGGTTAGTACTTAGTGAGTGATGCATGTTTTAGTTTCATTTCACCCTATTCTTGTAAGTACTCATCTTTTGCTGACTACGTGCTTTGTGTGTTTTGGTCATGGCCTTTTCCTTAATAACCCTATGATGATCTATCATTTGCACTTGCATTGATGGGGAGTAGAATAATATAGCAGGTTGGTATATCGGAATCATGTGGCTTGGGATGATCGAGAGAGTTGCATGTTTTTATATTCTAAACTATTTAATAATACTTTAATTATGTTTGAAATGTTTGAACTATTTATGTTTTGTGTTTTGGGCAATTATGGTTCCAAATTGTAGGAGGCCTCGATGTTTCATTAATTATGTTTTTAAAAGTTAGTTGACATTAATTTCCGCTGCGTAATTCTGGTAATAGCCTTAACCGTTATCACGGTGGCGGTAATGCTTTAGTAATTCCTTTATTTTAAGTTGGAAAATGATTTTATAAAAGCAAGGAATTATTAGGGTGTTACACATATCACCGAGTCTAACTCTCGGGGCTCAACCATAAGCATCTAAGGCTCCCGAAAGTCGACGATAAAGGTCCCGAACTTCCTCGGACTTGTGTAGTGGCCTAAATCACCATGAAACGGGTCTAAAAAGACCAATTTCTCATAATCAAACCTGAAACTCAAGGCACACTCAATAACGCATATTAGTACTAAAAACGGCTCCTAAGAGCTCATTTGACGCATAAAAGTACTAAGGGACGGGGGTAAAACACTATATAAAACACACATATCAAACTCCCCCAAGCTAGATCCTTGCTTGTCCCTAAGCAAGGAAATCATCGATGAATACAAGACCAACTTCACCCCCAACATATTACAAAATGAAAAATATAATCCAAGGCAAAATCCAACGAGCACGCATCAATGTCAACCAATCAAATCCATCCAATCACTAATCCACCTTAACAATCGTCACGCAAAGCGAACCACAAATGCACAATGGAATCCAAGACTAGTGCTCACACACTCGTCACTCATTTATGTGGCGGGTAAAAGATGTACCCGTTCGCTCTCCTCCCAACATATAAGTGAACAATGCCCTCCCAAACTCACAACACTCGTGTGTCTAGAAAAACATACACTCAACCTAGTAGTCGACTCGAAATGCGCCATGCCATAACTTGCATTGATAAACAACTATTTTCACATAATTACGACTCTTTGCACAAAGGTCGGAAGGTCTTCAAAGCTTGTAATGTTAGGCTTAGGTAAGGGTGCGGTAAATTTGGGTATAATGTGAGCTTTAAAGCCTTGGCTTTGGGGAGCATAAATCCTAAATACAACTATGATCAACCAATATAATGACCACAACTCTCTCACTCAACACATGACAAAACAACAAATAGCCAACACCATACTTTCTTGCCTTTTTTCACAATTGTAACCAATCACTCATAAGGATATGAATTTGCAAAACTTGATTGAAACAATACTTCGAACTTTTTATGAGAGTAATAGATTTTTCTCTTTCTTTTCTTTTTCAATCTCTCTTTTTTCTTTCTTTTTAGAAACCTTCACATTTGTTTTGTTCTTTCATCTCTTTTCATTTTCAACTCATTTTCAACAACAAACATGATAAGACGAACTCCTTTTTCAATACTCACTTTGTGCTCAAAATGTAGCACACTACAACTCCCTCACCTCACTACTATTAGCTCCCCCAATCTAGGCTTGGGACTAGTAACCAATGGGGTTTTTGCAGGCTTGTAATGTGGCTAGTCACCGAATAAAGGGCACAAGCAACAACATGGGTAGAAAAGGAGGGAACAAATGTATCTACATTCATCTGAAGGCTACCTAAATATAAAAATGCCTTCGTCCTCCACAATGTGCATGTATATGAGTTATAAAACGCTACTAACATTTGCAAACCAATACTCACAATCAAAGACACACCAGGAAGCTATCACACATCCTAACCAAGTCAACTAGTCAAGCACCAAGTCCACAAATAGTTAGTCAGAGTTGACTCATGCTAAGGCATCAAAGCAGTCGAATATCAAATCATGGCTAACACATCTACATTGCTCATCATCAAATACCAAGAATCAAAACAATTTCCAATCAAGGTGCACAGGGAAGCATGATTTTGTATTAATCGGAACGTATTTTTGTAATTTTTTTTTCAAAGCAATAAACTACTCTATAAAGAAATAAACACACCAAAATAAACACACAAAAATAAGTAAAAAAATAAAAAGAAAACATACCTAAAATGTACAAGTGAGTGAAACACCCCCCCAAGCTAAATCAGACAATGTCCTCATTGGCTCAAGGGGTATCGAACCATCTCGATCCTCCTCAGCATCATTGATGGCCTTGACCATCATCACCATCATTACCATCATCACCACCTCGACCACCATAACCGCTAGTGCCCGCTCCATACCCACCGTAGTGGGTGGGTGCGAAGGTGCCCATAGAACCGGGAGCTCCATATCCCTTCGCGGGATAGGTAAACCAGGAAGGGTGCTGAGCATCCGGAGTAATGTAGCCCTGTCTAGCATACTGATCATAGATAGGGAACATGGCCCTCTGGTGATCACTCGCGAACTCATGAAAACCAATCTCGAGCCTCCCTAACCTCTCATGAACGGACCCCTGCTCCTCCTCTGGTGTAGGCCTACCCTATGGCCTCCCCTCATCCCCTCGACGCCCCCTCCTAAAGTAGGTGCGAGGCTCGGGCTCAAACTGGTGGGGCTCTGGCTGTAGTTCAGGCTGGGGTTGCGGGTCAGGCTGCTGCTCATCCTCAAATCCAACTTATAAATAGTGAGCCTGACCGGGTCTGAAACGGGTGCGGCCCTGAGGTTCAGGCAAGGTGAAAAGCTTGTTCCCCTCAAACATCCAATACATGGCACCCGGCCTAAACAACCCATGCTCACCCTGTAAGCGGCGGAGTCCAGCAAAATAGGCCAAATCAAGTAAGTTGCTACCCAAAACCGGAGTTTGGTTAGGCTCGACAAAGTTAACTGTGGCCATGGCAATGTGGGTGATCAACCCACCAACGGTGACACGAGTGGTGTGGGAGCTAGTGGCTATAGAATAGAGTTGGGAGGCGATATAATGGGCTAGGTTCATGGTATATCTCTCTCCCCCCTCAAACACATAGCCACCTAAAATCTCAAGCTCCGTACTCCTGATGTTCTGAGTCTCCTCTCTACCAAAAATCGTGAACCCCAGAAACCTGTAGAATACTATGGGGACAGGGTGTTGTATCTTGGAAGCATGCAAGTGGTGCATACTCCCGGGATCGCCATTACCTGTCAACTTTCTCCACATGGTACAATTATTATGGCCACTACCAGGTTTCCTACTAGGGACAGTGGACAACCCAAAAATACCACCAAAATCAGCTATACTCAAACTAACATTACGGTTCATCAAGCGAAAGTGAACCGACGACACAGTCCTATAACCATCTCTACGTAATTCCAAAGAACTCAGAAATTCTAAAGTTAATCGTCTAAATGTAAGACGCAACATGCTATACATACTTTTCATGCCGACACCATAAAAAACCCATTTTACATCTTGTTCAATACCCATATCATGAAGAGATTTTGACATATAAAATGAGTAGGGATTACCTCCCTCTTTTTGAGGTGGATGAACCGATCACGTTGCCACTTCGTAGTAAAAATGACGTCCGGAAAGTCCCGGTCGGCTTCGAATTGGGGCGGCGGTGGTGGTGGCGTCGGCTCACGAGCTCGGCTAGTCGAAGCCTCATGTTGGTTCCTTCCTTGCAAGGTGAAATTTCTCTTTGGACGGTTAGACATGGTTAAAAATCTGAATTTTTGGTGATTTTTGAGTTTTTGGTGGAATTTGGGGATTTGGTGGAGAGTGGAGGAAATTGAAATTGGTTGGGTGTAGATTATAGAGGATGATGAGAGGGTGATTTTGATGTAAAGAGTGTTAAATTTGGTGGAGATTTGAGGGAGATATGAAGGTTGGAAGTTTTGGGAGGTTGGGGTTTAATGGAGGAAGAGAGAGAAAGGAAGGTTGAAGATGAAGAAAATTAGGAAAAAAATGAAGAAGGCTCGTCAAATTATGCTCGCTGATTCGCGCTTCACCCGATCGGGCAGCAGCTCGCCCGATCGGGCGATTTTTCAACCATTTGCTTCTATCTGTGCGCGCCTGATCGGGCGCACCTCGCCCGATCCGGATCGGGCGATTCACGAACCCATATTTCCCCGACTTCTCTCAGCCCAGAATCCTTCCCTGACCTTGGAACGACGTCATCAACAACCGCCCGATCGGGCGGAGTGTCGCCCGATCGGGCGATTTACTCGCCATTGGAGTCGATCGGGCAACCATCGCCCGTTCGGGCGAATTTCAACCTTTTCTCTAAAATCGACACGCGCCCGATCGGGCGCACCTCGCCCGATCCGGGTCGGGCGAAATGCAGACTGCTCCGTTTCAGCTTTAATTCCACTTTTGCGAACTTGGAGCCTTAGACCTGCACATCATTAAACATCCAAACCATAAAATACCCTCTTCTCACCTCTCTAACACCAAAAACTACAATGAAACACACACTTGCTTAAGAATTATACTAAAACACACAAACGAAAGCAAGAAAAAGTACACTACGGAAAGCAATAAATGGATAGTGAAGTACTCATCCCCTATTAGATTGATGCAATGTCCCCATTACACAATCTCAGTTTATGCGCAGACAACGAAAAGAAGGGGATGAGAGCCACGACAACTCATCGAATGGGGGCACCAAAGATGGTGCCATCTGGTGTCAATTCAAATGCCTTGGATGAGCTATGTGGTGCGGGAAGTGACAGATCACGACCCCGATCATGAATATGGTGCCCACCGTTTACGGAACTTTCGGCCTTTTGGGTCGCAGCATCATCAAATCGTGCTTCCTTTCGAACCCATGCCAAAGAGTTGATATTTCGGTCACCTCCACCTGCAAAACAATTCATTATTGAAATAATCATTAGAAACATTGACTCCACAACATGACTCCTCTACCATAGGACTCTTAGCAACATGGGTTAAATTGAAAGTAACTTTGTCATCCCCCACATTTAAAGACAGCTTGCCATTCTTGACATCTATGATTGCCCCGCGGTGTGTAGGAAACGTCGACCTAAAATAATAGGAATCTGCATGTCCTCGTCCATGTCCAACACAACAAAATCAACAGGAATAAAAAATTTACCTACTCTAACAGGCACATCTTCTAGAACACCTAGGGGGTACTTCACAGATCGATCCGCCATTTGCAGAGTTATGTTGGTAACTTTTAAATCACACATGTTCAACTTAGTGCAGACAGACAGGGGCATGACACTAACACTGACACCTAAATCACATAAGGCTTTGTCAATAAAAAGATTGCCAATGTTACACGGGATAGAGAAACTCCCGGGGTCCTTCAACTTGGGTGGAGACTTATTTTGTAGTAAGGCACTGCACTCTTCAGTAAATGCAACAGTCTCCACCTCACTAAATGCTCTCTTCCTAGTCAAGATATCTTTCATGTATTTAGCATATGCAGGTACTTGAGTAATTAATTCAGTGAAAGGGACCGTTACCTGCAGATTCTTTACCACTTCTAAGAACTTACCAAACTGCTTGTCTAGCTTGTTCTTTAGCTGACGGTGAGGGAAAGGAAGTTTGATAGGCGGAACTTGTATTTCAACTTTCTTCTCAACCCTTGTGCTAGCTTCCTTCTCCTTGAGCACTTTCCCACTTTCTTCTGTCACACCATCACTGATAGGTACTTCAACCTCTCCTTCAATAGTCATAGGCGGTGTAATCCCCCGTAATTTTATACATTTTATTAATATATTTTAACATATAGTTAATTATATTTAAATAGAATTTACGAATTTTAGAAATAAATATGTAATTAACGAATATTTATTTTTATACGTTTTAAATATTTCAACGATTTATGAAATCAAAAATAATTTTAGAATTTTATATTGAAAAGAATTCGAATTACGGAAACCGATTGAATTTAGAAAACCATCCTAAACAGTTTTGGATTCAAGTCCTAAAACTAAATTCTAATCCTAGCCCAAGTTGACAAAGCCCAAAGTAATTAAACCCAAAACTTTTTCCTCCTCCTTGCTTTTCACGTAAAACTCAAAGCCAAACCCTCCCCTTGCAAACTCACGTGAACCACCAACCCATTCTCTTTCTCTCCTCACTGTCGTCAACTGCTGTTGCCCAGCCGCCACCACAGTCGTCCCTTCCTCCGTCGTTGTCCCTCTCCGTCGCCGCCGGTAACTACGTCCTCCTCCTCTCGTTCGTTCTTCCTCTTGCTCTTGTCTTTCTTTCACGTTTCTCTCCTCCTTAACTCCTTAAGTCTTGTTTTATTTGTTACAGTGAACCAGAACCACCGTGCGTCGGCCATCAGCTGCGCCACCGCCACTGCTCAGCCGCGAACCTCACCTCCTCCTTCCCTTCTCCTTCGCGCAAGTACTCCTCTTTGATTCTTTCTTGCGCACAGCCACTGTGCTGCCAACCGCACCACCGTCGAGCGCAACCACCACCTGCTCGGCTGCACCCTGTCGTGTCACCCAGTTCTCCTGACCACCGGCCGCTGCCGCGCCTCCCTTGCCGCCGACCAACACCCTTTGAATCTTTTTTTTGGTTATTTCTTTAACCCTAAAACTATTTAATGCTTTAATTTTGTTTTAGTAGTTTAATTAATGTTTTCATATATTAAATTTATGGTTTTAATTATCTAAATATAGAATTCAAATTTATATATTTGCATAGTGAGTTTATTAAATATTAAATTTTAGATTTATTAAATTTGATTGAAATAAGAATTTTAATTATTAAACATGAAATTTAAGGTTTCAATAGTTTTGAAATCATGGTGGGATGATTAGGGATTTTGAAATTGATTGTTTCAACGTTCTAAGAACGTTAATTGGTCTTAGTGAAGTTTTTAAATGAATTTATATTGCTGAAAATTTAAAGTACGATGTTTGCAAAAAGTTTTCAACGAATTTCAATCACTAATTCAATAAATATGATGCTAGGAAATCAAATATTAAGTTTTGATATTGGGGAAAGTTCTAAATATGTTTAGGATGCATTTAGAATGCTTTGTTATGGTTGCCAATGATTAGAAATTGATTGGGATTACTTGTTGGTTGTTTTAGGCGGAGAATTCTCTTTAGGCGACTTTTGAAAGTGTTAAAGTGGCCTATCAGTTTGTTTACACAAGGTACGTACATACCTGTGTGCTTGGAATGTGTGCTAATTGTTGAAACCATGTTGAATTTGTTGTTGAACTTGGTTATGTTGGGAATTGCATGTTTAATACTGTTGGACGGACATATTGAACTTATATTGCATTATGAGAATTGTAACATGTTAGTATGGATGATTGATACAAACATGTTGGTTGGGAACACTAGTTTATTCTATATGTTGGTTTGGATCGATTGATTATTGTTCCCTTTCTAGCTTTTCACTACTTTATGAGGGCGGTGGACCTTGTTTAGTAAGTTGAAACTTTATACCCATATATAGGGTTGATCATGGTTAAAGGAAAGGTTGGGTAAATTGGAATGAGTCTTGATTGATTCCTTTGTGATCACTTACTTAATTCCAAGATAAAAACAGTTGTGAATAAATGTGGATTGTATGCCTTATGTGATTGTTGAGTCATAACAGGGTTTCAATTTGTAAATCATGTAAAGTGAAACTGAGTAGCAATAGCTTTAGACTGTGCACGTCTAAAGTGACGGACAAACAGGAGTTGGGGTTCCTGGTGGTAGCCCATGGCCTTTATCTCGGACCGGATTGATCACCGTGTCCTATTTTTATTCAAATGTTCCTCGTTATCGCAGGTCTCTGAGGTTACGGAGTCGCGCCCGTACCTCGTCTTCCTTAGTGAAGGCTGTCGGACGGTCAACTCGGTCCATTGTCTATTTCAACTAAAATAATATTATTGCTAAAAGTTTAGCCTAGTCTAGTCTGGTCAAGTATGGTCGTCAAACTATCATGTTTTGTCTGCCTTTGTTTGTGTTCATTAGTATCATGTTAGGGTTGTTCGTTTAATATAATTATGTTAGGATTATTATTGATTTAGTATGTAGTACTCAGCTTTGCTGATTACGTGCTTTTGCTTGTGCATGTTGATCATGGCTATGCCTTATTGATCCTGTGATGAATCAATCTTTGGTGAGCAGTCTCTAAGGATCAATAAGCATTGTCCATCTGCAGGTTTGAAGATGTTGCATCATTGGGATCAGGAATAGAGAGCTTGTATTTAGTTTTGATTTGCTAAGTTGACTTGGGTTTGTTTAATTGGACTTTAAACTTGTCATACTATTTATATTTCCTTATTTTCGTTGGTTGATTTTTGGGACTAAACCTGTAATCGATTATTTATAAACCTAAAGTTAGTTTTATGTTTTCCGCTGCAAAATTCTGAATAAGCCGTTACGTTTTCACACGGGCGATAATGCCTTGATAATTCTCTACGTTTTATATTAAAAGGTTATTTTAGAAAAGAGAGAATTGTCGGGGTGTTACAGGCGGCCCATCATACTCATATCCACTCCGCAAGGTGACAACATTTACAGACTCTCTGTGCACGGGCTGTGAAGGGAGTTGACCTTGGGGTCTCTCAGCAAGAGTAGTGGCCATTTGTGCCAACTGTTTATCCATGATCTTGTTATGAGCAGTGAGGGCATCGATTTTGGCATCCTTTTCGCTCAGAGACCTCTGCAATTCCAACATCATATTCCTCATCTCTACAAGCATGGGATCAGGCTGTGTGGGTTGAGGTTGTGGAGTAAACCCAGGTGGTCCACTAGACTGCGGGCTGTAGTTACTCCGCGGTTGGTATGACTGTTGTGGTGGTGGTTGGTAATGTTGTTGTGGTGGTGGAGGGTGTTGAATCTGATGGGGGTTCTGAACATTAGTACTCCTATATGATAGCAGGGGGTTGTTTTTATACCCCTCATTGTAAGAGTTGGAGTACGGATTGTTCTGCTTGTAGGACTGGAATGCATTGCATTGTTCGATAGAGCTCCTGCATTCTTGTGCATAATGACTTTGCATCCCACAACTATTACAGACATTGGCAGATTGGGCACTCATTTCAGCGACACTGGCATGTTGGGTGGATTGGGAAGATGTGATTTGCATATTATCCAGTTTGTGATGTAGGGCAGTTAGCTGAGCAGTAAGCTTTTCAATAGAGTTCATCTCGTGCTTAACACCCCGGTCGGAAAAACCTCTAGGATTCCCATATTGGGCACTATGGATGGCCATCTCCTCAATCACCTCTAAAGCTCTAGGCACCTCCAGTTGCATAAATCTCCCACTAGCAGCAGAATCTAGAATGGTTCTAGACTCGTTACCCAGACCGTTGTAAAATTGTTGGATCAAGAACCAGTCATCCATACCATGGTGTGGGCACTCTCTCTGCAGATCCTTGAACCTTTCCCAGACTTCAAACAAACTCTTGTCTGCTTGTTGGGTAATGGAAATTATCTCTCCCCTTAGACGAGCCGTCTTCTCAGGTGGGAAGTAATTCACATAGAAAGCAAGAGCCAAAGAATCCCAATCGGTGATTTTCATAGCTGCGCGGTTAAGACTATTAATCCATAGCTTTGCCTTCCCACTCAATGAAAATGGAAAGAGTATCTCCATAGTCTTCTCTGGTGTTAAATTCTTTTGCTTAATGGTAGCACAATACTGAATGAAAGACTGAATATGGAGATTAGGATCTTCACCCTTTTCCCCACCGAACTGGTGTCTCTCAATCATATTTATCAGCTGGGGTTCAATCTTGAAGTTCTCGACCGCAATAGAAGGCATGATCGCCTTGGGAAGCACAGACAGACTTGGCTTAGAATAGTCTGTAAGCCTTGGCACAGGTGGGGGTGGTGGTGGTGGTGCTTGGTCACCCATCTCTGAATCTGTATGGAATAGATTGCCAATCAGATAGTCGGATTCAGAGTCAGAATAGTCCCTCAACTGTTCAACGAATCTACGCCGTCTACGAAAGGTCCGTTCAGGTTCAGGATCGAAGGAAGTCAGATCGCTGGTATGGACAGTCATGGACATAAACAAGAAAAAACTAGAAAACAATCGTGAGATCCGATCTCAAGGAACGGGAGTCCCTTGAGAAGTAAAGTAACAAACAATAATCTAGAAAAACAATTAATAACAGAAAAATAAAACCGTTTCCTCGGCAACGGCGCCAAAATTTGACAGGCTAAATCGCACTCCTATCAAAGATAAACCTAACGTTCACCAACTAAAAATATAGTAAGGGAAGCAGGGATCGTATCCACAGGGAAACAGGCGTTCTTTCTACTATTAAAAGACTAATTGTAACACCCCGACAATTCTCCCTTTTCTAAAGTACTCTTTTAATATAAAACATAGAGAATTATCAAGGCATTATCGCCCGTGTGAAAACGTAACAGCTTATTCAGAATTTTGCAGCGGAAAACATAAAACTAACTTTAGGTTTATAAATAATCGATTACATAGTTAATCCCAAAACCAATCAACGAAAATAAGATCAACTAACAAGTTTAAAGTCCAATTTAAACAAACCCAAGTCAACTTAGCAAATCAAAACTAAATACAAGCTCTCTATTCCCGATCCCAATGATGCAACATCTTCAGACCTGCGGATGGACAATGCTTATTGATCCTTAGACACTGCTCACTAAAGATTGGGTCATCACAGGATCAATAAGGCATAGCCATGATCAACATGCACAAGCAAAAGCAGGTAATCAGCAAAGCTGAGTACTACATACTAAATCAATAATAATCCTAACATGATTCTATTAAACGAACAATCCTAACATGATACTAATAAAACATAAGTAAGTGCAGACAAAACATATTAATTTGAAGACCGCACTTGGCTAGACTAGGCTAGACTGAACTAGACTCTTATAACATTAATATTATTTTAAATTGAAATAGTCAATGGACCGAGTTGTCCAACCAGAGGTCTTCACTAAGGAAGATGAGGTACGGGCGCGACTCCGTAACCTCAGTGACCTGCGATATCGAGGAACGTTTGAATAAAAATAGAACACGGTGATCAATCCGGTCCCAGAAAAGGCCATGGGCTACCACCATGAACCCCCAACTCCTGTTTGTCCGTCACTTCAGACGTGCACAGTCTAAAGCTATTGCTATTCAGTTTCACTTTACATGATTTACAGATTAAACTCTGTTGTGACTCAACAATCACATAAGGCATACAACCAACAATTATTCACAACGGCTTTTATCTTGGAATTAAGTAAGTGATCACAAAGGTATGAATCGAGACTCATTCCAATTAAATTCAACCTTTCCTTTAATATTGAACAACCCCTGTATATGGGTATATAAGGTTTCGACTTACTAAACAAGGTCCTCCGCCCTCATAAAGTAGTGAAAAGCTAAAAGGGAACAACGATCAATCGATCTAGACCAATATATATATGAAATAATCTAGTGTTCCCAACCAACATGCTTGCATCAATCATACTAACATGTTATAATCCTCATAACGAAATATATGTTCAACATGTTCATTAAACAACATTAATCATGTAAATTTCAACACAACCAGTTCATCGACAAATTCAACATGGTTTCAATAATAACACACATCTCCAAGCACACAGGTATGTACGTACCTTGTGTAAACAAAATGCGAGACCACTTTAATAATTCAAAAGTCGCCTAGAGAGAATTCTTCGCCTAAAACAACCAACAAATAATCCCAATCAATTTCTAATCATTGGCAACCATAATAAAGCATTTTAAATGCATCCTAAACATATTTAGAACCTTTCCCAATATCAAAACTTGAATATTTGGTTTCCTAGCATCATAATTATTGAATTAGTGATTGAAATTCGTTGAAAACTCTTTGCAAACATCGTACTTAAATTTTCAGCAACATAATTTCGTTTAACAGCTTCTCAAACACAAAATTATCATGCTTAGAGTATAAAAATAATGGTTTAAATCCTTCCTAATCATTCTACCATGATTCAACACCATTAAAAACTTAGAATTCCCGCTTTAACAAATTCCAATTCTCGTTTCACTCAAATTATGAAATCTGAAAATTAATAGTTTAATCATACAATATTAAAATCTGAAACAAATAAATAAATCGTAACAATCAGAATTTTAATTCAATTCAACCATATTTAAATTAATACGTATGATTAAAGAATTATCTTTGGGTTTTCAAGAATTAACCAACAAGGGATGACGAAGGTGGCAGGCGGTGTGAGGTGCGGCCGGCGGTGGAAGAACTGCTCGGCGGCAACGAAGGAGTGGTTGCACGACTCGACGGCGGTTGTGCGAAAATGAAAGAGGAGGAGGGCAAGAAATGAAATAACGTGAGAAAGAAGAAAAACGAATGAGAAAAAGAAAAGGAAAAACGACTGAGAGGAAAGAAGGACAAAGTTGCGGAGAGCGTTACCGATGGAGGACGACCGATGGTTTTGGTCGCCGGCAGTCGAGCTTGGTGGCTGATGTGGTTGCTGTGAGGAAAACGAAATACTCGAGTGAAGAGAAGGGCACGAAAACAACGAAAGACAAAAGAAGAAGACGAAGGAAAGGAGGAGGAGTTACCGTGCAACGGCGACGGCGGAGGAGCACCGGCGGTGGTGGCGGCGGCGTGGACAACAGCGTGAGGGAGAAGGGAAGCAACGTGAGAGAAGAAGGGAACCAACGTGAGAGGAGAAGGGTTTTGTGTTTTGATTTTTCACGTGAAATTGAAAAGGGGAGAAAGGAGAGAGTTTTGGGTTTGCTATTTTGGGCTTCACCCAATTGGGCTAGAATTAGGATTTAGTTTGTTTGGATCCAAAACGGTTAGAATTGTTTTCCAAATTCGATCGAACGTGTTTTCGTAATTCAATTCTTTTCAACATAAAAATTCTAAAATTATTTTTGATTTCATAAACCGTTAAAATACTTAAAATGTAATTAAATAAAATAAATAAATGTTAATTATATATTTATTACTAAAATTCGTAAATTCTATTTAAAATATAAATAACTATATGTTAAAATATATTAATAAAATATATAAATTTACGGGGGATTACAATCTACCCCTCTTAGAAGAAGTTTCGTCTCGAAACTTGACACGGAAATTCACACCTTTTTCAAAAGTTTTCAACTTATTCATACAAAAGAAGTACTTGTGCCACTCTTGTGCACTCTTTTGCCAACTTAAAGTTGTTTGTGTTACTCATGAACACGCTTTTCTTATGCAGAGAATCTAATTACTTGCATCAACGTGCATAATTTGCTAAAATAAGCATAAAAAATGCATAAAAATACCATAAAAATAGGTAAAAAGCGCGAATTTCTATCGCATTCTACCCCCCTTAAAGAAAACGAGTTACGCCCTTGTAACTCATCTCAGGGAATAACTTTGGATATTTCTACTTCAACGAATCATGTCCCCAATGCTATATTTCCACTAAAATCAAGTGGGATTTCTACACTTCTTTCCACACAATGCCTCAACAGGTGCCATCTTAAAGCTCGCATAGTAACTATTGGTGCAAGAAATTCAATCGAATCTAGGTGGTCTTCTCAATTACCATTAAAGTCAATAACACAGGCTCTCAACATATATTTCGTTAGTGATCTTAATTTGTCTATCGGTTGCAGGATGGAAAGCAATACCCATTATCAATGTCGTCCCCAAGATTCAACTAGACCTCTTGCCAAATTTTCCGACTTTATGGTCGGTAAGGATTTTACATGTTGCCCCATAATGATAATGTATCCAAATCTTCAAAGTGAATCACAATTACAACTAGCTCTAGGTCATGGGTAGGGTTATTAGCCTCATAAGGTTTCAACTGACGCGACAACGAGTGTGGAGGTCAAACGCTCCTTTAAAATCTAGAAAGCTTCCTCACATTTCTCACTCCACTTGAATTTCGAATTCTTTTTCATCAAGTTGGTCATTGGTTTTGCTCTCTTCAAAAAAAAATCTTTCACAAATCTCCTACAATAATCAAATGGGCCTAGGAAACTTCAGATATCAGACACGTTCTTTGGAGTATGTCACTCACTCACAACTTGAATCTTAGCAGGATCTACATAAATTTCTTCTGCTCAACTTTTCCTTTTTATCGAACATCATTACGCCTTTCATGGATGCATAACTTTTGGGCTTAACTCTTATCTCCTTTACCAACTCATATAATTCCTCCAATCTTTCAAGACGAAAATGATTTCTAACGACCCTGGACCACTCGAATATTCTCTCAAATTTATTCATTTACGTAACGTAGTTTTCAATCAATTTAGTCATTCACTTTTCCGTCGGTGCCACTTAAACACACATGACTTCAAGAGTTGTATACTTCATTCACATAAAACTAGATTCTTTCTAAGCGTCTCCAAAATAATCCTCAAGTGTTTGTCATGCTCTTTCTCATTCCTTGAATAAATCAGGATATCATCAATAACATAATAACGAACTTAATTCGGAATTCGTGAAAATCTTATTCATCAAATTCATAATTATGGCAGGTGTATTGGTTAACCCAAAAGACATTACTCTATGCCCATAATGACAATAACGAGTTCTAATGAGGTCTTAGGCCCTTATCAGCTATCCTCAATTGGTGATATTTCAAACACAAATCAGTCTTCGAGAACACACTCGCCCAATGCAATTGATCCAATATGTCATCTATCCTAGGCAAAGGATACTTTCTCTTGATGGTGTTTAGTTCCCTAAAATCGATGCATAATTCCATACTCTTATCTTCCCTTAATAAACAACACAGGAGCTCCCCATGGTGATGCACTAGGCCTAATATACCCCTTAACGAAACGACTCTTGCAATTGTGTCTTAATTCGCTCATTTCAGGAGGTGTCATTCTACACGGTGCTTTAGTTATAGGTGTCGTTCCAGGAACTTAGTTTATAGTGAACTCAAAGGCTCTAGCTGGTGACATTCTCACAATTTCACTCGGAAACACATCATTCAATCCACTCACAATGGCAACATCCTCGATTTTCACTGCAACTTTTTTTTATTTTTATTTTTTATTCACCTCTAACACACTAGAGAAAATTCGTTCACACTCTCTATTCATCAATTTCCTCACTTGCATTACCGAAATAACTAAAGGTTCTTGGACTTCTCAAAACATCTACATGAGCTCAACCTTTCAATAAGGTTCCTTAAACTTACTTTCTGAATTTCACAGTCTACCTTAGCCTTGTACAAACTTAGCCAGTCCATCCCCAGAATTACATCCAGGTCCCTCAGATTAAACTTTTATCAAATCAGAAGGGAAAACGCAATCTTTTATCTTCAAATGCAAGTTCTTAAATAACCTTATACACCTTATTGAAGGAAATAATGCCCTTGGTCCAAGTATGCATATAATATTAAGTCTAATAAATGCGGTTCAGTATTAATTAACAAGTTAATAATTTAGTGAGATCAAGTGAGCTGAATGCCTAGCTAGAGGCCGCTTCAGTTCAAGTGGAATTAATTATATTAATCCACAGCTTACTCTTGACTGAACCCGTAGGGTCACACAAATAGTACGTAAACGGATCAAGTATTTAATGGAATTAAATACTCCATCTATGGATATTCGGAATCGACGGATCTTGGTTTCAGTGGGAGCTAAGATCGTCAAAGGCAAGAAATGAATACTCCGGAAACGATGATATTGCCGGAAACGGAAATATGGATCGTATCGGAAATATAAATATTATCCAAGTCGTAGATGTTGCCGGAAACGGAAACATGGTACGTATCGGAAAATATTATTGGAAATGGAAATATTGCCGGAATCAGAAATATTGCCTGAAACGGAAATATTGTCAGAATCGGAAATATTATCGAAATCGGAAAATAATTCCGGAAACGGAAATATTAAATATTTGTTCGAAACGGAAATTAATTCCGGAATCGGAAATATTAAATATTGTTCGCATCGGAAATGAATTCCGGAATCGGGAATTTAATCGGGAAGCGTATCGTACGTATTAGCATCGGACGAGGCTCGCTAGACGAAGGCCTAGCACGAAACCAGGCCATCGCCCAGCAAGCCAAGTGCAACACGCCAAGCCTCGACCAGGCCCAGCCAAGGCCTGTGGCGCGCACGGAGCAGTCGTGGGCTGCGACATGGGCTGCGAGCAAGAGCAGCTCGCGTGGGCCGCGAGGCTTGCGCGGGCTGTGCTCGTGCTTGTGCTCGTGTGCGGTTGTGTGCAATACAAATCCTAAGGCTATTAGAATTTGTTCTATGATTAAATCCTAATCCTAATAAAGATAGAATTTGTTTAATAGAGTTTTAATAAGATTCTAATTAAATAAATTAGTATCCTAATAGGATTATAATTCATTTCCATAAACTCTACAAATAGGTGCCTGGGGTCACATATTTACATCGAGAGTTGAAGTATTCTAAAGGTAAGATTTTGAAGCAAAAATCAGCCAAACACTTGCAACCTATTAGCCGAAAATCCTAGTAACCTTAAGGGCGATTCTAGTTGGTCAAGCTTAAGGCGGATCCGGACGTGTTGTGGACTATCTACGGAGGGACGACACTTGGAGTCCTAAAGACTTGTTCTTGTTCGGTTCGGGCGCAGCTAGGGAGGGCACGCTACATGATGCTAAATGATTATGTGTAAATAATATGTTTCCTGGCTTTATGGTTTTTCTCCATGATTTATGTTTAATTATTCATATGTATCATAACCTAACAGTGGTATCACGAGCCTCTTATTATTTTCATAATCTAAATTGCATAAACATGGTTAAATATTACAAATTTTCAAGGAATTAAAAGGGGTGATTAATTTTCGTAATTGTTAATTAATTGCAAATTGTGTTTATTTAATTATATGTACGCAGTTTTTCGGCAGAATGTTCGTTACTCAACCAAATCGAGTGATTTTTGTGTCCATTCCGCATGTAAAAGGCATTCTAAAATTTTGACAAAATTAGTATTTTTCGCCGAAACCCAGAATTCCCAAATTCAAAGCCTAACTATGACTTTTCGGAGGTTTTAGTTTTTCGAACGCAAAAGTTTGTAAATTTAAGATGTTAAATTAAATATTTGCGATTCTTGTTGATAAATCTTGAATCTTTGATTGACCTACAGTATATATTTAACAAGTTTGAATGCCTATTCTTGTTAATTATACAACATAATTTGTAATTATGATTAATTTGTTGAAATTCGAATAATTTAGAATTGATTTGATTTTCATAATTAATTAATAATTTAATTAGGTACCCATGATTAAAAACCACCATAAAAATTGTTAATTTGTGTTAAATTTTAAATTTTTATGACCTAGATTTGAATCCATGTTAATCGGAAATTAATTGATTAATAAATTTTCGATTTTTCGCCCTAAAATTATGAAATTAATATGATTTATTAATTTGTCATTAATTTTGGAAATAAAAGTTTTTTTTGTTATGCAATTCGCTCATAAAACTTGCACGCACAAAGCAATGGACGCTATGTGTAACCCTTAAGGGGTGTTGTATAGTGCGGGCATGCGACGACGAGCAAGGGAGCTCGTCGCCCATGCGGTACGATGCAACGAGCAAGGGCCATGGCACACGAGCACAACGCAGCACGCTGCCCTGTGTCGAGTGATGTGCGCATGTGGGCGAGTGGGCAAGGGCGAAGGGCAAGGTGCAAGCCAGTGGCAGACGCGTGTGGGCAGCAAGCGTGTTGCGCCACAGCGCGCGCTGCCACGCCCAGCAAGCAAGCAGACGCAAGGCGACGAGCAAGCGGGCGCGCGCAGCGTGGCCTGCAGTGCTGCGTTGCGTGTGGTTGCTTGCGTGTTGCTGTACGAACAATCAAGGGGCGCTAAGCCTCGTGTACTCGATGGGGCTTGGGCGCAAGCCCAAGTGCCTCGTCGTGTCTCGATTGAGTCGTTTCGAATTTAATTTTGAATTTTCAGTTCGGAAATAATTTTAATTAATTTTAAAATTAATAATTTAAATTGTTTTCTCGGATTTTAATTTTGAATATTATAATTATTATAAATTTTATTTATACTAATTAATTTACTAAAATTAAACCTTGAATTATTTTAAATTCGTTTAATTCAACTGAAATAAATTAAATTAATGGATTCGATTATAAATTTATATGAGCTTTAAATTTTAATTAAATTTGTATGTTTCCGGTTAAACTAGAAATACATTTTTATGTTTAAAATTAGTAAAGCATATGAATTTATTGGTTTAAGTGGGAGCATTTTTAGTCATAAACTCTTGAATAGGTCTATAAATCCGTTAAGGTTAAACAACTTGATTAGAATTAATAAGGACTGAATAATTGGTAGATTATTGGTGCCCTTGATCAATTGCTGCAAATATTTATGTGATGCACTAACACTAGTGGAAAAAGGGTCATTTGCATCGCACTTTTAAGCACATTTGCGTCGCACATCGTGCGTGGCAAAAGCTCTCGACGCAAATGACTAAAAGTCATTTGCGTCGCACATTTGTGCGACGCAAATGAACCTTATTTGCGTCGCACAATTAGCTAATGTGCGACGCAAATAACTTTTCAGGCATGGTGCTGAAAAGTCATTTGCAACGCACATTAGCTAAATGTGCGACGCAAATGACTTTTCAATATGTTAAAAAAAATGTCATTTGCAACGCACATTAGCTAAATGTGCGACGCAAATGACTTTTCAATATGTTAAAAAAAATGTCATTTGCAACGCACATTAGCTAAATGTGCGACGCAAATGACTTTTCAATATGTTAAAAAAAATGTCATTTGCGTCGCAGATTAGCTAAAGTGCGACGCAAATGACTTTTGGATATTCTAAAAAAAATGAGCTGCTGATTTTATTTAATCCATAGATTAAATAAAATAAGCAGCTTTCAGTACTAGTATATTCAGAGCATAAAAATAAAAGTAAACTAGGTGAAAATTTTGACAATATTTCCTTTGTAATTTGACCCTCCCCAATACCGGGAATGTTATAATACATTAATATATACCTGTCAAAACAGTTTACAACCCAGTAAAAGGCAAATTCACCATAGATCAACCAACATGTTGATAACCTAACTACACTTTAAACATAAAAGTTTAAGTAAATATTACAATAAACTAGCTAAATATCGACATTGCTCATAATGTAATCAGCCCAAAGAAAACAAACAAAAATAGCAGAACAATCACATTCTTAGCAACAAAGGCAATACATATTCACCCTTATTAAGAAAAGAAAAACATTAGAGTTGCATAACCCCAAACCTACTCTCAACAGGAGGTATAAGAATTGGGGAATCAACCACAGAACATTAAAATTTGAACTTAGACCTCACAATAATCAAACACACGAGCTGTTATTTATTGTATGCACAAAATGGCAATGTGAAAAACATGTATCATTGGATAAGCAACTGAACATTTCAAACATAAGACATCCAAGGTGAGCAAGGGTGAAACCTGTAATCAGGTCTAAAGTCATGTCCCCATTTTGAAACACAATGTACTTCATCGATGGCAAATAAAGCTATTCCACGGTTCTCCGCAAGCCTCTGAAGTGGACTTATTAGTATGCATTATACACCTCATCAGACAGTGAAAGCTGACATCATACAGTCCCAAGTGACAACAGCAGGGCATTTAGAAACAATTCAAACTACAAGCAATACCAGATGATGTACAAATGTGTTCACCTAAGCAGTGTTTCGAGGCAAACGTATACAACGGAATACATGCCGTTCATTGCTTTCTTCTCAACGGTGTTATCTGGTTGTCCTGATCCAAGGAAACATGCAGAGATGCCATGTTTTGATAGCTTTAAGCACTGGTCATGCATCAAGCTTATCAATGGAGAAATCACGACCACGACCTTCCTTGTCAAAAGCGCAGGTAGCTGAAAGCACAGAGATTTCCCTGTAGAAACATTAAAGCCTCAAAAACATTGACACAGTATATACATTGTACAAAGGATTCAAGAAGAAATGCACAGAAAAGGGAGAATAAGAATCAGAAAATAAATACCAGACCATGTTGCTGCAAGAACAAGACAGTCTTGCTGAGAAAACCAAGCACCAAGAGCTTCCATTTGAAAACTTTTCAACCCGGAGTACCCAAAATGTTTACGCAGCAGGCTGTTGGCTTTCTGGTCCCAGTCTGGTCCAAGTTCTACATCCTCTACTGTTCTATGGGCTGAGTTCAGACTGTAAGATGTCAGCGAAGATTTCTTCAAGGTTCCAAAAGACTAAATTAGTTGTTTTTTCTGTCATATATGTGGCATATGTGTGTCTATTAAGTTCTTGCTTCTACTGCAGGGTTGCCTAGCAATCATGGTAGACAAAGAAAAAAATCCAAAGGTAAATCTTACTGAATTTTTTCAACTGGATGGACTATATGTTTCATGATATTGTCTTAGCTAGTTAATGAATCTGACCACTAGCAATTGCACCAACCATTGCTCCCACATTAGCCAATGATCCAAACAAGGAGAACTGCCACCTCCATCAATACAATCACAAGTTAAATTGAAAAACAATCAATCATCTGATATATGTTGTTGGGAATTTTACATAAACGCAAGTCAAAATCTAATGATCATCAAGTTACATGGGTGCTGAAGTATAAAGCAGCAAGACAAACTGCAATTCAGCAAGACAAAGTGCTTGTATGGAAATTTCCATATAAAGCAAGCAAATCATTCCAACTAAGCAACTACAATCATCAGGATATACATGCCATGGCAGACGATTATTAAAGAAATAACATAAATTGGATGTCTGGTATCTCATATCTCATAAGGTTGGACCTCAGCTCAAAATAACCCCTAGAAAAATCAATTTTTCCACAGAAACAGGAACACCAATCAAACTTCCACCATGTTTACATAAATCAAGCTATTTAGTCTTAAGAACGAAAATGGAGACACAATCGTCAACCATTCATCATTAATCCAGTTCAATTTCCACTCAAAGTCAAGTTCAATCACAATAAAACAGAATCAAGAACATTAATCAAAAAGTAAAATGAGCAAACTCAATAGAATTCAATCCAAAATCCAAAATTACATAAACTGGAGTTCAAAACCCTAACTAAATGAAGAATGAAGGAGACAGATGGAAGCATTACAAAATTCTCACCTCCGACTAACAGTCCCGCCTCCTTCCTCCACCTCGCCGCCGTCAATTTAGTTTCTCCAGAAACCTCCGCCGTCAAGCTTCCCTTTCCAAGGATTTAAAAATAGATGCTTCGATTGCGACAGTAGCAAGGGTGCGACGCCGGCGGTTTCAATGACGCTTCCACCTCCGACACCCTCCTCCACCTCTTCTACGACCCCGATTCTCCCTCTTCCGTTGTCGAAACCTATCATAAAGAATTGAAGAATCAAAAACTTAAACAAAAGTGAAAGTTCTAAAACCTAAAAGAATTGAAGAAAGGAGGAAAGAGATGGAAGACTTACCTCATTTACAAACCGAATTTTTTTGCAAGAACCTTGCCGGAGGAAAATTTGAGCGGCGAGGTTGAGGAGAGAGAGGCAGAAACTGGATCGGGTTTGAGGAGAGAGGAAGAAGCAGGGAGTTTAGGAGAGAGAGAGTGTTTGAGGAGAGAGGTAGAATTAGGAGAGAGTGTGTTTGAGGAGAGAGGTAGAAACCCATTGACGTTCGAATTTTTTTTACCTCATTTGCGTCGCAGAATTACTAATCTGCGACGCAGATGACTCTTAGAGTCATCTGCGTCGCAGATTAGTAAATCTGCGACGCAAATGAGGTAATATTTTGCGTCACATTATTACTAATCTGCGATGCAAATGACTCTAAGATCATCTTAGAGTCATCTGCGTCGCAGATTAGTAATTCTGCGACGCAAATGACTAATTTTAATGCTTAAACCTGTCAATTGCGTCACATGTTTAAATGTGCGAGGCAAATGTGGTGATGCAAATGATTGTTTTTCCACTAGTGTAACCAGCTATGTGGGCCATTCATGATAATGAATGGATGAATGGTATATATTGTATATGTACTGTTTTGCAGGTTATGGAGTGACTAGTATGGCCCAAATAGGATAGAAAATATGGTCTGCGTACCATTAATTTGAATGTAATTGGTCTAATGCACCAAATTTGTTTTTCAATTTAAATATGGTCTGCGTACCATCAAATAGTTGTAATTAGTTTAATTACAGCTTATCCTATTTGAAGAAAAATGGCGCCTCCCACGGTGAAATTCAAGACGGAGTTTTCAATCCATTTTCATGACGGACTTTGAAGTTGAAGCATCAAGATGAAGTCGGGCCATACTAGATCACATTTATCTTATGCATGCTTTAAGTTATTTATTGCTTTAAATATGTCTTAATTATGCATGAGATTGTGGCTTGATTATGTTGCATAATTAAGGATTTTAGTTCACTTAAAATCTAACCAACATAGTAAGAGCCTTAAGTTCCAAACTTAAAAATTGAGTTAAAAGGTGCCATGCCAAAATAAACACTTACTTGGATATCCTTTACATCAATCTAGTAATAGTTTTCGCTCAGCGAGGTGTTACTTATTGGTCCTAAAGGGGTAAGGTACACAAATAATTGTGAGTACATGTTAGTTTTGGTGAAACTCAACGATATAAGTAAGGAGTCCTTTTATGTCAATCGATAGGTTTACCTAATAAGTTCTTAGACGTACCTATCAACCAAGAGTAGTTTCTAGACTATTAGCAAAAGGCTTTTGCTTACCTAAAATGTTTTAGAATTGAGTCAAAATACATAATGTGCTTAATTCTTCAATGGTTTTAGGGTCTTGGAATCATTTTATTCACACCTGCCGGAACAATAAATTCGAATAAAATGCTAATAACTTGTTTGAATTGCATGATTGCTTTAATTTTCAAGTTATTATTCATGATAAATGTTTAGACTTTGCATGCTTCAATGTATGTTTTAATTATTGTTTATAATTAAATATCTTGCACTGCAATAAATCCTTTTAGAAAGGTGACAGTAAATTTCCTCGATTGGTAATGAATCCAAGAACGATTCACGGAAATGAAAGAAAATGAGCAATTTAAAATGTACGTTCCTTATAGCGACTTTTATGGTTGTTTTCGAGTATCAAAGTCGAATGGCGAACCGATTGGTGCTTGTGAATTCAAAATACAATGTAGTTTTGAGATCATAAAGCATTGAGTTTAAACGCTCAGCTTTACCAATGGTTAACAACCTAATATCTTTGTCCATTTAATTCTCGAATGAGTCTAGTCCCTAGACATTCGAATAGATTGATGCTTAGAGAACTTTAGAAGCTTCTGGTAAGATCATCTAGTTGAAACTTAATATTCAACATAAAATGGTAAGAACTTTGTTGAAGTGACATTGGACTTGTCTAAACAAGGTATAAAAGTCAACACTAGAGAATTAAATTCTTAAGGCTATTAGAAAGGGTACAAGAAATAGGAAAACAAAGGAACAAATGAAAGGAATTTACAATTCCGTTTCTACCTATAAGTTTATGTTTAAAGAGAAGTGGCCTAGCAATCAAACTTCCTTGGTATCATATACCGCTTGAGGTTCTTACTTCGGTAATAACTCAAACAATGGAAGCTAGGCTACACTAATGACCTACAAGTGGGAAATGAAGCATGGCAATGCTACATTAGTTGTAGGGTCATCTAGTTTGTTTTAAGTCCTTTCAAATGCTGGAACTTAATGGCTATTTTGTTCCATAATCAGCATACCTAAATTTCTGCTTCAAACACAGAAAGACTCGCATTCAAGAAAAACAAAAACAATGTTTGTTTGTTTATTTGAATAAAATGGTCATTTATGGGTTGAGTCAATATTCTTGATTAAAACAAACAAATCTTTAACAATAAAAACTTTATTAGGTTCAAATCAACCCCTTGATTTGAGTTCCACTAATCTTTGGCATTGTTGCTTAGACCATATCAACAAGTTAACGTTCTAAAGCTCTATTATGATGGACTTTTGAAAGTTGATTGATTTCTAGATCAATTTAAGACAAGCTAGTCTTACTTGTTGAAAGTAACAAAAGATATGAACTATTGTTAGAACGCCTAGACAACAGAGTTCAAAGCTAAAGAAAGATTTTATGACTTTATTATTTCACATAGATTTGAGTGAATATAGGTTTATTTACTCAAAGTGGTATAAGTTTGAATCTGTTTGGCTAGTTCAAAGATTCAGAAGTATAAAATCCACTTGGCAAGAAATCATAAAGATCTAGGTTAGATCATGTTGATGATTACTTAAGTCAAGAATGGTCATCAATGATTGTGTAGTAAAATTCACGATCTAGCTCCATAAGATATTGCATATCTAAGTTGGAATGATCGAAGTCAATTAGTACTTGATTCGATCAATGATGAATCATAAAGACTTTTCCTATAATTTCTAAAACAAAATGCTCAACTACCACCAAACTAAACCAAATTCGTCAAAGCTATTGAAAAGTAATTTCAGAATATCTTTTCATAATTATATATCTAAAAAGTTGTTAAACTCAGTGGGAGCTTAGTGTTTGTTATTCAACAAACTAAGGCCCAAGTATAGATATATGTTTCGTTGTGATTTATTCAAATGAGACACAAGGGTATTGTTTCTACCACGAATTTTTGAGAATATAATGTTTGCTTGCTCGAAATAAATATCCTTTTGGAGATTCGTTTTCAAAATGACAAGTGGGAGAAAATAGACCTCGAAAGTCTTCGAGGCGAACAACAAACATAAACGGACATTCCGGAGGCTTTTTTAAGTTCTTTAGAAAATCCGAACATGTATTCTTTAAGGACTTTAGAAGTGGCTTTTAAAGAATAGACATCTCTTAGAAGACTTTACAAGTGCTTCAAGGAGAACAGAATATTCAAAGGACTTTCAAGTGGCAGTTGATATTCTATTGTTTGATCGATATTCTATACCCAAGTAGGCATAGAGTTCAAGTCACTGAAACTATGAGATTCTTCTATTAGATAGTGAAGAATCATGGAGTTCAGGTCACTGAAGCTATGCGATTCTTCTATTAGATAGTGAAGAAACCTACAACTTGCATTCAAACTATTATCACATAGATAAATGAGTTTGTGACTTGTAAGAAGGCTATGACGAAACCCAGATTCCCTAAAATGGTTAGAGGCCATATATAGACTCAATGTTTTAAATGGTTAGAGGCAATAAAACATACTCAATGTTTTGATGACAAAATTGAAATTTTGTTGATTTGCAAGAATAGTTTCACACCTATTGGTTGCAAGTTTGTTTTAAGGATAAAAACCATCAAACATGAAATTGTGTTCACACACAAAGCTAGATTTGTTGCTAAAGGTTACAAGCAAATTCACGGTGTGGATTGTGTTGAAACCTCATGCAAAATCGTAATGCTTAAGTCTATAATTCAAGCACTGATTGCATATTGGTACATATGGCAATTGGATGACAAAACAATTCCTCAATCAAATGTTGGAATAAACTATGTACATGGTATGTCATAGGATTTGTGGATCCAAATAAATGCTTGAAAAGGAAAGCTAGCTTATGAAATCTAAGTACAGATTTAAGCAAGCAATTGGGAATTGGAATTGTATTTTAGTGAAGCTAATAAGTATTTTAGTTTCATAAAATGTACATGATTCTTATAGATATATATAAGAAGTTTAGTGGGAGTACATAAAACTTAATTGGTCCTATGTGTATCATACACATATCCCTCTATTGTGAAATAACATTCAAATGCTAATGACTTAGATTTGAAATTATTCACCAATAATGGACCATGACGAAACTTAGTACATACTGGGTATTAAGATCTATTTACAAAGATCTTATGATATTGTTTTGGATTAAGTAATGGTATTTACTAAATCAAACACGAAAGAATCCATTGGAGATATTCAATCCATATGAATAAATCTAAGTAATGAATGTTTGAACTATGTATAAGCATTTACTAAGTTAAACATCAAAGGATCTAGATGAGATTCTTAACCTATATTATATGTCAAAGAATTTAGCTGGATTTAGTATCTACTGAAACTACAATGAGCTAAAGTTACATGAATAGAATTCAATTGGGAATTATTCTGCAAAAGAATTTATCATGTATAATATAATATGAGGATCGCCAAAAACGTATCGTATGACTTTAGGCATGACGAACATATACCAATCTCTATTGATCTAAGTAAAGATTAAGTAGATTGAGATCAAGAAAAACTTATGGTACTTGAAAAGGTACATAGGAATAGTTCTTGATTCAAGGAAATAAAGATATGCTAAATATTGATGCTACACGCATAAACACTGGCAAAGGATCAAGCAAGGTTCCTTTGGAGTTAACCATTGACAAAGACGAGCTAAAGAGCATCGTGTTTTGAAATGGCAACATGGATTGAAGACCATGATCTGTTGCGTGGGAAATTAAAATAATAATTTCTATGTTCTAAAATATAGTTGGAGAGTCTTCCACATATCTATGAACTGCTTGGATAGGTAAATCCAAACAAAGCATCACTAGCAACCTATACAGTTGAAGTAAAAGTAATTATTGCCTAAGAAGCAATTAAACAGGGTTGTTTAAAGTTCTTCACTGAACTTGGGTAGATCACCTATCTGCTGGCTTGATGGTTCTTCATTGAAAAAATGCGTAGAACCACTCTTGAAGCAAGAAAAACGTCTGCTGACTTGATGGTTCTTCATTGCAAAATGCGTAAAACCACTATCAAAGTAAGAAAGACTAGATCACATAATAAACAAACTCAAAAAGATCTTATCATCATATCTCGAAGAACATTCGATGAAAAGGATATTAAGATTGGCAAAGCATGATAACTAAACCTATGCAACAAGTGAGAAGCAACACTCACATTGTAGCACTGGAAATCAAGCATAGCTTTGAATTCCATGAACTGTTTTAAAGATGGGTTTGAGGCCCATGGTTGTAAAACATTGGGGTTGAACATTTATCATATATGAAATGTATTTTCATATTCCATTTAATCTTGGTTTAGTATTAAATTATGAGTCCCTTCAAATTTGACGATATATTCAAGATAGACTGTCAGGACCAGTCCTGTGACTAAGAAATGTCTATCAAGTGAACTTGAATGTCAAAAGTTGAAAATGGTCCCTGGTCGGAGTTTTCTATGAAATTGGACGCATAGAAAACGTTAGACGACTAGAATGCAAGATGACTAGTAGTTCTGTTTCTTGAACTATGTGGACATGGCAATGTCATAATCATTTGCATAGATACTTACTTCGGGAAGACTGGTATCGGACAGACCTATGAAACTTTACTGTAAGAGATGAAAATCTGTCATAAGTAAATTTCATTAAAATTATTAGACACTAAATCCTCAATACCTGAGTGATTTGAGATTACTTGTTTGAGAACTGGTTGCTTTGACGTTGACCAACCGTCGCACCGTAAAAGGAGGCTATAAAGGCAACGCTCAGGTAATCACCTATCAAACGAAGTCTAATCTCAAGATCACAAGATTGGGATTGTCCTCCCATAAATCGGGATGAGATGCTTAAAAGTTGTACAAGGCCACTCGGAGAGCTAGAAACTGTAAAATGCATGGCCGTGCTCGGATGAATCATAGGCTATGATTATCTGTTTATTTGATCAGTTGAACTTTGAAACCAAGAAACACCTCTGGACATCATAAGGATGACAACTCTTACCTTATGTTCAAGAACAAGCATCGAGCGACGAAGGAATTAGGAAATGCACACTTGTCCTTAAGGACAAGTGGGAGACTGAAGGAAATAATGCCCTTGGTCCAAGTATGCATATAATATTAAGTCTAATAAATGCGGTTCAGTATTAATTAACAAGTTAATAATTCAGTGAGATCAAGTGAGCTGAATGCCTAGCTAGAGGCCGCTTCAGTTCAAGTGGAATTAATTATATTAATCCACAGCTTACTCTTGACAGAAACCCGTAGGGTCACAAAAATAGTACGTAAACGGATCAAGTATTTAATGGCATTAAATACTCCATCTATGGATATTCGGAATCGACGGATCTTGGTTTCAGTGGGAGCTAAGATCGTCAAAGGCAAGAAATGAATACTCCGGAAACGATGATATTGCCGGAAACGGAAATATGGATCGTATCGGAAATATAAATATTATCCAAGTCGTAGATGTTGCCGGAAACGGAAACATGGTACGTATCGGAAAATATTATTGGAAATGGAAATATTGTCGGAATCGGAAATATTGCCGGAAACGGAAATATTGTCAGAATCGGAAATATTATCGAAATCGGAAAATAATTCCGGAAACGGAAATATTAAATATTTGTTCGAAACGGAAATTAATTCCGGAATCGGAAATATTAAATATTGTTCGCATCGGAAATGAATTCCGGAATCGGGAATTTAATCGGGAAGCGTATCGTACGAATTAGCATCGGACGAGGCTCGCTAGACGAAGGCCTAGCACGAAGCCAGGCCATCGCCCAGCAAGCCAAGCGCAACACGCCAAGCCTCGACCAGGCCCAGCGCAAGGCCAGGCCCAGCCAAGGCCTGTGGCGCGCACGGAGCAGTCGTGGGCTGCGACATGGGCTGCGAGCAAGAGCAGCTCGCATGGGCCGCGAGGCTTGCGCGGGCTGTGCTCGTGCTCGTGCTCGTGTGCGGTTGTGTGCAATACAAATCCTAAGGCTATTAGAATTTGTTCTATGATTAAATCCTAATCCTAATAAAGATAGAATTTGTTTAATAGAGTTTTAATAAGATTCTAATTAAATAAATTAGTATCCTAATAGGATTATAATTCATTTCCATAAACTCTACAAATAGGTGCCTGGGGTCACATATTTACATCGAGAGTTGAAGTATTCTAAAGGTAAGATTTTGAAGAAAAAATCAGCCAAACACTTGCAACCTATTAGCCGAAAATCCTAGTAACCTTAAGGGAGATTCTAGTTGGTCAAGCTTAAGGCGGATCCGGACGTGCTGTGGACTATCTACGGAGGGACGACACTTGGAGTCCTAAAGACTTGTTCTTGTTCGGTTCGGGCACAACTAGGGAGGGCACGCTACAAAGTGTATGCATCTAAATTATGCTAAATGATTATGTGTAAATAATATGTTTCCTTGCTTTATGGTTTTTCCGCATGATTTATGTTTATTCATATGTATCATAACCTAACACTTATGGTTACACCAGTAGGCATAATAACAGGTAAATCAATCATTAAAAATCTACTAACTTCAGACTCTTAATAACAGATGACAAAACAAAAGAATGAGTTACTCCCGAAGCAAACAATGTTTCAACTAGCACAAAGTTAATAGGAAAAGTAACAGAAACTAAGTCAGCGGGTCGTTCAGCTTCATTTCGACTTATCACATACAGTTTGCCAGGGGCCTTGTTATGGTTGTTAATCTAATTAGCAGACTTATGGAGGTTTCCTTGGTTGTTCTGCGCCCTTATAGGCTTCGGACCCTGGTTTCCTGATTGGTTATACCTTGACTATCCCTGGTTACCACTCTCATTACCATTTTGCCCCTTTTTTACAATAGTTGCAGGTCACTAATTCTCCATTTGTAACACTCCCTTTGTATTTTCTACCAGGATGGTTGTTACTGCACATCTTACAGTAATACACTCTCTCATATTGATTCTTATTGTTGTGCCCCTGATTGTTCCTTCCTTGAAAATTTCCCATTCTCATTCCCATTCCTCTTGAAATTCTCTTGGTTTTACCCATTATTGAAGTCTTTTCTTTTCTCCCCAATAACATATTTCTTGTCCCTTCTAGGCTACAGGCCACAAATGTGAGCAGCTCTCCCATACACAATATCTAAAAACGTAAAGGTTTCCCCACCTAATCCTAAGTTGGTCATGCTATAAATCTGCTATAGTATTCATCGATGGTCATGTTCCCCATATTATGGTTTATGAATTCCTAAACTTTTTGCTTTCTCATAAAAGGTAGGGTAAAACTTTCCCTTAAGGCAGTAACAACTGAATCCTAATTGAATCTCTCAGCAGCGCTAAGCCTAACTCTATTCTCTCTTCACCATAAATCAGCTTTATCTTTCAAATACATGACAACTTGACCCACTCTCATATTCTCAGGACAGTTCACAGCCCCAAACAATTTCTCAAACTCTCTAACCTAATTCTCTAAAAAGTAAGATCAGTTTTCCCCTTAAAGTATGATGACTTAACTTTGGCTAGTCTCTCAAACATGTCCCCAGCAGAATCGGGACGGTCAGTTCTCTCTTGGGCCAGTCTTTTCGTCAAAAGGCGAATAGCAGCAACTAACTCATTATTGCTTGTCATTCTAGTATGCGACCTAAAATTAATGACTCTACGATACATAACTCATATGTCACCTCTACGAAAGAAATTTCGATTTGATCATAAAGATCGCATCAACAAACACTTATTCAAGAATGTACACCAATATTAGAGCAATCATCATCACTCATTCATGAAAAATATCCCCCATCAAGGACATACAATTTGGAAACCAATGAATGGAAGTTCAATCACAACAAATAAGTAATAATATTCCCGTTCGCGTGCCCAAAATAAACTCTTGATCATTTGGATTATCAATAATCTAACTTTTATTCCTCGAAAGAAAATGTTGATAACAATTCCTAAATCGTAACATTGTGTTTGTCCTAAAATAAAATAAAGGTTCTATGACATAAATTTAAACTACTGTTGGCGAATTTTGGAATTCCCAAATTGGAAAAGAATACTTTAACTTCTATTGCTAACTCTATAAAGGTTTATTATACCCTTAAAAAGAATAAAGAATAACTGAAACTCCCATTGCTTTAACTTTAAATTGCGGTAGCTTTGCTACTTATTCTTTAAAACATAAAAGAATTAATTAAATTTTAACTTCAAACTCTTGTGGCATTTCGCCTATCTGTTCTTTCTTTGGAAACTTGCGGAGTGAAATCTAGGTCTTTAGTAATTGTCGAACTCTTCCTCCAGGTCTGAGTCTTCTCCCATGTCTTCATCTTGATGAGACTCACTTGCCACCTCACCATCCCTAGTCCCATACTTAGCCAAATTTGGGGTTTCATCCTCAAAATTCATGTCTTTAAACCTATTCTTGAGCTCTAGGTGTGGCATTTTGTTAAGTAAGTAATGAACAATGATGGATGCTATGATATCCCCTCTCATTAAAATGGGTTGGTCTTGTATCTAGCAAAATACTCACATCCAAACACGACTTCGTTATAAAGAAATATTTTATTCCTAAAAGAAACAACTTAAGGTCTCACTAATGATTTTCCAACCAAACCATAATCAAAGTTCAATAAAGAAATAAGTTCGATGGAATCAAACAATCTCTCTAATTCACATTTAAATGCAACACTTAAACATTTAACACATGCACATAGCAAGTAACTTCTTATGCTAGCAATTAACTACTCATGCACATATAATTCTATCCTATATGCCCTTTCCTATATTACCCATCTCTCATAATAAATCATAATAGGTCAAACATTGAAGAATTTAAAGAATAAAACAAGAACGATTAGTAAGAAATAATTTTATTAAACGAATTAATAATAAACGAATAAATATAATAAAGATTTTTTTTAAAACGAATAAATAATAAGAAATTTTTATTAAACGAATAAATAATAAATGAATAAATATTTATTAAACGAATAAATATTAAACGATAAATATACTTAAGGAGTAAGATTTTTTTTTTTTCCGAATATATTTAATTTAATTTCAAAAAGAAAGAAAAACGTACTTAATTCACATAAACAAAAAGTTTCGAATAAATAAGTTAATTTCGAACTTAAATAAGAAATATGAATATACTTTCAAACAAAATAAAATGAATTTGGTCCCCCCAAAAAAAAGTACGCATTTTTGAATGATAATAATGAGTAAGAGCTCAATTCTAGGAAATTCTTTTTAGAAAACTAGCTAGTTTAGGCGCCTAAAAATCATTGAAGTAAAACCATAAGCTTCTAGATACCACTTTGTAACACCCCGATAATTCTCCCTTTTCTAAAGTACTCTTTTAATATAAAACATAGAGAATTATCAAGGCATTATCGCCCGTGTGAAAACGTAACGGCTTATTCAGAATTTTGCAGCGGAAAACATAAAACTAACTTTAGGTTTATAAATAATCGATTACATAGTTAATCCCAAAACCAATCAACGAAAATAAGATCAACTAACAAGTTTAAAGTCCAATTAAACAAACCCAAGTCAACTTAGCAAATCAAAACTAAATACAAGCTCTCTATTCCCGATCCCAATGATGCAACATCTTCTGACCTGCGGATGGACAATGCTTATTGATCCTTAGAGACTGCTCACCAAAGATTGGGTCATCACAGGATCAATAAGGCATAGCCATGATCAACATGCACAAGCAAAAGCACGTAATCAGCAAAGCTGAGTACTACATACTAAATCAATAATAATCCTAACATGATTCTATTAAACGAACAATCCTAACATGATACTAATAAAACATAAGTAAGGGCAGACAAAACATATTAATTTGAAGACCGCACTTGACTAGACTAGGCTAGACTGAACTAGACTCTTATAACATTAATATTATTTTAAATTGAAATAGTCAATGGACCGAGTTGTCCAACCATAGGTCTTCACTAAGGAAGACGAGGTACGGGCGCGACTCCGTAACCTCAGTGACCTGCGATATCGAGGAACGTTTGAATAAAAATAGAACACGGTGATCAATCCGGTCCCAGAAAAGGCCATGGGCTACCACCATGAACCCCAACTCCTGTTTGTCCGTCACTTCAGACGTGCACAGTCTAAAGCTATTGCTATTCAGTTTCACTTTACATGATTTACAGATTAAACTCTGTTGTGACTCAATAATCACATAAGGCATACAATCAACAATTATTCACAACTGCTTTTATCTTGGAATTAAGTAAGTGATCACAAAGGCATCAATCGAAACTCATTCCAATTAAATTCAACCTTTCCTTTAATACTGAACAACCCCTGTATATGGGTATAAGGTTTCGACTTGCTAAACAAGGTCCTCCGCCCTCATAAAGTAGTGAAAAGCTAAAAGGCAACAACGATCAATCGATCTAGACCAATATATATATGAAATAATCTAGTGTTCCCAACCAACATGCTTGCATCAATCATACTAACATGTTATAATCCTCATAACGAAATATATGTTCAACATGTTCATTAAACAACATTAAACATGTAAATTTCAACACAACCAGTTCATCGACAAATTCAACACGGTTTCAATAATAACACACATCTCCAAGCACACAGGTATGTACGTACCTTGTGTAAACAAAATGCGAGACCACTTTAATAATTCAAAAGTCGCCTAGAGAGAATTCTCCGCCTAAAACAACCAACAAATAATCCCAATCGATTTCTAATCATTGGCAACCATAATAAAGCATTCTAAATGCATCCTAAACATATTTAGAACCTTTCCCAATATCAAAACTTGAATATTTGGTTTCCTAGCATCATAATTATTGAATTAGTGATTGAAATTCGTTGAAAACTCTTTGCAAACATCGTACTTAAATTTTCAGCAACATAAATTCGTTTAACAACTTCTCAAACACAAAATTATCATGCTTAGAGTATAAAAATAATGGTTTAAATCCTTCCTAATCATTCTACCATGATTCAACACCATTAAAAACTTAGAATTCCCGCTTTAACAAATTCCAATTCTCGTTTCACTCAAATTATGAAATCTGAAAATTAATAGTTTAATCATACAATATTAAAATCTGAAATAAATAAATAAATCGTAACAATCAGACTTTTAATTCAATTCAACCATATTTAAATTAATACATATGATAAAAGAATTAGCTTTGGGTTTTCAAGAATTAACCAACAAGGGATGACGAAGCTGGCAGGCGGTGTGAGGTGCGGCCGGCGGCGGAAGAACTGCTCGGCGGCAACGAAGGAGTGGTTGCACGACTCGGCGGCGGTTGTGCAAAAATCGAAAGAGGAGGAGGGCAAGAAATGAAATAACGTGAGAAAGAAGAAAAACGAATGAGAAAAAGAAAAGGAAAAACGACTGAGAGGAAAGAAGGACGAAGTTGCGGAGAGCGTTACCGATGGAGGACGACCGGTGGTCTTGGTCGCCAGCAGTCGAGCTCGGTGGCTGATGTGGTTGCTGTGAGGAAAACGAAATACTCGAGTGAAAAGAAGGGCACGAAAACAACGAAAGACAAAAGAAGAAGACGAAGGAAAGGAGGAGGAGTTACCGTGCAACGGCGACGGCGGAGGAGTGCCGGCGGTGGTGGCGGTGGCGTGGACAGCAGCGTGAGGGAGAAGGGAAGCAACGTGAGAGAAGAAGGGAAGCAACGTGAGAGGAGAAGGGTTTTGTGTTTTGATTTTCACGTGAAATTTAAAAGGGGAGAAAGGAGAGAGTTTTGGGTTTGCTATTTTGGGCTTCACCCAATTGGGCTAGAATTAGGATTTAGTTTGTTTGAATCCAAAACGGTTAGAATTGTTTTCCAAATTCGATAGAACGTGTTTTCGTAATTCAATTCTTTTCAACATAAAAATTCTAAAATTATTTTTGATTTCTTAAACCGTTAAAATACTTAAAATGTAATTAAATAAAATAAATAAACGTTAATTATATATTTATTACTAAAATTCGTAAATTCTATTTAAAATATAAATAACTATACGTTAAAATATATTAATAAAATTTATGAATTTACGGGGGATTACACTAATCTAGACTACTGGTAACAAGAGTTGGGTTGGTTTGTATGTTAAACTAAAGCAAGTAATCGAATCGGAAAAAAGCAATATTAAAGGAATCTAGGACAGCGGTTCACCATAAATGCAGACCAGGACTGGACAACGGACAATAACAATCAATCAAAAATCATAACTAGGAAAACATGCATCTCTCGAATCTTATGAATTCCTTAGGATAAAACAACTAGCAGGCTCTCGCTATGTACTAGAAATAATTCTTATCTAATAGCCACAGACCAAAAACATCATTATACCTCTCGGCGCATAATCTAAGGTTAATCAAACTCAAATCAAAATAGTCCGGCCGAACAGAATTGACGAGCAATAATAATAAGCTATAGAAATTATAATCAATCAATCAAGTATCATGTCCACATATAATCCCAATCATGCATTCATGGATCCCCTTAAACCCTAGAAATTGGACTACTCACTCATGATAATAAATAACAACGCAATCAACATAATTGAAAACATGATTAGAGCGATAAAATAAATTAAAGAAAGAAATAATACTGGATTAAAGGACAATGGAATAATAAAGCTTGGATATTTGATTAAAATTAAAACTAAGTGTTTGGAGAAATAGAGAGAACTAAAAATAAACTAAGTAATTGAAACTAGAAAATAAAGCTCCTCCTCAAAATAATCAAAGCTAGTTTATATAGTTTGCCTAAAATAAAGCCTAAAAACGGAAAAGAAATCACGCGAAAAAGCTGCAGAGGTTGGCGTCGCCCGATCGGGCGACGCTTCGCCCGATCGGGCGATGTGCTCGACAGTCGGCCCGATCGGGCCAAATTCCGCCCGATCGGGTGGTTTGCGAAGGGCACCCAGTAGCTCCCAGATGGCCGCCCGATCCGGACCTGGCGAAGTGAGCTCGATCGGGCGCACATGGAAAGATTCAGCTCCCTTTTCTTTCGCCCGATCTTCGCGCTTCGCCCTCAGCTCACAGGGCGATTTGCAATCTTCAATATCCTTCGCCCATATCACCGAGTCTAACTCTCGGGGCTCAACCATAAGCATCTAAGGCTCCCGAAAGTCGACGATAAAGGTCCCGAACTTCCTCGGGCTTGTGTAGTGGCCTAAATCACCATGAAACGGGTCTAAAAAGACCAATTTCTCATAATCAAACCTGAAACTCAAGGCACACTCAATAACACATATTAGTACTAAAAACGGCTCCTAAGAGCTCATTTGACGCATAAAAGTACTAAGGGACGGGGGTAAAACACTATATAAAACACACATATCACTTCGCATCTCCCTCTCTTCGCGTCGCACCACAACGCAGTTGGTGCTGTTGTTGTGCGTGTGTTGTTGCGGCAACGAGCGAGCCCAGCGCCCAACCAATGCCTCGCCTCGTCGCTGCTCTCGCGTGCCTTACCCCGCGTCCTGCGCCCCTGCTTGTGCATTATTGCTGCTCGTGCTCGTTGCCCACACGCAACACAAGGTTGTGTTGTGTGTTGTTGTTGTTGCTTTTCCAAAACTCCGTATACTTTTGACTCTTATCTAAATTTCTTTTTAAATTATTAAAGTATTATTATTGTTTTGGATTATTTAAACTTCTGGGAACGGTTATGAACATCGTATTTTAATGTTTTCATATTTGAATTGATGAGATTGATTTTAATTATACGAACTATTATTTTCAAATTTAATAAATGATTAAAGTGTCAATTTTTATTGTTAAAACATGGTTTTTATGATAACCTATTGTTAGATTTTAATTCCAACTGTTTAGGCAACTGATTTACATAATTTAATGATGATTTAAATTATGGGAATCAAATTTAATTTTCCGATTTATTATAAGGTCGTAAAGTGTTGATTTTTAATGATTTTAAAGGTTAAAAGTTAATGTTTTTGTACTAGGACTTTAATTGACCAATTGAGGCTATTAAATTGTTAAAGAACGATTAATTTCTAATTAAAACAAAAGTTTTAGAATCTTAAATAGTTGTTGGAAATTTAGTAAACATGGATAATAATTAAGTTTCTCTATTGTATTTATAGGAGGTGATTTCTAGCATTGAGTCGTGATTCGCACAGTGGCCCCCGTACTTAGGTATTCCAGGTACGTACATGACTAGGGTGACCATATATTCCATGAGGATTATATGATGTGTATTGATTGTGAATCATGTGAACTTAAAGTGTTGAGAATTCATGTGTTGATGTGTGAACAAGCATGTTGTGAATTATTATTGAATCTATGAATTCTATGTGGACAATCATGTTATGGACTTTTATAATCGTTGAAATATGTCAAGCATGTTGTTCAAGTTTCTATGCATGTATGAGTGTTTCACATGCAAGTTTTTATGATTATGCTATTGTAAGGGATGTCTAGCATACTTTGAGCCTAGTGGATTTGCCTTAGTGCATCGTTTATTCTACCGCCGAGTAGAATACATTTGGAAAATTTATGTGAATCAAACTAAGGACTATTCGTTCTATGGGCACACCCCGCTTGTTAACTGGCAATGTCGGGTTATCTCAACAGTGTTTGAGAAGGAACAATGAGAGTAATTTCACTTGAGTCATATGTTTGATCACAAGTCTTAAAGGATTAAAATAAAGTGTCATTGTTTAATTTTTTGCATGTTGTGCTTTGTGTTGAGTCTTGAGTCGCCTTGAACATAACATATTAACTAATGTAAAGTGTAACCCGAATGAGCTTCAAAACTCTTATAACGTATATACCTCGAGTATGAACAATGGGGGGAGTCGTGTCGGAGAAACTCGTACTCCTTGAATGATACAAGAAGTTGTTTCATTCTTTTGGTTTTATCGTTTGTATTGCGCAGGAATTCCGTCGGTATGGCCCCACTGTCGGTAAAAAGCCCGACCCTTATTTATTTGGTGCTTGGTTGGCTCCCAACACCCTTATCTTTCCCTCGGTGGTTTTTGTTATTATTTTTACCCGTTTGAAGCTAATTATTATTAATCTGTGAGTTAATAGTCGTGTCAAGTATCGAGTCTATCTCCATGATTAATTGTTTATTAATTGGCTTTTGCATGTGGATATTATATTGTTGAGTGAAACATGTTAGACTAGGATTTCATTCTAGCTTGTTCGTACTCAGCTTTTGTTGACTTCGTGCTTCATGTCCTACGGTCATGGCCTTCGCCTTAATGACCCTACGATGACCCATCATTGCACTTGCGTTGTTGGGGAGTAGTTTTCAATAAACAGGTTCGTAGAGATAACTTGCGGGAGAAGTTATAATTGGGAATGAGTTGAGAGATCATTTAATCTTCCGTATTTATAAACTCTACTTTTATTTCTAGTCATGACTACTATAATTATTTAAAATATAGTTAATGTGTTTTAAACTATTTAATGCTTTGGTTTTTGGGCCTTAATGGTTCCAGATTGTTGATTGACCATTAACTATTTATTATGTTTTGAAAGTTAGTTATTTCCGATGCGTAATTCTGGTAAATAGCCTTAGCCATTATCACGGTGGCGGTAATATCTTGGTAATTCTTTTATATTAGTCGGAAAAAGAAAATTATAAATATAAGGAATTATCAGGGTGTTACAAAGGTTGGCCGGCGGACAGGGGTGGCGCGCAGCATGCATGTGGTCGCGGCTGGGCGACGCAGCTGGGCGGCAGGTGGTTACGCTCGGTGTTCGTGCGGCGGTGACTGTCGCGAGCAAGAATAAACCACAAAGTAAGGAGGAGAGAAAAACGAAAGAAAGAAAGAACAAGAGGGAAGAGAAGGAGGGGCAGAGTACCGATCGGAGTAGGGGACGACGGTGCAGCAGCAACAGTCAGGCGAGGTGGTTGGTGCGGCGGCTGAAGCAAGGAGAGGGAGAAGCAGTTTCTACGTGAAAGAGAGAGGAGTACGTGAGTTTGTGAGTTGAGAGGAGAGAGAAATAATTGTGGGTAAACTTTGGGGTTTGGGGTTTATTACTTTGTGGTCTTTAATAATTGAACTAGGATTAGAATTGCTTATTTTTTAGAGTGTTTGAATCCAAACCCGATTAGAAGTATTTTCCAATTTCAAAAGTGTTTTCGTATTTTAAATTCTTTTCAAGGTATGATTCTAAAAATTATATTTGATTGCATAAATCACTAAAATATTTAGAATGTAATTAAATAAAATAAATATACATAAAAAATATATATATTTATTACTAAAATTCATAAATTCCATTTAAATATAAATAACTATACGTTAAAATATATTAATATTATGTATAAATTTACGGGGGATTACATTCAAGCTAATAGTTAGACCATTGGAGTAAAAACAATAATTTAGCTTGGCCAATCAAATTAGCTTAACACAAGTTAATTTTCATGACAACTAGCTCCCAAAAGTTGCCAAATAATTAATTGACAAGTGAGACCAATTCAAATAACAAGCTACTCCGTAGTTACTAGCCATTGGAACAAAAATTAGCTAGAAAATGAAATACCTTGAAATCTTATGTGGCATAACAAGCTAATTGTCAAATTAGCTTGCCATTGGAGTTGCCCTAACCAATTAACAACGTTTCTAAGATTATTATTATTGCATGGACTTGGTCCACAATAATATTATTGTGGATGCAAAACTAATAATTTTCTCTAGTACTCTTTTTATGTACATATGGAACTTTTTTTTTTTTTGGATGTAAAATCCATTCATTAATAAAAAGTCATACGACATCTACAACAGAAATCGAATTTAACAAATACATAACAAATTGAATCAAAAAGAGGTATTTCTTCATCAAAACTACCATCGTTGGGAAGATCTTGCACTGTGGGACATCTTTCGTACATATCGCTGGAACATACAACCTTTTCGGAGAGACGTCTAACGATTTGTTGTAGCCGCGAGGACGGTTTCCATCCGATTCATCTAAGTCAATTTGAAATTTTGATAACTGGTTCAATCTCGTATAATTCTTTAGCAACGAACCGAATTCACGACGATACTCCACCAAAACTATACTAATACTAAAACCCAAATACTCAACTAATCCCACCATAGGGGAACTTACTACACTCACTAATCCCACCATAGGAGAACTCACTACACTCAAACGATGTAGTTTTATTGAATCTGAAGACAAACACATGAATAATTAAGCCAAAAGGGCCGAAAATAGCCAAATTTCCGAAGAAATTTGACTATTTCCGGCCTAAAAACCCTTTGAAATTTGTAAACCCTTGAGAGAATAAAAGGGAGGAGGACGGCTAGGATTTTTTTTCCTACATATGGAGCTTTATTGTTCATATATTGACTATAATAAATAAAACACCACATTTCTCAGATATAGTAACCATTTTTGAATCATAGTAACCCTGTATTTAGGAATGTCAATGGGGCGGGGCGGATGCGGATGTAGGTTCCTCCATCCCCATCCCCACCTAAAATTTTCATCCACATCTGTGAGGGGGTCGAAAAAGCACGAGGCTAATGCGTGACCTCGTCCCTCGTGGGTGTGACGTTTCTTTTTGTCAAATCAAGTGTAATTGTATTTCCTGTGAGTTTACACCCAATTGACTAGTAATATAGGAGTCGCCATTCAGTTTTTAACGACAATGAGAAAAACTGACAAAACCCGGTTATCGTGACATAAAGGGAGTGCAATTATGTTTGACCACGACGGCCGTAGGTTCCCTTGTGATCCCTGGTGTGGGGATCTCTCAACATACACCCGCAAGGTAGAGATTGAGGGTTCGGGGGACAGTAACTACCGAGAGGAGTACTCGCTCTTCGATAACTCCAGAGGCAGGATATCCTTACTAGCTCAGCATAAATAATTGAAGGGACATGCGTTAACTATTAAACTAATCTGTGTTGATTTTAACAATATGCAACATATAATACTAGATCGAGCGCGATTATCTGATTTAGATTGTTTTAAGGGACCTAGCATGATAATCCAATTTCCCAACATATTATCTTTATTAGGCGTGATAGAACAATCAGATTTGATTAGTTTAACAGTTCATAAAAGGGCGAGGAAAGCAATTATATCATGCGAAGGGGCACATTACGACGCACCCTTGAGAGGTGCGTCACGGTTCTCAGAAAACTAACCACTTTGACTTTGCTATTTCTCCTTTTATTTAACGAATCTCAAACTACGGGACAAGATACGTTCTGTTCGATTTTTGGATCGATTACGACAGAACGCGTGATCAATTTCGCAGCGTGAGGCTTAGGCTTAGGGGTTGGAGTCAATACTCAGAATAATTGATTGTCTTTTCACGTCGAATTTGGGGCTATATTTATAGAAAAGAGTTTGTGGAAAGATAGAATTTTAGAGCTCTAATCCACGAAGAATTAGGAAAGAACACGTCCCAGGTAATTTCAGCGCCCAGGGCTGGGTGCCGAAGATTTCGGCGCCCAGAGCCAGGCGTTGAAAATAGGGTCTGGGCCGTTTTCTTTGTCAGTTTTGGACTCTTAGAATCCGGAGTGTTTGAGACTTATTCGAGTCTTTTAGCGCGTATTAACTTCGGAATGCGTCTGGGCTCGTTACGAACTCTAGGCTCGTTAGGATTTTAATTAATACGTAACTCTTATTTTCGAATCATATTAGGAATAAGATTCTTCTTGTAATTTCTATCTCATTTAGGATTTATGTTGGAGTGCAACACCTAATTCTGACAGGTTTCTATCTTTTATGACTTGCCACTTTTAACAACTACCCATTACGGCAGTTACTATTTTTAGCAGGTTTCCCTAAATAGCATGTTTCTATAAATAGCAGGTTTCGGGTGAAATGAAAAGGGTGATTGAGATTCGTTATTTTATAGGAGATGCGTTGCCAAGTGGAGATTTATGTTCTCATCATCGAACTTTCCCTTTCGGGAATGGGGACAAAAGTAGGTGTCTACAGTTAGCCCCCACTTTGACTGAGTCTTGGAGTAAGACGATGGTCAAAGTATTAGACGGAGTGCGTCACACAAGCCATGGTGACCTGTTTTGCGAGGGTCTCACGAGCCCCCGAGTGATAACATTTGAATTAAGCGTCATCACTTGAAGTGTCGACATATCCCTCACGTGTCATTGGGATTTATCAACGGATAGTATAGAAAATCCCTCACTTTGTCATTGGAAGTATCTAAAGATGCGTAGAAACTCCCTCACTTTGTCATTGGGAGTAGCTACAGATGTTTTCGAAATCAAAGCTATAAAGTGTAATTGGGCCTGGCCAAGCCCAATCACGGGGTAAAAATGTTTTTAAAGATTCTCATTTTCAGGGTTAGCTAAACGAGAAAACCCCCTTGTTTTTATGGGACGTAAAACGAAGGAAAATCCGGCACATCGTTCTTTTTTGGAAAAACGGAAAACCAATCCTTTAATTTTTTGAAAAAAGGAAAACTACTCACATCGTTCTTTTTTGGGAAAACGAAAAACCAATCCTTTAATTTTTTGGAAAAAAGGGAAAACCAGAAAAAGTTATCGCTGCAGCGACTAAGGACCTGCGCGGTTAGTGGCGCAGACCCCGCCGGCTAAAGATGGCGAGCCTGTCCGCTAAGGGTGGACACCCCGTCCGATAGGAGTGGACGAATTTGTTTTGAAATTTGAAAATAAGGACCTACGCGGTTTGTGACGTAGACCCTGCCGGCTAAAGATGGCGAGCCTGTCCGCTAAGGGTGGACACCCTGTCCGATAGAAGTGGACGAATCTATTTTGAAATTTGTTTGTGCTTTTTGAAAATAAGGACCTACGTGGTTTGTGACGTAGACCCCGCCGACTGAAGATGGCGAGCCTGTTTCATTTTATTTTTTTTTAAGATTCTATTTTTCGAAAACTGAGGACCTGCGCGGCTAGTGACGCAGACCCCGCCTGCTGAGGATGGGCGAGCCCTGTCCGCTGAGGGTGGACGTCCCTGAATTCGTTTTTTCGATTTGGAACTTGCGCGGTTCGTGGCGCGATCTTGCCCGATTGAGGTGGGCAAGCCCCTATTTTTTGTTCATCGTGATTTCTTTTGAGAATTTCTTTTATTCATTCTTGCAAAAGCAAATTCTTTCGAGGGATGCTCGGATTTAGTTGTAACCTGAATGTGGGTTGACAACGGGCTTAGATGAACCTTCGTCTTGTGGTCGTCTTCTTTTGTGGTTTCGAGCTAGTCTTTACGCTCGATTTTTGCCACCGCTTGGTCTTTGATCAGAGGACCATGTACAAGTATCAACGGCGACCTTTACTCTGAGGTCGGAATCCGTTTTTTTCTTTTGAGATTATCCAAACATGGGACTGTGCATGGCGTCCGGGAATATGATTTTGACTTTGCACACTCTTTGTTGGAGTATATATTTTCTTTCGAGCCCCCAAGCACCCGGGCTTGACGGTCATTTCTTGCCGAGAGAGGTACGTATTTTATAACGTCCTTTAATCATGTTTGGGGTCGTGCTCGTATGTGCGAGCGACCTTTATAGTGGTATGCTATTTTGACGAAGTCGTGGAGTGCGACTTCATTTTCCGGGCGACGAAGTTTATTTTCTAATAATATCCGGTTTAGCTTGGCCCGGATTAATCTTTTGACAAACAGACATTTTTTGGGAAACCAACGACTTTACAATATTTTTTGGTGTTTCGAAGAATGACCTTGATATTTATTTTGCTCATATTTGTTTTGAAAAGTGTACACATATATTCCTTGAGACGAGTCTAAGTTTCGACCAAGTTTCAACATTCATTTTCACTATTTGGGGGCTAACGGTGCTTTTGGGCTTGATCTTGATTGCAATAGGGCCTTGTGTCTACCAACATGGTTTTCAGTCCTTTCCTGTTCCGCGTTTTGTGAGATCCGGGCCTTGGGCTGCATTTTCAGCGCCCAAGGCTAGGCGTTAATCATTTCGGCGCCCAGCCTTGGGCGCTGAAAGTCTTTTCCTGGCGATTTTTGGTTTTCGGATTTCTCAGCGCGTTTCCGAATGGGATCAGGATGTTACTTGACGTCTTCAGCTATATATAGGGGTTAGATACGTCCCTCTTTTCCATCACTCTCAATCTTCTTCTCTCTTGTAGTTGCTTAGCTTTAATTCCTCCTTGCTTTTGTCATGTCGATTCCTCCCTTCTCCCTCCAACGAGCTGTGAGGCGTTGGCTAAGAGCCCTTACTCCTACAGAAAAGTCTTTGTTGAAAGAATACCACTTAGAGGCACTTTTAGGCTTACAACAAATTAATATTGACTATAACTTTCTGTATGTTGCCCTGAGCTTTTGGGATTCCGATCATCATATTTTTGTCTTTCGGGGTAATGAAATATGTCCTTTGCCAGATGAATTTGCTGCGATCCTTGGTTATCCTACTAATGCTACTCCTACCACCCCTGGCACCATTGAAGAGGGTAAAACAACCATAGGGACTTTCCTAGGACTAGATGCTAACATGCTCGCTGAGATTGTTGTAGGTAATGAGGTTGATTTGGCAAAGCTTGTAAAACATCACTTTAAGCCTAGTAAAAATATGACCGAACAGAAATTGAACATTCGAGCTCTTGTATTTTGCTTGTTGAATCATTATTTGCTGTCGAATAACAATGGTGAGTTCGGTGACATAAGGTTGATCCCCTTGATTAGCCAGATGGAAAGTTGCTATTCTATTATGCCGTTGGTTGTCGCCGAGACTTTGCTGAGTGCGGATGAGTTGAAGAAGAATGCCAAATCTGAATATTTTAAGGGAAGCCCCCTATTGCTGCAGGTAATCGATCTTTTCTTTGCGCACACATATGTTTTTTTATTTTTTACTCGTCCTGCCTGGAGTTGAGTTTCAGCACCCAGGGCTGGGCGTTAGAATTTTCCGCGCCTGGTCCTGGGCGTTGAAACTGCGCCCCAGGTTCCGTTTTTTAATATATATTTTTTTATCGTACCTGTTTTTTGCAGATTTGGCTTATGGAACGACTTAGGCTTTTAGAAACTCCTGCCGATCCTAAATATTATCGCCCTATAGCCTTGGGTAACCGAAAGTATTTGCACCGAGGCCAGGACGAGGCCGAGTGGGCTTCCTTTTTTACTCATGGTATCTGTTCTATTAAGTGGGTGGTACCGTGGTGGGGTTTGACTACTATGACGGGGGGTTCTGATGTGTCAGTTTATGTTTCTTTGTTGGGGCTATCTCGGCCCATTTATATCTTTCCTTACCGAGTCATGCGTCAATACGGCTTAAGGCAGACTATCCCCTTTTCTGATACAGTACCACCTAAAGTAGCGGCCTTTTCACATGCAAGCACGGGTTCAAGCATGGGCTAAGTATTATGATGGTCTCCCGCGTTGGGCCTTAGCTACAAATGGCTTTGTGGGTCTTTCTGAAAACTACAAGTTGTGGATGAGTTCCGATGATAAAGCTGTGAGGACCGAGGCTCGAAATGGGGAGTCGGCTGAGCTTTTAATACCTCGTATTCGGGTTAGATATGAGGGCCGTGATTCTGCCAATCCTCGCACACATGGTATTAAGACTGTGAAAGCTCGTCCTGATCGAAAACGAAAGGAAGTTCCTCCCCGCTCCAGTTCTAGGCCTAAGAAGATGCCTAACATGAAGGGGTCTGCCGTTGCTAAAAGAAATGCAAGCTCTCGCGGAGATCGTCGCCGGAACAATGTATGGGTTAGGAAAGCTCAGCCACCAGTAGAAACAGTGACTAATCCAGTTGATGTTGATAATCCTTCCCCCACCATTGTCTGTGCCCTTGAGGCTGAGCAGGCTATAACTGTTCAAACTGAGAATGTTTCTAAAGCCTTGGCATCTTTGGAAGTTAGTGTCCAGGAGCCGATTCTTATGGAGATTGATATAGGGGCAACGTAGAAGACTGTGGGGGTGGATCCTGCGAACATTGCCCTCTACAAGACTTTATTTGATGATCCGGAAGAACTAGAGTAGTGTAGTTCTTGCTAGGGTGTAGGTGCCCTTTATTTATTTCAGCTGTGTTTGTTTTTTCCTTCTTAGCACTTTTGTTTTCCTTCTTATCATTTTTTAATAAAGGCGTATTTTATTTTTACTTTCATTTTTGCTTCTCTTTTTTTTTATATATGTCTAACACTTTTGCACAATGTATATATGTTTTTTACTTGATTGGACCGAATCCATGAATAGGATTGCCTACGTATCTTTGTTAGAATCAGGTCGCGCGTAGTTCTAGCTAGAATAAATTCTAGGGTGCCGAATTTTAATAAATATGCCCTGAGGTGGAAACATATTATTTAATCGGTAAAATGAGTGAAGTATTATCATTATTTTAGTCTGCTGTTTTTTTTTTTTTTTTTTTTTTTGTTTTTGCCGTAAGCCGCGTATCGGTTCATAAAAATGAAATTCCATGTGTTTTTTGTACGGCTATTTTTTGGTACGCATATCTGGATACGTGTTGTACCCCCCAAGTGTTCGTTATTTTTCCGTTATGTGCGGATAAAATGACTAGCACTTCTGGAAAAAAGTTAGGCAGGCAGAGAGTTTCAACGCCCAGGCTGGGGCGTCAATGATTTCGGCGCCCAGCCCTGGGCGCTGAAAATGACTTCTGGGCGGTCTTTTTTGACGCTTTGCTTCACATGTTCTTGCATTTATTTCTTTTCTCTTTGTTTTGTGCTTTACTTTTTACTCGTATTAAGATCAATTTTGAGGCTATTTCGGAGGCTTTTTTGACTGTTAGCGTGAGACGCATTTTTGTCCGGATTAATTTTTTCTATTTGTGACTCGAAACGGTTTTGAGAATGGGGTTAGTGTGTGGAAGATATGAAGATCTTTGTATAGGCTTTTGAGTGGGCTGAGGTGCGTGCTGATGCGGGGGGCAGTGTTTATTTTTATGAGTTTTTTTTTCTTGAGCAACATTTGTATTGTTTTGAATTTGATTTCCTTTTTTATTTCTTTGGGTTGCATGGGTTAGACCCTTATGTTGTGGCAATATGATAATGTGGTTCATTTCGATGTCACGATTCAAGACCGAGTGGGCCTTGTTTTTTGGGCCTAGAGTGGGCTGCTTTTTTTTGTTTTTGTATTTGCAAGTACGTTTGGTGCTTATTTAGTGTTAGAATAAAAGTTTTAGGAGAAATCTTACGCCTTTATTAATTTGGAAAGTAAGGAAAACACACTGAAATAAAATTAACCTATATTCTAAGGGGTCTTAGGACCATCTAAAGCTTTTATTTTTTTTCTATCAATCTAAAGAACTACTAGGCGCTTTTTACTAAGGTGCTCTATATGGATCAAGCCTTGGGTTTAGTCTCGTAAAACTTTGGTCCTTCACCGGTACTCATCTTGAATTCTATTCCTTTTGCGTTGACCCACTGACATGTCTTCACCCATCCGTTCTCGATCTCTTCTAGTGTTGATGCAGGAGAGATTAACCGGGTTGGATCGAAACCTTCATCTTGTAAAGCTAGGGTAGTCATCACAGTCTCGTCCTCCATAGGCCTCGATTCGTTGAACAATGTCCATAGAGCATGGTTGTCCAATATTTCAGCTGTTTTGGTCTTGGTGAGGTGGGGTGCCTCATCTAAGGTGTGGCAGTCATGGAGAATTTCAAATCCGGGTTTTAGCAAGCCATCCTGAACGAAGGGTTCAGGGAAATCACAGCATGGGTGTTCTTCTCCTTCCCGAATGAACATTCCGTTAAGGGTTCTTTGATACGGGGGAAGGAGGGTGGTTTGTTTGGCCTTGTTAAGGCGTAGTCTAGACAAGCGGTCAGCAATATCTCCCTCCGTTGGTTCATAGCCTAGGCCAAAGGGAGTAGATTTGTTGGGTAAAGGATGGAACGTGCATTCCTTCTTCCTTATGCCCAATGGGGTTCCTGGGAAATAACCTTGAGCTAACAGCATTCTAGGGATGACTCGGGATGTGTGCGGGTCTAGGAATGCTGGATCATAGTATTCGATGAACTGGATTTCTTCCTCCATTTGAAACCCATAAAGGTCGTCTGCAGTTTCGGCCGTTCCAACCATAGTACAACTGATGTCGAGAGGAGGGGCGCGGATTTCCAGAATCACTCCGTTATGGTTAAGTTTAACCATTTGGTGCAGGGTAGAAGCCACACCTCCTAAGTCATGGAGCCAAGGTCGCCCCAAGAGGAGGTTGAAAGTGGGCTTGATGTCGATTATTTGAAACTCCGTGGTGCGTGCCACAGGCCCGGTTTGTATTGTAAGGTTGATCTTTCCCAACACAGGCCTTCGAGAGTTATCATAAGCTCGTACTCCTTGCGTGGAGGTTTGGAAGTCATCGCTTCCTAGCCCTAAGCAATGGGCGGTTCGCAATGGGCAAACGTTAACTGCCGAACCATTATCTACGAGCCCTAGGGGGATGTTTTATCCCTTGCATCCAACCACTAGATAGAGGGCTTTATTGTGGGCACCCCCCTCTTTGGGCAGGTCTTTGTCAGTAAAAACTATGGCCTTTTCTCCAGCATCTCTCGTGACGTGGTTAACCAATGAGTCAGGTGTGATATCCGTAGGCACTGAGATGAGGTCAAGTGAGCGAATAAGTTTTTCGCGATGCTCCTTCGAAGTACACATGAGATCCCAGATGGTAATCTCGGCCTTAGTTCTTTTTAGTTGCTTCAAGAGAGGATTTTCAATGACTTCTGCGACGGTGGTGTGCCGTCCAGTCTCAGGAGTTTGTCTGACTGGGATATCATCCATGGGAGGTGGGCGAATATCCGGTTGGTATATCCTTCCGGATCGGGTGAGATTGTCGACTTCGGGTTCCTGAGGGGTGGTGTTAATGAGAGCATACCCGGGCCAAGTTTCAGTAAAGAGGTCCTGGCCCGATACTTGAGATAGGTAGATATCTTCAGCATCATCATCCCACACACCGCACACTTCTCTCTCGATTCGATCCATAGGGACCACAGCGAGTGGTGCTCCTTGGGGTGTAATGTACACCGTAGGGTCGAAGTTCTCATTTTTTGGTTGGTCGAGAGAGATGTGACAAGAGCCGAGTGGGCTCTTGTTGTTGTTGGGTTTACCAACGTTAGGGAGAGGTATCACTTTATCCTCTATCATGTCCTGGATCGTGTTTTTTAGATTCCAGCAGTTTTCAGTGTCATGCCCATTTCCTTGATGGAATTTGCAGTAAGTACCTTCGACCCAATATTTTCTCTTGACAGGAGGGTCACGGGTGGGGCCTATAGGCCTCAACTTTCCTTGATTGGTTAGTCTTTCAAGGGCTTGTACTAAAGTTGACCCGAGTGGGGCAAACTTTCGATCTCGGACCCATCTTCCAAGGCTTCTTCGGGCGGGAGTCTCTTCTACGGCATGGACTTCTTGGGCTTGGGATGTGTTGCCCCTGTTGTAGGCGTTGCTTTTGTATGCGGGCTTACTTTGTATTGTTTTTGCGAGGTCATCCTCGATCTTTATTCCCACATCATAAACTCTTTTGAAAGTGTCAAGTCCCAGGTACCTAAGGTGTTGTCTGTAAGCCGAGTCCAGGTTGTCAATGAATTTTTGGACCAATTCTGTTTCGGGAGGCCTATTGATTAGTTGGGCCGCCTGGTCTCTCCATCTAGCAAAGTAGGTTGTGAAACCTTCATTTTTTCTTTTGGAAGAGAACTTCCAGCTCGCGCATGGTGACTTGAAAATCCATGTTCGACGAGTATTGCTTGATGAAGACATTGACAAAGTCTTCCCAAGTGGGGAAGAGCTTAGGGTCCTGGTGGTAGTACCATTTGAGCGGCACAGGTTCCAAGGACAAAGGAAAGGCAGGTAAATACATGGACTTGTCCACGCCTTTCAAGTTCATGGCATTCACAAAGCTCAATAGATGATCACGGGGATTGTCTGTGGCTTTAAACTTTGGTAAGTCAGATGAACTGAACTTTTCTGGTAGTTTACCAGGAAAAGGTTCAGGATCGAGGGAGAAGTACTTGCTCCCCATGGTTTGCTGTAGGACCATTTTTTCAATCCTCTTCTCGTTATCGAGGTCATTTTTGGCTTGCGCAGCCGCTAAGGTTTTGTTTTCCATTTTCAGTTGGCTCATGAGTTGGGCCATTTGGACCATCTGGTCTCGCAATTCTTCGATGGACATGTTTGAGGGTGCGAATCGAGGTTGGGGAAACGGATATCCTTGAAATGAGGGATGACGGACGGAGCTTGGAGTCACTAAACCTGGTGTTGGTGATGTATCTTCGAGACGCACTAACCTTTGATTTTCAGATCGGCACCAAGTGGTAGGACCAGCCCTATGCATAAGATAAGCTAAAGTTTAGGCCCCAAAGTTTCAAGCATTACTTAGTCTAGACTTTTGACTTTCTCTATTGGTTTTTCGCTCTTTCTTTTGTTGGTACACTTTTGGTTTTTCTTTTGGTCATTCTTTTGGTCATAGTTATTAGCATGCTCGGTTTTGGTGCCGAGCATTGTCGTCGTAGGAGACGACACAAAGAGTTATTTATTTTTATTCATATTTTTTTAGTCGCTTTAAGAATCGAGTGCTTTTCACACGCCCTTGCAGCAATTTTTTTTTTTACGAATAGTTTTTTTTGCTACGTATTTTTTGTGCGGGCACCGAGGCTACTGCGCCTGACCCAAAGGCCAGGCAGCAACTTCAGCGCCCAGCGTAGGGCGTGAGAAATTTTGGCTCCCAGCCAGGGGCGTTGAAAATGCGTCCCTGGCTGGTTCTCGTCTTTTGTTTGCGTATACTTTTTGTTTATGCGACTTTGATTTTGTGTGCTTGCCCAATAACGTCCTTTACGCGTTGTGCAACGTTTGTGGGATTCGTTACGGGCCATCCCGAGCGTCGCTTATTTTCGCGGCGATCGTTCGGGTTTGCTGAACACGTATCTTGGTATAACTCTTTGGCCAATTGGTTTATGAATGATTGGGCAATTTTTAAGGTCGTTGATTTTCTAACATTGTTTGTCACACACAATCATACATTTCGCTACACATAACTAACATTACATCATGAGGCAATAATAATATGTCATGTAGTTTATGATAGGCTTCTATGGGTAGTATTTGCGCCTGGCTTGGTACCGCTTCTATCGCAGATCCAACACATGCCCCGGTCGAGGTAGTGCCTTCAACAGACGAATTTCGCCCAAGAGGCCAATCACGATGTAAGCCAAGGGGGCATGCACCAATGAGAGGGACCTAATGGGCGAGCGATTGGGTTTGGGACGGGTGTACTACTAGCGAAAGTGCCCAGTGGACAACATTCGAAGCGTATGCACCCCCCGGTTGGCGATGGGTATCCTTAGTCCCAACTCCCGAGATGAAACATCCAAGGGAGCCAAGATTCGTTATGCGGTTCTGTCCGTTCACATTAATATGTTGATTTTCAGGTCGTCCCAACTTGATGGGGAAATAAACGCGGGGTAGGATCGTTCCACCCTTCGGCTATTTTGATTACCTACAAGCACGAGTATTTCCTTCACTATCCCCAGTGGAGTCGCCACTGTGAGGGGGTCGAAAAAGCACGAGGCTAATGCGTGACCTCGTCCCTCGTGGGTGTGACGTTTCTTTTTGTCAAATCAAGTGTAATTGGATTTCCTATGAGTTTACACCCAATTGACTAGTAATATAGGAGTCGCCATTCAGTTTTTAATGACAATGAGAAAAACTGGCAAAACCCGGTTATCGTGACATAAAGGGAGTGCAATTATGTTTGACCACGACGGCCGTAGGTTCCCTTGTGATCCCTGGTGTGGGGATCTCTCAACATACACCCGCAAGGTAGAGATTGAGGGTTCGGGGGACTGTAACTACCGAGAGGAGTACTCGCTCTTCGATAACTCCAGATGCAGGATATCCTTACTAGCTCAGCATAAATAATTGAAGGGACATGCGTTAACTATTAAACTAATCTGAGTTGATTTTAACAATATGCAACATATAATACTAGATCGAGCGCGATTATCTGATTTAGATTGTTTTAAGGGACTTAGCATGATAATCCAATTTCCCAACATATTATCTTTATTAGGCGTGATAGAACAATCAGATTTGATTAGTTTAACAGTTCATAAAAGGGCGAGGAAAGCAATTAAATCATGCGAAGGGGCACATTACGACGCACCCTTGAGAGGTGCGTCACGGTTCTCAGAAAACTAACCACTTTGACTTTGCTATTTCTCCTTTTATTTAACGAATCTCAAACTACGGGACAGGATACGTTCTGTTCGATTTTTGGATCGATTGCGACAGAACGCGTGATCAATTTCGCAGCGTGAGGCTTAGGCTTAGGGGTTGGAGTCAATACTCAGAATAATTGATTGTCTTTTCACGTCGAATTTGGGGCTATATTTATAGAAAAGAGTTTGTGGAAAGATAGAATTTTAGAGCTCTAATCCACGAAGAATTAGGAAAGAACACGTCCCAGGTAATTTCAGCGCCCAGGGCTGGGCGCCGAAGATTTCGGCGCCCAGAGCCAGGCGTTGAAAATAGAGTCTGGGCCGTTTTCTTTGTCAGTTTTGGACTCTTAGAATCCGGAGTGTTTGAGACTTATTCGAGTCTTTTAGCGCGTATTAACTTTATGACGGAATGCGTCTGGGCCCGTTACGAACTCTAGGCTCGTTAGGATTTTAATTAATACGTAACTCTTATTTTCGAATCATATTAGGAATAGGATTCTTCTTGTAATTTCTATCTCATTTAGGATTTATGTTGGAGTGCAACACCTAATTCTGACAGGTTTCTATATTTTATGACTTGCCACTTTTAACAACTACCCATTACGGCAGTTACTATTTTTAGCAGGTTTCCCTAAATAGCAGGTTTCTATAAATAGCAGGTTTCGGGTGAAATGAAAAGGGTGATTGAGATTCGTTATTTTATAGGAGATGCGTTGCCAAGTGGAGATTTATGTTCTCATCATCGAACCTTCCCTTTCGGGAATGGGGACAAAAGTAGGTGTCTACAACATCCCCGCCCCATCACCCATGGCGGGTACAAAATTCATCCGCATCCCCGCCTCGGGTGTAAACTAAAATCCATCCCCGCCTCACCACCCAACTGGGTATCCATCCCCTTCTTATCCCCGCCCCATACCCGCGCTAATACCCGCGCTAATACTCGCCTAATTTATCTTATTTAGCAAATATTTGTCATATATACGGAGTAATGAAAGTTAACTTTAGAAAAAAAAACTTATGACTAAAGTAACATATATAGTAAAAAAATATTCCCGTCATAACAAAAACATCCAAACAAAAAACTTAAAAATCTCACCTAAATTCATATTATCTCCTAGACATGCAAATAAGTCCACACTTACCCATCACCCATGGCGGGTATGAAGCGGGGAGAGTGGGATGGGGCGGGGCGGGCGGGGATGGGGCGGGTTCAATACAAAATCCACACCCGCCCAATCACCCATGGTGGGTACGACTTTTATACCCATCCCTGCCCCATCACTTGCCAAACCTACCTCTATCCCCGCCTACTTGGGGCGAATGCGGGGCGGATCTCCCACGAAACCCGCCCTACTGACATCACTACCTATATTTTTAAAAGTGTAAGTGTATTCAAGCATAATATGTAACAACGACACAATTTTGATATCTTTTGTTCATAATAATTCTAATAAACACGCCAAAATAAATTAAAAATAAGTTGTTAATTTTATTTTTAATATAGTGTATAATAAATTTGATGTGGACCGGATCCATTTAAAAATCATTGATGTTTTCATCATTAACCAACTTTTTCCTTTTTTTTTGGAAAGCAAGCACTTCATCACATCCACAAATAGTAAAATGGAAAATTCAAGCATGTAAAAGAGAACCAAAAAACCAAAAGAAAAGAAGCTCCACGGCGCACGTTAACGACTATGTCACTGATGATGCGCATGTTAGTAGACTGCGAGGGAAGATGCTTTCCTCATCCACCGTCTCCCTCCAACCCTTCCACTTTCTCTCTCCTTCCCTTCCTTATCCTGCGCCAACACCACACAGAAGAACAGGAGAACCTAAATTACACTTTCTCTCTCTTCTTCTCGTACTTCTAGGGTTTTCTGCAATTACAGGTTTTCCCCCTAATTTTCTCTCTCTCGGCGGTTCAATGATTGTTCTTAGTGCTTCAGTTATCTCGATATTGTTCTAAAGCTTGCAGTATGGACCTAAATTCGCCGTTATCCTTTGCCAATCTCTTCAACCTCGAGGTTTGTATATGATTTTCGACTGTGGGGGTAGTTATTGCAATTTCACTTTTGATTGTTGAAAGATTTTTTTTTAATGAATGCGTGATTTAGGGTTTTTGTTTGGTTTGCTGTTTTTGGGTTGTTTGAGTTTGTGCATTATATTGAATTGCATTATTATAGTTGTATCTTTTTGATTTTTATGAAAATTTATGGGTGGAGGTTGTGTTTTTGTTGCAGCCTCTGGTGAATTTTCGAGTGCCGCACCCGGATGATGATTCTGATTACTACGGGAGTAGCAGTCTGGATGAAAGCAGAGGTAGCCAAGGTATTTCTTACGTTCAGCTATTTCATCCTATTTTATTGATATTATGAAATATATGTGGCATTGTCAATGTAAACATTTGTTTGTATTTTGTTTTCAATTGCCCATCGGACAATTACAATGTCGCAGTCGGGCATTGTCCTTTCTTTTGCAATTTACGGGATACATTACTGGAAGGCTCTGAAAAAGTTCAATCTTCAACTGATAGGGCAAATTCTATACTATTGCTTATATGAAATTTTGTAGACATTGAGAGTTAAGCTGCCTTTTTTCTTCGCAGGAAGAAAGTTTGCAATGTATGGAGATTGGAGAGTCTTGAATTCCGCTTTTACTATTTTGGTGTACTGTCGCATTGTCCTTTTTGTGGTGCATTTTGCTTGAAAAGAAATGCACGTACCTTCTCGAGAGCTAACTTACAATTTTACTTGTTCTAGGAGAGGGTACCTAATGACCTTTCTTCTGGTCTAGAGCAGTCTGATACTTAGGGGTTAGTTTCAGCGATATAATGAAACAAAGTTTGTTTGTAGATGTATTTTTTGATTAAGGACATTTGTCGTTTTGCTTTGCTATACACCTGTGCACAAACACACATACATGTATACATACACAATAAAATAGGTCGGGAATAGTTGACTATAAGCAATAAATTTGGGCTAGCCATTAGAATATTTCAATCTGAGTGATTTAGCCACCATGTCTCTGGTGAATTTTCGAGTTCCACTTCCAAATGATGATTCTGCTTACTATGCAGTAGCAGTCGGGATGAAATCCCAGGTGCATTGCCTATGTTTGGGATTCTTTTACTTCTGCTCAACTCTATTTCTGGTATAAGTACCCCCCCCCCCCCCCCCCCCCCGGCAATATCTAGAATAGTTAGTTAGGGATAGACACGTCTACCACAGGAGTTGCACTTGGTAGGTTATTCATATTTTGAAAAAAAGAAAGTTTATGATGGACTAACTGTATTCTCCTTCGTATAGGGGGAGTGATAGGTGGCCATAGTAATGGAATCATGTCTGAGAGGGAAGGCAAGAAAAGGAAGAGGATTAGGAGCAGTGATGATGAATTAGAAAATGGCTACTATAAGACTCCCTTTACGGAGGAGCGCTATCGATCTATGCTTGGTGAACATCTTCAGAAGTTTAAGAGGAGGATCAAAGATTCTTCGCTGAGTCCAGCACCTACACGGATCCCTACTCCTATTCCTAAAAGTAGCGCAACTGGGCATGTGGCTCTCAAAAGTCGGAAATTTGTAAATGAGCATCGAGGTGGATTGCGTGAGGTTGAGAAAGCTCCAGACTATTTGACTCGCTTTGTTCCCCAAAATTTGGGAAACCATTATGATGCAGGCTATGCACTTAAATATGCCAATGACAGGTATTTTAGCTTTTTTTTTTTGTTTTTGTTTTTAAAAGTTGTTCAATTCTGCATTTGTTCAGAGTTTGTGGGCAATTATTTTTGGTGTATATTCATTCTGAAAATTTCTGGTTTTGTGAGCTTGCTTCACAGAATGACTCAAGAATCTGTATATTTGGACATTGGGGAGGGTATCACTTACCAAATTCCGCCAACTTATGAGAAGATGTCTGCAACTCTGAACTTGCCAAGCTTTTCAGATATTAGAGTGGAGGAGTTCTATTTAAAGAGTACCCTGGATTTGGGTTCCTTAGCTGAAATGATGACTGCTGATAGGAGGTTTGGACCCAGAGGTAGAACCGGCATGGGGGATGCACTGCCCCAATATGAGTCACTTCAAGCAAAACTGAAGTCTCTTGCTTCTAGTGATCCGGTTCAGATGTTCAATTTGAAAGTGACAGAGGAAGGGTTGAACTCAATTCCTGAAGGGGCAGCAGGTAGGATACAAAGGTCAATATTGTCAGAGGGTGGTCAACTGCAAGTTCACTATGTGAAGGTGCTGGAGAAAGGAGACACATATGAGGTAAGTGTCTTTTTTCAGTAATGTGACTTCTGTTTCTTTTTATATTTCCTTTTGTTATCACTGAGGTAGTCTGGGAAGTGTTAAGGGGCAGAAAGAGGTCTTGTATTTCTAGTAGTTAGTTACATTTCTTGAATGGCAGATTATTGAAAGGAGTTTACCGAAAACGCAAAAAGCAAAGAAAGATCCTTCTGCTATTGAAAGGGAGGAAAGAGACAAAATTGGAAAAGTTTGGGTCAATATTGCTCGAAGAGATCTGCCAAAACATCATCGAATTTTCACTAACAACCACCGCAAACAAATTATGGAATCAAAGAGGCTAGCAGAAACCTGTCAAAGAGAAGTATGATTTATTTGGCTCCTATCAATTTTGCTTTTTTCATGATGCTGCCATTGCTGTTTGATGGAAGCATTGGGAAGTAGTTGACATCTTGGGTGTTTCCAGGTGAAATTGAAGGTGGGTAGATCACACAGATTGATAAGGGGTCCTGCAAATAGAACAAGGAAACTGGCCAGAGAAATGGTGGTGTACTGGAAAAGATTGGAAAAAGAGATGGTATTTTCTTTCTTTTTAAAAAATTAATTTTATGTTTGTCAGATTCTTAACATACTTCTATCCTGAGTTCTATGTGTTAGAGTAGGAGATCTTAGTCTTACTTTCTATATCCGAGTTCTCCAGCAAGCATACACATTACGGCTATCTATCATTTCAGTTTCATCTGCAGGTGCAGTAAACAGTAGTTTCTGAAGAACAGTTTTCTCTTGTCTTCCTGTGATATTTTCATATTTAGTCTAGATTTTTATTGAACATAGTCTCTCTTTTATATTCTCTATGCTAAAGTCCCTTTGAGATTCAGGGATTTTTGTTTTATGCATGGCTACCCTTGGTGAGTTGCTGTCTTTCCGATACATCTCCTTGTTACCTAAGAAAAATATAATTAAGAAAAAGTTCAATCCCTTTGGTTTGCTCTGTTAGTTTTCAGTTTGTTGTTAGTTTTCAGTTTGTTGTTAGTTTTCATAATCAATATGGGTACTATAGGTTGACTATATTTTAATTCATTATTCAATCTAAATCATATGACTTTCAAAATAGAAAAACTGAAAACCGGCAGTGATACCAAATGAGTCTCAGTCTGTTGCACTTTTAAGTTTTTATATCATTCTGTCCCCTACAGGCAGAAGTTAGAAAGAGAGAAGAGAAAGAAGCTGCAGAAGCTTTGAAGCGCGAACGTGAGCTTGAAGAAGCAAGAAGACAGAAGAAGAGACTCGATTTTCTTTTGTCACAAACAGAACTTTACAGTCATTTCATGCAAAATAAATCAGCTGTACGCCCTTCTGAGGCAATTCCTGGCGATGAAAAGATAAACAGCGAAGGAATTGAGGATGAAAAGGCTGAAGAAGAAGAAGATCCGGAGGATGCTGAATTAAAGAAAGAAGCCCTAAGGGCTGCTCAAGATGCTGTCTCTAAGCAGAAAAAATTGACTAGTGCCTTTGATGACGAATGCATGAAGTTGCGGCAATCAGCTGATGATGAAGTTCTGGGTGAAGATGCCTCAGCCACTGGACCTACCAATATTGATCTACTTCATCCGTGAGTGTTGTACCATCTGGTCTTCTCTAAACTATGGGAATGCATTTGACTTCATTTTGTTTTATGTCAATTAGTGTTTTACTTTTATAAATTATTGTTACCTTTTCAGATCAACTATGCCAGTTACTTCAACAGTACAGACACCAGAATTATTTAAAGGTACCCTGAAAGAATATCAGCTGAAAGGCCTCCAATGGCTTGTTAATTGCTATGAACAGGTGTGTTCATTTGGTTTAATTCACCCCTCTTTTCTTGTGTCTGCTTACTGCAAATATTGAAATCTTCTCATTACCTGTTTGTCAGGGTCTAAATGGTATTCTCGCGGACGAGATGGGACTGGGAAAGACTATACAGGCAATGGCCTTCTTGGCTCATTTGGCCGAGGTAAATGATAATACTTTCTCTGCCCCACTAGATTGTCCACCTTGAACCTTGTGACTTAGATCTGTGTCACAAATCTCTAGGTGGACAATCTTACCGGGACAAAGGGATTATCATACTAATATTTATTATTTTTAGTAAATAAGACTCATGGAAAACTTAACAATGTTTCATTTGCAGGATAAAAATATATGGGGCCCATTTCTGGTTGTTGCTCCAGCGTCAGTCTTGAATAACTGGGCTGATGAAATTAGTAAATTTTGCCCTGATTTGAAAACTCTCCCATACTGGGGTGGACTTCAAGAACGACAAGTTCTCAGGAAAAATATTAACCCTAAAAGACTTTATCGTAGGTAATGATCAGAGCTTTATTGAACTCTTGCATGGTTATGATATCAGCGTAGACATTTCAGTAAGCTCGGTGTAGATGTTATTAAGACATGAGCCAGAGACTAGTTAGACATCATATTTTGGCCGTTGGTTGAGTGATTATCGCTTGTTGAACTTATATTGTCAATGTTTTTGATATTTTCTAGTATATCGGAGCATTATATTTTTCCCATCAAAATAATGAACTTTTTCCATCCTTTTTTCTGGGTAATAAAACTTATTCTTCTACTGATCTAGCATTCTTTTAGTTTCCTTAAAATTATTTTACATAACAGAATGTAGTCATATCTAGGTCCCTGCCATTTTTGCTTGCTGTGAGTGTCTTGCTTGACATGACCTCCATTTGCACATGGAAGTTTGATGTAACATTGTCACACAGAAGTTTGATGCAATGGAATCTAATACTTCAACGATAAATATATATGACAAAACAGTCATGTGGGATCTTGTTAGATTGTCTCGATTTTTATTTTCCTAATACTAAATTTTTATAGTTTTTCGTACTGTGTGTCTAGTGATATTGTTATTATAATATCACATTGGAAACTGTGCAAAAAGCAAACAGGACAAACAAAAAAGAAGAGAGGGAGAATATGATTTTAATTTTCAACAAACACCATAATCCATTATCATAAATTTGGCATTGCATGCGGATGCTTATGTCCCCGTTAGCCTCATTGGTGAGGACTGTAACCAAGTCTTGGCAACCGGGAATTGAGTATGCTGCTGATTGACGCTCATTAATAACCAACAACTCTGTTAGTCCCCAGTTTCTAGCATTGTAGCGAGGATATTATGCCCATGTCTTGCGTCTTTGTCATTTATGTAGTGTGGCTACTGAATACATAATCTGGACCAGGATAATTTTGAGTATGGTACATGTATACAGGTTGGACCTAGAAAATTTACGAGGTTCCATAATTCTGAAGCCCATTTTGATGTGTCCAAATGTCATGTCCATGTCCATAAAGCCTCATCAGGCAACTTTTTATGTAGGAAGGATGAGGAGGGATGTTAGCGTGAGGCATGAAAGTCCAAATAAAACAGCCCATGTCTTGCTTCCTGAGTTTCATTTCATGCTCAGCTTTCTCTCCTATTTCTTCCGGACTCCCGATTGTGAACATATAAACTTGGAAACAGATCCTAGGTAACTGTTGTAATGTTGTTTCTCTCATGTGGATAACTGAAGTAAATCTGGTGTTAGAGAAAGGCCTCAGTCAAACATGTATACATTTAATCATGGGTTCACTTATAGCTTGGTCTTTACTCAGTAATGTTGCAATATTTTTTTTATCATATTCCTTCCTTACATCCTTATATTGCACTTGTAATTAGCTACTTTTTGGTATTATATTCCATGCTGACCTGAACTACCATTATTATTATCTGGTCCAAGCAGCATGATAATGTAGTTTTAGATGACTGCTTTCACTGCCACTATGATAACAATTTCCCTCTGCAGTTATGCATGCCTCTTGATAATATGGCTTTGAGACATTTTCTTATGAAGAATTGGTACTTTATATGTTTGTTAGGGATGCTGGATTTCATATACTTATCACAAGCTACCAATTATTGGTTACTGACGAGAAATACTTGAAGCGTGTCAGATGGCAGTACATGGTACTAGATGAGGCTCAGGCAATTAAGAGTGCAAGCAGGTTTTTTCCTTCATCTCTCTGACCAAGAATCACAACATATATACAAAATCATCTTTATCATTCATCTCTCTGATCCATTAACGTTCATCTTTATCGTTTTATTTTGGTTGCAGCATAAGATGGAAGACTCTACTTACTTTTAACTGTCGAAATCGTTTACTTCTGACGGGTACGCCTATTCAGAATAACATGGCAGAGTTATGGGCTCTTCTACATTTCATCATGCCCACCCTGTTTGACAGCCATGAGCAATTTAATGAGTGGTTTTCCAAAGGGTACAGTTCTTTATGATAATTCTTGATGTTTTAAACAAAGTGCAAAAATTACCAAAATTTGTTCTTTAGGGGTGTAAATGAGCTGAGACTCTCAATACTCGAGCATGAACTTGCGTAAAAGCTTGTTTATGTACTTCTTTTTTAATAAATAATCGGGCTTGAACGTAAAAATATATTATACTCCTTTAAAGTTAAAATGAACATGAATATGATAGTACTTAGCTCGGCTTATCTACACCCCTAGTGTTCTTTGATGAATTATAAAAACACTTTTCATGGCTGCACATGTGCAGGATAGAGAGTCATGCAGAGCATGGGGGCACCTTGAATGAACATCAGTTAAATAGACTGGTGAGTGTGCATGTGTTTTTAGCATAGTTTAGAGTACTTCTGATCAATGATCATGCATTAGTAGATATATTAATTGCGAGACTGAGTGATTAAAACTTCTGATTAGCAGCATCAGCTGTTCAGTTTAGAGTATTTATCATCTTGTTTCTTTATTTCAACCTAGTTTTTGCACTTTTCTTTTCATATTTCTTTTGGTCTTATTCTATTTCCTGGATAATGTGATTTTCCGTTTGAAATAGCATGCAGTGCTAAAACCTTTCATGTTGCGCCGGGTCAAGAAAGATGTGGTTACTGAGTTGACCGGAAAGACAGAGATAGCTGTGCATTGCAAATTGAGTTCCCGACAACATGCCTTTTATCAAGCTATAAAGAATAAGATATCGCTGGCTGAGTTGATTGATAATACTCGTGGGCATCTTAATGAAAAGAAAATTCTTAATTTGATGAATATTGTTATCCAATTAAGGAAGGTATATGCATGTTTATAGTCTTATTTTTGTGTTTGACCTTGTTTACAGCGTGTGAATCTGCGTAATCCTGATTTTTCATGAATTAACAGGTCTGCAATCATCCGGAATTGTTTGAAAGGAATGAGGGTAGCTCGTACCTCCACTTTGGAGACATCTCAAATTCTCTTCTGCCTTCTCCTTTTGGGGAACTGGATGGTGTAGCATATACTGGTGGTCGAAATCCTATAACGTACCAGGTACTTTATGAAGATTTTGTTTTCGTGGGGACTTTACTTTATGCTGTTTTGCATCCTCGGAGCTGAGCAATAGTTCATGCAGTCCTTTGGATAATAACGTCTTCTGGTTATGCCTGTTTGTCAATTCTATTTGACAAGTCCGTCGCTCTTTCTTGGTATTTGTCCCGTTTGATCTTATTGATATAATATTGATAGCATGCTGTTATGTTATGGTATTTGTACGAGTAACACTTCCTACCCCAGTTTGTTTAATTCTTTTCCTGGACCCAGATTTTTTTTTTTTTGCATTTAATTTTTGGCAGATCCAGATTCTGTGTGCGTTTAGTGTGATCTACTGGTCTCTGTAGGTGATAAATGATAATATCGATTATGAAATACTCCTCCGTCCCGATTTAGTGTGTGCACTTACCAGAGCACATAGTTTAAGGAGGTGTTTTGGTTATCAAATAGATTATATTTTTTTAATGAAAAGTAGGTATGATGAAAGATAGTGGGGGCATTTTTATTGAATAACAGTGTGGAACTTTTATGAGTGGAAGAGAGAGATGTGAAAAAAAAAGTTGCCCCTTGCCATTATAGAAAGGGGAAACTAAATTTGGGACAGGACAAACGAAAAATGAAATGGCGCACACTAAATTAGGATGGAAGGGAGACACTAAGAAGATGAACTCGTTTTGTTAGTTTCCAAACTCTGCCATCCAGCTGTATGGTAGATTGTAAAGATTCTTTTTTCTCAATAATGTTATTGATTGTTGGTTGTTTCTTAATTTTTTTAGATACCTAAATTAATCTATGAAGATATATTTCGTGGTTCTGGGACACTTTCTTCTACTGTTGGACGTGGGATTAGTAGAGGATCTTTTGAGAAATACTTCAACATATTTACTCCAGATGTTATTTATCGATCCATAATACCCCAAGAAAGTACCACTGATGCATCATCTGCTGGGTGTGGAACATTTTCCTTTACCCATCTAATCGACTTATCACCTTCGGAGGTTACATTCTTGGCCAATAGCTCTCTTTTGGAGAGACTGATGTTTTCTGTGAAGACACAAAATAGGCAGTACTTGGATGATATTGTAAACTTGGTGATGGAGGTCGAAGATGGCGATCCTCAAATTGAAAGAGGAAAAGTCAGAGCTGTCACTAGAATGTTGTTAACACCCAGTAAATCAGGCAGTGAGATTTTGAGAAGAAAATCCGCTACTGGTCCTAAACATTCCCCTTTTGAGGAACTGGTGGTTTCCCACGAGGATAGACTCTTGTCAAACATCGCACTTCTTCATTCAGCGTATACGTTCATCCCACGGAGTAGAGCTCCACCGGTAATTATTTCTACTTTTCTTTTATCTTTTTATTATGTCCATAACTTTACTTGATGTGACAAGTCTTTGACGATTCAACAGATTTGCGCTCACTGTCCGAATAGAAACTTCTCTTATCAAATGCTCGATGAACTACATAACCCCTGGGTCAAGAGACTTTTCGTTGGTTTCGCTCGTACATCTGATTTTAGTGGACCTAGAAAGCCAGATGGGCCACCTCATCAATTAATTCAAGAGATAGATTCTGAACTACCTGTTACACAACCAGCTCTTCAGCTGACGTACAAGATATTTGGTTCATGCCCACCCTTGCAAAGTTTTGACCCATCAAAGTTGCTTACTGTAAGATATGCTATGCCCCATAGCTTTTGTCAATCGATTAATTTCATTATTTTTGGCATTATAATTATGTTGACATTGCATGTGAAATCCAGGATTCTGGGAAGCTACAGACACTTGATATATTGTTGAAGCGCTTAAGAGCAGGGAATCACCGTGTTCTTTTGTTTGCACAAATGACGAAAATGCTAAATATTCTTGAGGTATGTATAATTAATTTCCCAATATAGTACTCCTATCTCACCACAAAGTTCCTTATTACTATAATGAGACTATTTATGGAAAACAATTCTTTTGAATTTTCATAATACCATTATCTTATTACTGTTAAGACACAAATTCAATTCAATTTCCAAAAACTGTACGATCATCTATCATACAATTTCAAATAGACTGTTTTACTACCTTTGGTTTTTTTTTGTTCTACTCACTTTCCGTTTCATTCCATTTCTTTTTGTTATCACTTCCACTTTATTCCATTTTTGGCAGACCCCTTTACCGTCTTACCCTATAATATACACTTTTCTACTATTTTTCTCTTACGTTGTCTACCTTTTATGGTATCTCATACTTTATCCACCCACTTTTTACTTACACCAACTCACATTTTCTAAATTTGCGTAGTTAAATTAATTGAGTAGAACAAAAAACACATAATGTTTATTTTTCTTATACTGAAGGCGTGAACTTGAATATTTCTTTTTGTTTAACCAAAATATTAGTGTTTCCCATTCATTATTTGTTACCCTTTCTTTAAGTAGATGTGTTGCGAGTAAAAAAGAATGGAGGAAGTATATTGTAACAAATTCCTAAATATATACTCCAACTAAATGATGAAGGAAAGCGACTCAACAAAGAGAGGTGGGAGTCGTGAGCCCATAGTTATGTGATTATAGATTGTTGCTATTTACTGATTGAAGTTTTGAAATTTATTGTGTGTAACCGATTCTCCTTTATTGATGTTCTTTTGGTCATTGGTTATGTCATTGGATTCAAAGTGGAAGTTCCACTTTCTTAAGCCTTCTATTCGACTTATCGTGATTTATTTCATATAAAATAAGTTAAGAAAAAATAAGTTCAAGAAAAGTTAAGATGAATAAGTTTTTTTAGGACGATTTCACACACAAAAAGATTTTTTTTCAGAAAAGTAAGTATTTTTCAAGTTATTTAGGACAAAATAAGGTCAGACTTTAGACTGTGTAAGTTTGGACAAATAAGTCACACAGAATAAAGCTTACACAAGGTTATGGTTCGTTGCCTATGTTCCTGTTTAGTAAGGGGGTTGTATTTATGAATGTGTGTGACCTGTGTGTATGACATAGAGGCACACCATTTGCCAAGTGGAGGGGCCGAGAGTCACATGGTAAGGGCGCGTTTGGTATAGGGGATTCAGGAAAGGGAAAGGGAATCAAAAGGGCTAATTCCCTTTGTTGTTGTTTGTATTGCTATTTTAATCATTCCCTTTACCCCCTCCATTCCCCCAATTCCTTCTATATTGATTCCCCACCCCCCCAAGGTATTGGCATTCCCTTTCCTTTGAGCTACCACACCACCCATCCATCACTGTCAACCCAACACGCTGCCACCCTTACCGGTACGGCTCCACCGCCGGCACCCTCACCGGCACGGATCCACCACCAGCTCAGCGAAACCCTAACCGCCTCAACTACCATCTCAGCGAAACCCTACCGGCACGACTCCACCACCATCTCAGCGAAACCCTAACCGCCGCCGAAACCCCTAATCGTCGCCGAAAACCCTAACCGCCACCTAAAACCCTAACCACCGTCAATTATTCTAGCCGTCACCAGAAGACTCCTTACCATAAAAAGATCCCTATCGAACGGTGGTGAGACGTAAGAGAAGATGAGAGAGAAAGGGGGCGTACAGAATGAAGCGGATGGAGGAGCGGCGGAAGTAGGAGAGAGGAGGCAGTGGTGCGTATGTGGAGGGGAGGGGCAGCGACGAGGAAAGGTTGGCGACCGGCAGTAGTGATGTTCATGGTGGAGAAAGAGGTGAAAATAAAATGTCACCAAACAACTCTACTTATCAAAGGGTTTTCCTTTCCATTCCCTCTCAATCCCTTTCTTGATTCCATTCCCTCTACCCTGTTTGTACCAAAAGATTACGCCTTATAAATAGATATGTAAATTTGGTTTGAGTCCAATTGGTGCTTTTTGTTATTGTCGGGGGTATTATTTGTGTGTATAGCACGTAACATGCAATGGTTTTGCTCAATGTTACACGGAATGTGGGACGGACAGAACAAGGAACGGGAACACGAAATGTTGCCTATAGAGTTCCCGGAACGATGGGTTATTTTTTATATACTCCTTCCGTCCCTTAATACTAGCCCCAGTTTCCTTATAAAGTCGTCCCTTAATACTCGTCCCGTTTCTAATAATGGCATATTTTTGTTAATATTATATCATTTCTCTCACTTAACTATAGACCCACCTATAATCCTACTTCCTAAAAAAACATTAAAAATTTCAACCCCCCGGCCCCACCTTCCCCTCACAATTTATTTTGTGGTCCCATACACCGCCACTCCCCACCCCCCATCCCCCTCAAAAAGTTGACACATTTTCCACCAACTATATTAAAAAAATACCCCACTATCAACTACCACATAATTAAATAATAAGTCAATTAAATTGTCTTAAACTCTGTGCCGTTCAAACCGGAGCGAGTATTTCGGGACGGAGGGAGTATAATTTTTTTTACATAGATGTCCTATTTATTTACTTGTTTGAGGTTGTTATGTACTTAAATCAAAATAGAAGTTTTTTCTTTTACAGTAGTCATTAGACTCAGTAGAGAAAAGCCCAAAGTAAGTAAATGCAAAAATTGTCCAGGGCAACGTCAAACACTAAAGAAATAACAACAACAATCAGCCGCAAGGGAGAAAAGGTTATGTGATTCATCCCCATCAGCCAGCCGCTTTTGATTCATCCTCAACTCCTCATCAAGCCAACTCCATGATTTCTGAAGCCAATAAGAGCATGTTTATCAAACACCAAAAATTTGGACTTTAATCTAATAAAATGTACGAAGTAATATTTACCTTTTCTAGTTTTTTCTCTCCCAACACCAAACCCAACACCAAAAATATTTGATCATGTTTATCAAACACCAAAAATATCATCTCCCTCCTACTTCATCCATACTCCACCTACATTTATTTCTCATGGTATTGATATTTTAATAAGTATATAATCAAATTATTAATGACATAAATAATCGTTTTATTAATTAATTTAGTGACATGATGGTTATTATTTTTATTTATTTTTTGATGATCTAAAGTGGGTCAATATTGGTGTCTATTTAATTCTCATATTTTTATTTTATTTTTTCAAATTGTAATATTATTTTTTATGGGCATTGCAAATTTTACAAGTATGCATCACTTTCCGCCATCTCTTTTGCAATTAAAAAAAATTAAAATAACTTTGTTTGTCCCTATTTGCCACATGTCAATCACTCCTTGCATCAAATTGGTTTTCCATTTGGTGTTCATGAACACCAAATGTTGCATGGTTTCACTCTCTCTCTTCCTTTCTCTCTCATCTCTACCTATTTTATAGTTTTTTATTTCATTCTTTCTCTTGAACACCACTTTTTGGTATTTGATAAACATGCTCATGAGATCTCTCTCTTTCTCTCTTCCTTTTCCTCTCTCTTTATTTGTCCTTATTCATGAGGTACTCAGATCTACGATTGGGTTCACTAACTTTGCTGACCCGAGTCGCGACCCAAAGAGTACCTATCACCCGGGTCGTGGAACGTGGGACTGGTCCCTATTCCGGGTAACATTGGTACTTTTTGCTAGAAGATACAATTTTCTCGTTGATACACCTTGCGTTTAGTCTTATGCTTGCTTTAGCTGCCGGCTTTGAGACTCACATCTTGAAATTGCAGGAGTGATGCTTTTGATTTGACTATTGTGGTCATGAGAAAAAGCTCAGTCTTGTGGTGCATGTGACTGATGTTTATTCAGTGTGCTTCTCCTTCATTCTCCTTGTTATGCCATTGTTGAGTACTTGAGTATATGATGGTTCTTTTCTATTGTTTCTTTTCAGGACTATATGAATTATCGAAAATACAAGTATCTTAGACTTGATGGATCATCGACCATCATGGACCGACGGGACATGGTTCGAGATTTCCAACACAGGTTGAGATTATAATTTCCTTCCATTATGTATGGTTTTGGTGTTTTCTCTGGTCTGTCCTAGCAAACCAGTCAACAGGGGTGTGGGAAGTAAATGAACAGAATAGAAACTTATTTGAAGCTGAAACTTTGGTTCAATGGTTTGCAGGAGTGATATTTTCTTGTTTTTTTCGGTCTTGCAGGAATGATATTTTTGTATTCCTGCTAAGTACAAGGGCAGGTGGTCTTGGTATCAATCTAACAGCTGCAGATACTGTGATATTTTATGAAAGTGACTGGAATCCAACCCTGGATTTGCAGGCAATGGATAGAGCTCATCGTTTGGGTCAGACTAAAGATGTGAGTATCTTGATCTGTCGATTTTATCAAGAAAATTTTCAAGTGTATAAGTTGCTGATTTTTTCTTTCTTGGATTGATTATTTTGTTTTCTGAACACTTGGGCCTTTGTCCCCCTCAATGTGGCAATTCCTTTGCCAACTGCATAGCGTTTCAGATATATTGTCAGTCTTTGGTCAATCATAGTACTGGATCACTGTAGATCTGATGTTTAAGGGGGGAAATAATTGTCTTTGCATGTGGGCTGTTGGGTCTTCATGTGTTCCCACTTCCCAACTTGCAGCACCAATCTGCATCATCAAACTCTATTCTACAGTGACATGATACTTGGTTCAGAACATATCTGATAAATATTCCTTATTTGAATATTTGCGCTGAGCTGATTTTTGTTCGAATACCTATCTCATCACAAAGAATGGGATGCACCAAAGACAGGGATAAGAGTGATATTGGTTTGTTTTATTCTGGCTGTAATTTAAGAAATTGTTGTTAGAACTTTATTAAACAGATTCATTTTTCATGGTTTAGGTTACTGTCTACCGTTTGATTTGCAAAGAGACTGTTGAGGAGAAGATTTTACAAAGAGCAAATCAAAAAAGTACTGTTCAGCAGCTTGTAATGACTGGGGGCCATGTACAAGGTGATTTATTGGCGCCGGAAGATGTTGTCTCATTACTCATTGATGACGCCCAATTGGAACAGAAATTGAAAGAAAATCCTATACAGGTTAGTGTAGCAACAAGAATTTAACATGAGTTAACTTTTTGTCTTTGCTCATGTGCCAGCCTGCCTTCACTAATTCTCGTATTCCACGGTTAATATATATATATGTCTTCCACTTCCCCAGGTTAAAGATAAACAAAAGAAAAAGCGAGTAAATAAAGGTATACGGATAGATGCAGAAGGAGATGCGACTTTGGAAGATCTTGACAAGGTTGCAAATGAAGCTGCCGATATTGAGCCCTCTCCAGATCCGGAAAAGCCGAAGTCTAACAATAAAAAAGTAATGGAGATTTTTGTTACCCAAGTTTTTTTAATTTTTTTTAACCTTGTGTTCATGAACTTCAAGGTGTGTGTGTCAGCGTGGGTAACTGGGTATACTTGGAGGTTATTCTTGAAAAAGTGGTCATCAAGTCAATATGACTGATTGGTTACTCTGTGAAATGAAACTCTGCAATTTCCTTTCCTGTTTAGTAGGCAGAATAGAACACACTGAACACACTAGTCTACTCCTTTCTGGGGATTTTCCCCTTACCTGTAGCACCATTATTCCCTCTTTTTTTCGTAGACTTGGATGTGCTCTTGCTTTTCAATTTGATCTTCTGCAACTGATGCTTATCTCTCATCACTGCAGAGAAAAACCGGTGATAAACAAGGGCAATCAAGGAAGAAGGCTGCAAAAGCCACGGACACAGAGATGATTGATGCTGGTTTAATGACGGGGAATGAGTTTGATGACTTAGTTAACAACCCTGGCCAACAGCAAAGACCAAAGAGGCCAAAGAGAGAAAGACCGACCAAGAGTGTGAATGAAAACATTGAACCTGCTTTTACCGCTGTTTCTTTTGTGGTCCCGCAGCAGCCTTAGGCTCAAATCTTACCTGCTATAGACCAGAGTGGTTTGTAGTCTGATATTCCCCAGTATTAGGAAAATAGGAATCATCACTCCATTTTGTCAGCTTTTGTTTTACCAAGCTGGGTCTCTTGCTTTCCTTTTTGCTGATCCCTACGTTGGATTCGGGAAGCAAGCATGCCGTGTTGTAAGTGTTGTACAGGCTCCTTCAATTACTGATGCCATTTTCAACTGCCAATTATAGTTGTAGCGACCAGTGAATAAGTGTATATAAGAAACATTAGTGATCAATTCCAGAAGAAATACAAGCAGAGTATTATCTTTTGCTGTATATAAAATTCATTTACATAGTAGATAATTTTATCAGCTGGTTTACAAGATTGCAGATTTGCAGAGATTTCGTGATCTTTATCTTTCAATGTTGCTGGACGTAACCCTATTTACTCGACTCACTCCTTAAAACCTAAAATACCCCTCCCTTTTCTCTTTCCTTTTCCCCTTTTAATCATTAATTAATCACTGAAATTCAATTTACAGCACTAACATCAAATTACAAAGAAAATATTTAGGCAAATATTAAACAGGGCACTACAACGATTTTGGGAACCAACACCTATCACAGCTTGATCGGTCTACTTACATAGGTCTTCGCTTGAGCCACTACGATGTACTTTAGCTAATATCATCATTTGTTGGAAGTATGTACACAATTTAGATGGTGAACAAGGACATCATTTGCACGAAGTAGTGTAATGTACGCAATTTAGATAGTGAGCAAGGGTGCTATTGTATACGTCAACGAACTAAATTTTCACATAATACATAATTTCATCTAGGTGAGACAATGTATACATGTAATTTCACATAATACATAATTTCATCTAGGTGAGACAATGTATACATGTAATTTGCATTTAACGTTGTACTATTTTGTTTAATTTTCATAAAACAATGTATACATGTTAAATTTGCATGAAATAAAACTATTTTTTGAGGGGAAAAAAGTTCGAGATTAGAGTATATATTCATAACTAGTTGGGTAAAATTCATCAGCCATAAAAACTAAGTGGATTATTATTGCATGGAGAAAATATAAAGGGTGAAAAGGGGAGAAAGAGAAAGCAAAATTTTGAATAGGATTGAATTAAAATTCGAAAAGGGTTAGCTGAGTAAAATTGGGTTGCGTTTCTTTACAATGAACCATAAACGAAGTACAAGTATGATAATTTCCAGAAACTACATAATTTGATAGGTTTGAACTTTGAAGGTTGAATAGCATAGATTTCGACACTTGCAAAAGCAGACATGAATACAAATTAGAAGCAATTGCACATGAAAACATAGTAAAGACATTTCTTATTGGCACTCTGTTATTACATCGCCTTCTAAATAGGGAAAAGGCAATCCTAACACAAGTTCAGCATAGTATGAGGATGGACATCCTAATTTGACAACAGCACATAAAGCAAGTAGTCATACTAGATTCTCGAAGTAGATAGTTATAACTTTAAGGCTTGAGCATGGTGGCTGATATGATCATCGATGAAGGTAGCAATGAAGAAATAGGAATGGTCATATCCAGGTTGGAATCGCAACAGAAGAGGTGCGTTGACCTTTTCACAAGCCTCCCCAAATTTCTTCGGCAACAATTGATCTTCTAAGAATTTGTCATCCTCTCCCTGTGATGCAAGTTCAATACAAAATTACAAATACCAAACGCGATAACCAATTGGTGGAAGACAATTTTTTATTACAACAGGGCTAGATTTGAACCAAACAAGAAACTGTAGATGCAATTGAGGCAAATCTTACCTGATCAATTAGAATGGTTGCAGAAATATCATGGAACTTTGAAACCAAGCAAGTAGCATCATATTCCTGCAAAAATCACAAAAAAATTACACCAAGTAACATCTACGAATCTTTGTCCACTTTATCAACAAACCAAAACAAATATAAAGTGATAGTACCTCCCAATCTGCCTTGGTTCCTCCAAGATAATTACTGAAAGCTTTCTGACCCCAAGGACAGTTTGTTGGATTCACAATTGGTGCAAAGGCAGATACTGACTGCAGTGAAGATGCTTCTATTAGATTGATTGATAGAAGGGTGTCCAGTCACAAAGCTTAAAATCATGAAATTTGGTAGACATTTTCTTTTTGGATAACCAGGAATACCTTATATTTGTCAAGGTTCTTCAGGTATATAGTTAGCGCTCCGTGCCCTCCCATTGAATGCCCAGATATTGATGCACGTGTTGTATCAAGTTGTGGGAAGTTCTCTTTCAGGAGTTCAGGCAACTCCTTGGCAATGTAATCATACATACGCCAGTTCTTCCATTTCTCTTGTGTGGCATTTAAATAGAATCCCGCACCTACAACAAAGGGAAAATATCAAGAGACAGAACATGGGATGAGAAATGAATACATACATGATGAACCTAAACCGAAGCTTTCAAACAAAATCTCATCTGTACTACTCTCTCCGTCCCTTTTTATTCTTTACGTTTGGTATCATGCACACGATTTAACAACTAGTTAATGTTGATAAAGATTCCTTTTGTTTTATTTATTTAAACAATGCAAATTACATTTATTGATAATGTTTCACTTTTATCCAAAATATGACATTGGAAAAATGTGAGATATTTAATGCCTCAGTGGATAAATGTGAAAAATTTAGTGCTCCAATGAATTTGATTGGTTAAAATAATCACTTGCACGATTTTTGACATAATATTAAGGATATTTATGTTACAATATAAAAAGAAATATTCTAAACGTAAAGATTAAAATGGGACACCCAAACGGAATACGTAAAGAATAAAAAGGGACGGAGAGAGTAATATTTAATAATTGTAACTTTTTGTGCCATGTGTCACATGCTAACTCTTTACAGTTATAGTCCATACCTACACCAAAGTCCCAGCTATCAGCCTCTCCTTCGACATTTAGCCCCCCTAGAACACAAATAAGAAAGATGGTCATACAACTTTTACAGGCATAACTAAAAACAAAAATAAACTGAATGACTATCATAGTTAGCAAGAGCACAGTAAAACAGGAACAAACAGTTGGCCATGCAAGTCAGTTGATAATAAAAAAAAAAATTACAGAATGCTGGGGAGCACCGAGCACCAAGCTACAAAATTTCGACGACCTCATGTCCACCGTTGGAAAATTACCATGTATTTGAATAGCTGCTTAGAGTCTCTCACAACATCTGCAGGACACAAAGGCTGTTCTGGACAAGAATTTGCAGACTACAACCCTCAGAAATAAAAGAAAGAAGACTTTTTTCAGTTAAAATATGAGCAACAGGCCTATTTACCAATCAATCAAGATCATCTGCTGACACCAGCACCTCTACCAAGTGACAAACTCTATAAAGGCTAAGCATGGTACGATTTCTCTATGTATACAATTAATTGGGGAAAAAAAGGACCAAAACCCGGTCTGGGTATGCTTGGGTTTTGGACGACCAGAAACAAAAATATAATTTCACAACATGTATAGTGATCTGATCCATAGTTATTTTTAGGCCGGGATCAGTTTATGACAGTTAGATCCAGGTGCAAAGTTTTTATTTACTTTTATTGTTAGAATAAAGCTTTTTACTAATAACTAAAGCATTAAAGTACAATTCCCATTAATTTCATACAAATAAACTAACCAGGAGTACCAAGCAACATCAGAACCCAACCAGACCAATTAAAAACAAAGCTCAGCAGAGCTGGTTCACCAAACTATAACATAATTTAGTATCTTTCTTGTTTTGATTATTGACTTCCCAATTAGGAGGATAGAAAAATTATATCAATAAATATGAGCAACAGTATACGATAGTATTACAATATGATGCAGGTGCCCTGCAGCAAGGGATTGAGTTACTGAGAAAAAGAATATTGTGACGACAGTAACATCAATGACATCAAGGCTTACAAAATGACATTTATTTCTGCTGAACTATGCTATAGTTATATTTTTGTGTTCTACCAACAAAGAAGGAATATACAATTTAATTGAAGAAGGGAAAAGACACAACCATCTTTTAACACTAAACAATTAAAAAGGAAAAACAACTGGATCTATTTAATCCACCCAGGTCCCTCCAAAATTTTCCACTGTCCACCAAAAACAACCTTTGATGTTTACTATCTACCGTGTACTGGTAACTAAACACCTACCAAATATCATTCTAGATATGCAGTTTCTTCATGTTCTTAGGTGGTACTATAACAAAATAACTGAGCTAAAATAAATGCTAGCAACAGCGTGACCTACTTGGAGATGTGTCAGGAACAATCAGAGCAACACCCTCACTGGAAGCAGCACGTTGAGCTCCAGACTTAGCGATGAAATTTTCATCTGTACATGTAAGACCAGACAACCAGTAAAGCACCTGTAGAGAGATCAAGTCAATATCAGATATTGTCTCTAAGCAATGCATATATGTCAAATATACATAATAGCAAAGATGTCTGAGAACAAAATGTGCACGAGTACAAACGCAATAATGGTGCTCATGCTGACATACTAGCCTAATTTGTTGTATCTTATCAGAGTTGATTAACATAGACCATAATAAGTAGCTAAATAGGACTGCTGTTGCATGAAAATGGAGCTTCCATACAAACAAGCGCACCATTTCTCTGGTTCCCAGTCATGGAAGATTCAACAATCGTAGCTCAGGATTTTTGTAATGCAGCGGGTATAGGGCAAGGGCACCTTGGAAATGGTCATTATGGTTCAGTCAGCAGTTACTTGTGTAAGAAGAGAGGGAAATAAGTTAGAGGATAAATTAAGGGATCAGAGTCTACAGAGAAATTTATGAAGAAAATAATTGAGTGTTTCAACTTCCATTTAGTTCCTTTTCCATTTTGGGGGAGAACAAGCCTCTGGAATGCTTGTGTTTATCTTTAACTTCCCATAATTTCATATTATCAATCCAATATACTTCCTCCTTTTTTAGATGACACAATTTGACTTTTGACACTATTATATGATCTACTTTGACTATCAAATGTGATTATACGAGAGAAAAAAAAAATAGTCGTGTGGGGACTTGTTATAATCGTTTCATTGTATAGATTTATAATATCACTTTTTTATAATTTTTACCCATTTATAATAAAATATATTAATGATTGAAATATTGCATGGGCAAACGTGATAAAAAAATTGTGTGAACTAAAAAGAAAGGAGGAAGTGTTAATTTTCGGGTAACGTACCTAATAATTCAGGATTACGGACTAACTTTTCAACTAAATCAAAATTAGGCAGCTTATGCGAGTCATAGGCCCGACTCACTAATTTCCAAGGCAACACAGACTCGGAAAACTTCTTTCTTTGCACCCTTCGTGTACATGATGGTATAATTGTGGGGGCCAAGTTTCCACCCAAACAACAACAAGAAAGCCTTAGTCCCAAAATGATTTGGGGTAGGCTAACCTATCAATGCTGTTGGGTTTTGTCCCAAATTCCCTTTCTAGCAATACTTATAGAATTCTCTAGCACTGTGCCTACACGGCTACATTAAATTGGTACACATACACTCTCACCTATGTCACGTTACACGCTCATAAGACGAAGATCAATTACTGACTAGAGAATGATTTCCCTGAAATGTTTACAAGATCGAGTAACTTCATCATCAATTTTAACATCTCAATTTTCTGATCAATGAATTAAACTTCCTAAGATGAGATCGGAACGGAGTTCCTTTAGCTATGATGCACTTATATTCTTGTTAATTTCTCAAAATGGTACGTTTCCGCTACGATTAATTCCCAAGAAAATTTCTTTTGCAACAAAAGTACATGCAGTATACATTGCAAAAGAACCACAATTTCCAATGAGCATTCACAATGTAACTAAATGGATATTCTCAAATTTCGATAAAATCTAACATGCATCAACAAAAACAAATTCACACTGAAATACACTACAACCCCATGAAGGTTAAAAGAACAAAAACAGTAATCAAGCACAAACCCTAATAAAGAACTACTACGATGATTGATCAATAAAACCTAAATAAAGAAAACAACAATTCATTAAAATAATTCTAATTAAAAGCATAAAAATAAAGGGAAACTGGAAACATACAGGGAATTTCTGAGAAGAAGGGGAGGCAGAAGGAGGGAAGTAGATGTGGAAAGTCATGGAACAACCAAGAGTTGGGCTGAAATGCTTGTATCTTTTGTTGTATCCTCCAAACATCTTTGAGCTGCTGATTTCTGTTGGTTTCGTCTCCATTTTTGTTGATCTCTCTCCCAATTTTCTCTCTCCTCACTGCAACTGATTGAAGCTACTGGCAGAATTTGACACGAGAGAGGAAGTATACAAGTGTGAATAGTTGCGAGAAGATTTTATTGTATAGAAGGCATGCTGTACGGACTGGTACTAGACCTTGTACACCGGTTTTTTGGATCGGATTCAGATCGGATTATTTCAGGTTTCATTTATTTCGGTTGGGTGTAGATAGGGGCCAATTGGGTATGGGGAATATTTTGTTTTTTTATCGCCGAATCGGGTCTAATTGGGTTTGGGGATTATTTTGGTTGTTTGGATTGTCGGATCGGGTAGGATTTCTTTAGGACCTTGAGTTAATACTTGATCTTTTTCTACGAAGAAAATGTGAATGGTGAATAACGGGGAATCTTCATCTACTAGGTGTATCGTTTTCTTCGACCGAGTCTGTTGAGTTTCCTACAAAAAGGCACACGTGAGCTAGCTTTGGGGAGTTCACGAGGAAACCCTCTCCGACACTCAAGTCAGACTCTTGTAGAGCGAGAAAGTAGAGAGAGTATGTATAGACATAATTGAATACATGAGTAATGATTAGGTGGATCATATTTATAGAAATGCAAAAGAGGACACTATTAGTAAGGGGCGATCTGTTCACCTTAAAAAAGTTAAGTTTCAGGTCCAATAATTTCATATAAATTCCAATAAGTTCCAACAAGTTCCAATAAGTTCAGATTAGTTCCAATAAGTTATGATAAGTTCCAATAAGTTCCAATATTAATATTAATAATAAATAATAAATTTTATTATATATTATTAAAATTATATTTTATTATGTATTATTATTTATTATTGTTATTATTTATTATTTATTATTATTATCTATTATTATTATTATTAGGAAATTTTGGTATTTACTACCTTTAAAATACACCACTTTTGTATTTACTACCTTATGAAATTTTTATTTTAAATTACTACCTTAAACTTCCAATTTTTATTTATTTACTACCAATTTATAGTTTTCTCATTTTAAAATTAAGATATCTCTTTCATTTCTTAATCGTTTAAAGTGATTCAAAGTTCATTATTTTCCTTTTTCTATAGGGAATTCATTGAGAACGTCATTTCAAAAAAAAATTATTTCATAATTCATAAGTAGTTTAATATTTTACAAATAATATTAATTTATTTTACCTTTTACAAAATGTTAAATGGAAGATCCCTATGGAATCCTTACACATAAATAAGAAGAATGGGTTTTGAATCACTTAAAATGATTAAGAAACGAAAGAGATATCTCAATTTTAAAATGAGAAAACTGTAAAATGGTAGTGAATACAAAAAAAATGAAACTTTAAGGTAGTAATTTAAAATAAAAATTTTCATAAGGTACTAAATACAAAAGTGGTGTATTTTGAAGGTAGTAAATACCAAAAAAATCCTTATTATTATTATTAAAGATAAGTTCGGATCATATAAGTTTAGATAAGTGTTTAGCTTAGATAAGTTGAATAAAATGCACCATAAATATGAGCAATTTGTAGGGGTATGAAACCTTGGGATTTCTGGAGGCTGGGTTTTGGGACCCGAGATATATTGCTTATGAAGTCCATCAAGGGCCCTGGACTATAGACAGCAACTCTCCAGTCATCCTCTCTCGTACCGCGTATTCTATGTATTGAGTGCGGAATGCGACATCAAGCTGTCTTAATGAGGTGATGGAGCCTTTGGGGATGGTCTTGAACCAACTCTAGGCACCATCCAGAGTGGACGGAAAAACTTTGCACCACATGGAGTCGGTGTCCGAGTACAACATCATAAGCCCGTCAGAGGTAGAGAAATGATTAGTGGGACCAGTCTTTCCATTGAACTTACGTGTGGCATTTTGATTTTTTCCATTTGTTCTGCTAGTATTTTATCAGAGAAGGGAGATTCATCTGGTCGAACTATAAGACTATTAGGGTTGAGAATACCTGGTTTCATCGCCCCTGCTTTCCTTCCCAGTTCTCTGGGAATAGGCCTGCTCGGAATCTGCTTTCTGAGATCTTCTCTTGAGACTCTGCATCTTCCATCTCTATATTTAAGTTTCTCTTACACACATTTGGATTGTGCTTTGGTTTGGGCGTTTCTTTTTTCTCACTCGTGGCTTCTTAGGCGCGCTTCTTACTATGGGGCTGTGGAGTGGGAGTCTGAGTAAGAGCCACTAGGACATCAAGAGATATCTGCATTTGTACTAGTGAGAATTGGGAGGCAAAATGTCCCAGAAAAGATGTTGTCGGACCCCTATTCGAGGCTCCTATCGCTTCTCCGATGACTTGTTGCTCTATGTTGATTTCGTCTGTCGATGTCATTCTGAACTTCTGAATTGCCAACGTCTTCGGCATCGGAGTCCTCTGGACGGTTTTGGAGTTTTCTCTAACTGAGCTTTTACCTTTTGCTGATCTATCGGTTTTCGTGTTTCCATTGTTGTAACACCCTAATAATTCCTTGCTTTTATAAAATTATTTTTCAACTTAAAATAAAGGAATTAGTAAGATATTATCGCCACCGTGATAACGATTAACGCTATTACCAGAATTACGCAGCGGAATTAACTAATTTTCAAAACATAATTAGTAGTTAATGACCTCCATACAAATCGGAACCATTATGGCCCAAAACCAAAATGTTTAAAATCCATTAACTAGAAAATTAAATAGTTTAATAGTCATGACTAGTAAAAAATAATAGAGTTTATAATGCAGGAGAAAAACATCTCTCAACTCAATCCCATGCTCGATAACTTCTCCCGCAAGTTATCTCTACAAACCTGTTATTTAAAATCTACTCCCCAACAACGCAAATGCAATGGTGAATCATCATAGGGTCATTAAGGCAAATGCCATGACCAAAAGAAACATGAAGCACGAAGTCAGCGAAAGCTGAGTACGAACAAGCTAGAATGAAACCCTCGTCTAACATGCTTCACTCAACAATATAAATAATCCACATGCAAAAGCCATTTAGTTAACAATTAATCATGGAGACAAGACTCGTCACTTGACACGACTCTTGACTCATTGATTAATTAAGAATAAGCTTTGAACAGGCCCAAAAGAAATATCCATAAAAGGAAAGGTGTTGGGAGCCCACCAAACACCATAATAATAAATAAAGTAAATGTCGGACCATACCGACTGTCGGAGCACAACGACGGAATTCCAGCGCATAAAAAGAAGAATGAAACAACGTTTTGTATCATTCGTAGGAGTACAAGTTTTCCGGCAAGACTCCCCCCGTTGTTCATACTCAAGGTATATACGTTCTAAGATTTTTGAAGCTTGTTCTTGTTGCACTTTACGTTAATTAATATTTTATTCACAAGGTGAACTCAAGACACAACTTCATGACATAAAATAAGGCAACCAAACAACACTCTTTTTAATCCATCAGGACTTGTTATCAACATACAATACTCAAATGATATGGCTCCCATTGTTCCTTCTCAATATACTATTGAGATAACCCGACATTGCTAGTTAACAAGCGGGGTGTGCACAAGGTACGAAAAATCCTTAGTTCAATTCACATAGACTTCCCAAACATACCCTACAGACGGGGTAGAATAAATAGTTCAACGAGGCATGAATACTTGGCTCAAAGTATGTTAGACATTACGTATAATAGCATAATAATCATCCCTTGCATGTGAAACAACCATACATGTATAATAATACTTGAACAACATGCTTCACATTAAATTCAACGATTATAAATAATCACAACATGTTTGTTCACATAGAATTCATAAATTCAATAATAATCCATATCATGTTTGTTCACAACATCAAACATGAATCCAATAATAATCCAAGTCACATGATTCACAATAATAAAGTATCACAAAAGTCCTCACGTAAACGGTGGTCACCCTAGACATGTACGTACCTCGATTATCTAAGTACGGGGGCCACTTTGCGAATCACGAATCAAGATTAGAAATCAGCTCCTATCATTAAAATAGTGAAAATCAATTATTATTCATGCTCACTAAATTTACAGCAACTTTTATACTAAAACCCTTGAATTAGTTAGAAATTAATTGTCCATTAGTGAAATAATAGTCTCAATTGAAATACTAAAGTCCTAGTATGAAAACTTTAGTTTTTTTTTACACCTTTCAAATCATCAAAATCGACACTTTTAAACCTTGAAATAATTCTGAAAATTATATTTGATTTCCATAATTAAAATTAACATTAAATTATGTAAATCAACCCATCATTAAATTGGGATGAAAACCCTAACCCTAATTAGTCATAAAACCACTTTAAACCTTTAAAAATCAACACTTTATTGAATAATCTGAAAATTATAGTACTTCAATATAAACTATTCCTCAATCATCTAAACACATAAGTCCTCAAATTCGGTGTTCATAACCCATCCTAGCGGTTTAATAAAACATAAATTATTATTAATAATATAATTTAAATACGGAATTGAAATAGAATAAGCAAGGAATTGAAGTAGAGAATTATACCAAACCGGCCTATAGCACGGTACAATCACGATTTGGATGTGATTGGGCGCAAAAGATCAAAGGAACGGAGTATAGCACACAACAACACACAATTTGATGTGTGTGTGTGTGTGTGCGACGCAAGCAATAAAGGCAGGGGTAGTGCGGGCTCGACAATGAGCAAGAGGGAGAGCACGAAGTGTGCATGTGGGCTAGCGTTGAGGGCAATAAGCAACAACACAGAAGCAACACTCGGCGAGAGGCACGAGTGCTATGCGACAAAGAGCGATGGAGCGAGAGAGTGTGAGGGAGCCGATACGTTCGCTAACAACTCCCGAACAAGCTCGGTCAATGCCCGGTCAAAACTCGTTTATTAATTAATGAACGAGTTTGAACAAAATTTCTATGCTCGATAAGTAAACGAGCCAAGCTCGAACAACATCACGTTCGGCTCGTTAATGTTCACGAGCACTCGTTTATAGCTCATTAATTACTCGGTTATAAGCTCGTTTATATGCTCGTTTTATAACTCGCTCAAGCTCGTAAAAATAATTTAATGGAATACAATTTAATTTTTTTTTTAAAAAATATGACCCTTAAATGTCAAGAAACGTATAAAACGAAAGCGAACCCATCATGTAGTATAGTATTCATAGATTATTTCAGTCATGCATATATTTTGTGAAGTTTCTCCTTGATTATATGATTTAAATCAATTTGAGAATTTCTCAAAGCTCGTTTAGCTCGAGCTGAGCACGAGCCGAGCTCGAGACTTCATAATGCTCAGTGAACAAAGCTCGAACAACAAATTACAAAGCTCGGTTAAGCTCGAGACAAGCTCGAACAGTGAAAATCATTACCAAGCTTAGCTCGAACAAGGTAAAACTCGACTCGGCTCGTTTGCAGCCCTAGCGGTGCACGAAGGCACGAGGGCACGAGGCAGCGACGAGCACGGAGTGCTCAGCTGCTGTGCGGGCAAGGAGAAGAGAGAGCAAGAGGGGGACGAGAGAAAGAGAGAACCTAGTGCAAGGGAGGAGGAGAGAGAAAATTAATCAGGGAAGTGGGGATCAATTAATGAAGTGATGTATATTTATAGGCTTCCCCAATCCCTATGGGCTAGGCTTAGGAATTAAACATTGGGCTTTGCAAATTAGATGGTGGGGTTCCAATTGGAAATTGAGATTAGAAATCTCAGTTGGGCTCAACTAGTGGAACGAGTTGGGCTTAGAATTAATTCAAACCATTTAAAATCAACCCAATAAATTCCCGACTTCGAATAATAAATTCGTTTAGTAATTAATTAAAATAATAAATATTTTTAATTAAATAAAAATACATGTAAATAATATTTAAATGCGATTTAAATTCTAAAAATCAAAATTCTTTATAAATATAATATAATATATTTATAAATACCGAAAACCACGAGGTATTACAATTGTCACTGACTGAATGGGCGCTACTATCTAGAGCAAGGTTTTAGAAGATTCCCCCCCCCCCCTTCCCACGCCACTTATTTCGAGTATGGAACGGGGGGAATGATCTGGGAGCACCTTGCTCTGTCAAGAAGAGCAAACTTAAGCTAACCTCGGGGGTTTAATTGAGAAAACCCCCTCCGATGCTTAAGTCAGCAAACTAATAATGGTAAAATGTATTTTAGAGAGTGAAAGTAGAGAGAAGTGATAGCAAATACGAGTATTGAATGTGTCCTCCAATGAATGAGGGATGAAATATTTATAGGTTTACTATTCAGTACTTAGGCATACTCAGATGTCGCCACGCGTATGACAACAATGTACTTTATATTTGTTGTTTTGCCTGACAACATGCCTCTATTTTCGTCTTATTGACCTCTGGCTTCAGGACCTTTGGTCTAGGTGACTGGTATGATCATGAACTTGCTCATTCAGTCCTTTCATGGACCTGCCAATTTGGACCGGCTTCGAATGATGAGACTTGCTCTGCCATATTGTTTAGCTCTGGGTATAGTCATTATACGATCCCGTACAATAACAAAGCGGGTCAAATTTAGTATCGGTTTTGGCCGATTGCAAATCATATGGGTTAAATAGGTTTTCGGTTTTTTATCGGGCCTGGTGCATGTTCGTTCTGATTTTTAGTTATTTAATCCATATCGAATGTTAGATTTTTTTTCGGATAGCCGCTGAACTGCTTCCGATCTTGAATTAGCGCATTGAATCAATTGTGAGGTTGATTCAAATCTTTTGGTGTTCTTTTCGAGAGCCCAATTTCTTGGACATACTCAAATCGAATAATAATTGTTAAACTTCGAACCACGTCCTCAAATCAGATCACTTTATAACCATTCTTAATACACCCCGAGTACATATTAGAATTTTCACACTCTCACCCGAAAAATGGTTTAAATGTCCCCAATATTAGATCAAATTTTCAATTTACTTCGTGCAACCGCCTACTTTGCCTGGGTTCCACAGAAAAAACAATGCATGTTCACCATGACACCATTTCACCAAAGACAGAAATGGTATGGGGGTGGTATAGTGAGTTCAGACTACAGAAGTACAGAGTACACACTGCTAAACTGGAAAAAGAAAAAGATAGCAAATTCCCAAATCAAATCAAAGGTAGCTACAAATTCAATTGGGTAGGCATGGGGCTCTACATTTTCCTTCATCTCTTTAACAACAACATTTTCCCATGATAATTAAATGACCGTTTGGGGAGTTGGGGCACTCCTGCAATTTACTTCATTAATTAGCTTAACTATGCTTCTCTTATCCTACCCTACTTTCTTAATTCTTCATTAATTATCTTAATTAATGTTCTTTAATCTTCATAATGTTGAATTACTCTACTCCTATAAATTCAAGCACTATTTATTAATTTTCACATATGCAAAAAGATGGAAACCACTTTTTTTCAGTACACTTTTGAGTTGGGTTGAGATTTTGGGCATCTAATTTATTACCTATAAAATGCATGATTTTTGATATTATTAATGGAAATTTTGAGGGGTTTTGACTAGGGATGAAGAAAGAAGATGACAGGAAAAAGGTTTGAACTTTGAAATTTGATTTGATTTGATTTATTTATTATTAAATGAGTAAAAAATTGTTTTTGTTTTGGAAGATATAATCTGGGTAGATGAACAAACCTTGACGGATAAACCAAAGATATAGTTGGCAATATTCGTTGTTTGTGTGCTGTTTTTTTCAACCATTCTATTGATTGTTGTTTTTCTTGGTGGTAATAAGATTCTGGGGCCAAAAATAGTAGCAAGAATTGTGTGATTAGTTATGATTTAGGTAAGAAAATCCACCTATCAAGATTATGTTTTATTAGACATCAAGAATTTGTTTTGAATGACTGGGTTTCTAATTTTGGTGAAATAAGATCAGAATAGCAATACCATTTCGGAATTCGAAGTGGGTTTTGAAGAAATTTGTACTAGTGTTTGTTGAGAAGCAAGCACTATTAGCACAAGTGGGGTAGAAAGTTGCAGATAACCTGTTTGGTATAAATACAAGAGTTTGGGATAGTGTTGGAAATTGATTGATTGATATAGAAGAAATGGTTGGAAGTATTGAGGTAATGAATAATAGTTTGTATAGTAATGGAACAGTTCATAATCAGAATGGGTACGAGGAGAAGGTGGACGAGCTTCGAAGTGTATTGGGAAAGGGTGATGGTGATCCTTTAAGAATAGTGGGGGTTGGAGCTGGTGCTTGGGGTAGTGTATTTGCAGCTTTACTGCAAGATAGTTATGGTAGGTATCGTGATAAGGTTCAAATTAGGATATGGAGGAGGTGTGGAAGAGCAGTTGATAGATCAACTGCTGAGCATCTATTTGAAGTAATTAATTCAAGAGAGGAGGTTTTAAGGAGATTGATACGGCGTTGTGCATATTTGAAGTATGTGGAAGCGAGGTTGGGTGATCGAACACTTTATGCAGATGAGATATTAAGAGATGGATTCTGCTTAAACATGATTGATACACCACTTTGTCCCTTGAAGGTTGTGACCAATTTACAGGAAGCAGTTTGGGATGCAGACATTGTTGTGAATGGATTGCCTTCAACAGAAACTCGTGAAGTGTTTGAAGAGATCAGCAAGTATTGGAAGGAAAGGCTCACAGTTCCCATTATCATATCTTTGTCAAAGGGTATTGAGGCTGCATTGCATCCTGTTCCCCATATAGTCACTCCCACACAGATGATTCACCGAGCAAGTGAGAATATCTCTCTACCCCTCTCTTTTTTCACTTTTTTTTAATCATTTTTAAGTATACTGGGTAGCTAGCTCAGTTGTGAAAACTTGGGAGATTTTGAGCGAAACAGAGAAGTAGATGTGTGTTCTTCAACCAAATGTTTAGTTTATTGCCGAGTACTTGGAATAACTTGCACTTTGAAGTAACTTGTTTCTGCCTTAATTGGTGATTAAATAAGGGAAATTCAGAAGAAATTGAGTGTTCCATGTTTCATGATTATCATCGTGAGTCGGTAACCTACTAAAAAATTAAGAAAAAATGGGATCCAGGATGGGGGACGCCTCCTTTCAACATACTGGCTGTTTCAAGTTTGTTTTCTGTTTGATATCAAATGGCAGAAGCCTAAAGAAGTTAAGAGAGATGCAACTTTGAAATGTGGAATGTCATTCTTCTGAAATTTAAGCCTCAATTGTTTTCAGTCTTGCATATTAATTCATTTAACACTCCATGTCTCATCCTCATCCAACAAGCTCATAGAAATCATCATTATGTTTGCACCAATTAAATTTTTATGACTTTAACTCTCATTTTTGTTGACACACTCTTGTATCAAAATCTTAAGCATTTTTTAATATTCCTGGCAGCTGGAGTAGCAATGGAGAATATCCTATACCTAGGTGGACCAAATATTGCCGCTGAGATCTACAACAAGGAATACGCTAATGCACGTATATGTGGAGCAGAAAAGTGGAGGAAACATTTGGCGAAGTTTCTAAGACAACCCCATTTCATTGTTTGGGATAACAGTGACCTTGTCACTCATGAAGTTATGGGTGGTCTGAAGAATGTGTATGCTATTGGAGCTGGTAAGTTTAACAATATTATGGATCATCAAACTTATATGGTCCTGATGTTTTGACTAATGAGTTACAGACATTTATAAAAGTTCAGAGGAAAATGGCAGATTTAATAGGGGTTGTATGAAAATGTGTCATCTAAATAAAAATTGACTGACAGTGAGGTTAACCTCTATTTTTGACATTGTCAGGAATGGTAGCTGCCCTCACCAACGAAAGTGCTACTAGCAAATCAGTGTATTTTGCTCACTGTACATCAGAGATGATATTTATTACCCATTTATTGGCTGAAGAACCTGAGAAGCTTGCTGGGCCTTTGCTAGCTGACACATATGTGACGTTATTGAAAGGAAGGAATGCTTGGTATGGACAAATGCTGGCAAAGGGTGGTTTGAACCTGGATATGGGTGATAGCATCACCGGCAAGGGAATGATTCAGGTAATTCATCAACATCCCTCTTCATGTCAGTGACAGACTGACAGATGGTTTCCTTTCGGTTTCTTCTTTCGGGGGTGGTGATCTGTTAGGCTGTTAGTTTTCTGAAAGGCAATTGAAGACAAGTATGGAAGCTGCATAATTTGATCACCATCATTAATTAGTAGGTTGGGACCAGAAACCCGAACCGGTCCCATTAAAGTGTTGTTGTTCTAAATACGTAACTTGTAAATTGTTTTTAGTATTAAGAACTTAAAATAATAATGATTCTGACTATAGTGCAAACTTGGGGGCTGTAGAAGGGATATACATTAAAAAAAGGTTCAGTTGATATGTGGTGTGAAGTGATGTGATGTGATATGATATGTGTATGTTGGTGTTATCACTTTGTATAACATACTAATACTAATGAGTTTGAGGTGATTATCAGGGTGTCTCAGCAGTTGGAGCTTTCTATGAACTCCTGAGTGAATCCTCTCTGAATGTATCTCGGCATGGAGAACGCAAGCCCGTTGCTCCTGTTGAGTTATGCCCGATCCTAAAGACACTGTACAAGATACTCATAAAGAGGTGATTCTACTACACCCTGGCCTGCCGTATTATAGTATAAATAAAAGCCTCTACTCATCTAGTGATAATTTTTTAGTTTCATAATTATCTGCTGGGTTAATATAATATAATAAATTACAGGGAACAGTCATCAGAAGCTATTCTGCAAGCACTGAGGGATGAGAACATGAATGATCCCCGGGATCGAATAGAAATTGCACAATCACATGCTTTCTACATGCCTTCACTCCTTGGGAAGCCTATAGATTCATGATCTAAAGCTGTGCAGTGGATCAAACAACGAATAACACTTTCACATCATAATTCATATATATTCTTATAATCGACTTGTTGTAGTACGGGTACCCAATCTCCTGTTGCTTTTTTCTAATGAGAGCATGTAATTTAGGGAGATGCAATTAATGGTAAATTTGTTGGATCAAACCACATAAACGATGCTGTTATTTATTTTGGATAAGTTAAAGAGTAGCCAGCTCCCTAGCTCTTTAGTAATGCTAGCTGCCCGGCAAAGTAACCAACAATTATTACCAAGAGTATTTTAGATCTCTTACATGAATAGCTATAGCAATTTAGTTTGCCCAAACTTTATTCCCACTTTGTAATAACTATCGAGTCTTAGGTTAAAATTTGCTCGATTTGCTTCACTATAGCACGATTTGCTATTACAACTATCCCGTGGGTTGATGGATCATGGAATAAGACTACGTTAAGAGCGGGAATTGGTTGGGTTCTTCAACAACCAAGAATTCCAGCGTCAGAAATCGTTGGGGGTTGTGACTATGGTTTAGGACAATCAGCATTACATGTTGAAGCAATGGCTTGTTTACGTGCACTTCAATGGGCAACAAATTCTTCCCTTACTAATATAGTTGTGTATACTGACTCGACTATCTTGGTCTCGATTTTGCAAAGACAGGTCATTCCGGATATTAGTATTAAATGGACAGTGCAGTCCATTTTTGAATTAGGTAATACTTTTAGGAGTTGTGTGATCAACAAGGTTCAACGAGATCAAGTTCATTCGGCGCATGTTCTGGCAACAACAGCAGCAAAGGATGGGCTACAGTTCGTTAATCTTTTTGATGTTAGGTCTATGTTTAGTTAGTTTTTCTTTTCTTGTTTCTTTTTCCAATGTCAAAAAAAAAAAAAAAAAAAAAAAAAAAACTATCCCGTGGTTATGACTTATGAGGAACAAGTGTTATCAATTCTTATGGTCAAGTTGGTATTGCACTATGTCACGATAGCATGTTGATTTTCCTGTAGTTAGCTTCAGAAACTACAGTTAGAAGACCAATATACTAGCAGACTAATTTACTACACGAATTATGTCGGGAACTCGGGCGTATGGAGGATCTTGCTTTTACGACAAACACATTAGCACACGTATTACACGAATAAAATGTTGTGTTTGCCTGGGGTGTACAATAATTATATTGTACATCAAATTCATATGTCTTACATGTGATGTGACACCATGTTCACTAACAATTTCGTTAAAGTGACCATGATCAAGGATAAAAGTGACCCTAGTTAAATACCAAAGTGACCTTGAGTAAGAAAAAAGTTATCTTGACCAAGGACAAAAGTATTGGAAGGATGTACACGTATAAGTCCATTTAAAAGCGAAAACGATCATCCTTATTCCATACTCAATTTGGATTGTCCATATGTAATTTAGCATAAATGGACTTTAAAAATAAAAAATAATAATGATGTTGCCCGAATCACATGAAATAGTGTTATAAACACGTACCATTAAATCAACACGCTTTCGTGCTCGTGTCGGGCCGGGTATTTTTCGTACCCAAACGGGTCGGGTAGGGCCTCGGGCCGAACCGGTCGACACCATCTTTATTTAAAACTATCCAAAAATCATAATTCTATTGTACTCCGTATAAAAATGGATCCTCCATGAAGACCCGACCAATACCATCTTGCATTGAATTAGTCTCCCAATCAACGTAGGGCCTTGGCTTAGTTGGGCTCCCTTGTCGCTCTCTTCGTTCGCTTGAAAACCACCACCAGCCGAAGCTGTTAACACCGCTGACGGCTATCGCATGCTCAATAATCGCCCAAACTGCCCAATTTCCATAATTCTAGACATAAACAACCGCCAGTAAAGAAGAAGAAAAGCAGAACATTTTAGGGTTTTTGAAAGACACCAACAATGGCGAATTGCGCAATTCCAAACGAGGGTCTCAAAGATCTTCTCAAACCCTTCTACCAGAGAGCTTCTGAAGCCGAGGTGTGTCCACAAGCTCCACATTTTCCCCTTTTTGTTTTTCATTTCCCTATTTTTTGTTGAGTATTTTCATTTTTGCATTTTATGAAATGGGTTTTTAAATTTTTATAACGGGTGTTTTATATTTTGTGAAATTAGATTATTCATGTATGATTTCCCATTTGATATTTGATGAAAACATGGTTATAAGTGTGATGGATATGTTGTTAATTAACTTATAAACCGATGATGTGAATTGATTTACGAAGAAAAAAAGCCACTCATTGTTTTCAATCCAAGGTTGCTTCGGAAACCGAATGACGGGGTAATTCTAATGTTGTGTTGTTTGGTTTTCAAAGGATCGCCTGTCGATAATCGAGAATGTGATTTCGAGTAAGAAGGGTAATGGCCAAAAGCTTTAACTGATCTCGGTAATGGCTAAAAGGGTTCTTTGATGTAACATCTCATTTAGTTTCTACTACTTATCGGAATAAACAGAAATTCTGGAGGCTGGCAATGAGGAATGTTCAGAAAAGGTGAAAGAGTTGGAGTTGAAGTTGGAAGAAGTGACCGCACAGTTAGCTGCAGAGAAAGAGAAGGTCTTGTATTCTTTAGAATTGTCTTGTGATTCCTTCTATTGTTATCGGGTTAGAAAAGGAATTCAAGGATGTTATTGATTTGATACTTGTCATTGATGGTTTTTTATGTAGGTTGCTAAGCTCACTGTTGAGAATTGTAAGAAGGATTACCGCATGATCCACCTTGTTCGGTCAGTCAAAGAGGTTGATCTCAAGTTGGAGCAGTTGACTACCAAATAGGTGGGTTGGCTTCTTCATATTTATCACAAATTCACAATGGTAGTAGTGATTAATGAGTATATTAGATCTTAATACTACTATGATTCTAAAAGGTATGGTGACGCAGATCTGATGTACTTCCTTATCAGAAGTGTTCTCAATTGAATACTGTAATTATTGAAGTGTTCAGATGGTATGTTTTGTCTGTTCTTTTGAAAGTATACCAGCAAATAAAGTGCATTTGTTTCCTTCCACATGAAATATGTTTCCAGGAACTGCTTATGTAATTTCTAAAATACACCTTGTGAAATTTTTCTATTAAGTTGATGCCTAAATATATATGACACCAGTGTGGCAATGTATCTTTTTTTGTTGTGCATTTTAAATGAAGAGGGATCTTTTCCTTCTTTTTTTTGGAATTAGACCTACTTATTTGTTGATGCGGATCTATAGAGGGTTCGGCTTTTAGTGGGCAGGTAGAATATGGTAATAGACAGGGGGTTCATTAAAGGGTCAGCCAAAAGCTAATCGTTTACTTTTCTGTTTCCTTTTACTCTTAACTCCTGAAATTTCTAATAAGCTTCTCTACCACCAGTTATATTGAGTGAGGCAGGAGTACAGCGTCGTGGATTTCATCAGGTTTTCTTCTTTTCCGGTTTCTTTGTTGGGAAAGAAGCTCTACAGAGACTAAATAGAGTAGTTTTGTGTTGGGTTTTTAATGGAAATTTGCCAACAGGACCAATAAGGACCCTTTTGACGCTATATCTACCCTTTTGACCCTATAACTAATCTTATGTGGCAAATCCTTTATTGAGATACCGCTCTAAAATATATAATGTGTCTGTTTGAAAGGGTGTTTGTGTGTGTGTTGGGGAGGGGGGTAAGATAGAAGACAATATATACATCAATTACTAGCCTCTCTGTTCTTTGCTGAAACTTCTACGGAATATATCAACTGGAGAGAGTCTATTTTTTTTTAAGTACAGCTTAAAGATACTAGTAGTTCTAGTACATCACTTCCTTTAAATTTCTTTTTTCTAATCTAAACTCAAACTTGGATAGACTGGATAGTTGAATGTAGTCTTCTTGTGTCTGCTATTTATAAATTGGTGCTTAGAGAAGCATGTAAGATATACTTCTTTTGTCTACCATTTTAGGAAATATTACAACTTTTTCCGGACATTATATAACAGTGTATAGGTGACTTACTTCCAGAAGGAGGGAATAGTATTATTTTTTATCCTTGTACTCTAACCTCATTCAGAACAACTACTCTACTAGTATCCATGGGTTTGAGTGAAATATGCATTCAGACCATCCTAGATATCCCAACTGATAGTGAGATGTGAATGCGCTGGTGATTGTTCTTTGAATGCAGCAAGAACTAAGAGTTCCACAGGGTAAAATGATGGCCTCGTTGATCATTACGTTATTAGTAGTAATACCGCTGGTTTTCAGTTGCAAGACATGATCTTTTGTATCAAGTGTCTGCATATGGCTTACTCTAGCTGTTGAGCTTTGGAATTAAGTGGTGGAGTTACTTCGTCGAATGTGAACGCCAACTATGGTCTTCCACATGGCGCCTGGGATTTGGAAGTTAAAAGAAGTTCCATATGTTAGTTGATATGTTGTTCTCGCAATATTTTAATTCTTAACATAGGCCTTCATTGCGAGAATGCTTCTGTTGGTTCTAAATCATGAAACAATGGGCTTAAAAGTTGTGTTTGGTTTATTGGATATGTATGCTTTTCCTTATTGCTACACCTGTGACCTCGCATCAATATTAAGTATGATATTGGTGGTGTATTCTGCAAACTTGACGGAAATATTTTGATTACTGCTCTTATATATGTCCATGTGATTTAATTAGAAACATGGTATGCAAATCTTGAGTGAAGGTAGACTGAAACAATGTAATGTATTATTCCTTTATCATTGTTGATGAAATAATGGAGTTTGTTGCAAAGCTAGAGGAGACATATAGACCTAGTACTGAAGGCATAAAGTTCTGCAATCGCATAATCAAATTCCTTTTAAGTGGTGTTGAGGGTTGAGTATTGTGCATCTGTTTCATTCTATAACCAAACTATGTGCATGAAAGAAAGCTTCCTTGATACCATGCTTTGCTTCTTTTGCAGGATAGACAAAGTACAAGCTCAAGTTACCTCGGTGTATACAAGCTTTTGAAGCCCATTTCATCTTTACAAATGGATTTTACTTTAGTATAATCTATTCTAGGAGTTTGTAGAAAAAGGATAGGGAAGTAAACTTGAAGTTAGGTTGCAGTTTGAAAAACTTTTGATGGAAATAGGTGGGTATTGACTTATGGATGTTCAAATTTGACCAAAAACGTGTGAATTTTTCATATGATGTCGATGATTAATGGATTATGTATGCTAGTAACGGTGTTGTCATTCTCTTTCTCTCTTAGATTTAGCAGCAGATGGTATTATTTAGAGCATGTTTAGGAGAGAGAAGTGAATAAAAAAATAATAAAATAGATACAGGGATGAGTGAGAAAGAAGGAGAGAATGAAAAAAAAAAATGGTGTTTGTTGGGGGGGGGGGGGGGGGGGGTGGGGGTGGGTGGGGAATACTCTCCTAGTGACGTGGTGCAAGTATGCTACATGGAGCATGCGTGGCTGCCAGCTAGGCGTATACGTCGTCTCATTTACTCGCCAACATAACGGTTGCATGAGAGCCGGCGGTTACAACAACATTAAGTGGCAAGGCTTGAGTTTAGGAGCCAAGTATTAATTGCTTAATTAATCATTTGTGTACGTTATTTCATCTTTGTATTACGGTATAAAGTCGTCCATGACTGTTTGTCTCGTTATTATCTTGCTCAAATCGATTGTTAGCACCTCCCTAAGACAGGTGCGACTCTAAACAGAATTTGTCCAAAATAATTTGGCGCTCACCGTGGGGCTAACAATCAAAAAACAGTTCGATAATCCCATACCATCACCATGTCTGGAAATCCAAGCTCATCCAATGATGTCACCCGCCGCATTGAGGCCATGGAGCAACGCATCAGTCTCCTCCTAAAGGAGAATGAAGCCTTGCAATCGCATATTAGGTCTGCCACCTCCATCCCCACCGGCTCCAAATTCCAATATCGTTGAGACACCTTTGGCTTGAACCACCGCCTCGACCTTGATGTCACCCTTGATAACCCTCTGTACATACCATTTGGTGCTCCCGGAGGCCCGTTCCTCGAACAGATTCTGCGAGTTCGAGCCCTTGACAAGTCAACCTCGTCAAGACTCAGGATGGCAACCCCCTCGTCCTTAAATCCAAGCACTCCAGGTCGGCTCCGTGACGCCATCTGCCACCGCAACAGCTGCCTAAGCCATCCTGTCACAGATCAGCGCCCCCCAAGCAACGATATCCGCCTCTGTATCGGCCCCCACCTTAGGCGTAGTGTCGCGTCCGCTACCTCCCCCTGCGGCGACCTTGTCAATGCAAGCCCCCGTGTCAACACCGCCATAAAGGCCGCCACCGTCTCCAACGACGCATAGACATCCTGGAATCAGCCACTCCCACAACAGGTCGTCCAACCCATCATCAACCTCGCGACCTCTGCACCAAGAGCGCCACCCCAGATTATGGCGACCCCTTTGGCCTACCAGGCGTCACAGTCACTCCGCCCAGGTTCCACGAGAAACTATTCTATCCTAAGCACTACTCTCAGGTCAGTTGTTCCGGTTAGCCATGGATTTATGACTCATTTCCCTTATGTAACAGGTACATGCGTTCCCTAAGGATCAACTCCCGTCATGCAGCAAGTCATGCCTCAGTTTACGCCTAACCAGCCTCAATATATCTAACAACAGAACACCTACTACCAACATCTCCAAGCTAGCCTACCCGAGACATTCAACCCCCTTGTCCCGCTGCTTAGCAACATATGAAAAAGCACTAACCATCAGCTCCAGCATATAATGTCCATTATAAACAAAATACCTGGAGTACCCACACCCATCAAAGAAGCTAGCCTAGACAATAATGCTGACTCACCATATGCTGACCCCATCGATGCGATGGACATCCCAAAACGGTTCATCCCGCACAACATGCCCATGTATGAAAGAACCTCTAATCCCATGGACAACATATTAACCTACAAGTAGCGCATGATGACAATCCCGATACCTAAACATATGAGAGAGGCCAGCTTGTGCAAAGGTTTCGGGTTAACACTGATTGGCCCCGCCTTGAAGTGGTTGACCAGCCTGCCCAACGGGTGCATCACCTCTTTTTCCCATCTCGACAACATGTCCAACCTAGAATTTGCCAGCAACAGAGGGTTGGTAAAGCAAACGAGCGATCTATACCGGATAGTCTAGCGGCCAGACGAACCACTGAAAGACTATATAACCCGCTTCATTAAGGAAAAGGTGACAGTACCAGAATGTGATGTCCCGACAGCAATATAAGCATTGAGGCAAGGACTCTAAGGAGAGATAAATCTATGGAGGGACCTTGTGAAATATCCATGCAAGACGTTCGAGGATGCGTAAGAAAAGGCTACGACACAAGTCAGGCTCGAGGAAACTCTTTATTGCAGGAAATGAGCTAATTACTACACCAAGATGGATAGACGGTCCCCTTACCCTAAGAGAAGAGATGATCGTCCCAATCCCTATTCTCGACCACAACAACAGTGTCAGTAGTGGAGGAAGACGATGTCGTCTGGAAGGATACCCCCGACCTACCTCCCAGGATTAACGAATATTCTTTCTCTATCAATACTGTAGGTTTGATGAATCACCTCTCGAAGATGGGAAAAGCGGTACAATGAAGTTCAGTAAAACCGACTCGAAGAAAGATCCCTCAAAGTGGTGTGACTTCCATGCCGACATTGGTCACACCACCAATGAATGTGTTGCAATGAGGAGAGAATTTGTCTACCTACTAAACAACGGACACCTCAAAGATGTCATGTCTAATAAAGCTCGTGGCGTCGTCGACAAAGACACCTTCAACTCTCCTTCTAAATCTCCTCCTCCCCCTCCTCATACTAAAACCGTTAATTTTACTGTTGAAGGATCTGACGTTTGTGGTTGGACTTCTTCGGCAGCAAAGAGGCATGCCCGTGAAAACGAGATAGATAGATCAGCAAGGGCTGCAGCGGCGGAATATGTGACCCCCATATCCTTCGATGAATCTGACGCATGGAACATCCTCGACAGACACCATGATGGAATTGTAATATCCATCCCTGTCGGGAACTGTATGATCAGACGAGTCCTTGTCGACAGCGGAAGCTCCACCAATATCATGATGTTGGAAGCACTTAAAGAGATGGGGCTAAATCCACAGAAAGATGTCACCAAGAAGTCAACAATTCTCGTAGGGTTCAGTGGCGAGGCTAAAACTACCTTTGGAGAAGTCACCTTGTCCATCTACGGTCAAGGAACAAACCTAGGGCTGAGAAAAACTATCTGAAAATCCAAAAACCCGAAAAACCGATCCGCATCGGATCCGATTTTTTTGGATATCCGATCCGAATTAATCGGATATCTAATACCAATTCGGATGTTGATTTTTTAAAAATCGGATAACCAATATCCAAAATATTTACTAAATTTATACTTCAGTTTTTATTTTTGAGGGTCAATCCAAAACAAAATATTTTCCCTAAAACTCAAAAACCACAGCCTCAGCCGCTTCTCTCACTTTCTCTCTCTCTCTCTCTCTCTCTCTCTCTCTCTCTCTCTCTCTCTCTCTCTCTCTCTCTCTCTCTCTCTCTCTTCTTGTCTCCTTCTTGAGTTCTTGGGTTCTCTTCGTCTCTTTGTCTCTTCGATCTCTCATTTCTAGCTGGCGACACTCACCTATCACCGGCGGTCGACCACTCTTATCTATCATAACTCACAAGGAATCGTCTTGTTCTAATATTATCACCGACCACCACTTGATCTAAATCTGTAGCAATTCATCGGGTATTTAATTTAGCATCCGTTAGTTTGTGTTTTGGGCAAATTCTACTTAGAGACGAACTTGCCTTGATGATGGTGCTAACAATCGATCGAGCTAGATAATTGAGAGTTACGAGAGCAAGTTGTAATAGCATGGAATGATGGTATTTTTATTGCTTAGAATTCGTATATGTAAACTGACAAAGTTAAGCCATTTTATAGGCCTTTACAATGAGAGTGAAACATTTGTGCTTAATTGCTCATAATTGGACAATAAATACGTAATGAAGGCCGGCTCCATCAATGGCTTGTAACGGTTGTTTTGATCCCAACCGTTGAGAGTAAGTTAGAACGGTGCCACCACATGTCTTGCTGGCAGCCACGCATACAATGCTTGCCACGTCTGTCCACGTCACCAGGAGGGTATTTTCCCCCCCTAACAGTTTGTATTTAATTTATGCTCTTGAGTTTTTCAATTTTTGATTCCAGTGATGGAGATTCAATTTTTCAATTTTGATTATAGTGATGAAGTTTTTTAACTATGTATATAAAATTTGGAGTAAAAGGAAGATGGATATTCTGAGTACTATAAGAAACATAATCAAAGTTGATGTTATCATTGTTATGGAAATAAAATATATACTTTGATAGATGACGTTTTTGTCTAGTGAGTGTGGTTACTTGTGATGTTAACTTGTTGGTTGTAATTGAATCTCAAGCTTACTGGATTATGACTCCAGACATTCAGTACATAAATCTATCATCATAATTTGATTACCCCCAACAGTAGAAGGCATAATTTATGGGCAGCTTTGTTGTTGTACCTATTATTTCGGATATTTGATATCCGTATTATCTGATCCAAAAAATCGGATATCCGAAATTTTTAAATCAGCTACAAATATCAAATTTCTAAAAATCCGGATACGGATATCCGATCCGGATGTTGATTTTAGATCCGATATTCGATCCGTGGTCACCCCTAAATAAACCAACAGGTAACTTTTTGCGTTATTGATTGCCCTTCATCTTACAACATTATTTTGGGCAGGCCCTGGATTCACGACATGAAGGCTATCCCCTCGACTTACCACCAAACCATCAAGTTATCGACTCGATGAGGAGTTCAGGAAATCAAAGGAGATCAGCAAGAGTCCAAGGAATGCTACACAAGGCAGCATTGAAACCATCCGCCACCAACAAGGCTTCCTTATAACAACTAAGTCAGACTCCGGTCCCGCACAGTACATAGAGCCAAAATCTGAACAGCTCCACGAAGTGATCTTGGATCCCAGCAAGGCAGAACAAGTCGTCTTCATAGGGTGTGATGTACCAGACCACATCAGGACGGAGCTCATAACTTTTCTCAAGACCAATGCAGATTGCTTCGCATGGTCCCACAAGGACATGCCCGGCGACGTTATCACTCACAGACTCAATGTAGATCCACATCACAAGCCCGTCAAACAGGAACAAAAAAATTTCGCTCCAAAACGCAACCAGATCATAAACGATGAGGTTCTACAGCTGCTCGACACAGGTAAGATCAGAGAGGTCAAATACCCATATTGATTGGCTAATGTCGTGGTCGTCAAGAAGAAAAATGGAAAGTGGCGTGTATGCATATATTTCACAGATATCAACAAGGCATGCCCGAAAGACTCCTTTCCACTACCGCATATTGATGTTATGGTTGACGCCAATGCTGGTCAAATGTTAACCTTTATGGACGCCTTCAGTGGGTACAATCAGATCTTGATGCACCCATATGATCAAGAGAAGACCGCCTTCGTCACGGAGAGAGGGACTTACTGCTATAAGGTCACGCCCTTCGGCTTGAGGAATGCCGGGGAAACTTACCAACATCTCGTTAACAAAATGTTCGAAAGACAGTTGGGCGACACCATGGAAGTCTACATCGACGACATGCTATTCAAGTCAAAGAAAGCCTCAGACCACATCAGTCACTTGCAACAAGCCTTCGAGGTACCGCGCAAATACGACATGAAACTCAATCCAACAAAATGCTCGTTTGGAGTATCGTCCGGGAAATTTCTGGGCTACATGGTAACTCAGCGAGGTATTGAAGCCATCCCAGACCAAATCTGAGCCATCATCAACCTGCAGTCACCACACAGTCATAAGGATGTGCAGAAGCTAGCAGGACGAGTTGCTCCCCTCAACCGTTTCATCTCCAGATCATCGGATAAGTGAAAATTATTCTACGCCATCCTCAGGAAGAACGAGAAGTTCAGCTGGACAGAACAGCACGAAGCCGCACTACAACAACTCAAGCAATACCTTTCCGAGCCCCCGCTACTTTCCAAACCCAAAGACAAGGAAGAATTGCAGTTGTACCTTGCAGTCACAGAGTCGACAATCAGCGCGGTTCTGGAACGAGAATAAGACGACAAGCAACTATCGGCCTACTACGTCAGTAAGTCATTACTTAGCGCCGAAGCAAGGCACTTACACCTTGAAAAACTCGTACTAGCATTAGTTGTAGCATCTACTAAACTGCGCCCTTATTTTGAATGTCATCCTATAATTGTAGGAACTAACTATCCCATGAAGTCGATCATGAGGAAACCTGAGTTATCTGGGAGGATGTCCAAGTGGGCCATACAGTTAGGGTGTTATGACATCAGGTACGTGTTAGGTTATGATACATATGACAATTCATAAATCATGCGGAAAAACCATAAAGCCAGGAAAACATATTATTTACACATAATCATTTAGCATAGTTTAGATGCATACTCTTTGTTGCGTGCCTTCCCTAGCTGCGCCCGAACCGAACAAGAACAAGTCTTTAGGACTCCAAGTGTCGTCCCTCCGTAGATAGTCCACAGCACGTCCGGATCCGCCTTAAGATTGACCAACTAGAATCGCCCTTAAGGTACTCTGAATTTTCGGCACTTTATAGGCAATTGTATGACTGAATTTTCCTCTCAAAAACTCACTTTGAATACTTGAATGCTCGATGTAAATATGTGACCCTAGGCACCTATTTATAGAGTTATGGAAAAGGATTTGGAATCCTATTAGGATACTAGTTTATTTAATTATAATCCTACTAGGACTCTAATTAAATAAACTAAATCTTTTAGGATTAGATTTAATCATATGACAAATCCCGGTAGCTTTAGGATTCGAGTAGCACACAAACACACACGCACGCACAGCAGCCCACGAGGGGCGCCATGCGCGCGCGCGCAGCCCGCGAGCTCGCAGCCCACTGCCGCAAGCCCACACGCTGCCGTAGCCTTGGCGCGCGCTGGGCCTGCCTTGCGGTGGGCCTGGCGCAGCCTTGGCTGGTGCGTTTGTGGCGCGCTGGCTTGCTGGGCGATGGCCTGGCTTCGTGCTGGGCCTTCGTCTGGCAGGCCTCATCCGATGCTAATTCGTACGATACGCTTCCGATTAATTTCCCGATTCCGGAATTCATTTCCGATACGAACAATATTCAACATTTCCGATTCCGGAATCAATTTCCGTTTCGAACAAATATTTAATATTTCCGTTTCCGGAATTATTTTCCGATTCCGATAATATTTCCGATTCTGACAATATTTCCGTTTCCGGCAATATTTCCGATTCCGGCAATATTTCCATTTCCGATAATATTTTCCGATACGTACCATGTTTCCGTTTCCGGCAACATCTACGACTTGGATAATATTTATATTTCCGATACGATCCATATTTCCGTTTCCGGCAATATCATCGTTTCCGGAGTATTCATTTCTTGCCTGTGACGATCTCAGCTCCCACTGAAACCAAGATTCGTCGATTCCGAATATCCATAGATGGATTATTTAATGCCATTAAATACTTGATCCGTTTACGTACTATTTGTGTGACCCTACGGGTTCAGTCAAGAGTAAGCTGTGGATTAATATCATTAATTCCACTTGAACTGAAGCGGCCTCTAGCTAGGCATTCAGCTCACTTGATCTCACTGAATTATTAACTTGTTAATTAATACTGAACCGCATTTATTAGACTTAACATTGAATGCATACTTGGACCAAGGGCATTATTTCCTTCAGTCTCCCACTTGTCCTTAGGGACAAGTGTGCATTTCCTAATTCCTTTGTCACTCGATGCTTGCTCTTGAACATAAGGTAAGAGTTGTCATCCTTATTATGTCCAGAGGTGTTCCTCGGTTTCAGATTTCAACTGATCAAATAAACAGATAAGCATAGCCTATGATTCATCCGAGCACGGCCATGCATTTCACAGTTTCTAGCTCTCCGAGTGGCCTTGTACAACTTTTAAGCATCTCATCCCGATTTATGGGAGGACAATCCCAATCTTGCGATCTTGAGATTAGACTTCGTTTGATAGGTGATTACCTGAGCGTTGCCTTTATAGCCTCCTTTTACGGTGCGACGGTTGGTCAACGTCAAAGCAACCAGTTCTCAAACAAGTAATCTCAAATCACTCAGGTATTGAGGATTTAGTGTCTAATAATTTTAATGAAATTTACTTATGACAGATTTTCATCTCTTACAGTAAAGTTTCATAGGTCTTGTCCGATACTAGTCTTCCCAAAGTAAGTATCTATGCAAATGATTATGACATTGCCATGTCCACATAGTTCAAGAAACAGAACTACTAGTCATCTTGCATTCTAGTCGTCTAACGTTTTCTATGCGTCCAATTTTATAGAAAACTCCGACTAGGGACCATTTTCAACCTTTGACATTCAAGTTCACTTGATAGACATTTCTTAGTCACATGACTGGTCCTGACAGTCTATCTTGAATATATCGTCAAATTGAAGGGACTCATCATTTAATAAACCACAAATTAAATGGAAAAATGAATTCTTTTCATTTATTGTGAATGATTAACCAATAATGTTTTACAAAGATTTAAACTCTAAAACTTTAAAACATTAAACAGGGTCATCAAAGTCATTCTCCAATATGCTTGATTCCCATAGCTGCAGTGTGCGAGTTGTGCTTCGCCTGCGGCAGAGGTTTAGTCAATGGATCTGATATGTTGTCATCAGTTCCAATCTTGTTTATCTCGACTTCTTTTCTTTCAACGAACTCTCGTAGAAGGTGAAATCTACGAAGTACATGCTTGACTCTCTGGTGGTGTCTAGGCTCCTTTGCCTGTGCAATAGCTCCGTTATTATCACAATACAGGGCTATTGGTCCTTTAATGGAGGGGACTACACCAAGTTCACCTATGAACTTCCTTAGCCATATAGCTTCCTTTGCTGCTTCATGTGCAGCAATGTACTCCGCTTCAGTTGTAGAATCCGCAATGGTGCTTTGCTTAGCACTTTTCCAGCTTACTGCTCCTCCGTTGAGGCAGAAGACAAACCCAGACTGTGATCTGAAATCATCTTTGTCGGTTTGGAAACTTGCGTCCGTATAGCCTTTAACAATTAATTCATCATCTCCACCATAGACCAGGAAGTCATCTTTGTGCCTTTTCAGGTATTTCAGAATATTCTTGGCAGCAGTCCAATGCGCCTCTCCTGGGTCTGACTGGTATCTGCTCGTAGCACTGAGTGCGTACGCAACATCCGGGCGTGTACATATCATAGCATACATTATTGAACCAATCAATGATGCATATGGAATCCCATTCATTCGTCTACGCTCATCAAGTGTTTTTGGGCACTGATTCTTGCTTAGAGTCATTCCATGAGACATGGGTAGGTAGCCTCGCTTGGAGTCCGCCATCTTGAACCTATCAAGCACCTTATTGATATAAGTGCTTTGACTAAGTCCAATCATCTTTTTAGATCTATCTCTGTAAATCTTGATGCCCAATATGTACTGTGCTTCTCCTAGATCTTTCATCGAAAAACATTTCCCAAGCCAAATCTTGACAGAGTTCAACATAGGAATGTCATTTCCGATAAGTAATATGTCGTCGACATATAATACTAGGAAAGCAATTTTGCTCCCACTGACCTTCTTGTATACACAAGATTCGTCTGCGTTCTTGATGAAACCAAAGTCACTGACTGCTTCATCAAAACGTATATTCCAGCTCCTGGATGCCTTCTTCAATCCGTAGATTGACTTCTTTAGCTTGCATACCTTTTTAGCATTCTTTGGATCCTCAAAACCTTCAGGCTGTGTCATAAACACAGTTTCCGTTAAAACGCCGTTTAAGAAAGCAGTTTTGACATCCATCTGCCATATTTCGTAATCGTAATATGCAGCGATTGCTAACATTATCCGAATAGACTTTAGCATTGCAACTGGTGAAAAGGTTTCATCGTAATCCACACCGTGAACTTGCCTGTAACCTTTTGCAACCAATCTAGCTTTGAAAACTTCAAGTTTCCCATCTTTGGCCTTTTTCAGTTTGAAAACCCATTTGCTTCCAATGGCTTGGTAGCCATCTGGCAAATCGACCAAATCCCATACTTGGTTTTCAGACATGGAGTCTAATTCAGATTGCATGGCTTCTTGCCATTGCTTGGAGCTAGGGCTCGTCATAGCTTGTTTGTAAGTCGCAGGTTCATCACTTTCAAGTAATAGAACGTCATAGCTCTCGTTCGTCAAAATACCTAAGTACCTTTCCGGTTGAGATCTATATCTTTGCGATCTACGCGGGGTAACATTTCTAGTTTGACCATGATTCTCACCAGATTCTTCTAAAGATCTCTGAGTTTCATCCTGAATGTCATCTTGAGCATTCTCTAGAGTTTGTTGTTCGACTCGAATTTCTTCGAGGTCTACTTTTCTCCCACTTGTCATTTTGGAAATGTGATCTTTCTCCAAAAAGACACCATCTCGAGCAACAAACACCTTGTTCTCAGATGTATTGTAGAAGTAATACCCCTTTGTTTCCTTTGGATAGCCCACAAGGATACATTTGTCAGATTTTGGATGAAGTTTGTCTGAAATCAATCGTTTGACGTATACTTCACATCCCCAAATCTTCAGAAAAGACACATTTGGAGGCTTTCCAAACCATAATTCATATGGAGTCTTTTCGACAGCTTTAGACGGAGCTCTATTTATAGTGAGTGCAGCTGTATTTAGTGCATGTCCCCAAAATTCTAATGGAAGTTTGGCCTGACCCATCATTGACCTGACCATGTCTAGCAAGGTTTTGTTCCTCCGTTCCGACACACCATTCCATTGTGGTGTTCCAGGAGGAGTCAATTCTGATAGAATTCCACATTCTTTCAGATGGTCATCAAATTCATAGCTCAGATATTCACCGCCTCTATCAGACCGCAGTGCCTTAATCTTCTTGCCTAATTGATTCTCTACTTCACTCTGAAATTCCTTGAATTTGTCAAAGGATTCAGACTTATGCTTCATTAGGTAGACATAACCATATCTACTGAAGTCATCAGTGAAAGTGATAAAGTAGCTGAAACCACCTCTAGCATTTGTACTCATTGGTTCACATACATCTGTATGGATTAAACCCAATAGTTCATTTGCTCTTTCTCCAACTTTAGAGAAAGGTTGCTTTGTCATTTTGCCAAGTAAACATGATTCGCATTTACCATAATCCTCTAAGTCAAATGGTTCTAGAATTCCTTCCTTTTGAAGTCTTTCTAAGCGTTTCAAGTTTATATGGCCTAATCGACAATGCCACAGATAGGTGAGATCTGAATCATCCTTTTTGGCCCTTTTGGTATTTATGTTATATACTTGTTTGTCGTGATCTAATAAATAAAGTCCATTGACTAATCTAGCAGATCCATAAAACATCTCTTTAAAATAAAACGAACAACTATTGTCTTTTATTAAAAGGAAAATCCCTTAGCATCTAAGCAAGAAACTGAAATGATGTTTTTAGTAAGACTTGGAACATGGAAACATTCTTCCAGTTCCAAAACTAGCCCGGAGGGCATCGACAATAGTAAGTTCCTACAGCTAATGCAGCAATCCGTGCTCCATTTCCCACTCGTAGGTCGACTTCACCCTTGCTTAACTTTCTACTTCTTCTTAGTCCCTGTGGATTGGAACATAAGTGTGAGCCACAACCTGTATCTAATACCCAAGAAGTTGAATTAGCAAGTATAAAGTCTATAACGAAAATACCTGAAGATGGAACGACTGTTCCGTTCTTCTGATCTTCCTTTAGCTTTGGACATTCTCTTTTGTAATGGCCTTTTCCATCACAATAAAGACAGCTTGATGTGGACTTGTCCTGCTTTGATTTAGCATTGCCCTTGGACTTTCCACCTTTCTTGAACGGTCTCCTTTTAGCCTTGAGTAAATCTTTGGCTTCACAGTCCAGTATTATTTCAGCCTTTCTGACAAGGTGAACAAATTCTGCAACTGTTTCTTCTCTTGGTTCACTTAGGTATAGTTGCTTGAAGCGACCAAACCCACTGTGTAGTGAATTGAGCAAGATAGAGACTGCCATCCTTTCGCTTATTGGTGTTCCTAGTAGACTTAGGCGATCAAAGTATGAACGCATAAGATCCACATGAAACCTTAGTGGGACGCCTACCCTCTGTTTAGTGCGAAGGAGTTGAACATGTGTTTCTTGGACCTCCATCCTATAACACCTGTTGGGAGAACTAACCTTTAGACCAGACATTGATTCAATCAACTCATGGACATTCAGGTCCCTGTCCTCCGTGCTTCCACGACAGATATCCCTCAGATTCTTGATGAGCGTAAAAGGTTCATAGGCTACAAACCTTCTAGCCCAATCATCAGGGATATTGTTCAGCATGAGACTCATAACCTTTTTGAGATCCGCATCCCAGGCGTAAAATCTCTCAGGGGTCATGTCTCTGGCATAGTAGCTTGGCATGGGATGTGACAGTACATACTCAAGTCCATTGAGTTTGACTATTTCACCTAGCTTAGCTTCCCATTCAAGAAAATTTGCCAGGTTCAGCTTGACCATAAGCTCAGAACCTATGATGATGTTTTGATTGTTGTTTGCCATATTTAAAAACTACAATCGAAAGAATAAACAAATAAATAACCATTCACAGCTTCTCTTAATAAACTTAAATTCTAGCATACATGCATAATTCAATGTTTATTAAGCATTTTATTCAAGTTATGTGTTCCGGCAGGTGTGAATAAAATGATTCCAAGATCCTAAAATCATTGAAGAACTAAGCACAGTTTGTCGACTTAATCCTAAAACATCTTAGGTAAGCAAAAGCCTTTTGCTAATAGTCTAGAAACTATTCTTGTTTGATAGGTACGTCTAAGAACTTATTAGGTAAACCTATCGATTTTGCCACGACATAAAAGGACTCTTTACTTATATCGTTGAGTTTCACCAAAACTAACATGTACTCACAATTATTTGTGTACCTTGCCCCTTTAGGACCAATAAGTAACACCTCGCTGAGCGAAAACTATTACTAGATTGATGTAAAGGATATCCAAGCAAGTGTATATTTTGGCATGGCACCTTTTAACTCAATTTTTAAGTTTGGAACTTAAGGCTCTTACTATGTTGGTTAGATTTTAAGTGAACTAAAATCCTTAATCATGCAACATAATCAAGCTTTTGATCTCATGCATTTTAAGACATATTTAAAAGCAATAAATAACTTAAAACATGCATAAGATAAATGTGATCTAGTATGGCCCGACTTCATCTTGAAGCTTTAACTTCAAAGTCCGCCTTGAAAATCTCCGTGGGAGGCACCATTTTCTTCAAATAGGATAAGCTATAATTAAAACTAATTACAACTATTTGATGGTACGCAGACCATATTTGAATTGAAAAACAACTTTGGTACTTTAGACCAATTACATTCAAATTAATGGTACGCAGACCATATTTTCTATCCTATTTGGGCCATACTAGTCACTTCATAACCTGCAAAACAGTACATATACAATATATACCATTCACCCATTCATTATCATGAATGGCCCACATAGCTGGTTAGTAAAACACATTATGCATCACGTAAACATTTGCAGCAATTAATCAAGGGCACCAATAATCTACCAATTATTCAGTCCTTATTAATTCTAATCAAGTTGTTTTAACCTTAAGGATTTGTAGACCTAATCAAGAGTTTATGACTAAAAGGGCTCCCACTTAAACCAATAAATTCATATGTTTTACTAATTTTAAACATAAAAATGTATTTCTAGTCTAACCGGAAACATACAAATTTAATTAAAATTTAAAGCTCATATAAATTTATAATTGAATCCAAAAAATTTAATTTAATTTCAGTCGTATTTAAATTAATTCATGATTTTAATATTAGTAAAATAATTAGAATAAATAAAATTTATTATAATTACAATATTCAAAATTAAAATCCAAGAAAATAATTTAAATTATTAATTTTAAAATTAATTAAAATTACGTAAACTGAAAATTTCAAATTAAAATTTCAAAACGATCTAATCGCAACGCAACAACCCCACGCAACGTACGCCCATGGGCCACACGCACACAGCCATCGCTAGCCATGTGCGCGCAGCCCATGCGCTGCGTCGCATCGCTGCTGCTGCTTTCCTTCGCAAGGCATCACGCGAGCTGGTGCTTGCTGCGCGCGCCAGCACTCGATGCACGCGAGCCATCGCTCGCTTCATGCGAGCCAGCGCTCGCTGCGCGCGCTCGCCAGCGCTCGCTTTATGCGGGCAAGCGCTCGATCCTGCGAGCCATCGCTCGCTGCGCGAGGCATCGACGCTGGGCGTAGCACTCGTGGCACGCGAGCTTGCGCTCGCTGCGCGCGAGGCTCCGCACGCTTGCGCGAGGCAGTGCGCGCTGTGGCGCAGCTCGCTTGCTGCCCACACGCGACTGCTGTGCCTTCCTTTCGCCCTCGCCCATCCGTCCATTGCTCAAAGCCCACGACACAAGGCAGGGCTGCTGCCTTGTGCTCGTGCACCATGGCCTTGCTCATTGCATTCGTGCCGCATGGGCGACGAGCTCCCTTGCTCGTCGTCACATGCCCGCACTATACAACACCCCTTAAGGGTAACACGTAGCGTCCATTGCTTTGTGCGTGCAAGTTATATGAGCGAATCGCATAAAATTTAAAAATTTATATTTAAAATTAATGACAAATTAATAAATAATATTAATTTCATAATTTTAGGGCGAAAAATCGAAAATTTATTATTCAATTGATTTCCGATTAACATGGATTCAAGTCTAGGTTATAAAAATTTAAAATTTAACATAAATTTACAATTTTTATGGTTGTTTTTAATCATAGGTATCTAATTAAATTATAATTGATTATGAAAATCAAATTAATTCTAAATTATTCTAATTTTCAACAAATTAATCATAATTACAAATTAGATTGCATAATTAACAAGGCTAGGCATTCAAACTTGTTAAACATATACAGTAGGTCAATCAAAAATTCAAGATTTATCAACAAGAATCGCAAATATTTAATTTAACATCTTAAATTTACGAAATTTTGCATTCGAAAAACTAAAACCTTCGAAAAGTCATAGTTAGGCTTCGAATTTGAGAATTCTGGGTTCGGCAGAAAAATACTAATTTTGTCAAAATTTTAGAATGCCTTTTACATGCGGAATTGACACAAAAATCACTCGATTTGGATGAGTAACGAAGAAACTGCAGAAAAACTGCGTACGTATAATTAAATAAACGCAATTTGCAATTAATTAACAATTACGAAAATTAATCACCCCTTTTAATTCTTGCAAATTTGTAATATTTAACCATGTTCATGCAATTTAGATTATGAAAATAATAAGAGGCTCGTGATACCACTGTTAGGTTATGATACATATGACAATTCATAAATCATGCGGAAAAACAATAAAGCCAGGAAAACATATTATTTACACATAATTATTTAGCATAGTTTAGATGCATACTCTTTGTTGCGTGCCTTCCCTAGCTGCGCCCGAACCGAACAAGAACAAGTCTTTAGGACTCCAAGTGTCGTCCCTCCGTAGATAGTCCACAGCACGTCCGGATCCGCCTTAAGATTGACCAACTAGAATCGCCCTTAAGGTACTCTGAATTTTCGGCACTTTATAGGCAATTGTATGACTGAATTTTGCTCTCAAAAACTCACTTTGAATACTTGAATGCTCGATGTAAATATGTGACCCTAGGCACCTATTTATAGAGTTATGGAAAAGGATTTGGAATCCTATTAGGATACTAATTTATTTAATTATAATCCTACTAGGACTCTAATTAAATAAACTAAATCTTTTAGGATTAGATTTAATCATATGACAAATCCCGGTAGCTTTAGGATTCGAGTAGCACACAAACACACACGCACGCACAGCAGCCCACGAGGGGCGCCATGCGCGCGCGCGCAGCCCGCGATCTCGCAGCCCACTGCCGCAAGCCCACACGCTGCCGTAGCCTTGGCGCGCGCTGGGCCTGCCTTGCGGTGGGCCTGGCGCAGCCTTGGCTGGTGCGTTTGTGGCGCGCTGGCTTGCTGGGCGATGGCCTGGCTTCGTGCTGGGCCTTCGTCTGGCAGGCCTCGTCCGATGCTAATTCGTACGATACGCTTCCGATTAATTTCCCGATTCCGGAATTCATTTCCGATACGAACAATATTCAACATTTCCGATTCCGGAATCAATTTCCGTTTCGAACAAATATTTAATATTTCCGTTTCCGGAATTATTTTCCGATTCCGATAATATTTCCGATTCTGACAATATTTCCGTTTCCGGCAATATTTCCGATTCCGGCAATATTTCCATTTCCGATAATATTTTCCGATACGTACCATGTTTCCGTTTCCGGCAACATCTACGACTTGGATAATATTTATATTTCCGATACGATCCATATTTCCGTTTCCGGCAATATCATCGTTTCCGGAGTATTCATTTCTTGCCTATGACGATCTCAGCTCCCACTGAAACCAAGATCCGTCGATTCCGAATATCCATAGATGGAGTATTTAATGCCATTAAATACTTGATCCGTTTACGTACTATTTGTGTGACCCTACGGGTTCAGTCAAGAGTAAGCTGTGGATTAATATCATTAATTCCACTTGAACTGAAGCGGCCTCTAGCTAGGCATTCAGCTCACTTGATCTCACTGAATTATTAACTTGTTAATTAATACTGAACCACATTTATTAGACTTAACATTGAATGCATACTTGGACCAAGGGAATTATTTCCTTCAGTACGAGCCTCGTACAACGATCAAGTCGCAGGCTCTTGCAGTTTTGGTGGCTGACTTCAGCCCAAGCATACAACACGGAGTCGATTGCAAAGTCAACATATTGTCGGATGCCGACGACTCACCAATATGGACTATGTTCACCGACGGATCCTCCAACATACGGGGGACAGGGGTGGGACTTGTGCTAAAGTCGCCACAAAGGGACATGATAGTACAATCCATCTGCTGCGAGTTCAAAGCCACTAACAACGAAGCGGAATATGATGCTCTAATTTTTGGGATTAACATTGGCATACGACATGCACATTTGCCGACTCGAGGTACGTTATGATTCATTATTGATTATTAGCCAAATTAACGGTTCCTACGCAGCGAAGGACTCCAAGATGCAAGCCTACCTTGAGATAGCCAAAGCACTTATCAAGAAGTTTGACTTATGCAACCTCCAACAAATCCCAAGAGATCAGAATACCCAAGCCGACGCATTAGCAAATCTAGGCTCCAACATCTACCCAATAAAACTAACCACAGTCCCCATTGTCCACCTTATGCATCCAACCATCACAAAAGAAACCCTTCCAATCAGCGAACAAACCTCCTCAAGTCGAACGCCTACCCCCCACATCATGGCGGGACCCATACATCCACTGGCTCAAACACCACACCATCCCACCTGATATAACTCACGAAAAAACCTTCCGAATGAAAGCTTCCAGGTGTAGGGAATACAGTTAATCATACATAACATGTGCGGAACATCCCCAAAGCCAGGAAACATGTATAAAGCACAGATTAAGCATACTTACATTTGAAAGGTGTTTTCCCGAGTATAGTATCAACGAACACGAACAAAGAACTCCAATTGTTGTTCCTCTATTTGGTTCACCGACACGTTCAGATTTGTCTTGATTATTGTAGCTTAGACAACGTACAAGAGTGTTTTCTTTTTCGGGAAGAACAATTTTGAGTAGAGAGCAAAACTGAACGACGTAATTTAGAATTAGGTTTAGGTTAGGGAAAAACTGATTGTGTTGTTGAAAAATATAACCTAAATTATATTTAAGTGTAACCGGCCAAGACCAAAGGCCTTGACCGGCCACACACCACACACGCACGCACAGCCCATGTGCATAGCACACACCGCAGGCCGAAGCCCACAGCGCAGCCGAGCAGCATGGGCCGTGGGCCTTTGCTTGCTCACTGATGTGTTGTTGTGCTTTGTGCGCGCTGCTGTGGCCTTTGCGGGCTGGCTTGCTTGCTCCGTTGCAAGCTCGCTGGCTCGTTGGGCCTTGCCCGCATGCGCGCTTGGATCGACGGGCCGGCATCTCTGATGCGGCTCGTATTCGCGACGAACGCCTTACGTCTATTATTTGTCGTATCGTACACGACGAATCACCGTCGTACGATACGATTATTTGTTTCGTCCAGCTTACGAATATTCGCGATACGATATACGATTCCGATGCAAGGTCGTATCGTATAATACGTTTTTCTAAACTAATTCCCGAAAAGCTATTAAATGAATTTCCGATTCAGTTAATCCGGTGGTCTGTTACATGTCATTGGTGTGACCTTATAGGTTCAGTTAAGAGTAAGTTGTGAGCCTAATATAGATTAGAACTCACTGATCGGAAGCATTGCTCCAGCTAGATGTTCCGATCACTGGATCTTACTAAATTAATTGTTCGCAATTAATATGAAGCCTGGTATTAGACTTAATGCACCTTGGGTGAAGGACATATTTCCTGAAGGAAATAATGCCCTTGGTCCAAGTATGCATTCTATGTTAAGTCTAATAAATGCGGTTCAGTATTAATTAACAAGTTAATAATTCAGTGAGATCAAGTGAGCTGAATGCCTAGCTAGAGGCCGCTTCAGTTCAAGTGGAATTAATGATATTAATCCACAGCTTACTCTTGACTGAACCCGTAGGGTCACACAAATAGTACGTAAACGGATCAAGTATTTGATGGCATTAAATACTCCATCTATGGATATTCGGAATTAACGGATCTTGGTTTCAGTGGGAGCTGAGATCGTCACAGGCAAGAAATGAATACTCCGGAAACGATGATATTGCCGGAAACGGAAATATGGATCGTATCGGAAATATAAATATTATCCAAGTCGTAGATGTTGCCGGAAACGGAAACATGGTACGTATCGGAAAATATTATCGGAAATGGAAATATTGCCGGAATCGGAAATATTGCCGGAAACGGAAATATTGTCAGAATCGGAAATATTATCGGAATCGGAAAATAATTCCGGAAACGGAAATATTAAATATTTGTTCAAAACGGAAATTAATTTCGGAATCGGAAATATTAAATGTTGTTCGTATCGGAAATGAATTCCGGAATCGGGAATTTAATCGGAAGCGTATCGTACGAATTAGCATCGGACGAGGCCCGCTAGACGAAGGCCCAGCACGAAGCCAGGCCATCGCCCAACGAGCCGCACGCAACGCACGCCTCGACCAGGCCCAGCGCAAGGCCAGGCCCAGCCAAGGGCGCGCGCGCGCACGCAGCACCGCACATGGGCTGTGCGCTTGTCGTGTGCCGCAAGGCCTGCGCGGGTGCACGGCTTGTGCGATGCGTATGCCGGAAATCCTAATTCTATTGGGATTCGTGCGAAGATTAAAATCCTAATCTTATTAGAATTGCTTTGTTATTTAGAGTCCTAATAAAGTTCTAATTAACAAATCCACATCCTAGTAGGATTACAATTCCTTTTCCATACCTCTATAAATAAGGGCCTAGGGGTCATTATTTATACATAAGTTTTCAAGTATTCAAAACTAGGATTTTTAAGCAGAAAAATCAGCCATAACTCTTGCCCATTTTAGCCGAAAATAATAGTACCTTAAGGGCGATTCTAGTTGGTCAATCTTAAGGCGGATCCGGACGTGCTGTGGACTATCTACGGAGGGACGACACTTGGAGTCCTAAAAGACTTGTTCTTGTTCGGTTCGGGCGCAGCTAGGGAAGGCACGCAACAAAGAGTATGCATCTAAATTATGCTATATGATTATGTGTAAATAATATGTATTCCTGGCTTAATGGTTGTTTCCGCATGATTTATGAATTGTCATATGTATCATAACCTAACAGTGGTATCACGAGCCTCTTATTATTTTCATAATCTAAATTGCATGAACATGGTTAAATATTACAAATTTGCAAGAATTAAAAGGGGTGATTAATTTTCGTAATTGTTAATTAATTGCAAATTGCGTTTATTTAATTATACGTACGCAGTTTTTCGGCAGTTTCTTCGTTACTCATCCAAATCGAGTGATTTTTGTGTCAATTCCGCATGTAAAAGGCATTCCGAACCCAGAATTCTCAAATTCGAAGCCTAACTATGACTTTTCGAAGGTTTTAGTTTTTCGAATGCAAAATTTCGTAAATTTAAGATGTTAAATTAAATATTTGCGATTCTTGTTGATAAATCTTGAATTTTTGATTGACCTACTGTATATGTTTAACAAGTTTGAATGCCTAGCCTTGTTAATTATGCAATCTAATTTGTAATTATGATTAATTTGTTGAAAATAAGAATAATTAGAATTAATTTGATTTTCATAATTAATTATAATTTAATTAGAAACCTATGATTAAAAACCACCATAAAAATTGTAAATTTATGATAAATTTTAAATTTTATGACCTAGGCTTGAATCCATGATAATCGGAAATCAATTGAATAATAAATTTTCGATTTTTCGCCCTAAAATTATGAAATTAATATTGTTTATTAATTTGTCATAAATTTTAAATAAAAATTTTAAATTTTTATGCGATTCGTTCATATAACTTGCACGCACAAAGCAATGGACGCTTCGTGTTACCCTTAAGGGGTGTTGTATAGTGCGGGCATGCGACGACGAGCAAGGGAGCTCGTCGCCCGTGCGGCACGAATGCAATGAGCAAGGGCATGGTGCACGAGCACAAGGCAGCAGCCCTGCCTTGTGTCGTGTGCCACGAGCTATGGATGAATGGGCATGGGCGAAGGCAAGGCATGGCAGTCGCGTGTGGGCAGCAAGCGAGCTGCGCCACAACGCGCACTGCCTCGCGCAAGCGCGCGCAGCCTCGCGCGCAGCGAGCGCAAGCTCGCGTGCCACGAGCGCTGCGCCCAGCGCGCAATTGCTCGCGCACAGCGAGCGATGGCTCGCGTGCATCAAGCGCTGGAGCGCGCGCAGCTAGCGCTGGCGAGCGCGCACAACGAGCGATGGCTCGCGTGCGTCGAGCGCTGGCGCGCGCGCAGCGAGCACCACTTGTGCGATGACTTGCGATGGGAGATGCAGCAGCTATGCGACGAGCGCATGGGCTGCGCGCACATGGCCAGCGATGGTTGTGTGCGTTTGGCCCATGGGCGTGCGATGCGTAGGGTGTTTGCGTTGCGATTAGATCGTTTTGAATGTTTAATTTGAAATTTTCAGTTTACGTAATTTTAATTAATTTTAAAATTAATAATTTAAATTATTTTCTTGGATTTTAATTTTGAATATTGTAATTATAATAAATTTTATTTATTCTAATTATTTTACTAAAATTAAAATCATGAATTAATTTAAATACGACTGAAATTAAATTAAACTTTTTGGATTCAATTATAAATTTATATGAGCTTTAAATTTTAATTAAATTTGTATGTTTCCGGTTAGACTAGAAATACATTTTTATGTTTAAAATTAGTAAAGCATATGAATTTATTGGTTTAAGTGGGAGCCCTTTTAGTCATAAACTCTTGATTAGGTCTACAAATCCTTAAGGTTAAAACAACTTGATTAGAATTAATAAGGACTGAATAATTGGTAGATTATTGGTGCCCTTGATTAATTGCTGCAAATGTTTACGTGATGCATAATGTGTTTTACTAACCAGCTATGTGGGTCATTCATGATAATGAATGGGTGAATGGTATATATAGTATATGTACTGTTTTGCAGGTTATGAAGTGACTAGTATGGCCCAAATAGGATAGAAAATATGGTCTGCGTACCATCAATTTGAATGTAATTGGTCTAAAGTACCAAAGTTGTTTTTCAAATTCAAATATGATCTGCGTACCATCAAATAGTTGTAATTAGTTTTAATTATAGCTTATCCTATTTGAAGAAAATGGTGCCTCCCACGGAGATTTTCAAGACGGACTTTGAAGTCAAAGCTTCAAGATGAAGTCGGGCCATACTAGATCACATTTATCTTATGCATGCTTTAAGTTATTTATTGCTTTAAATATGTCTTAATTATGCATGAGATTGTGGCTTGATTATGTTGCATGATTAAGGATTTTAGTTCACTTAAAATCTAACCAACATAGTAAGAGCCTTAAGTTCCAAACTTAAAAATTGAGTTAAAAGGTGCCATGCCAAAATATACACTTGCTTGGATATCCTTTACATCAATCTAGTAATAGTTTTCGCTCAGCGAGGTGTTACTTATTGGTCCTAAAGGGGCAAGGTACACAAATAATTGTGAGTACATGTTAGTTTTGGTGAAACTCAACGATATAAGTAAGGAGTCCTTTTATGTCGTGGAAAAATCGATAGGTTTACCTAATAAGTTCTTAGACGTACCTATCAACCAAGAATAGTTTCTAGACTATTAGCAAAAGACTTTTGCTTACCTAAGATGTTTTAGGATTAAGTCGACAAACTGTGCTTAATTCTTCAATGATTTTAGGATATTGGAATCATTTTATTCACACCTGCCGGAACACATAACTTGAATAAAATGCTTAATAAACATTGAATTATGCATGTATGCTAGAATTTAAGTTTATTAAGAGAAACTGTGAATGCTTATTTATTTGTTTATTCTTTTCAATTGTAGTTTTAATATGGCAAACAACAATTCATTCAACATTCGATCAATTCTCGAAAAGGAGAAGTTGAACGGGAAAAACTTTCTTGACTGGCAAAGGAACTTGCAAATAGTTCTTATGCAGGAAGAAAAGGAGTATGTCCTAGATGAGGCGATGCCCGAAGCCGCAGGCGACGGGGTCACTCAGGCAGCCCTCAATCGTTGGATTGATGCCAACAAGGATGTGAAATGTCTAATGCTCTCCACCATGAGTGCGGATCTGCAGAAAACGTTCATCAACTCAGATGCTTTCACAATCATCAGTGAGTTGAAGAACATGTTCCAAGATCTGGCTCGAGTCGAAAGATTTGAGACTCATAGGCAAATTCTTGAGACCAAGCTTAAGAAAGGCGAGCCCGTAAGTCCACATGTTCTCAAAATGATTGGACTCATTGAGAATATGAGTCGGCTGGATCAGCAATTTTCTCAGGAAATGGCTATAGACACCATCCTCCATTCTCTTCATAGCGGGTATGATCAGTTCAAACTGAACTACAGTATGAATAGTCTGGACAAAACGCTCACTGAGCTTCACGGTATGCTGAAAACCGCTGAAAAGACGCTCAAAAGTGATAAGCAGGATGTGCTTATGTTGCGTGGGGGCAAGTTCAAGAAATCTGGAAAGAAGAGGAATGCTAAGAAAGGTGGCGACAAGGCCAACCCAACTAAGCAAACTGGCGCCAAATCTGTAAAGAGGAAGGTCAGTCAACCCACTTCTGAATCCGAATGCTTCTACTGCAAGAAGAAGGGGCATTGGAAGAGAGATTGCTTGAAGCTAAAGGAAGATCAGAAGAACGGAACAGTCGTTCCATCTTCAGGTATTTTCGTTATAGACTGTGTACTTGCTAATTCAACTTCTTGGGTATTAGATACTGGTTGTGGCTCACACTTATGTTCCAATCCACAGGGACTAAGAAGAAGTAGAAAGTTAAGCAAGGGTGAAGTCGACCTACGAGTGGGAAATGGAGCACGGATTGCTGCATTAGTTGTAGGAACTTACTTTTTGTCGTTGCCCTCCGGGCTAGTTTTGGAACTGGAAGAATGTTTCCATGTTCCAAGTCTTACTAAAAACATCATTTCAGTTTCTTGCTTAGATGCTAAGGGATTTTCCTTTTTTATAAAAGACAATAGTTGTTCGTTTTATTTTAAAGAGATGTTAACAAGTATATAACAAGTATACCAAAAAGGCCAAAAAGAATGATTCAGATCTCACCTATCTGTGGCATTGTCGATTAGGCCATATAAACTTGAAACGCTTAGAAAGACTTCAAAAGGAAAGAATTCTATAACCATTTGACTTAGAGGATTATGGTAAATGCGAATCATGTTTACTTGGCAAAATGACAAAGCAACCTTTCTCTAAAGTTGGAGAAAGAGCAAATGAACTATTGGGTTTAATCCATACAGATGTATGTGGACCAATGAGTACAAATGCTAGAGGTGGTTTCAGCTACTTTATCACTTTCACTGATGACTTCAGTAGGTATGGTTATGTCTACCTAATGAAGCATAAGTCTGAATCCTTTGACAAATTCAAGGAATTTCAGAGTGAAGTAGAGAATCAATTAGGCAAGAAGATTAAGGCACTGCGGTCTGATAGAGGCGGTGAATATCTGAGCTATGAATTTGATGACCATCTGAAAGAATGTGGAATTCTATCAGAATTGACTCCTCCAGGAACACCACAATGGAACGGTGTGTCGGAACGGAGGAACAGAACCTTGCTAGACATGGTCAGGTCAATGATGGGTCAGGCCGAACTTCCATTAGAATTTTGGGGACATGCACTAAATACAGCTGCACTCACTATAAATAGAGCTCCGTCTAAAGCTGTCGAAAATACTCCATACGAATTATGGTTTGGAAATCCTCCAAATGTGTCTTTTCTTAAGATTTGGGGATGTGAAGTATACGTCAAACGATTAATTTCAGACAAACTTCATCCAAAATCTGACAAATGTATCCTTGTGGGCTATCCAAAGGAAACAAAGGGGTATTACTTCTACAATACATCTGAGAACAAGGTATTTGTTGCTCGAGATGGTGTCTTTTTGGAGAAAGATCACATTTCCAAAATGACAAGTGGGAGAAAAGTAGACCTCGAAGAAATTCGAGTCGAACAACAAACTCTAGAGAATGCTCAAGATGACATTCAAGATGAAACTCAGAGATCTTTAGAAGAATCTGGTGAGAATCATGGTCAATCTAGAAATGTTACCCCGCGTAGATCGCAAAGATATAGATCTCAACCGGAAAGGTACTTAGGTATTTTGACGAACGAGAGCTATGACGTTCTATTACTTGAAAGTGATGAACCTGCGACTTACAAACAAGCTATGACGAGCCCTAGCTCCAAGCAATGGCAAGAAGCCATGCAATCTGAATTAGACTCCATGTCTGAAAACCAAGTATGGGATTTGGTCGATTTGCCAGATGGCTACCAAGCCATTGGAAGCAAATGGGTTTTCAAACTGAAAAAGGACAAGGATGGGAAACTTGAAGTTTTCAAAGCTAGATTGGTTGCAAAAGGTTACAGGCAAGTCCACGGTGTGGATTACGATGAAACCTTTTCACCAGTTGCAATGCTAAAGTCTATTCGGATAATGTTAGCAATCGCTGCGTATTACGATTACGAAATATGGCAGATGGATGTCAAAACTGCTTTCTTAAACGGCGTTTTAACAGAAACTGTGTTTATGACACAGCCTGAAGGTTTTGAGGATCCAAAGAATGCTAAAAAGGTATGCAAGCTAAAGAAGTCAATCTACGGATTGAAGCAGGCATCCAGGAGCTGGAATATACGTTTTGATGAAGCAGTCAGTGACTTTGGTTTCATCAAGAACGCAGACGAATCTTGTGTATACAAGAAGGTCAGTGGGAGCAAAATTGCTTTCCTAGTATTATATGTCGACGACATATTACTTATCGGAAATGACATTCCTATGTTGAACTCTGTCAAGATTTGGCTTGGGAAATGTTTTTCGATGAAGGATCTAGGAGAAGCACAGTACATATTGGGCATCAAGATTTACAGAGATAGATCTAAAAGGATGATTGGACTTAGTCAAAGCACTTATATCAATAAGGTGCTTGATAGGTTCAAGATGGCGGACTCCAAGCGAGGCTACCTACCCATGTCTCATGGAATGACTTTAAGCAAGACTCAGTGCCCAAAAACACTTGATGAGCGTAGACGAATGAATGGGATTCCATATGCATCATTGATTGGTTCAATAATGTATGCTATGATATGTACAAGCCCGGATGTTGCGTACGCACTCAGTGCTACAAGCAGATACCAGTCAGACCCAGGAGAGGCGCATTGGACTGCTGCCAAGAACATTCTGAAGTACCTGAAAAGGCACAAAGATGACTTCCTGGTCTATGGTGGAGATGATGAATTAATTGTTAAAGGCTATACGGACGCAAGTTTCCAAACCGACAAAGATGATTTCAGATCACAGTCTGGGTTTGTCTTCTGCCTCAACGGAGGAGCAGTAAGCTGGAAAAGTGCTAAGCAAAGCACCATTGCGGATTCTACAACTGAAGCGGAGTACATTGCTGCACATGAAGCAGCAAAAGAAGATATATGGCTAAGGAAGTTCATAGGTGAACTTGGTGTAGTCCCCTCCATTAAAGGACCAATAGCCCTGTATTGTGACAATAACGGAGCTATTGCACAGGCAAAGGAGCCTAGACACCACCAGAGAGTCAAGCATGTACTTCGTAGATTTCACCTTCTACGAGAGTTCGTTGAAAGAAAAGAAGTCGAGATAAGCAAAATTGGTACTGATGACAACATATCAGATCCATTAACTAAACCTCTGCCGCAGGCGAAGCACAACTCGCACACTGCAGCTATGGGAATCAAGCATATTGGAGAATGGCTTTGATGTCTCTGTTTAATGTTTTAAAGTTTTAGAGCTTAAATCTTTGTAAAACATTATTGGTTAATCATTCACAATAAATGAAAAGAATTCATTTTTCCATTTAATTTGTGGTTTATTAAATGATGAGTCCCTTCAATTTGACGATATATTCAAGATAGACTGTCAGGACCAGTCCTGTGACTAAGAAATGTCTATCAAGTGAACTTGAATGTCAAAGGTTGAAAATGGTCCCTAGTCGGAGTTTTCTATAAAATTGGACGCATAGAAAACGTTAGACGATTAGAATGCAAGATGACTAGTAGTTCTGTTTCTTGAACTATGTGGACATGGCAATGTCATAATCATTTGCATAGATACTTACTTTGGGAAGACTAGTATCGGACAAGACCTATGAAACTTTACTGTAAGAGATGAGAATCTGTCATAAGTAAATTTCATTAAAATTATTAGACACTAAATCCTCAATACCTGAGTGATTTGAGATTACTTGTTTGAGAACTGGTTGCTTTGACGTTGACCAACCGTCGCACCGTAAAAGGAGGCTATAAAGGCAACGCTCAGGTAATCACCTATCAAACGAAGTCTAATCTCAAGATCGCAAGATTGGGATTGTCCTCCCATAAATCGGGATGAGATGCTTAAAAGTTGTACAAGGCCACTCGGAGAGCTAGAAACTGTGAAATGCATGGCCGTGCTCGGATGAATCATAGGCTATGATTATCTGTTTATTTGATCAGTTGAACTCTGGAACCGAGAAACACCTCTGGACATAATAAGGATGACAACTCTTACCTTATGTTCAAGAGCAAGCATCGAGCGACAAAGGAATTAGGAAATGCACACTTGTCCCTAAGGACAAGTGGGAGACTGAAGGAAATAATGCCCTTGGTCCAAGTATGCATTCTATGTTAAGTCTAATAAATGCGGTTCAGTATTAATTAAGAAGTTAATAATTCAGTGAGATCAAGTGAGCTGAATGCCTAGCTAGAGGCCGCTTCAGTTCAAGTGGAATTAATGATATTAATCCACAGCTTACTCTTGACTGAACCCGTAGGGTCACACAAATAGTACGTAAACGGATCAAGTATTTGATGGCATTAAATACTCCATCTATGGATATTCGGAATCGACGGATCTTGGTTTCAGTGGGAGCTGAGATCGTCACAGGCAAGAAATGAATACTCCGGAAACGATGATATTGCCGGAAACGGAAATATGGATCGTATCGGAAATATAAATATTATCCAAGTCGTAGATGTTGCCGGAAACGGAAACATGGTACGTATCGGAAAATATTATCGGAAATGGAAATATTGCCGGAATCGGAAATATTGCCGGAAACGGAAATATTGTCAGAATCGGAAATATTATCGGAATCGGAAAATAATTCCGGAAACGGAAATATTAAATATTTGTTCGAAACGGAAATTAATTTCGCAATCGGAAATATTAAATGTTGTTCGTATCGGAAATGAATTCCGGAATCGGGAATTTAATCGGAAGCGTATCGTACGAATTAGCATCGGACGAGGCCCGCTAGACGAAGGCCCAGAACGAAGCCAGGCCATCGCCCAGCGAGCCGCACGCAATGCACGCCTCGACCAGGCCCAGCGCAAGGCCAGGCCCAGCCAAGGGCGCGCGCGCGCACGCAGCACCGCACATGGGCTGTGCGCTTGTCGTGTGCCGCAAGGCCTGCGCGGGTGCACGGCTTGTGCGATGCGTATGCCGGAAATCCTAATTCTATTGGGATTCGTGCGAAGATTAAAATCCTAATCTTATTAGAATTGCTTTGTTATTTAGAGTCCTAATAAAGTTCTAATTAACAAATCCACATCCTAGTAGGATTACAATTCCTTTTCCATACCTCTATAAATAAGGGCCTAGGGGTCATTATTTATACATAAGTTTTCAAGTATTCAAAACTAGGATTTTTAAGCAGAAAAATCAGCCATAACTCTTGCCCATTTTAGCCGAAAATAATAGTACCTTAAGGGCGATTCTAGTTGGTCAATCTTAAGGCGGATCCGGACGTGCTGTGGACTATCTACGGAGGGACGACACTTGGAGTCCTAAAAGACTTGTTCTTGTTCGGTTCGGGCGCAGCTAGGGAAGGCACGCAACAAAGAGTATGCATCTAAATTATGCTATATGATTATGTGTAAATAATATGTATTCCTGGCTTAATGGTTGTTTCCGCATGATTTATGAATTGTCATATGTATCATAACCTAACATTTCCCTCAGTCTCCCACTTGTCATCCAAACAAGTGTGCATTCACATTCCTTTGTCGCTTAGTGTTACTTGCTGAACATAAGGTAAGATCCAAGCCATCCTTATTAGGTCCAGAAGTGTTTCTCGGATTACAGAGCTCAAATGTTAAACTTTTACAGAAGGTTAAGCCTTAACCATTCTGAGCACGACCATGCATTTTCACAGTATCTAACTCTCCGGGAGGCCTTGTTACACAACAACACCATATCCTATCAAAGATAGGAGAACAATCCATTCTTGCAATCTATGAACACTCACTTTGATTCATAGTACGCCCAATAACTGCTTTTATAGCCTCCTTTTATGGTGCGACGTTTAGCTAGCATTAGAGCGAACTAATTCTCAAACGAGCATACATAATCACTCATGTTCTGAGGAATGGTTCTAATCACCATTAATGAGAACTACTTATGACATGACTTTTAATCTCTTAAAGTGTTCTCATGGTCAATTCGATACAAGATCCAATAAGTATCTATGCAAAATGTTCTGACATCCGGTCAATCTAGTTCAAGAAACCGAACTACCATCTACTTGCAATCTAATCTTCATTAGTCATTGGTCGTCCACCTTTCAATGACCTGGATTAAGGATCCTTTGTGACTTCAATATTCAAGTTCACTTATGGGTGTTTCTTTGTCGAAGAATCCATCTTGACATCCCATTTGAATATTTTGAATCACATGGACTTATCATTTAATACTAAACCAAATTGAATGAATATGAAATAATAAATTTCATAAATATGAAATGGTTAAACCAATTGTTTTAAACACAGATCTAACAGATGTTCTAAAACAAAACTTAGAAAATCAAAGCCATTCTCCAATATGCTTGATTCCCATGGTTGCTACATGCGCGTTGTGCTTCGCTTGTGGCAACGGTTTAGTCAATGGATCCGCGACGTTGTCGTCAGTTCCAACCTTGCAAATCTCGAAATCTTTCCTTTCATCGATTTCTCGAAGTATATGAAATCGCCGCAGTACAAGCTTGGACTTCTGGTGGCTCCTAGGCTCCTTTGCCTGGGCTTGGACTTCTTTCCTTTCAACGATTTCTTTGAAGCTCCCCAATTAATAGAACTCTTGTTGCCCCTTTTTTGGTAACTTTAAAGCAAAGATTGCTTCCACCGAATCCGTAGTGAACTCCCTCCATATTAAGCCACAGTTCCAAGTTGAGTACTGGTTTGTGAGGTACGCTACCCATTTGATGGGAATGTCATGGGAAAGCCCTGGTTTCTTGTGAATATGCCCCATTGCAATCCATACCTCCCCCATAGCATGCACTGTCTCCCCACTCCCGATAGTTCTGCGGATCCCCCCTTTAAGCCTAGCTATTAACGACTAAATAATGTGCATTGAGATTTCTCTATTTTTTATTGAAACAAGAAAAATTACGTTTATTTATAATGTTCCACTCTTATCAAAATTTTGATAGTGGGCAAATGAGAAAATTTTAATGTCTGTGAGAGATTAAATGACCAAATGAATTTAATTGATTAAAATAATCATTTGACACAAATTTTAATAGAATATTAAAGCATTTATGTGATAATATAAAAGGAAATGTAAAGAATATTTTAAAACACCAAAAAAGGAAAACGTAAAGAACAAAAAGAAACGAATGGAGTAGCAATTAAGGTCATGATTATTGCCAAAATAGCTAAAAAATGCATATTTAGGTAAAAGAAACTCAGAAATAAGAATCCAATAAGGGGAAGATGAAGAGCTTTGTGGGGATTGAGCAAAAGGAGGGGGTGTGTGTGTGTTAAACCCAAGGTTTTTCTCTCTCTCTAGAAAACTTGTGCATCTCATGCTTCTCTCCATCTTTTGAACGTAGTTAAGAAAATTTTAAAATGTTTACTTGATTTTTATGAAATTGTCCAAAGTTGTTTAGTTGAATCATGGAATGGATTTCATATCACATTCGCAATGTCCGATTCACTTTTAGAATGGATTGTCAAACACACAAACCTAAAAAATTTAAATAATTTATACAATAATCCAAAAATGATCAATTTAGTTTATCACTTGATATTTATAAATGTATCATTTTTGGATTTATTGTATAAATTATTTAAATGTTTTAAGTTTGTGTGTTTGATAATCCATTTCAAGAGTGAACCAAACATTGTGAATGTGATATGAAATTCATTTCATGATTCAACCAAATACTCCCTCCGTCCTGGACTACTCGAAACGGTTTGACCGGCGCAGAATTTAATGCATTGTAATTGACTTATTATTTAATTAGATGGTAGTTGGTAGTGGGGTATTTATTAATATAGGTAGTGGATGTTTGTCAAACTTTTAAAGGGGTAGGAGGGTGAGTGTAGTGGAATTTAATGTTTTTTTTAGGGAGTAGGGATGTAGATGGGTCATTGGGTAAGTGATAAATTGATATAACATTAATAAAAATTTCCATTTTTAGAAACGTTGCAAGTAATCCGGGACGGCTTTATAAGGAAAGCGTTTCGAGTATTCCAGGACGGAGAGAGTAACTTTGAACTGGTATTAGATTTTGAATCCATAATCCCTTGATATTAGATTCCACATCAATCCATTTCAGTGAACCAAACGGCCCCTAAATTAATGTGTTGTCATGGATTTTCTTTCCCTTTTTTCTAGGATTAAATTAAGGATACACAGTCTGGTTTAAATTTAGGAACATCCTCAATCAAGCCCGATAGACATTCCGGAACATTCTTGTTTAAACATGATGAACATTCTACAAAAATCTCATTTAAGCATGATGAAAAGCTAGTGACTGATGAATCATAGATACTGCACAGGATAAAAGTCAGCTTGAATGTAGCATCATTCTTGATTTGCTAATTGCTGCACAAAATTCCGGTTATATTTGTATGCTCTTTACATGAATCATCACTGTCATTGTAGAATGAGGCGAACAGTAAAAGGAAACAGCAGCATAAGAAGACCCCTACATATTTTTACCCTGATAACAATCTGGAATGTAAACCCTGTATGATGTATATCGTCTAATGTATACCTACGGTCAACTTCTTATCGGGACTCTAAAAATAATCCCACAGGCCACAGCAAAGCCCAGGCAAAATGACCAAAATACTGCAGAGACAAAAAGCAGGTTAGAAGAAAAAAATGATTGTTTTTCTGTACATTCCTTGCTTGTAGTTCTATGCGCCTGTTAGTCGCATCTTCAATTCCTCAATCATCTTTTCTTTCTTGAGTTTAGAAAGTCCGCGAACCTTGTAATACTTCAAAATTTCTCTTAGTTTTGGCACTCTCATATTATTCAAGAGATTAGAATCTTCAGAAATTTGTAGTCTCAAGTTTTCAATATCATAGGGATGCGACGCTTTCGTTTCTACATCTTCTGCAATAGTACTCTTACTCTCAACATTATGCGCATTTGCAGGACTTGAATCAATTAGTAAACCTATTCCTTCTGTACCAAATGGTGATTTCAGGGCGATCACCAGGTCCTTCTGCGACTTCAAACCCGAATTCCTCCCTGCACGGAGATCATCTTCCTCTGAAACTTCCACTTCTTGGGACTGAATACTAGAATTATCTCTGCTCGATTCTTGCAGTTCTTGCATATCGGGTCCTAAGAGCCGAGGTAAATTTACATGAGCTATCTCTCCTGGTTTTATCTGTTGAACTATTTCCGGAAGAGAATAAAATCTCTCCTCCATCAGATGGGAAGGTGAATTTGATGGTCTTAAGTTAGCAGCATCGATTTGCCTCTTTCCGATCTTCTTTTGTGGCTTTAGCATCCGGCTCGAGCCAGAGTGTCTGATAGAACTGACTTTCCTCTGTACTTTCTGCCCTGGGGGTTTTAGAATTGAACCTAAACTGGATTTCTTTCTTTCACATGTGAAGTGCATATTGTCAACAACACTTTGGGACTGATCTTTTGCCACTTCATTACCTTCAACTGGATCTTCACTTTTATGATCTTGTAACTCGTATAAGAAATCAGCAGCAATATTATGAACGCTCATGTCTATATAATCGTCTTCAATCTTTACAATCAATTCCGTCTTAGAAGACACGGGTGAAGAGCTGCCACTATGTTTTGATCCAGTCATGCCTTCCTCAATACTTCCATGCCGCAAAACATTTGAATTTGAATCTCCAATGTTATTGTAAGCCTATTGAAAGATCCAATACTCAGCTAATATCAGAAATCAACCATTTCGCTAGAATAGCAGATAAACAAATCAATCCTTGTTGATACAGGAAAATCAAGCCCCGGCTTTGGAGAGAGGGATAGATGTTGAAGCACGAGAAAAGGTTCAAGAGACATGATAAACTACTTTTTAAAAGTCACATAAGCCTAATGAAGTCTTAAGCTCTGGTCTAATGAGGTCATTCAATGCAGGGCAGTAAGTAGTTGACTTGTAGGTGATCGCTTAAAGAGATATCCTACAGCAGAATTTCTTCCTTCCTTTCTAAAGTCCCATTTCTCTAAGAAATCATGTTTACAATTTCGCCTTGAGTGATGTGTAGGTAGACAATTCATGTCTACGTGTAGTTATAGAAGGAAAACAATTGAAGCTGGACTGCAAAGTGTGCAAAATAACAGAAAGTTGGAAGATAGAGTCGCTACAGATTTACTCAAAAGTACACAAACCTGAGGTTATAATTGCAAACCTTAGAATTTCCTATAACCTAAAATACTGGAGATAAAATGGATATTAAAAGGATAAGTTACCTGCACACAAGTTGGGAATCCATTTTTTCCTGCGGGTGTACACTCATAAGCATCATCTTTGCTTTTCCCAGTCACTTCAACATCAGTCTTGCCGATATCTCTAGCCTCAATGGAGCCCTTAATTACATAACTGGCAGTATCTGAACAAGATTCTTCAGAAACAGTGGCTGCAGGCTGCATTCAAAGAAAACAATGAATCATGCAGATATCAGTATTTAATCAAAATAATTTGGAGCATGCTGAATCTAGGGGTAGAAATTAGCAATCATTTCAACATACAGTCAAGAACCAGGATCATGTATAAATGCACAATGTGATAGACACTCTGTTGAAATAGAGAAAGTTAAAGCACCTTGTACTGCTTTTCAATGTCTTCCGACAGCTCCTTCTGCTTTTCAATGTCTTCCAACAGTTCCTTGGACTCAGCAAATGATTCCAGAGTTGTTTCTTTCTCCATCCCGATGTGTACTGAGCCAGAATACACAAGCAAATTCATTTCATCAAAAATGTCTTCCACCTGTCATTACAAAGAAAAAACTGGTTAGTGTGCTTTCAGGCCGACTGAGGCAAAGAGACAAAATGGCTGTAGCCTGCGGACTTGATGTGGAATAGACCAACTATATACTTAAAGGACCAGAAGAGTGCAAAAAATAAGGGAGGGTGGCTTATCTAGCAACCCATCCCAACACTTCCGCACAAACACCCAAGTGAGATGTTAAAGGTATCTGTCTCAGCCCAAGAGGAACATTATTGTAATGTAATGACCAATGTAAGTTATAGTTTGTAGGATTTTATGTCACAAAATTATGGAAATTGGGAGTTATAGACCAAGTTTTTAGGAAACAATCGCATCTGATGTCATCCACACAACCGGACTATGTTTGCTTCAATCTCTGGGCTTCATAAGTATAGTTATTCACTGACATAGATTTATTTCATTCTATTGGCTTCATCACTGAAATAGTTAATTGCATTTGTACTAGCTTGACCATGTCATTGACTTATTTCCAAAAAAATTGTGTTTCCAACTTACTGATAAAAAACTTCAACTAGTGGAACACTGTCATACTCAACGAAAAATGTAAGAGAATTGTGGATATGAAAGACATATTAGCACTAACAAGGACTTAATTTGAAAAAAAGACAACAAATACTCCAACCTGTTCATTAGACGCTGAAAAGTTCTGCTCAATTAAAGCACTAATGATGTCATAGATTCTCTCAGCTGGCACTCGGATTTTTGTTGTGTTGATGTCATGCTCGTTTAATATATTTCTATTTCTCACGTTGTTAACTGATTTAGTCAACAAATCTATCTTCTGCTGGAAAGTGGCACAGCAGACTTCATAGGGATCCTTCTGCTCATCTGATTCAGCCCACTTCAGTTGACACTGGAGCATAGCCAGTTCATCTTCAAGATCATGAATTTCAGCATCTGCTTTAGCTATCAGACACTGTAGCACTTGCACACAACATTTCTCATTTGTTGCATCTTCAATGACATCTGAAGTAATATCCAAAAAAAACATCAGTTTTACTCCATGAAAGAACAGGAAACAGGTTGACAATAGAATCAGAAGATAAAAAATACTCCATGCATAAGCAAAATAACTACTCTCTCTGTATATGGAGCAGTTATACTCCATTATGTGACGTGAAATTTTAAGTATAAGGTGAAATTTATGCTGAAAGAGTTCTACAGCATAGCAGTCTAGTAGACAGGAAAATTCAGATTAAAGCTGTTGCTACTGCTAGAGGGGGTGATTCAGAGCCAACCCAGACTAAAGAGAGAAGAATTAACAAACAAGACAAGGATACAGGATATACCATGCCCATAGCCAAAGTGAAAATTACAATGCCATCCATGTCCTGCAGGGAAATATGTTATAGATATCAAATGCAATTGTTCATATAAGACACAACAGTAACAGGAATAAATATTCAAACCCTCACCATCAGATATGATTCTTGGATCGAAATCCATGATGTCAGTTACATATGTCACGCCAAGCAGACAGCATAAGCACCACACTTCTGCATCATCTTAATAAACACTATGTCATCAAGAAAGCAGGAAAAGAAAGTGCTTCCAAAGTGGTTCCTTCTTATTCAAAAAGGAAAAGCATGTCACAAAAATAGATATTAATATCTTACATGACCTACAAACTCAGAAAGCATTTTGTATTCCTGCGATTGAAGCTGGATATCTGTCGAGGTATAACATTTTCACGAATAAATGCAAATGAAAAACACATTACAAATTAAAGAAAACGTATCAATCAATTGATTATTGAGATAGCTGTATAAACATCAATCTTCAATCATTCCCGCAATAGATTAAAGAAGAACAAGGGCATGTTTTCAAAATATAATCGGAGATGATAGAAGAGTCTATCATTTTTTTAATTTGGCTGTAAAAAGTCAGACTATTAAAAAAGAATGTGCTTCAGAGGGACTTCTTCAGTGACACGATAGTAGGCGCCAATGTAGCAGGCAAACCAGGAGCGGTGTAAACAATATGCAAGATGAAAATGGTTCCAATAGAATCGTTCATATCAACATTCAAGGTGCAAGCACTTCTTATAACTCGTTAAGTTTTAGTAGCTAACTTTTAGCTAATCATAATTGTTCAACAATCTCTCTCCTAGTTTTAAATCAAAGATTGACTAATCGTTTATTCTGATACCGCGAGTAAGTTAGGCCTAACATCTGAATCAGCCATCAGGCGTCTGTTTGCACTCTAAACATCCACTTCATCACCCATTTACCATGCCTGACCAACTATTCCTCACTATCCACCCCAATCCCTCAACTTCTACATATGTGGTAGGTTAACTAAGGTTAATTTTATCACAATAAAGAATTACTCCCTTCTGTCAAACTCAAATTCTTCATTTCTGCTCAAATTTTCAATTAATGACTTAATGTACAACAATTTTGAACATTTTTAACATCTGCATACCACAATAGTAAATATTTTCAAAATCTTATCAACAAAAATAAATACAAAATCATGAACAATTTAACAAAAATACTAAAAATACAACTTCTGCAAACATTCAATTTCAGCACTAAAAATATCTGCAAGAATAAAAATTGACTGCAATTCCAAACATCAAACTGAAAACAATCGGAAAAATAAACATCATCAATTTCACAAACTGATTTCCAGAATTCCGTCAAATTACCAACAGTTTTTTTCATTTCTCAAATCTCAGTACATAATTAATTTCATAGTTAGTTAACAGCTTGAAGAACTCAACAACGCAACTTTCAACATCATCGTCATCAAAAAATTTAAATAAAAAAATATACAAAATTAATCAAAAAAGCGTGAAATTCAGTCGAAATTCGGAAAAAGCAAAATAACCGGAAAATTGAAGAAAGAAGACGAAATGCAGAAAAGGTAGAGTTGAGTACCTAGGGTTTCGTAAAATCGGGAGGAGAGTGAAGTGAAGTGATGGAGGAGGAGCAACTGCAGCTTGGGAGTTGGACTTCGACTAGTGAACAGTGATTGTAGTGAAGAGTGAAGACGAAGGGTTGGGCGAGCACAGAAATGAATTTTATTTATAATGTGGGGCCCAGGGGAGTTAGTAGTGACGGATTCCTTCTTCGTTATTTTTTGTTTTTTACTTTTTTTTGTGTTCGAGTTTGGCCGTCATTTTGTGGACACGTGGTAGAAAAGCAATGATGTTGGACCCACTTCAATAAATTCTCCTTCTTTAATTTTACTCCTCCCGCAAGTTATGCTTTTAACTCTTGGACTCGAGACTCGAGTCAAGGACTTAAATTTACTTGTAAAATTAAATTTGATTACCTATCTTGTTTCATTATTAAATGCAAATACTTCCCTCCGTCCCCCTAACTATTGCCCCCATAGCTAAAACTCATCTTTGTAAGAAGTTAGATGTGAAATATGTGCATTTGTATGATAAAGTGGATCCATTATAAAAGATATAGAGAAAGCAAGTGGAAAAACTTTTCATTTAAGCTATGAAACAATTTCAATGAGCGAAAATGATAAACTTCGCATGTTTCGATCTTTGATCCGTGTTACAATGATAATATGTCATGCTTATAAGTCATGATTTAAATTGGAAACTAAAATATTTAACTTATATAACTTATTATACATGTTACAAAAAAAAAGGTAGGAAATTATTAATATTCTAATTTGTTTCCTTCTTCATATCGATTACCTTATTTACATATTTTTATAGTAAAAATATTGCATTGATAGTAAAAAAAAAATGATAACGCATAGTGTTCGAATCCAACCTTCCTTTACTCGTATTTCTCTTTTCTATTGCTTTCTAGGATCTTTCTAATAGTTTTTTAGGCTTTAGAGAGACTAACTATGTTACTCTAATTCCAGTGTTCACTGGCAAGTTTTAGCTAATTCAAAATAAACCTCTATGAGGGGTATGAACCAATACCTCTCATCAGAAGTTGTCTTTGCTTAATTGCATGTGTTGTTGCTAGCCTTTATAGATATTGTGATGTCGCATGTTTTTAATCTTTCTAAGACCCAACAAAGTCTCCTTCTAAACAGATACACTCTCGTCGACGGTCCCGCTTGTGCCTGTTGTGCGCACACAAGCGCCCCGTTCGACCCTCGACCCTCGCTCTTGTCGCCAATAGGCAAGAGTGCCCATTCTGAAGCAGACACCCGCTCATGCCCCGAGCCTTGAGATTCACGCCCCATAGGCAAGAGCGCGCCACACGATCCGGTGTCAAAACACTCGAACCGTGACAGCAGAGCCAAGGTTCAAACCTAGGCACCGAGAGACCCAAGCAAGCAATCTGAGATGAAATCAATCGAAGAAAGACTAGCCTGGCTAGAGGGCAAGTCAGAAACCTGGACCCGACTCGAGAAAATTGTGATTGGCCAAGCCAAAGAAATAGAGAGACTCGAGAATGCGGTCGACGAGCTCATGCAAGAAAGAGAAGGACTGCATGAGCAACTGATTTTTGTAAAAGGGCAAGCTGAAGATGCCCAAGACAAGTGCGCGACCCTGATGGTGCGATGAAGATCAAACCTCCAAAGCCTCGAGACTACAGTGGTGCTAGAGACTCGAAGGAAGTTGATAACTTCCTCTTCGACATGGAGCAATATTTCAGAATTTGTCAATTGAGTGACAATCTAAAGGTGGATATCGCGACCATGCATTTGTCGGATGATGCGAAGCTGTGGTGGCGCACCAAGCACGCCGATATCGAAGAGGGGAAAATAAAGATAGACACCTGGGAAGAGTTCAAGAAGGAACTCAAAGATCAGTTCTACCCCCGAGAACACCTAGTTTGTTGCAAGGATGAAGCTATAGGAGATCCGCCACAAGGGCTCCATACGCGACTATGTGAAGGAGTACTCGGCTTGCATATTTGACATCCAAGACATGAATGAGAAGGATCGGTTGTTTAACTTTGTTCACGGGCTACAAGAATGGGAGTAACGCGAAGTATTGAGGGCGAAAGTTGACACTCTTTCGGCCGCTATGACTGCGGTAGAGCGATTAATGGACTACTCTACAGGGAGGGGACATCGCTCGGAAGAAGGAACAAGGGGGACACCTACAAGCTTGGAGGGACCGACCCCAAGCTCACCCAAGAGTGCGAGAAGTGACTCAAGGGTGTCGTCCAGCTCAGTTGAAGGATTCAAGAAAGGAAATGGGGGAGGAGATTCACAGAAATCCTGGTCATCACCTTCCGTATCAACAAAGGAATCCAAGATCAGCACGCCCTCGGGAAACATCAGTAGACTTAACTGTTTGCTATGTCGAGGCCTACACAAATGGTGGGAGTGCAAACACAAAGGGGAGATCGACAACCTACAGAGGAAGTTGTCAGCCATGTCCATGGAGGAAACCCCAAAATAGACAGAAGAAGAAGCATGCAATGAAGACGATAAGCCCCGCAAAATGAGTTCCGTCTACATGGTGTATGCAATGGGGAAAGAGGCCCCGAAGACAAGAGAGGGATCCACGAACATGATGTATGTAGACCTCGTAGTGAATGGGAGGAGTGCTCGAGCCACCGGCGCCTCTCACAACTTTGTGACCGAAACAGAAGCCCGAAGATTGGGGTTGGTACTCAAGAAAGGAAGTGGTAGCATGAAATCCGTCAACTCTAAAGCCAAGCCGATCCTCGGTGTGGCAGAACAGGTGGAAGCAAAGTTGGGAGACTCGGAAGGAAACATGAACTTCACTGCCGTCAACATGAACGACTTCAACCTTGTACTTGGATTGGAGTTCCTCTGCACCAGAAAAGCAGTTGTAATGCCTCACTTGAATTCTTTGCTTGTAGCAAGTGGACACGTTGTCTAGTTCGAAGTACAGGTACTCCCACAAAGATAAAAGAAAAGGGCCGATACCTTTCGACAATGCGAGTGATGGAGCCAATCAGAAAGGCGACATCTTAGATACTCCCTCGCATAAGAAACAAGATACAAGATACAAGCTTAAGCCCAGCCGCTCCGAGCCAGAAGCCAGAAACAAGGAAGACTTGGATTCGCAAGATTCACCAACCCATCAAGACACAACAAGATTCAAGAAGACTCCAGCAACCTCCATCAACCAACGGCGCAGAGAAGACTACAGAGTTTAGAAAAGGATATTTTTCTTTCATCTTTTGTAACTCTTGTAAGTCGACGAGGACGTCGACAGCTTAAGTGGGGGAAGATGTTAGAATTCAACCTTCATTTACTTGTATTTCTCTTTTCTATTGCTTTCTAGGATCTTTCTAATAGTTTTCTAGGCTTTAGAGAGACTATGTTACTGTAATTCCAGTGTTCACTAGCAAGTTTTAGCTAATTCAAAATAAACCTCTATGAGGGGTATGAACCAATACCTCTCATCAGAAGTTGCCTTTGCTTAATTACATGTGTTGTTGCTAGCCTTTATAGATATTGTGTTGTCGCATGTTTTTAAGCTTTCTAAGACCCAACAAAGTCTCCTTCAAAACAGATACACTCTCGTCGACGGTCCCGCTTGTGCCTGCTGTGCGCACACAAGCGCCCCGTTCGACCCTCGACCCTTGCTATTGTCGCCAATAGGCAAGAGTGTCCATTCTGAAGCAGACACCCTCTCGTGCCCCGAGCCTTGAGATTCACTTTCCGCACAAGGCTTGCTCCCTTGCCGCCCCATAGGCAAGAGCGCGCCGCACGATCCGGTGTCAAAACACTCGAACCGTGACACATAGTCTACTTGGAGCCTATATGTACCAATTAAACTCTGAAACGTAAGATTACGACAACTAAATGTTCTTGCAACAGGGTTGCCGATCAAGCGGAAAAGGTAGCCACACAGCAGGAGTATGATCTTCTCGGTCATCTCAGTAAGTACATTCCAGGTACAGATATTCATAGTATAGAGTGAGAAGTACCACCTTTATCATCACCCTTCAATGAGTACTCTAAAGAAAAATATGGAAAAAATTATAAGGGACAGAGTGAATAATGTTTTACAGAGTACCTTCTTATGTAGACTATGTTTGGGGAAGAATGAAAAGTGAGTTACGTTGATCTAAGAAAGGTAAATGACTAACGTAGAGAGTGTGACGGAAAGATAGTTAACTACTTCCTCCTTTCGTTTTTTCTCGCAACTGTCACTTTCACCAATGTCAATGCACAATTTTGACCATTAATATACTTAATTTTCGCTCGCAAAAATTATAGAAAGTTGATATTTTAAAGATACACATTGAGACGGATATAACTTCTCACATATCTTACATATAAATCACCAATAATAGTCAAGTATAATATATGAATAGTGTAAAAAGTCCAAAACTAGTATCAAACACCGAGGAAATATAAGAAAAGAGGGATAAAGTAGATAGTGTATGAAAAGTTTGAGAACAGTGAGTGGGTGTAAAAAAAGGTGAATAATTAACCTATAAAGTGTAAAAAAGTGGGTGAGAGACTTGAGAGTGAGAAAAAATATGATTGGATATAAGAAAAGGAGGATAAAGTAAGCGAAAGTGTAACACCCTAATAATTACTTGCTTTTATAAAACTATTTTCTCCCTTAAATATATAACGGAATTACTACAATATTACAGCCACCATGATAACGGTTAAGACTAGTACCAGAATTACGCAGCGGAATAATTAACTTTCAAAATATAAATAATATAGTTAATGGTCTTAAATAGAAGTTGGAACCATATATGCCCAAACCAAAATCCACTTAAAACCAAAACAATCCATTAACTAAGTTGTAGTCTAGACTATTATTAACAAACAATGCAAGCAAAATAAAACTCTCTCCATCAACTCCATCTTGAATGATTACTTGGCGTGCAAGTCACCTCTACGAGTCCTTCTTAGACAATACTAATCCCAAAAACTCAAGTGCAATTGATGGATCATCATAGGGTCATTATGGCAAAGGTCGTGACCAAAAAAACACGAAAGCGCGTAATCAGCAAAAGCTAAGTACTACAAGCTAAGCAAAGCCTATAACTAAGAATGTTCACTCCAAAATACAATACGGAATAATAAATCACATGCAAAAGCCATCTTATAAACATTCAATCATAAAGATAAGACTCGACTCTTAACACGACTCTTGACTTCCTAATTTAATTAGAATTAGCATCGAACGGGTTTCTTAATTGAACTGAAGGTCCAACTGGACTAGTGTTGGGAGCCCTCCAAACACTAAAATATAAAGATAAAACCTGCGTCACCTCTGTGATGGAATTTCCTGCGCATAAAATAGCAATACAACGTCTTGTATCACCGTTAGAAGCAACGACCCTCCGGTCATGTACTCCCCCCCCCATTGTTCATACTCAAGGTGCATACGTTCCAAGAGTTTTGAAGTTTATTCGGTTTCACTTTACTTTTATTAATATTTTATTCAATGGACGACTCGAGACACAACCAAACAAACATTCAATAATTAACAAACCAACATTAATTCTTTTAGAATCCTTTAGGGCTTGTGATCAAAGAGCACTTGACTTTAGTGAATTACTACTTTGTTCCTTGGTCAACATAATTCTACATGTGAGTCCACAACATGCCTGTTAACATGAGGGTTGTGCACTAGGCACAAACAAACCCTATTTCATTTCACATTCTCACATAAATCTATAAATGTGTACCCTACATGACTAAAAGTACATGTGATTTGTGCAACAATACACAAATAAACTTAGGCTCCTTGAATGCTAGACATTACATACTTAGCATAAATAAACCTCTCAACATGCTTGACCTTACGTACAAAGCATAAATAAATTTCCTTGCATGCACATAAACCATACATGCATAAATCATAATTGGACAACATGTTTGCTATTTAAATTCAACAAACATAAATCATACTAACATGCTTTCTTACATAATCAAACATGAATACATAATCCTAGTAAACATGAATCACAACATCATAAACATAACATGTATTCACATGAATAATTTGGATTGCCCTAAACTTGTACGTAAGCTTGTGTACATAAGTAGTGGAGTCACTTTGTGATTCAATTCCAATTAATTAGAAACTTCATACTATCATAAAATAAATATTCTTAATTAATCACCAAGTTCATTAAATTTTTAGCAACATATTTAGATTTGACATTGCTTTAATTAATTAGAAATCAAATTTTTTTTAGCGTAAATAATAATTCTAATTAGTTAGCTGAAACCATAGCATGAATATTAATCAAAATCATGCATAAACCTTTAAAAATCAACACTTTAATGGTCATAAAAGAATATGGAAATTTCAATTGATTATCATAATTAAAATCAAAATCTAATTATGCGAATCAATAAACCATATAGTTTTAATCAAAACCCTAATCATATAATATAATTAAAATCATTAAAACTTATAAAAATTCATGCTTTAATAATTAAAGCCAATTTGAAAATTAATTCTCTAATCCTTACTTTAAATTATCCAACAATCATCCATAAAAACCATAACTTTAATCATCAACAATAAAAATCCCAAAACAATTAATCATAATTTTAAAAAGAGGAGAGATTAGGAAGAACGAAAACACACCGGCCAGCCAACAATAAATGGGCATGACACAAGGGACGATGGGGGTGGTGGTTCACGGCAGCCGGGCGAACAGAGGAGAGGGAGAGAAGCAGTGTTGTTGCTTCTTGATGAGTGCGAAAGTAGGAAGGAGAGCGCGGGCGAACGCATGCGCGCGAGGGGCGCTGCTCATGTTGCTGCGCGTGCAGCTGAGCAGCCTCACTACTGCTTGCCTTGTGCGTGGCATGCGAGCAAGTGTGGTCTGGCAAGCTGAAGGGCAGCGCGCGAAAGAAGAGAGGAGAGGGGAGAGGAGTGTCGGGAAAGGGAGGAGAGAAAAGAGATGAGAGAGAAATTTAGGGCTTATCAAAATTATGTGGGGATCAAGGGGGTTATGAAGGAGTATTTATAGGCTTTGAAACCATTAACGGGCTAGGCTTAAAAAGTCCCCCTTCCGGGATTCATTAAACATAAGATGGGTTGATTTAATTTTTTTGGACTTGAAATTGAAATTGAAATTGAATTGGGCTAGAATATTTTAGAACTTGTTTTCTTTTCTAAAAACCCTATTAAAATTCTCCAACTTATATAAAAATCATTTTCTTTCCAATTAAAAATAATTCATACTTTTAATTAATAAATATACATTAAAAATAAATATTTAAATGCAACTTTAATTATAAACTCTATAAAATTCTTTATAAATATAATTAAATTTATTTATAATTACCTAAAAATACGGGGTATTATAGAAGGTGTAGGGGTTCATTTTCACGTCCCTAGCCCACGAGGCCTTTGTGAAGGGGTTCAAATAGACGAGGATTTTCCGAAGAAATGACTCGAACGACTACCCTCGCAGATGTGGAAATCATATTAAGTAAAAGGGTATAACTGTGGGCTATAACCTCCTTTTTACTAGATCTTGGAGTCACCATTCAGTTTCCAACGACATTGAGGAGAACTGATAAAACCAAGTTATTGTGATACGCAAGTAGAGCCGAACCCCATGCGAACGTATTTGTCCCCAACGACCTTAGGTTCCCTTGTGATCCCTAATGTGGAGATCTCTCAATGTACATCATCAGAGTAGGGATTGAGGGTTCGGGGGACATTTACTAATGTTGGGAGTGCACAACATTAGCCCATGCAGGTCCTTACTAAGTTACTAGTTCAATGCAACGACAAAAGGGATATGCGTTAGGCTACATTACTAATATGAGTTGATTTTAATGCACAAGTAATTAACTAACAATTGTCAAAATAGTGATTTGGGTTGATTAAAGGTTCTTAACAATACCGGTTTGTCCAAGAATTATCTTATTAGGCGTGAGTAATATAACAGATTATGTGACAAATTTATAATGGTGATGAAAGCAGTAAAAAATATGTATATTTGCAGGTTACAATACAACTTAGGCTATATTGCGGTCCTCAGGAATACATACCACTTGTCCTTACTAGATTTCCGTTTCTGCTTAAAACTTCCTGGCAACTGACTGACTGTTCCCGATTTCTGGTGCGATTCCTCCACATTTTCCCCTTAGACTCCTTAGTTTAGGCTCAATAATTGGTTATAACTTCGTCAGTGAATGGGATGGTTCGGGTGTTTATACGGGCAGGGCTATTAAGGGTAGGGCGGGTTTAAGCTTCGGTTAATACTCGAGATTAAGGTTAAGAATTCTTTGGGATTTGGTACTGATCGAGGGGAAAACTAGGTCGTTACTAGTCTCTCCTAATCAAACAAATTACCTAAACTAACCACTAAACAAAAGTAAAGCGGTAAGCAAGGGTCGGAATCCACAAGGACTAAGGTGCGCTAATTTATGCTAATCGAACAACAAGCTAGGTCGGAACGAGTTGAAAAAGTCAACTAACCAACTAAAACTAAACTAACCACCAAAGGACAAACATGGTCAAGGAATGAGATCAAACACCAACAATAATGAAACAAGTATACAAGCAACAATTAAGAATGATGAAGCACAAGCAAAGTATGAATGATGCGTTGGTTAGAAATAGATCCTCAGATGACTCCCGCATCGTATCAATTCTTAGAATAGTCAAATGCGAACTCCAGTCCTACACACAACTACCCTTAGGTCACGATTAAGCACAAACCAAACAATAGTCAACTTAGGTCACGATCCCTCGATTTTCCTAAAGTCAACTACCCCAAAATCAAAGTCATACACAAGTAGAGCTGGCAATTTCAACCGAATCCGATGGATATTCATCCACCCGATCCAGATTATACGGACGAAAACCCGAAAATAAGCGGATGGTTGACGGATGATGGATGGATCGGATGACGGGTGGGTTGGATATGGATGAAGGTGCATCCAACCCACCACCCGATCCATCAACCTATTACATTAGTTGTATGCTTTAATTTATCGTAATTTACTTTCATAATATATTTATTATTGTAAATAAAACTATACTAGACATAAGCGTAACACAAAATATTGCGCGCATTCCCTTACTAGTATAACACAAAGATAAATCTAAAGCTTTGTAAAAGTTACGCAATGGTTTTATAAAAAGAAAAATAGTCATGTGGACTATATGTGGAGTAATTATTCCTAATTGAAATATGTGTCACTTTAAGTTGTTTTTATATATCTTCAAATTTATTTCACCCGATTCTCACCCGACCCACTCGAATCACCCGTGGATGATGGATGGGTTGGATGTGGATGAAGAATTTTACGGATGATGGATGGGTTGGATGACGGATGAAATGTCATGGATGGATGCGGATTGAGCTTCACCCGATCCAAACCCGATCCATTGCCACCCTTATACACAAGTAGCTAAATTGCATACAACCAAGTTCGAGTATGATCAAACAAACAATCATTTAATCATGCAACATCACAAAATTCAAAATTATTTACCCAAACCAATCATTGTTAGATTTTCACCCAAATCCTAACCAATACACTACTCAATCAACATAAAAACACTAAATTTAAAGACTTTAACAACTAATAACATGATACTAAGCAAAACAACAACTAATTTAAATATTAAATTATAAAACTAAACATGAAACTAATCGAATCAAAGAAACATATAAAACAATAAATAAGACAATAAATGAAGAGAGAAGAGCAAAGAAAATCTCATTGATTAAATGATGGAAATCTCCATATCATCAAGTTCCCCATCTTTAATTCTTCAAAATCCAATTTCAACCCATGTTTCTCTCACTTTCTCTCTCTCAAAAACTAAACTAAACCCTAGAAAATTAGAGAGAAAAATAAACTAAATTATGTATATTGTCCCCCAAAATAAAATGAGAAAAAGGAGTATTTAAACAAAAAACTAATAAAAGAACTAAAAATAGAGAAAAGAAAATAAATGAACAGTAATTAAAAAGGGAGGAAAGAAAAAGAAAAAAGGAAAATTAAAAGGATTAAAATCCCCCCAAAAGGAATGGCAGACCCAACCATTTTTCCTTCGTCCTTTTCGATCCCAAAAACCAAACAGACCCTCTTCCCCTTCTTTGTCTCCCGGTGCTGCGCTGCTCTCCTCTTCTTCTTTTTATCATTTTCTTCGCAGCAGCCAGCAGGTCATGGGATTTTCTCCCAATTCGCAGCTCCATCGTCCTCCTTTCATCAATTCATCATCATCGTCCATCATCATCAACAATCTATCATCAACCGTCCATCATACACCATCCTCAACGGCCCTCATCTTTCGATTCAATTTCACGGTTCAAATTCGCAGATCAATCTTCATCAACTTGCAGCCATTGAGCGTCATTTAATCCGTACAACAATTAAGCGCCCAAAAGTTCGGTCGAACCCGGCAAAGGTCCGTGCGAACCGATTTCTAGTTTTGCTAACACCGTTCAGGCTCGACCGAACCTCATGCTTGCATGAACTTTTCTAAATTTTGGTTTCGTCCGAACCAATTTATGGTTCGAACGAACCAAAGTGCCCTGTTTTTGCTATGTTCTTGGCTTCAGTTTTGGATTATTTTGGGTTAATTTTGGTGTTTGTTGTTACGATTGATGTTATTGGTGGTGCGAATTGGTATAGGGGAGGAGTTACGGGCTTATGTGGTTGTTATATTTGGTAGATGTGTAACATGACAGTATAAATGACAGTTACTAAAAATGGAATGCATATTCTGGGATCGCTTTAGTCAGTCGTAGGATGTTATTTGCTTACTTAGGAAAGCATCAAAAAGTTGTGTTCGGTTTCAACATTGAACTTACGGCTTCTGTCCAGGGATCAAATGTAGGCGTCTACAAGTAGCCCCCACTTTGATTAAGTCTGATTAAGACGATGATCAAAGTATTGACAAGGTGCGTCGGGAATTCAGTCTGGATTGGAACAGATTTATGCAAGGGGTCTTACGAGCTCCCGAGTGATAACATTTGAATTAAGGTTCATCACTAGGAATGTCAACATTTTTTTTTCTCGCAAGTCATTGGAAACCTGTTGGTGTGAACTTAACCTTCTCATCGAGTCATAAGAGGTGTTCGGGTGGTGGACGAAACTTTTCGAAAATCAAAACTTGATTGACTTAAAATGGGTTGATGAAATTTTATTAAAGAGGAATGAATAAACCTCGATATATATATATATATATATATATATATATATATATATATATATATATATATATATATATATATATATATATATATATATATATATATATATATATATATATATATATATAGGGTCACCCTCCAATGAGAAGTTTCTTAGTATGAGAAGAATGAGAAGGAGTATAGACCGTACAAATAAATTGATCCAATGGCAGATATTCACGGAGTTGTGAGTTGTAAACTGACCGAAATTAAATCTTAGCTGAAACAAATACCACCTCTTCTTTCTCTCTCCACGATTTGTCATTGTGGGGAGTTCTACCATTACCCTCTTTTCCTCTCACAACTGTTTCACCAGCAATCTTCTTCTTTCTTCAATTTAATTATTAAAAATCCATTATTTAAAAGTTCACAACTTAGTTTTCAATTGGTATCTAAGTAAAGATATTGACTAAAGTCTTACGCTAATACCAATGAAGGAAACACTGATACTAATACCAATGAAGGTTTCCTCCTCTATAACAATACTCTGTACCTTTATTTCATAATGTTTTCGGTTAAATTACTACACTGTTGATTAGAATGAAGAAATATTGGGTATTTTTTCTGGGATTTTTGGCGAAAGTTGAGTGTGTGGCAGTGAAAGTCCAAGTGCCTGATAAGACACGATTTAATAAGAAGAGTTCTAGCCTAAATCAACTTATTAGAATTAAAGGTGAATTCACGAGAAACACTGAAACAGTATGTTTTTTAATTTGCTCATTTTATTCAAATGAGCACAAATAATTTGCTCATTTTATCCAAATGAGCAAAATTAATTTGCTCATTTTATCAAATGAGCAAAAAAAATACCAAATGAGCAAATTTCCAAAAATTAATTAGCAAATTCTGCAAATTACCATTACTTGTCGAAAATTATGTGTTCAATTGAATGGTGATTGTCGATTCAATTAATAGTACCTCCGATTTAATTATCCATACACGAAACTGCACCCTTTTTTTGGTTTGCAGTGGTAGTATAATTCTTGATTGGGCTGATGAGAGGAGAGAGAAAAATGAGGATCTTAGCTTCCATTGTTGAAAGCTTGAGGAGGAGAGAGAAAACAAAACTCAATTATGGAAGTTTGGAAGTTGACCAGTTAGGCGAAATAACGATGGTGGTGACTGGTGGTGTGGCAATAGGTTGGGCGGAAATACGGTGCATGGTGATGGAGCGGTTGCGGGTTCGGCGGAATCACGATGGTGACGGTGCGGTGGCACGTTGTACGATGGAGCGACGAGAAGGGAGAATAAAGAGGGTGAGGGTGTTGCTTCCATGGTAATTGGTTGAATGCATGAGGAGTGATACAATGAAGCTCAAATAAAGGAGCATGACGGTTGAGAGGAAGAAGATCGAAGGAAGTAAAATAAAAGAAAACATAAAGTAGAAAATTCATTGTTAATTTCGGCGGTTGATTTGAAGGGTTATAATTCCTTCTCATTCTTCTCATTATAAGGTGTTTTCTCATTTGAGTGTAAATATATATATATATATATATATATATATATATATATATAATTCATAACTTTCATTTAAATATGAATAACTATACGTTAAAATATATTAATAAATTTATAAATTTACAGGGGATTACATACATTGAATTCTGAAGGAAATAATGCCTTGGTACAAGTTTGCATTTAATGCATTTAATGCTAAGTCTAATAAATGCGGTTCAGTATTAATTAACAAGTTAATAATTCAGTGAGATCAAGTGAACTGAATGCCTAGCTAGAGGCTGCTTCAGTTCAAGTGGAATTAATAATATTAATCCACAACTTACTCTTGACTGAACCCGTAGGGTCACACAAATAGTACGTGAACGGATCAAGTATTTTAGTGAATATATTATTTATTAAGTACTCTATTTATGATCATTCGGAAATGACGGATCTCGGTTCCAGTGGGAGCTGAAATAGTCAAAAGGAAAAGTAAAGAATATTATGAAAATGAAGATATTGCCGGAAACAGAAATATGGTTCATGACGGAAATATAAATATTATCCAAGTCGTAGATGTTTCCGGAAACGGAAACATGGATCGTATCGGAAAATATTATCGGAAATAGAAATATTGCCGAAATCGGAAATATTGCAGGAAACGGAAATATTACCGGAATCGAAAATATTAACGGAAACGTAAATATTTGTTCAAAAGGGATATAGATTCCGGAATCGGAAAACGAATTGGAAGCTCGACGAGCGACAAGCCGGCAAGCGAGCCGGCCCATCGCTCGACAAGCACGAGGCCGAGCGCATAACACTGAGCACGAAGCCCAGCGCCAGCGCCCGGCCATAGGCGATGGGCTTGGAGCGCTGTGGGCCGTGAGCACACCAAGGCACGAGCAGCAAGCCAAGGCAGCAGCAGCCCACCAAGGCCAAACTGCAGCGCGCTGGGCCTTGGGCCAGCTGCGGCTGCGTTTGGGCCTAGGCAGACAAGCGCGCTAGCGTGGCCCATTGTGGCTGCGTTGGTTGCTTCATCTTGGTCTCCAAGCAAAGTCCTATTAATTAGTTTCCAAGTAACTTTGGCATTAAATATTGGCTTTCCAGTCCTACTAGAATTGGATTAATTAAGAGTTTAATTATTGCTACAATCTTAATTGGTTAAGAATTTCAATCCTAGTAGGGTTGGTAATTCTTTTCCTAGTAAGACTCAAATTCCTTATTTCCTACCCTATAAATATGAGGCTAGCCCTCATAATTTATATACATCAAAACATATTCTTTACATATATTGTGTTCAAGAGAGAGCATAGTTTATAGCCTAACTCGAGTGCATAAAACCTTAAGTAATATCCTAGTTGGTTGAACATAAGGCGGATCCGAACGTGTTGTGGACTTTCTACGGAGGGGCGACACTTGAAGCTCTAAAGACTTGTTCTTGTTCGGTTCGGGAGCAGCTAGGGAAGGCACGCATCACATTGTATGTAACCTAAATTATGCTAATTGACTATGTGGCAATTAATTTGGATTCCTGGCTTTATGGTTTATTCCGCATGAATTATATTGTTTGTATTATTCATAACCCTAAAAATTCAACCGAGTTTAATATTTTCCTATCACATATTGTGAGTTCCCGAGTGCATAAAACCTTAGAGAATATCCTAGTTGATTGAACCTAAGGCAGATACGAACGTGTTGTGGGCTATCTACGGAGGGGCGACATTTGGAGCTCTTTACTTATTCTTGTTCGGTTCGGGAACAGCTAGGGAAGGCACGCATCACATGGTATGTATACTAAATTATGCTTATTGACTATGTCGCAATTAATTTGGATTCCTGGCTTTATGGTTTTTCCGCATGAATTATATTGTTCATAACGTAACAATTTTTTCTTTGGACAGACAGTGTGAGTGTGATTTTCATTACCACAATGAAAGAATACTTTGATGCTAGGTAATTCAACATACTTCTTTTTAGTGAAGCTATTCTTCTTATGAATGTACCCTAGGCCTTATATTCCTCTAAATCTAGCGTTCTCCATCCACTTGGGAACTTCGAGAGATTTCGATTGGTTCTAGCTATTTATTTTGTTCAGTGCCTTTTTTAGTCTCTCTTTGTGACTACTAACTGATATTAAGTCATTATTTAATCGCTCAAGACCAGTATTGAAGTCCCATATTTATTTCAGTCGAGCCAATTGGATCTAAACTTATCTTAAACAACTTGTGCTGAATCAATTCAACCTTTAAGAGAATGTTTTCGTTTTTTACTTGCTCAAAGGAGTTCCTATCAAGAAATTCAGAGAATCTTCCTTGAACATCAGACCTAACATTGTTTAGATAGGTTATGTGACTCTTACTTAGTTCTAGAGATTTATCGTTTTGACTCTTAATAATGCTTAGATTTTTATAATCATTCAAAGTTTCAAGTAGTAAATCAACAATCTATTTTTGTGTACAGCTTGAAGGTTTTCAGGGTTTACCTCGTCAGAAGGAACTTGGTCCTTCTTGTCCATTCCAGCCAACATGCAAAGATTAGATGATTCCTCACTGGGTTGTTCCTCTTCTTCCTCAGAGTCTGAGTCTCCCGGTGCAGCAATCATAGCCTTCCGGTAGTCAGTCTTACCAAATGGGGGTCTGTTGTTCCTTTCCTTGGTTTATTCCTTTATCTTTCTTAATGTCCCATTATGGACATTCACGGATCACGTGGTCAGGGTTCCCACACTTGAGCATCCTTGATCGGACTTTATTCCTCCAGTCTTTTTGGAAAAGGTTATTGCCTTCTGATTTTCAGGTTTGAAGTTCTTGTAAGATCATTTGAACATTTTCACCAACATGGCTGCTTCTTCCTCATCTGGTTGCGATTCTTCTTCATCATTGGCTTTTAGAGCAAGAATTTTGTTTTTGTTTCTCTCAGGAACACTTGCACCAAGATACAATTCATGTATTATGAGAGATCCTGCCAATTGTTCAACATTGAACTTGGTAAAGTCCTTGGTTTCGAACAAGGCAGTTACCTTTGCTCTCCATCATTCGTCATGGGGCATGCTCCTTAGGATTTTTGTGACTTGCTCATCAGTTGGTATGTTCCTTCCAAGTGACACTAAATCGTTAGTTATATTTGTAAATCTTGTGAACATATCATGTATGATCTCCTTAGGATGTATTTTGAAGCGTTAGTATTTAGCCATTAGAAGGTCCATTTTGGAACGCTTGACCTCGTTGGTTCCCTCGTGGGTTACCAAGAGTAGATCCCATATTTTATTTGCGCTCTTACACCCCATGACCATATTGCGTTCATGGGGTCCAAGACCACTGTGGAGAATTTTCACAGCCATTGCATTAATCTCGTATTTTTTAAAATCTTCTTTAAAAAATTTAGACATAGGTTTAGGAACTACCTCATTTTCAGCATTGGTTTTTGTTACCTTGAAGTCTCCAACCTCTATCACTCGCCAGACTTGATAGTTTTCATCTTTGATAAAGATTTCCATGCGGTTCTTCCAGTAAGTGTAAAACTTGTCGTTGAACATGGGTGGCCTTTGCGTGGAGTACCCTTCTTCAAGTTTCTTGTGGGTGTTCATCTTCTCCAGGAACTGCTCAACAGGGCATCATGTTTGGATGGAGTTCCTGCTCTGATACCACTTGTTACTCGGATGAAGACTACAAGAGGGGGGTAAATTGTAGTGTATGAACTTGTAGCTAATTTTGCGAAATTTAAAACTAAAAGCTACAAGAACTCAAACGCAAGTGCAAGAGAATTTAGCGAGGAAACTTTTCGGTGCCAATCTGAAAATAAAACCTCGGCCCACTAGGGATTTACTTAAAAATATTTCACTAAAAATGGCAACAACTCTGTTACAACTTATCTCACTACAAATAACTCGAATTCCTCTATGAATTCAAGTTCCCACAGTAGCTCCCTCGAGCTACTGAACCCGCTCAACTTTAACTCAAAAGTTATACCCTCCTCTCTTAGACTTAACTCAAGTCTAAACCTTAAGGATCCACTCAACCCTTACAAACGAATGAAAAAAAAAATTACAAGATAAATAATTGTAACACCCCGACAATTCTCTCTTTTCCAAACTAACCTTTTTATATAAAACGTAGAGAATTATCAAGGCATTATCGCCCGTGTGAAAACGTAACGGCTTATTCAGAATTTTGCAGCGGAAAACATAAAACTAACTTTAGGTTTATAAATAATCGATGAAAGGTTTAATCCCAAAAACCAATAAACGAAAATAAGGAAATATAATTAGTACGACAAGTTTAAAGTCCAAATTAACAAACCAAGTCACTTAGCAAAACAAAACTAAATACAAGCTCTCTAATCCCGATCCCCATGATGCATCATCTTCAAACCTGTAGATGGGAAACGCTTATTGATCCTTAGAGACTGCTCACCAAAGATGGGTCATCACAGGATCAATAAGGCATAGCCATGATCAACACACACAAACAAAGCACGTAATCAGCAAAGCTGAGTACTAAACAATAATAATCCTAGCATGATACTATTAAACGAACAACCCTAACATGATACTAATAAAACACGAGTAAGGGCAGACAAAACATGTTTATTTGACGACCACACTTGACTAGACTAGGCTAGAATTTTATAACAATAACAATATTATTTTAATTGAGATAGTCAATGGACCGAGTTTTCCAGCTAGAAACTTCTTCACTAAGGAAGACGAGGTACGGGCGCGACTCCGTAAACCCCAATGACCTGCGATATCGAGGGACTTTTAAATAAAATAGACACGGTGATCAATCCGGTCCGAGAAAAGGCCATGGGCTACCACCATGAACCCCAACTCCTGTTTGTCCGTCACTTCAGACGTGCACAGTCTAAAGCTATTGCTATTCAGTTTCACTTTACATGATTTACATATTAAACTCTGTTGTGACTCAACAATCACATAAGGCATACAATCAACAATTATTCACAACTGCTTTTATCTTGGAATTAAGTAAGTGATCACAAAGGTATCAATCAAGACTCATTCCAATTAAATTCAACCTTTCCTTTAATACTGAACAACCCCTGTATATGGGTATAAGGTTTCAACTTACTAAACAAGGTCCACGGCCCTCATAAAGTAGTGAAAAGCTAAAAGGGAACAACGATCAATCGATCTGAATCAATATATATGAAATAATCTAGTGTTCCCAACCAACATGCTCGCATAAATCATCTATACTAACATGTTATAATTCTCATAACGAAATGTATGTTCAACATGTTCGTTTAACAACATTAAACATGTAAATTTCAACACAACCAGTTCATCGACAAATTCAACATGGTTTCAATAATAACACACATCTCCAAGCACACAGGTATGTACGTACCTTGTGTAAACAAACTGCGAAACCACTTTAACAATTCAAAAGTCGCCTAAAGAGAATTCTCCGCCTAAAACAACCAACAAATAATCCCAATCAATTCCTAATCATTCACGACTATAATAAAGCATTCTGAATACATCCTAAACATATTTAGAACCTTCCCCAATATCCAAACTTGAATATTTGATTTCCTAGCATCATAATTATTGAATTAGTGATTGAAATTCGTTAAAAATTCTTTGCAAACATCGTACTTTAAATTTTCAGCAATATAAACTCATTTAAAACTTCACCAAAACATAATTAACATGTTTGAATCATAAAAACAATAACTTTAATAGCTTATAAGCATCCTACCATGATTTGAAAACTATTAAAAATTTAAAATTCAAGCCTCTAATAATTAAAACCCTTATTTTAATTCAATTATATAAATCTGAAAATTAAATTATTAATCATGCAAAATATATAATCTGAAATTCATAACTAAATGATAAAACTATAATTTAATTCGATAAAAAAACATGAATTATATTAATAAAACATAATTAAAACACTAAATTGGTTTAGGGTTTAAAGAAATAACCAAATAAAGAATAGAAGGAGCTGCTGGCCGGCGACAATAGCGGCAGCAGGCGGTGGTCCGGCAGGGCGACACAGCTGGTGGCATGGGTGGTTGCGCGGTTGATTGGTGCCGTGAGAAAAGCTTGTGGAGCAAGAAAGAAATAAAGGACAAGGGTGAACTTCCACGTGGAGAAGGAGAAAGAAGAAGCCGACGGGGAGGTTGGGCGGCGACGAGAAGCTGGGCGGCGGAGGCGGTGCAACAAGGTGGGTGGTCGTCGGCAGGGCGACGAGACTCGGTTGTGGCTGCGGTTGCTGGTCGACCAAACAACAATCATTAAGGTGTGAAAGAACTAAACCAAAGGAGAAAGAAACAAAATTAAAAAAAAAGGAAGAACGAAGGAGAAGGAGGTTACCGACGGCAAGCAGAGAAGGACGACGGAGGAGAGGAGCGCCGACGGTGGTGGCGGCTGGGCAGCAGCAACAATGGAGGTAGGGTTGAGGTCCTTATTCACGTGAATAGTGAAGGAGCAGAATGTCTGATGTAATTCTTTTGTTTCACGTGAAAATAGAAAAGGGGAGGGATTATTGTTTTGGGTTTTATTGTTTTGGGCTTTACCCAATTGGGCTAGGAGTAGAATTAAGGTTGTTTGAATCCAAAATGGTTATGATTGTTTTCTAAATTCAAATTCTTTCCAACTTAAAATTCTAAAATCATTTTCGATTTCGTAAATCGTTGAAAATATTAAAATGTAATAAATAAATATACGTTAATTATATATTTATTTCCAAAATTCATAAATTCTTATTTAAATATATTAAATATACGTTAAAATATATAAATGAAATGTATAAAATTACGGGGGATTACAATAATACTCTAATGTATGTTAAGAAAGGAACTCGGTAGGAATACTTAGAGGATCTGATCTTATGAGAGCAAAACAACTTAAGAAAATGTAAACTACTTTTCTCAATTTAACCAGGTAATGTTTTGGCAAATCAAAGCATAATATTTATAGGCAAGGTCCACGTTTTATTCAAGCTAACCTAACATAACCCTAACTAACTTTCCTAGGCTTAAGGCACGACTAGGCTGACTGAATCATGGAGAGAGTGGTGGCGTGGAAAACAAGTTTTCCTAAATTTTCTCTACTATCCATGCTTAAGAAAAACACTTTCCAAAAACATTTTTATTTTCAGCTTTATTTTAAGCATTTCCTCTGACTTTCAGCTTGATTAGTACGCAACCACCAAGGAGAAAATCAAGGAACAAAAACGTTTCGTAATTACTAGAATTTAATTAAAACATGGGTTTATTTGATTGCCATAAAACTCATCGTTTACTTAATAAAACAGTTTAGGAAATGAACAGGCTAAGATGATGTTTTTGTATTTATTAATATACTAACTGAAAATACTCTAATGTTCTTTTGCTCACTAAAGATCAGATACTACAAAGTTCTTGCGATTCCTTCTTTTCAAACACTTACACTTTTATCCTAAAAATAACTCTATTTTTAGTCTTCATTTTCTCCATATTGAAGCTTCTTGTGTAGCAGCTCCAGTCCGGTGTTCCTTCACAAGAACTCTCCAAGCTCCTTGTCTGGAACTTCAGATATTTTTGATTGTTTGATAGTTCTCCAAGTTTCTCTGATTGATCATCGGCATGTCTTACTCCAGACACTATGAACACCTTCCCTATTCACTTCTTAAACTGTTAGTAAAGTTTGCATGTCATCTTCAAAACCTAAGGGGCAACAAAATGTTTCAGTTCCACTTTAAGATGCTTCTATGTCAGCCAATTCCCTGCAAATCAGTTCTGCCATCAGCCCTACCCCAACCATGTCTCAAAACCCCATCAAAGTCATGATGCTCAGCAAGATAATTGGGGAATTTAAAAAGCCGACCCCCATAATTCTCATTCATAGTGCAATTAACAATCACAGGACAATGGTCAGAAAGCGAAGGATTCAAGTATCGAGCTTGAATCTCACCATAAGAATCCATCCAGTCAATGTTACCGGCTGACTCTACCTTCACCTAGTGCTTTATTTGAACAAGAATAAAACCACCATGTGTTATTCAACTCAGTTAGCTCATTACTTTACATAAATTCCAAAAAATCTTTAGTTTCTGTTATGGAGACCTCATTCCCATTTACTCTATCACAAGAATAAAGTACAACATTGAAGTCACCAGATAAAATCCAAGAATACCCCATAATAGTGCTAGCCATAACACCAAGTCTATTATTTTTTAATTATTTTTTAATTATTTTTTAATTATTGTTTAATTTTTTGTTATTATTATTATTTAATTTTTTGTTATTATTATTATTTTTTAATTACTGATTTATTTGATAAATATTTGTTTTAATTATTTAATATAATAATTTCCATTTATTATTAATAAATTTTCAGACAGGTAGCGTTAAAAGAATAAAAAATAATTTATCGCTGGAAGTTATTCCTGTAGAAGGGAAGGGGTGAAAGATGGATGAAAAAATGAAATGCGGGTTTAATATTTTTATCAGGCCCGACCCAACGGGGTAGGCGAGGGGTGCGACCGTCTAGGGCCCCAAGGCGGAAAGGGGGCCAAAATAATAACATGTCCAGTAAATTAGTACTAGGAATAAACAAATACACATGTTATTCCCTTGGCTCATTGGTAGAAACTAGGTGCTAAAGTTTTAATATCTACCATTGGTCTAGAGTTCGACTCCCCATACTTTTATATGCTCAAAACGAACGGATCAATAAAGTAAAATTACAACAGGAATGCATGATTTGTTACTTTTTATGGGGTAAAAGTATTAACGACGACAGGATTTTCCGTCGTAAAAGAACAATTACGACGTGATTCCGTCGCAAACCCGTCGTGAAAGGGGTCGTTATAATTGACTACCTCATCGCATATATCATATCGATAATTAGATATCATGTCATAGATTTTTTTTTTTACGTAAAAGGCGGGATTTGAATCTTCCATAATAGCCTTCTTTAATGAGATTGTTTTTTTTTTTGTAGTTGCATTATATAGAGCATAGTAGTTGACTCCTGGTAAAGTTTATCTCATATTATCTTTTACTAAGTATTTATTTATCTATTCAGACTCCTAACAAAATTTATCTCTTATTATCTTTTTACCATTAGTTGACTCCTATTAAAATTACTAAGTATTTATTTATTAATCTCTGATTTTGAAATTCTAGGATCATGCGAAGGGGATATAATAATTTTTTATGATTTGAGTTCAACAATATAATGGATTTAACAAAACAAAAAATGATATTATATCAGTTAAAAACGTATCATTTCGGAAGGGGTCCTGATCCTTATTTCGCTTAGGTTCCTCAAAATACCAGGATCTGAGCTGATTTTTATAAGGATAAAAGTATTTTTCACGTGAAAATGCGAGCGATTTTTGAGTACCCGAATCACTATAAGGGGCCGTTTGGTTGGGAGTATTCATCAAAGGGAAAGGCAATCAACTACCTTGATTCCCTTTGTTGTTGTTTGTTAGACCAAATCAATCATTCCCTTTACCCTCATGATTACCCAATTTTCCTCTACCTTCATTCCCCACCACCCCCCAAGGAATCATCCTTACCCCCAAAGTCCTCATCACCCAACTAACCCAACTACCACTTTGACCACTATTGACTATCTCTATAACCACACCACCCACCGGCTAACACCACTACAACCACCGACGATGTCGTTAAAGTGTCCAACCAACACCCAACCACCTCCGGCACCACCCAGCCACCGCCGGAACCACCCAACCACCATCGGAAACCTACTACAACTCCCTCAAAATTACCGAAGCACCATCGGAAACTTACTCCAACTCCCTTAAAACCACCCAGCCACCTACGGGGCCAACCACCACCGAAAACCTACTCCAACTCCCTCAAAACCACCACGAAACCACCCTTGCCATCACCAAAAATCTAACTTATCTACCACAAAACCACCAACCCCCCACCGAAAACAACCCCACTTGTCCCAAAAATTACTTTAATCACTTGAAAATCATAACTCCTACCATAAAAACAACACCAATTATAAATAAAAGTCTACCAAACTCCAAGATTTAAGAGTTAAAGATGAAGGGGAAGAGAGAGAAAAAGATGCGAAAAGATAGAGAAGGACGAGCAGAGGCGGCAACCATGGTAGGGAGCAACGTCGGCGGCGGGATGGTAGCAAATTGGTGGCGAAGATGGATGGACGATGATGGAAGAGGAGGAGGAAGGGAGGGTGTACCTGATTTTAAATTGAAAGGGAAGATAGTTTATGGGTTTCATTTTAGAAAACAAACAACATGATAAAAGAAAGGGAATTGTTTTCCATTCTCTCTCTTTTCCTTTCCTATTGTCATTCCCTTTACCCTTTACCTTTTACCCTTTACGAACCAAATAGCCCCTAAGAGAGCTCTAGTTTATTACCAAACAAAATAGTAACCCCCCTAGGCCCCCAACGCGCGGATGGTGCAGGGGCCTGCACGTAGATCTACGTGCATCTGCACCAAAACGCAAAAAACAAAAAAAATACAAAAAGAACATAAGAAACTAAACAGAAAGAACATAGTAAACGAAAAGAACATTAACCAAAAGCTGAAAAGAACACTAATGTTAAAAAACTAAAGAAAATGTACAAAATTGAAAATAACATATTCTCTCCCCTGATACACTATAAAAAGAACAACTATTTTACAAAAAGAACATCAAGTGAAAAATGCAACAGAAAAACAAAAAAAAAAAATTATTGATAATATTATAAAAAATTAAGAAACAGTAAAAAAGTTTAAAAGAACACAAAATAATTAAAAAAAGAACAACACCTTTTTTAGAAAACACAAAGAACAAAATCAAAAGAAAAATAAAATAACAAAAACTCAAAAAAGTTTAAGAAAAAGACAACAAAAAAAAAAAAGAACAAGAGAACAAAACACATGAAAAAGAACAACATTTTTTTTCCTTATCAAACAAAAGAACAGAATGAAAGGGACGAAAAGAACAACAAATCTATGTTCTTTTATTAGTTGTATTTGTTCTTTTCAAACCACTTACTGTTCTAATTAAAATGACAAAAATGACGATATTTTGATGCACGTAAAACTAGATCTATATTTTTATTTAAATGTATTTTTGTTCTTATCCAACACATCAGATCTATGTTCTTTTATTAAGTGTTATTTGTTCTATTCAAACGATTTTATGTTCTAATTAAAAAAAGACGAAACGACGATTTTTTGATGCACTTAAAACTAAATCTATATTTTTTTAAAAAGTAATTTTGTTCTTTTACCACGAATCAGACTATGTTCTTTTTTAAGTGTTATGTGTTCTTTTCAAACCATTATATGTTCTTTTTTAACAATTTAATCTATGTACGTTGATATAAAGGAACAAACTATGTAGATTTAAAAGAACAAACTATGTTGATGCCACAGTAAAAGTAAAGTTGTGAAAAGAACATTACAATTTGAAAAGAACATTAGAGGAAAGAACAAGGAAACCTACCTTAAACACTTGATCAACATTTATCAGGAGCATTAATATCTTTTAATAAATCTTCAAAAACTGATCTCAATCCTCGGAAAATATCACGCTCTCTAGATATTCTCTTGCTTCGAAAACTAGCCAAATTGAACTAGTGTTTTTCTTAATTCACTCATTTTTCAACAAAGGAGAAACATTCAGAAGGAATTTTAGAGAGAGAATAAGGAGAAAATATATTTTTTACTCTTTCACTCACCATCTCACTCTTTCTCTCTCAAAAAATCTCTCTTATGTTGAGAGAATATAAATCCTCTCCTCTTTCTCTCTCTAAAATGTATTTATAAAATGACTAAGGGTTATGATTCATAAGTACAATTATTATATATATAGTTGCCGAAAAATAGAAAATGAAAAAATAGGAAGTAGAATCAAAGAATAACAGAGAAGGAGAAAAGAAAGAGTGCATAATGAGAACTATGCACGTGTTTTTATTTTGTTCTTTTAACAGAATATTATAAAAAGAACAAATGAAAAGACTAAAAGAACAAATAGAGAGACTAAAAGAACAAGTCAAGTACCTTGTTCAACAAATAGAGAGACTAAAAGAACAACCCGGAATCATCATTTTCATCATTCTGTTATGAATTATCAAGCATAATATTCATAATATCTGAAAAAATAATAGGTTAACATGTATAAAACCAAGATAAAGAATGCAACCAAAAGAACAAAGGATAAATAAAAAGTAAGAGAAAAATAACACAATAAAATAAAAAGAACAAGTTATGAAACGCAAATGAAATTGAAAATAATAAAAAAGAAGAACACAATAGAATGAAAGAACAAATTATGAAACGCAAATGGTCTATTTTTCTACTATAATGAAACTGTTCTTTTAATACGAGCATAAAGAAACTGTTCTTTTAATACGAGCATATGTTCTTTTAATACGTAAAACTGTTCTTTTCTGGAAAAAAATCGTAATTACATAATCCAAATCTTCAAAATCAGCGATTTCAACGAAATCAGCGTGTTGTTACATAATTTGATTCATTAAAATCATCAAAACCATCAAAACTCGATTATTACAAAAACAAAATCATCAAAATAATCAAAATCATCAAACACACGATTATTACAAAATTAAAATCATCAAAACCTAGAATTTATTATTTCAAAATTGGAAAATTACCTCCCAAAATCTGATTATCAGCTGCAAAATTCAGATTTGAAGAAGAAGAATCGATTTAATTTGATGTTGAAGCAGAAAAATCAACGAATTTTTGGGAATTTTCACTACTTTCTCTCTCTAAGAACCATTTTAGAAAACCTAGTTCATACTTTCTCTTTCCTCTTCACAATTTGAGTTCAAAACATAACATCTAGAATAATATATATCGCAAGAAGAAAGCAAATCGAATAAAAAACGCGAAAAACAGAGCTGAAAAGAACAGAGCCTTTAATATTCTTTTGTTCTAGGGTATTGTTCTTTTGTTCAAGGAAAATGTTCTTTTGTTCCCGGGATTTAATGAAACACGCGCGTTTTATGTATTTTTTATGTCGTTTTGTTTTCGGTGCACCTAGAGCACAGTGCACACGCCTGCACCATCAAATTTGCGGACTCCTACTATTCGCAGTACGAACATTCTCCCAAAATAACACAAACATCACGCTTTCTATCTTCCTCTTCTTCCCCACCACCTGCAACTTCCCCACTCTTCCCAGCAACCTCAAAAACATCCCTTCCTCTCTCCTCCTAACCCCAAAAAGATTGTTTTTTTTTAATTGATACATTATTCCAAAAAAAATCAAATATAAAAAAAGATCCTGATCCAGTCGCCATTAAAACTCCACCAAAAAGCTTCAATTCATCCCTTCAAAAAAAAAAAAAAAAAAAAGCTTCAATTCAAATTCCCCAGATCCCCAGAAAAAGAAAAATGTCAACAAAGAAAGAATTGATTTTCATAGGAACATTAATAATAATATGGTATTCATCAAATATTGGAGTATTGTTGTTAAATAAATTACTCCTCTCAAATTATGGATTTGGGTTCCCAATTTTCCTAACAATGTGCCACATGTCAGCTTGTGCTTTGCTGAGTTACATCTCCATTGTTGTACTCAAAGTTGTTCCATTGCAAAGAGTGAAATCGAGATCACAATTCCTTAAAATTGCAACGTTGAGCATTGTGTTTTGTGGGTCCGTTGTGGGTGGTAATGTTTCTTTGAGATATCTTCCTGTTTCTTTCAATCAAGCTGTGGGTGCTACGACGCCGTTTTTCACTGCTTTGTTTGCTTATTTGATCACTTTCAAGAGGGAAGCTTGGGTTACTTATGCTTGCCTTGTGCCTGTTGTTGGTGGTGTTATCATTGCTAGTGGGGTAACTTTTTTTAATTTGATCTTCTTCTTCTTCTTATTATATGATATTTTATTCGTCGACGATCACATGAGATAGACTCTTGGTTCATGTAGCCGACCCCATCCTTGTGAGGTTACTACGATTCGGCATTGTTGTTTTTGTTGTAGGATTGTATTTTTGGGGATTTCAATATTATATGATTGGTGATGGTTTCCCTTCTTAATATGGATCTTGTTTGTTATGATTTGATCTGATTTGGAACTTTTTAGTAGGAGAATTTTGGATCTGTTGATGTTTGGTTTAAATATGGCTTTGTTTGTGATTATTTAGGATGTCAGAAATTTCTGTGTTGGAGCATTGGTGGAATTTTAATTTTTGTGTTGGGTGTTTCTAAAGATAGTGATCATGGATTCATGATATTGTGGAACAGTAGATGCTTGAATAAGCTCCCATTTGGTCCACCATTGATGGATATTTCGAAGTAGAGGGTTGCGTGGTGATATGGTGGTTCATCAATTTGATTTAGAAAGAGAATTTATAGGTTGCTAATGAAGATAGGTTTGGGAATATTTTGTTGGGGTGGTGGTGGTAACATTCCCAAATTGCAGGGAAACATTAATTGAATTGCTTGTTCAGTTGTTTGTTGATTTGGTTTGCTGAATAAATAACCCCACTTGTTGATACTCAATTGATTACTCCGTACTAATCTAGTTGCCAATGTGGTCCTTTCTGATTATAAATAGAATATTTGCATGAAATTGGTGCAAGAAAAGAAAATATAAATATGCATGCCATGCATATTTTTCACAGTGATTCTCAGTTATAGCTTTGCTTCTTGTGAGAGCATACACTAAAGCGAAAGCGAACAACTACATTTCCTGTTGACCATCTTTGTTTGGAAGTTAATTCGGAATTGTGATTAAGTTGAACTTAAAAGTTAAGAGCTTGATGGAATTCTTGTGGGTTTTTGACAGGGGGAGCCAAGTTTTCATTTGTTTGGATTTATTATGTGCATAAGTGCAACTGCAGCAAGGGCGTTCAAATCTGTTCTCCAGGGTATCCTACTTTCTAATGAAGGGTGAGTTGTTTTCACATTTTTTGCACATATATCTATCTTGTCACTGATGTCAATGGACATTACTATGAAACAATATGTATACAACACACTATGTATTCACAAGTATAGGATCATTACAGGATATTTGTTAATACATTTTATCATTACACACTATATATGTATACAAACAAGGAAATTTGTTAATACATTTCTATCATTACAGGATCAGAGCGTAATGAGTTGACTAGTTGAGTCAGTAGAACACTACTATATATCTATATACTCAAACTGTCAACATCTAGCTTAGCTCTTCTTTGTCAGATCACGAAGAACTAGGGTTGACTGTTAGCTGTTAGCTTGATCTACGGAGTATTAAGTACTGTACGGTGTAGCAAGTAAAAAGGAAAAATCTCCCCAGGTTGTCTTTTACTACTCGTGGATTTCTGTTGTATTATATACAAGATCACAGATTTCCTTTCCATATCTTCCCCTATCTAAGAAAGAAGTCAAATATCTTGGTAAGTGGTGAGTGAGAGTGTGAGACATACACAAAGAATATGGTGAGGAACATGGTCATGACCCATAACAAGTGACACGATATAAGGCGTGGTGCGTCAAATTATTTAGAAATGAGTACTACATGACCACGGTGCTGATCGATAACACAACTGCATAGCAGTCTTTCATGTATCTTACAACAGACACTTTTGTAATAAGATATTACTACGTGTTAGTTACCTTTCTTATTGAGTTAAACTTAGAAACAAGGTGCAAAGGTAAAACTGAGGTGGAATTCAATATATTTCTGTTAGACTTTTTAATCTGACATGATGTATTACTTATTTCAGGGAAAAGTTAAACTCGATGAACTTGATGCTGTATATGGCCCCGATTGCAGTTGTCGCCTTAATCCCTGCTGTGCTTATAATGGAGCCCACTGTACTAGAAGTCTTTGTTTCTTTAGGAAATCAGCATAAGTTCATGTTGATTACTCTAATACTGAACTCACTCATGGCTTATGGAGCCAATTTGTCCAACTTCTTGGTGACCAAATATACAAGTGCCCTAACTCTCCAGGTATGACATCCTCTTGTCACTTTCCTCTTGTTTTTAATGTTTATTTATTTATTTATGTGTTACTTTTAGTAAGGGAATTCTTGATTCTGCTTGTGTTATAGCGCGAATATCTCTATCTGTTGTCTAACATATAATGGCGAGGTTTTATACCTCTCATCCTACTTATAGTCTGTTTCCTAGGGATCCCTGTGATATTGGTGTTTCCCCTAGTTCTAAGTAGCTTCACTCATAAAATGTTAAAATTTTCTTACAGGTTTTAGGCAATGCAAAGGGCGCTGTTGCTGTCGTTATATCAATACTTATTTTCCAAAACCCAGTTACGGTGATTGGTATTGGTGGTTATACAATGACTGTTCTTGGAGTAGTTGCTTATGGAGAGACGAAGCGAAGACTCAAGTAGTAGTAGATTCTTGACTATTCAATTTGTGTTTTTTCCATCTTAAAAACTAGGAAGAACGATTAGCTAGGTAATTACAGATAACTATACTTTGCCAATTATTTACCCCCCTGTACTTTAGTAGCATTACATGTTCATATAGAGAGAGGTGAGAACAGGGACTATAATTTTAGTTTTGATGTAACTTTCTGTTCAAGGGGCGGATTAGCTCAAGAAATTTATTGGAGAATTTTTAGTGATGGATTATACTACGAAGTTGGTTTTAAATCGGCACTTGTGTCATTGTCTGGATATAAGCCGATATAATAGTATCAGAAAACAAGACAATCTTTTCATGTCTAGGTCCATGCAAGAAAACACTTGTTCAATTGTTATCGCAACTCTTGGAAACCCTACTCCCAAGTAGGGGTGCAAATAAGCTGAGACTCTCAATAAACTACTCGGGTTAGTGTTCTGTTAAAGCTCGTTCATGTTCATTTATTTAATAAATGAGCTGATCTTGAACAACTTTTGAAGCTCGTTTAATAAACGAGCTTGAACGTGAACATACATATGCTCGTTCATTTAAATTCATGAACAACTTGTTCATTTATGTTCGTGAACAAACTCGTTTATTTCTGTTCACAATCAAAATTTTCATACATAATTGTTTTATTTATAGATAAAAATCGTATTTTGACTTAAACATCCATGAAAAAAAAAATATCATAGAATAAAACATTTTGAATTTAAATGGCTAAATTAGTGCGCATTCAAAATTATGTTTTCAAATTGTTAAATTTTAAAGCGGAAGTTAAGCTCTTTTATGATCTCGGCTCGATTAATAAGCAAGACGTTCATGAACCGTACTAAACGAACCGAGCTTGAACAAATTTTTGAGCTTGGTTGAAAGCTCGGGCTCAGGCTCGAACTCGCCTAAGTTAATTGAACATGAACAAGGTAGTACTCGGCTCGGCTCGGCTCGTTTGCACCCCTACTCCCAAGTGCATCTAATAATTTACCTCAATTAAAAACGGCCAGGAACATTAATTGTTACTTCTAGACGACAATTTAAAAGACTAGTGAAGGCATACAGTCTAGGTTCCAATTAATGGCTTCTCAGTTAAACATGGTCATAAAACTACTTGAAGTATCCTCAGAAGTTGCTTCAATTCCACATATTTTCTCATACCAGAGACTTTCAACTCAATTCACTCGCACCAATATCACAGGCGTTTGTACTTTTTAATAACTTTCATTTTTAGCTATTTTGAATATTTTCGTCTCGGAAATAATATTCAGGCTAGATTTGTGTTCAGTATTTTCGTTTTAAAACGAAGTTAGCACATCTATATTTATAGACTAATATATAATGGTTGAATATCAATATTGAAACAATTGAACCATTAGATCAAATTTACCAATGTTTTCAAAACATTGTAAATTCACACGCCTTAACTATCTACATATGAATTTTAACAGAAGAGTTAACTCCGGAACCTAAAACGAAAACCACTTTTATGAATATCTGAAGTGAAAGTCGGCCTAATCTCAAACAACTAAAACAAAATTATCCAAAAATATCAACACCTGAGATATTGGTTAGACTGAATTGAGTTGAAAAAAATGTGGAATTGACTCAACCTGTGATGATACTTGAAGCAGTTCTCTGGGTCGTGCCATTTTGTAAAATTGAGTTATGCAACTGTCTGTTGTGATCAAAGTTACAATGTTATTAGACCTGCTCTGGACCACTAGGTAGGGCATCATACCCGTCGTGTTGTTGTGGAGAAGTATTTCTTTCAACAGGAATGCACTTTAGAATGACAGCCAAAGGCATGCTAACTGCTCCGATCAAAATGCAGATTATCCAATGCTGCCAGCTTAAGGGCACAGTGCTTGCAAAAGTTCCCAGAAACTCAACTATGACGGCTTGAAATGCAATAGTGCAAACCATAACGACAATGAATATCCAGCTACTGAATATGCCACGGAACACATTTATTTTCTCTATATCACGACTATTTATTTCGTTGAACACCTGATGAAGAAGAATAGAGCAGAAAATACACATTCAAAAACTGATGAATAAAAAAACCCAGAAAGGCAGGGAAGTAGCAAGAAGAAACCTGGCAGAACACGAAGGAGTTGAATATGAGTGTATTCAGGATAGTATGCGAATCTGAGCCGCTAAGTTTAAGTAGCCGCTCTCCATCAAAGCTTAGAACAGCAAGGACAGTTAACTGATATACACTCTGGCCAAGGATATTTCTCCACATAGCCTTGCTAATAAAACTTGCATTTCTTCCAATAGGTGGTCTTTTCATCAGCTCATCAGTAGGTGGTTCTGTAGCTAGGGCCAGTGCGCCAAGTGTATCCATAATCATGTTCACCCACAGCAACTGCACAGCCGTCAATGGAGCAGAACCTACAAATCATTTTCCCAACTAATTCTATAAATTTCTCAAACAGATTATGCAAACAAAGAAAATACGACAAGACTGTTTGACTAACCAGTGATGCATGCAGCTACGAAATTGAGCATGAGGGCTACGATGTTGACTGTCAACTGGAACTGAACAAATTTTTGGATGTTTACGTAGACAGCTCTCCCCCATTTTACTACATTCACAATGGTGCTGAAATTGTCATCTAAAATGATGACATCTGCGTTTCCCTTTGCAACCTGTACACAACAGCTTCAGGGGTCAAAACTCAAAAGGCTAAGCAGCATAACATCCACATGCAACTTTCAGTTCACAAAATTTTAGACCAAATATGGTAACTGCTGGATGAAGCTCAAACTCCAGTCTGTTCAAATACGAGTAATATACTAATATCTAACCGTATAGAAGCACATCTGCAGTTTATCTGGATTTTGAAGATGATAGGTGTTCAAAATATCTTTTATCAGAAACATAATACTAGTGAAAAGATATGCAAAGCTATCAACAACAATAGCAAGTCCTAATTGACCCCTTAATCCATTCTCTAAATAAAATCAAGGCACATCAATATTGAATATTCACAAGTAATAAAATTATTGACAAACCTCTGTTCCTGCAATTCCCATAGCAAGTCCTATATCAGACTCGTGCAATGCAGGTGCATCATTGGTCCCATCACCTGTCACAGAAACCACCTCCCGGAGCAGTCTCAAGTTGCTCACCAATTTGTGCTTGTCTAAAGGAAGAGACCGTGCCATCACCTGATTTTATTCATTAAAAACAATCCATGCTTGTTAAGTTACTATTCAACTATAAATGCGTGCAACTAAAGAGGGTCTCTACAATAATGACCTGGATTCTTTGTATGGTCTCTTTCAACTCCTCATGAGTCTTACTACGGAAGTCTGATCCTTCTATGGCAAGGCCCCCTTCTGTTAGTATACCACATTCTCTTGCTATGGCCTTGGCTGTGTTAATGTTGTCACCAGTGACCATACGCACAGTGATTCCAGCAGCTAAACAAGTCTGAACAGCTTCTGCAACCCCAGGACGAACTGGATCCTTGATTCCAACAACTGCAACTAATGTATACCCGTCTTCAGGAATGATGTTTTCATCATATCCATCATCCATGTCTCTGAAAGCCAGACACAGAGTCCTCAAAGCTTCATCAGCATAACCATTTATGACATCAGTTATATTCTTGATGTTCTCTTCAGACATATCAACAGAATTTCCATTGGAATCAATCATTCTGTGGCACAATCCCAAAACTATTTCTGATGCACCCTTGCAAAAGGCTCGAGTGCCACCTTCTGGCAAAGCCACAAGAACAGACATCTTCTTTCTAACAGAATTAAAAGGCTCTACATTTTTTATCTGGTACTTGTGGCGAAATTCATCAAAATCACCCCCCAGAAGCAATCCAAATTCAAGCAATGCTGAATCTGTTGGCTGCCCTAAAATGGAAGTCTTGCCATCATGGTTCTTTACCACTTCTGCACCAGTATTTAAGAAAATTACTTGTAAAAGAGCGGTCAAGGTACTCTCAGATGTTTCTGATTTCAAATCATTTCCTTTCAAATCTTGGTTTTTTCCAGATAACCATATCTTATCAACTACCATATGGTTTGTAGTAAGTGTTCCTGTCTTATCAGTGCAGATGGATGTGGCAGAACCCATCGTTTCACAAGCAGTAAGATGCCTTACCAGTGCCTTGTCATTCATCAATTTCTTCATTGCAAAGGCAAGACTTAGTGTAACTGCTAATGGAAGCCCTTCGGGAACAGCAACAACAATAATTGTTACTGCGATAGCAAAGTAGTCTAGGAGCATCAATGCGTCTGCTGAAGACCAGTGTGTGAACTCATCATGAACCACTTTTTGAATTATAAATCTAGTGGTCAACATTAAAAATGTCAGTACTGCAAATAATAACCCTATTTTCCCAATAATAGTAGCAACTCCATTTAGCTTCACCTGCAAAGGCGTCTCATCTTGACCCCCCTCATTTAGAGTCTCCATCAACTTTCCCCATTCAGTCTTCATACCAACAGCAGTCACAAGCATTTTAGCTGATCCGTCTTGTACTTTTGTTCCAGATAAAAGAAAAGGCTTTGCATGATTTATGTAAATTGGCTCGCTCTCACCCGTTAAGCTTGACTCATCAATCAACAAGCTATAGCCAGAAATAAAGATTCCATCAGCAGGAACTATATCTCCAGTAGACAAATTTACTATGTCTCCAACGACCAAATCAAAAATGAGTACCTTCTGCCTATGTCCATCCCTTGTCACCTGAACAAATATTTTCTTCTTCTCTTTATCCAGATCTATGAATTGCAATGACTGTTTGTAGTCACTGACAGCAGTGACAATGACAACCAAAAATATACTGAGTAGAATTCCAACACCATCATACATTCCTTTCGGAAACCCTTCAGTACCAACTCCTACGCCTACTGAAACCACCGCACAAACCATCAGAATTATTAATGTCAAGTCATGTAACGCCTCCCAAACAAATCTCCAAAAACCTCTTGGAGGTTTTTCAGTAAATGTGTTCACTCCATAGATATTTTGCCTACGAGGTACATCATTTGATGAGATCCCATCTTTGAGTGACGATGTTACTTTCTTGGCAAGACCATCTACACCCCCATGGGTATTTAAGCCCTTTGTATCACTGCCACGAACAATGGATGCCAACTCATCGGATTCAATTCCAAAACCTTCCTCTTGAGTCTCCTTTGAAAGCTTATATTCAGTTCTACCAGCTGCAATGATGATAACATATTACACACAGATTACTCGTGAAATAGATAGTACGTAATATCACAGAATACTGCCAAGCTCCATACCATCACTAAAACGAATTGCCGCTTTATGTACCATGAATGCAACACGTAATTCCTGTAAAAAATAACAGTTCAGTACATGGATCTAGATAAAACTAACTCAAGGAACACACCAGACATTAATGGGTATGGCACACAGTCTAAAGCTACAAGCGACTGCCTCGACATAAGATTCCCTAGTGAAGTGTCAAGAACACAGGAGACATAAATGTGTATAGCTCACAGTTGTAGGAGCTACAAGAGACACCTCTTAAGATTAAATTCCCTACTTTTAGCTGGATTATTCATTAAAAATAGTTTTAGCTGGATTGTTCAGCAAAATTTTACATTTTCTCTCAAGATCCTCTCAAAGGAAGGATCTGTTAGAGTTACGATAGAGTTATGACATCTATCTAGGGTTCAAGTTTATGTATGAAATCGTTACATAACTGTAAGACTCTATACCATTAGATCCTAAACTAACACAATTCTAGTTTCCTAAACATACAAGAACCCTAGACATATATCAAAACTCTTCCATACCTCTAACATGATCTACGCTGGATCATTGTTATTATTCTTCTTACTGACTTACTGTAAGACATTATCCACAACCAATAACCAGAAATTCATAAGACTTGTCCAAAATTGACCAGATCTAGCTAGTCCGGCTTTGTTCTAGCTCCAGTACATCCGTTATTTAATGGGTAAGATACCATACAAGAAGGCTAATTGCATTACCAATAATTGACCCCTTTTGCATGGAGACTAAAATGAAGAACAACCGGACATAGTCTTATTAGTTTCATGCAGATTACTGAAGTTACACTAAGAGTTTACTTAAGCCCCCTCCAATACACCTCGAGAAGACAAGTTAATACACAGAACTCATACTCAGGAGAGAACAAATAGTACCAGTTACGAGATTCAGGCAAGAAATCGAAGGTAACATGCCATTATGCAACATCAGGTGAACATAAACTTGGTCCATTCCACAGTTATGGAAAGATGGTGCTTAGAGTAGAAAAAGGGTTCAGATAGGATTATGAACTTCAAAGCAAGAATTTTATATCAGGTTAGACATCCATGCATATGTATCCAATTCTCAACTGCAAGATCAAATTTCCTTATACCAAATGTATATAGAGTGTTCATTGACCATGCTCAAAGTTTTACGCCAAGAAACAGCGTAATAACACACATTCCTCACACAGGTTTAAATTCATCTTATTTCATTTCATTCTTTACTTGAGTTATTTCAAGGCATTTTTATCAGATTATAACGAGCTAGACAGTAGGTAACTAGGTCCGTAAGGTACCTAAGTTGTTAGGTGTTACGATTTTTTCACAAGGTAACAACTCTTAACAAGGGATCGTTCTCGTGACTCGTGAGTTGCCACATTGGGTCAGTGGTATCTAAATGCACGTACAAAGATTTAAATTGAGGCATTTAAATTAGCACAACAAAAAGATAAAGAACAGCTACAGCATTGTCAGATACAAGGGCCAAAATTAGCCAACTTTCACCAATTTGTGGTGACAGAATCTATACCAGTACAAGATGCCCATATCTACCAAAGTTCAACGAAATTTCCTGGGATATTGTAGAGAAGTTAAGTTCAAAAAAGTGATGTCTAATAAACCCAAAAAAAACACTTTTAAAAGGTAAAAAAATTGCGGTCAGAATCTCTCTTTTCCCACTACTTCTATCTTACAGTAATTAAGAAAAGTCAAGCTCCATATTTTTACTGCTATTTATGGGTGCACCAACTTGCTTCCACCACTACACTGCAGAATTTAAAATTTAATGAATGAACACAGAAGTGGGGCTTTTCGAATAGAAGTACCCCTTCGGTTTCGTAAAAGATTACTGTTAGAATATTTCTGCAACGTTTCTTTCCATGTAACTATCATTCTGGACTAAGATTATCTGTTTTAGGTCTATTTTCTGGGTTTTTCCTAATTTGTATTGAGAGTATTATATAAACTCCTTAATGAATTGTTAGTTTGTTAGTGAACCACGTTAAATATCTTTGTTCTTTGTTTACGTTTTTAATTGTTTTTTTTTTACTTCCATTGTATAACTACCTGTATTGTCTCGTCAAACTAATATGGAAACTCTAAAATAAATACCAAGAATGGACAATCTAACAAATTAGGATAGGAATAGTCTACACCTTAGATGCGCATTATACTCCACGAGAGTTTGGAGAATCATATGATGATCACGTTAGCCTTTATCAAGTGGAAACCTTTATCAAGTGGAAATCAGGACATTGGAGATATCGTGTGTGTAGTTGTGTACCATTGAATTACGTTGTTTAGGACTTTAGGTGCGTGATAATGTTATATTCTCTCCCATCACTTCAATCTTTACGTACGGAGTATTATTTTTTAAACTTATTTTTAGAAAAAGGTTTAAATAAATAAAAATTAAAATTAAAATTAAATATACTCAAAATAGATTTAGAAGTTTAGGTAAAGAAAATAACGTGTTTTCCATCGTATATCCTTTATATTATTACTGATTATGTAAATATACTTTAACATATTAGGTAGATTTGATTTTATAATATCTTCTAATTATGTACAATATCTTTGTTATTTTAGCAATTGATATTATTATTGACTTTGTAATATTTTCAGACTTGTATAAATTTTTCATTGCAAGCGTCTATACAATTAAGTTTTCTCATAACTCTGATAATTTTAACTACAACCACGACGGATTTGAATCAAAGTCTTGTTGAGTTGAGTTCAAAGTCTTGATTACCATTTTTCAAAAATGTAACAACCACCGAGTAAAGATTACTTGGCATACGAGAAATGAATTACTTCAAGGTCGTACGAAGTATGTTTTGAATTGAAGATACGCAACACATTTTAAAACCATCATAAAATTCTATACTATTGACTTTTGTTCATTACTTCGTAAATGATAAAATTTAGAGACTATAATGGATAATTTTAGAATATCTATAATAAAATGGTAGCTATGGTAACTTCCTCCTATCTATACCATTGATTTTATACCTTATAATCTTGACCATTTATTATAATGACCAAATTACAGTAAAAAAAAAAAAAAGCATCAGTAATCAATCGTTTATGTTGTATAAAGCCAAATGTATTCCGTAATGAGTGGAGTTTTTAGAATAGAACAATCAAAAGGAAAAAAAAAGTCAACCATAAGTTAGAAAGAACCTGAAGAGTTTTGGCATCTTGAGAGCGTTTTTTAAGATTAGTAACATAACGGAAACGACGGCGGCGATTGAGAATGAGTGATCCGACGGCTTTCCGCCACCGAACACGAGCGTCTTCTGGCGCATTCGGCGGCAAATTGAAGTCCTTAAGCAACCTCTCCATTGATTAAGCTTCTCCTTCTCCTGTTTCTACTTCTGCCTCTACTTCTGTTCAGAGCTGTATTGGTGAGAACTGAGAAGAGAACAATTTGGCCATCCGCGAATTTGCAACAAAAAGACTAAAAAAGAAGAGTTGTGTTTTGAGGACTAGGAATAGAGATATAATAATGGGAAAAAGTGGACCAGATTTAGTACCCGCGCTTTTATTACTTATGGACTGGTCCATTTAGTTGGCTTCACGTTTTTTCTGTATAACTTGAGGAACTCTTTTTTGTGAAAATTGTTCTTTTTTTGTGCCTACTTTTTTTTGGATTTTGAATTTAGGACTTCAATACTAGACTTGTACGAATATAGTTTTGGGAAAGAGAATTATGAACCTTCATGGTCAAAGTTTAAAAACTAGTGGTCGGTTTTGTATCCACTTAGGTTGGGTTCTATTCAAATTATACTATTTGAAATTATTTGAACTTGTCTGAACCTAAACTTATAGGACGTTATTTAACTTTTTTTAAAAAAACACTCATATTTTTTGCCTTGGTTTTTATTATTGGTTTAGAACTTAGAAGTATCTTAGCATCATTAGTAATAATAATTAGAAAGTTTATTTAAGGTGTGAAAGAGTAGCTCCTGAATGTGGAAAGCCTACCTGCGCCTCTGCTGAGATGTGGAAAGCCTTGGATATGCCAATTCAAAAAAATAATGTGAACGACTACCATAAACTTTTCATGACAAGTTCCTCCTGAATGGAATCAACGTGCTCAGAATTGAATATTTAGCAGTAAGTCGAGTTTTCTTTGAAACTTCTTGTAAGCATATGAGACAGCTAATTCATGTTATCTTACAACGAAGCAATGACTAGACCATGATTTCTATTTCTAACCAGGTCACCGAAGACAATCCTGCTGTATATCCATCTGTGGATCTTCATGCTAACATCTGAGGAAGGAACGACGTCAGAACACCATTCTCAATCACCTTGCGATACCATTCCTTGAAGTTTCTGCAGCCAGTTGACATACTGATTTTCTTCTTTTTTGTGCATGTGGATTAGAAGGAAATTCATTAGGCTTTCTCCAATACCCTTGCTTTCTAAATAGTCTTTGAACGCATCTTGCAGACCGGGGTCTAGATCACTGCACAAGTAGAACCAAACATGGTTATCAGAATGTCAACACGGACAACATTACAGCAACAACAACATAAAAGCCTTAGTCCCAAAATGATTTACAAGATTTTTAACTTAGATCAAAAGGGCATTGACTGAATTTGAATATAATAAAAACTTAATGTATCCAAAGTAGGACATTAGATTGGAAGACAGAGGTAATCAAGCATCATGATCATTAGGGTAGGCAATTCAACCGATACCACTGATCACCCCTCCTCTGAACGGGAAAAATGACAGATCCAAAATGTTAAAGGAGTGGTACGGATAAATAAGAAACTCTGTGAGCAAACCGTTTCAAAAAAGCTACTCCCTCTGTCTAGTACTTCATATTAACTTCACAATTGGGATTATATTTCTTAAAATGTTGAAATAAAGAAATGAAAGTGTGTAACTATAAAACAAAGGATAAAACATTGAGGAAGAGAACAAAATTGATGGGCGGGGACAAAATAAAGAGGAAATGTAACGTTTTTCTTGGACACTCCAAAATGAAAAGGGTGAAGTTAATTATTTTGGGTTGTAGGGAGTAACAATTAACATATAATCCCATAATTTCCTTTTTTGTTTCAAATAAACTGACTGGTAGAGCTTGTTAATCACAATAAGAACAAGCAATACCTAAATAATAAGGGGCCCTTGTAAAATCTAGGACCAGTAGAACTTGTTGATCTGAGATAATCTGCGCTATAGATGCAGAATTCTGGGCCAGTATGACTTGTATTGGTAACTTCGCAGCCAAAATGCAGGAGAGAACTTAAGCCAGGCTTTTTTATGCACACTTTCATGTGAACACCCCTTGGGTATGTACCATCTCTTGCATTATCTGGTGGTCCAAGTAAAGCGGAAACAGCAACTTCCTCACCAGTATCACATTTCTTTCGCAATACTATGTCACAGGAATTCGGAGTATCCCATTCCACTGTGAAATCTCCAGGGGAACCAGTTTGATAATTCTGTGTCGGGAATAAGATATAAGGTCAGACCATCAAAGTAGCATGGCATTCAATTGAAGCACTAGGAAAGAAATAAAGAGACAAAAATAAAAGGAAGGAAAGAACAAGCTCTTGAAGCAGTTTGGTACTTCGAGAAAGCAATTCAGTTTGGGATGATTACCAAAAGATAGCCCTCTATAAGTTGTATATAATTTGTACGGAGTATGTACCAAAATATTCATTGCAAAGCATGTCAAACAGAAGCAACAGAAAGATCTTACTGATAGCAGCATATACTCCGGACTAGTTCCTTCAGCAAATACAGACAATATAGCTTTTACTTGAAGCAACACAAGGCACAAACCATTCACTTCAGTTTGCAACCCAAGGCACAAACCACTAAGAGGTTTACCACGACATGTTCCATTATACTCTCTCTCTCAAATACCCTATAGGCCTATACATGATATTCAAGCCTTCTCTCATTCTCTTTCCTCTCTTTTGGGAAGAGACACATATTACTTGTAATTTCCCTGTAAATTTCTAACTCTGTAACAATGAGTCACATCCACACTTCCCCTTTCAATCCAGTAGTGGTAGGCTGGAGGGTTCCGATGCACAAACAAAGATAATGTGCACAATCATAGACATATTATGCACTATTTTCTCTCATCGACTACATGTTCAAGTATGAGCACAAGCTTAACGCAAGAGGACTATTAGTTTAACCCATAATCCAAAAATTAGCTGGGAGTCAAGCAAGACATTGCTACTGAAACGAAGAATGCCGATCAATCAGGTCAACAACTAAGGTGTCCTGGTTCCTTGTCTGAATGAAAAAAATACACAAACCCCACAAACAAAAATCTTCATTTGCAATTGAACCCTCCCCCAACCCCCCAATGTCTGAAATTGGGTTACTCGTTTCATATCCACTATAAAGTCCGAGATTTCCCTATGCAGAGACTACAATGATCATACTTTTAAAAGTATTATGAACTAACTGATATTTGTTCCTATTTTAGCATGAGAATTATTTACTGTTCTAGACTTCTAGCTACTTTTTGCTAAAAGAAGTTCCAGCATTCTAGACGTAAGCAACTTATGCGAGTAACAAGCCATTAAACTGTGCAAGTAGAAATGCACACAGCTGGGGCATTGAATCACAACCCCAAAAAACAATTATTCCCTTAGATGGATGTAGCCCCATAAGTTTAGCATTAACAGAAAACCTCTTGCATTTAAGCAACTGCATCAAACTCAAAATCCTCATTTACCACCTTGAAGATCAAATTAGAGTATTAGGTAGAGATAATCAATTTCTTTAGAGTTAGAGTGCAAATAATCAAGCTTCACAAAAGGCACTTGACTTTGATGTAAAGCTTTTCTCGTGCTTTCCCTTGACTGTCGGATCCAAATTTTCAACAAGTATCACTCTTAATTTAGGTGGACGGTGGACGGTGGACCCATCTTGGTATCTTGATTCAACCACTACAAAACAAACTCAGGTGATGACCAAACCATAGAGGGCAACAACATTCAACTTCCCCGTCCTTAAAAAGAAGCCATATTTCTGTTTTTCGGTCTTCTCAATATTGTAAGTCACTCCATAAATTAGGTAGGTTACATCAAGCATCTCCCAAATTATCCTTTTTATAGCATGATACCCTTAACTAAGAATCACGGATTACAACCAAAAACTACATTGATGTGATTAAGATTGTAAATTTTCGATAGTAAACCATAGTGTTTGTATACTAACACAATTTCTTAAAACTAACCACTAATCAATTGCGGCCAATTTTTTCAAGAACGAAGATGTATACGTGATAGGAGTACTCCGCAATACATCCCTAAAACAAGTGTCTACGTTGAGAAGTTGTTTGATTATACACATGAAATTGAACTTCCTAACAAATTGTTATTACTAAGAACTTGCATTTCTTAAATGACACCAAAAAACAAATGTGTTTAACACTTCGACAATAGGAAGCAAAATTTTTGCCGGAGTTTCCCTTAACTAGATGAGCAACTTCAAACAGTGTTTTTGTCAACCAAACAACTTCCGGATTTCTATTTATGAAGTTCCTTTACAACCAAATGACCACTACAGCTAATCCAATCCACCACCATTGCCTTGTTACAATGCCCAGGGAAAATAATCAAACAAAGGAATTGTAATTGCCACTTACCAATTACCACTTTACCAGGAATTCAAAGTTCACAACTTTAACCACATTTTCAAAGAGAACCCACAAATTACTCAGAAAAATAAACAAAAATTTAATCATATCATGATTTCGAATGAAAAAAGAACAAAAAAAACAAGCAATTATAAAATTGTGGATTCAAATTAAATACAAAATTTAGAGAAGTAATTGAAGAAAAAGAGAGGAAGAAGTACTTGAAAGCAGGGAGAAGACAGCTCGTGGGTGATCTCAGACTGCAAAACTTTGAGCAAATCGTAACCTTTGGCTTTCATGGCTTCCCGATTCTTAATAATTGCTTGCATTGCTCTCATCTTCCGCATTCTGGACTACAAAGAATTCCTAAGAACTTCAAACACCTTCGACTCTTTGTAAGGGGCGTTTGGTTCGAATTAGGGGTGTAAGTGGATTGAGAAAAGTCCAAAGTCCAATCCAGTCCAGTCCAAATTTGTCGGACTGGATCGGACATGAAATTTTTTGGATCGGACTTGGACTCAAATTACCAAATCCAATTATTTTTGGACTGGACTTGGACTCAACCTTTTGGAGTCCAAAAATCCAATTAAGTCCAAAGTTTTAAGATATTATTTATAGATAAATATTTGTAATTTAAAAACTATTGTGAAATATGTGATTTTTGGGCCTTATTTGCTATGTGCAACAAAAAACAACAAAATATTACACTCCATATAAAACTCATAACCCAAAAATATTATGTCAACCTCTTTCTCTTCCGCTTTCTCTCGTCGGCTGTGATGGTTGATTATTGAGTTTTAATATATTTAAAGTTATGTTTTTTTAAGAACTGAAACCTTTTTTTGGCTAAGTGTTTTATGTGTATAACATATTGTTATTTACAATTATATCTATTGCTTAATGGCTATTTATTTTTTCTTTATAAAGGAGTGACTTATAATATAGGTGTTAAATCATTTAATACCCACTATTTGATACTCGTGTACGGAGTATTTTATTTTATGTGTTAGAAAAGTTACCCGGTAACATAATTATTTACAATTATTTTCGAACCGTTTGAGTTAAAAAAAAAAATTAAAAAAAATAAAACTTAAATCATTTTTTTTTTCAAAAAATAAATTGGATCGGATCGGATTGGACTGGACTGGATTCGGACTCAATAAATTTTTTATGGATCGGATTGGATCGGACTCGAAAAAAGTTTGGATCGGACTTGGACTCAATTATCCAAGTCCAAAAAATTTTGGATTGGATTTGGACTTGGCAAAGTCCAATCCAGTCCATCCAATTTACACCCCTAGTTCGAATAGTGGTACAGGTTGGAATGATATCAATATGGTATTGGTTTGGAAGTTTGATTCTTAATACCATTTGTTTGGTTCAGAACGTGAAAGACTTTTTCCTTTTATTTTAGGAAAATTTGTACTCCCTCTATCCCTTAATACTCGCACCGTTTTGACTTTTTACACTATTCACATAATTCACTTTGACCTTATTTTATTTATAGTATATGAAAACAAATATTAGTATATACTCCCTCTGTCCCTTAATACTCGCACCGTTTTGACTTTTTACACTATTCACATAATTCACTTTGACCCTATTTTATTTCTAGTATATGAAAACAAATGTTAGTATATAATATGTTGTTGGCTTCATCTTAATATATATTTTCAAAATATTATAATTTTATAAGTTTTTATAATATGTAGTTAAAGATATTTGTGGTCAAAGTTGTGCATTGGCAAGCGTGTCCAGTCAAAACGGTGCGAGTATTAAGGGACAGAGGGAGTAATATATTGTTGGCTTCATCTTGATATATATTTTCAAAAATTAATAGTTTTGTAAGTTTTTATAATATGTAGTTACAGAGATTGGTGGTCAAAGTTGTGAATTGGCAAGCGTTTCCAGTCAAAACGGTGCGAGTATTAAGGGACGGAGGGAGTAATTATTAATTCAACATTTGTCCGATTTTCTTTAATTAAGTCTACTTATGCGATATTTCTAAATAATCCAACCTTTATGACCCAACTACTATTATTAAGCCTAGATGACCGGTTACCTGCTACAAATTCAACGTTAAAAACGTTGACAACCTAAAGTTGGTTTCCCTCCTAAAATATTGGACACGTCATCATCACTTGCCACCTAAACAAATATTTTATTTTTTTTTCAAAAAACCCTTAACCCTTCTCTTCTCTGTACTGTGTTTCAATTCCTCTCTCCTCCATTACTGCTGCTTCAACCACAATTGTATTGGTTCATGACATCATCAGCGATTTTCTTGTGGAAGTAGGTGACTTCATCCACGCGCATTCATATTTCGTCTCCAAAAGCGTACAATTGAAGGTGAACTTACGAACCTTAGCGTTTTTGTTCTTTTTTTGGTAAATTTTGAATTTTGGGCTTCCTTGATGGTCAGTTCGTAAAAACCCGAACTGTTGCAATAATATAGTATTTTTTATGTTGTGGGATGTTGGTTATTGTGGTCTTGTTGAAAATTTAGAAAGAAAAAAAACCTTGAATTTGAAGAAGATCCAAATCCAACAGGCAATTGCTTTACCCCAGCCATAGCAATTGCTGATTATTTTTGATGAACTTCGAATGGAGAGTATGACCGTATGAGGGATCGACAATGGTGGAGAAGAGGTAGAAGAGAAATAATGGAGAGGAGTGCATAGATGAAGCAGAAAATCGCAGAGGAGAGAGGAACGAAAATTAAAATAGCAATTAAAGAAAATAAGGGGGGAAAAAATAAAAATAAAATTATAATTCTTATATGCCACGTAAGGGTGAATACCGCCTATAGCAGGTTAGTAACTTGTTAGGCTTAATAATAGTAGTTGGGTCATAAAGGTGTATTATTTAGAAATATCGCATAGGTATGCTTAATTAAAGAAAACCGGGCAAAGGTTGGATTAATAATTACAAATTTTCCTTTATTTTATATAGAGTTGGTATGGGTTTGTTCAGAAAATACTAGTTAATCTTCCAAATTAACAGTTGAGCAAGTGTATCAACCTATCGGGTGACATTAATGTAAATAAGAGGTATTATAATGGCTTTTCTGTATTTCAATATGGGTGGGGTGAAATGGGCGTTTAGTTGACGTTATAACGAAGACGGTAACGGTTGTGAGTACAATAGTGAGCAACAGTACGAAATTAATTTGGGCTGTTATTAAATCAAAAGAAAAGATGGTGTAAAGTCATAAAGCTTCCCTCCTCCATTTGTTTTTCTCTCTATAAACCCCTCTCTTCAAACGCATCTTCTATCATAGTCTATGTAATCTGAATTTGTTGTCAATTTAAGGAAAGATGACGAAGTTGAAGTCTTCTTGCAAGGAGGTAAGTGATAAATCCCTTTGTGCATTAATTTATTTTAATTTCGGATAATTTGTTTTGCGATTTAGTTTCGTGAACCCCGAAGTTCTTGAATTTGTATAAATTAGAATGTGAAAGTGTTTGATTTTGTGGGGTTTTGTTGTTAAAACTTTGTATTTGAGTACCCAGATAGCTTAATTGGTAACTTTGGTCAGATCGAACACCATGCAAATCTTTGTTATTTAACTGCTTTATTATTTTATTATTTATATGCAAATCTCTGAAATAGTTGTTTACATTGGTATTTAATATGTGTAATTAAAAAATTAAGTTGGTGTCGAGGATAATTGAGAGAACTCTTAAGTTGTTGACACTATTGGTATTTAATTTTAGGAATATAGGGGATTTAAATTGATGTTGAAATTACTTGTGAAAACTTTGAAGTTGTTGTTATTTGTGTACAGTTAAACTGAAATTTGGTTAAAAAAACTGGGGCAATTAACAATCTTAGTAATTGACTGTGTTGTGTATATATGCCTGATTTCATGGGCAAGAAGATGAGTAGATTTCGAAATTGTGGGAAGTTTAATTTGAATGAAGTTGCTGAATTTGAAGTGCATAGCAGTTCAAATAGTGAGCAAGATGACAGTGAAGATCGTGATTTTAATGCTGATATTGTTGATGACGAGGATGATGATGAGCTTTTAAATCCGGTGAGCACTACCACTATGAAACAGAAGAGGGGGCGTCCAAAGGTATGGTTTTTCCAAAATTGAAATAGTAATAAGCTTTAATGTATACAAACTTAAAAAGGGTGTATAAAATGAATGTACTAGGGATCGAAGAACAAACAGCAGGCGATAGTGGAAAAGAAAGTTACTAAAGTGAAAGTCACGCTAGAGACGCGAGTATTCGAGGTGGGTGTTGAAATGTTAACTTTTTGGTTTGGTATGTGTACCATTAAATGTGAAGAGGATAACATTCTTGGAAATTATTTTATAGGACAATAGTTTCACTAAGGGCGGTGAAGTGAAGGAAGCTGGTGACGTGTTGAAAGTCCTTCAAGAGGAATATAAAGGACGGGTAAGAATGTCAAGTAAACGTCGAATATCATTTTATGCTTAATACATCATCAGTGGGTGCACGAAACATATCAACAGCAATATCAGTGGAAGCAGTGGGTACTAGTATGCTAAGAGGAGTAAGTGAATCTGTGCTAGGAGTATGCAAAGGCAGAACATTATCGCCCGCATTAACAACGCTTTCTTGTGTGCCAGGAGTAAGTGAATCAGGAAATCAGGAGTTGATACAGGACAATCATATACAGTTGATTCCCGTTTTCTTTTAAGGGTTATTGAAGCAGAACCATCACCACCAGGACCACCATCCCCTACGCTGCTGTTTGGTGCTGACTCCAATATCCCCTTATCCAATTGTTCATTAATCTCTTTGATCTTTGTAAGCACCATTTTCGTACTCCCATCCTTAACCATTGCTTTGCACATACATGTTCGAAAGCTAACGCCATCTTATCAACCTGTGTAAAAATAAAGTGTCATTTAAGAAAACTTTGAACACTCTAATAGATATCACTAGGTTATTGACAGGCTAAATTGCACTCCTATCAAAGATAAACCTAACGTTCACCAACTAAAAATATAGTAAGAGAAGCAGGGATCGTATCCACAGGGAAACATGCATTCTTTCTACTATTAAAAGACTAATCTAGACTACTGGTAACAAGAGTTGAGTTGGTTTGTATATTAAACTAAAGCAAGTAATCAAATCGGAAAATAACAATATTAAAGGAATCTAGGGCAGCGGTTCACCATAAATGCAGACCAGGATTGGACAACGGACAATAACAATCAGTTAACAATCATAACTAGGAAAACATGCATCTCTCGAATCTTATGAATTCCTTAGGATAAAACAACTAGCAGGCTCTCGCTATGTACTAGAAATAATTCCTATCTAATAGCCACAGACCAAAAACATCAGATTTATACCTCTCGGCGCATAATCTAAGGTTAATCAAACTCAAATCAAAATAGTCCGGCCGGACTATTTTGACGAGCAATAATAATAAGCTATAGAAATTATAATCAATCAATCAATTAATCAAGTCCACATATAATCTCAATCATGCATTCATGGATCCCCTAAACCCTAGAAATTAAACTACTCACTCATGATAATAAATAACAAAGCAATTAACATAATGGAAAACACGATTAAAGCAATAAAATAAATTAAAGTAAGAAGCAATACCGAATTGAAGAACAATTAAATAATAAAGCTTGAATTTTTACTTGGAATTAAAAACTAAGTATTTGAACAATTAGAGAGAAAACTAGAAATAAACTAAGTATTCAAAACTAGAATAATAGATGTCCTCAATAATAAAAAGGCTGAGTATAAATAGTTTGCCCAAAAATAACATTAAAAACGGAAATAAGCCACGCGAAAAACTGCTGGAGGTTGGGGTCGCCCGATCGGGCGAAGTGCTCGACAGTCGGCCCGATCGGGCCAAATTCTGCCCGATCGGGAGGTTTGCGAAGCGTCCAAATATGCCCTCTGATGAGCGCCCGATCGTACCGGGCGAAGTGCGCCCGATCGGGCGCGTACGGATGGTTCCAATTCTTTGGCTTTCCGCCCGATGGTCGCGTTTCGCCCTCAGCTCACAGGGCGATTTGCAATCCTCAATATCCTTCGCCCATATCACCGAGTCTAACTCTCGGGGCTCAACCATAAGCATCTAAGGCTCCCGAAAGTCGACGATAAAGGTCCCAAACTTCCTCGGGCTCGTGTAGTGGCCTAAATCACCATGAAACGGGTCCAAAAAGACCAATTTCTCATAATCAAACCTGAAACTCAAGGCACACTCAATAACACATATTAGTACTAAAAACGGCTCCTAAGAGCTCATTTGACGCATAAAAGTACTAAGGGACGGGGGTAAAACACTATATAAAACACACATATCAAACTCCCCCAAGCTAGATCCTTGCTTGTCCCTAAGCAAGGAAATCATCGATGAATACAAGACCAACTTCACCCCCAACATATTTCCAATGAAAAATATAATTCAAGGCAAAATCCAATGAGCATGCATCAATGTCAACCAATCAAATCCATCCAACTTCTAATCCACCTTAACAATCGTCACGCAAAGCGAACCACAAATGCACAATGGAATTCAAGACTAGTGCTCACACACTCGTCACTCATTTATGTGGCGGATAAAAGGTGTACCCATTCGCTCTCCTCCCAACATATAAGTGAACAATGCCCTCCCAAACTCACAACACTCGTGTGTCTAGAAAAACATACACTCAACCTAGTAGTCGACTCGAAATGCGTCATGTCATAACTTGCATCGATAAACAACTGTTTTCACATAAGTACGACTCTATGCACAAAGGTCGGAAGGTCTTCAAAGCTTGTAATGTTAGGCTTAGGTAAGGGTGCGGTAAATTTGGGTATAATGTGAGCTTTAAAGCCTTGGCTTTGGGGAGTGTGAGGGGGTCGAAAAAGCACGAGGCTAATGCGTGACCTCGTCCCTCGTGGGTATGACGATTCTTTTTTATTCAATCAAGTGTAATTGGATTTCCTGTGAGTTTACACCCAATTGACTAGTAATATAGGAGTCGCCATTCAGTTTTTAACAACAATGAGAAAACCTGACAAAACACGGTTATCGTGACATAAAGGGAGTGCAATTATGTTTCACCACGACGGCCGTAGGTTCCCTTGTGATCCCTGGTGTGGGGATCTCTCAACATACACCCGCAAGGTAGAGATTGAGGGTTCGGGGGACTGTAACTACCGAGAGGAGTACTCGCTCGTCGATAACTCCAGAGGCAGGATATCCTTACTAGCTCAGCATAAATAATTGAAGGGACATGCGTTAACTATTAAACTAATCTGAGTTGATTTTAGCAATATGCAACATATAATACTAGATCGATCGCGATTATCTGTTTTAAATAGCATTAAGGGACCTAGCATGATAATCCAATTTCCCAAAACTATTATATTTGTTAGGCGTGATAGAACAATCAGATTTAGTTAGTTTAACAGTTCATAAAAAGGGCGAGGAAAGCAATTAAATCATCGAAAAGGGACACATTACGACGCACCCTTGAGAGGTGCGTCACGGTTCTCAGAAAACTAACCACTTTGACTTTGCTATTTCTCCTTTTTATTTAACGAATCTCAAATTATGGGACAGGATACGTTCTGTTCGATTTATGGATCGATTGCGACAGAACGCGTGAACAATTTCGCAGCGTAAGGCTTAGGCTAGGGGTTGGAGTCAATACTCAGAATATGAATTGTGTGTTGTTTTCACGTCGAATTTGGGGCTGTATTTATAGGGAAGAGTTCGTGGAAAGATAGAATTGCAGAGTTCTAATCCACAAAGAATTAGGAAAAAATCATGTACCCAGGTATTTTCAGCGCCCATCTTCGGCGCCCAGAGCCAGGCGTTGAAAATAGGGTCTGGGCTGTTTTCTTAGTCAGATTCGGATTCCTGAAATCCGTAGTGTTTGAGACTTAATCGAGTCTTTTGGTGCGTATCAATTTCATGACGGAATGCTTCTGGGCCCGTTACGAACTCTAGGCTCGTTAGGATTTTAATTAATACGTAACTCTTTTTCCGAATCATATTAGGAATAGGATTCTCGCAGTTTTCTATCTCATTTAGGATTTATGTTGGAGTGCAACACCTAATTCTGACAGATTTCTATCTTTTATGACTTTCCACTTTTAGAAGCTACCCTTTACGGCAGTTACTATTTTTAGCAGGTTTCCATAAATAGCAGGTTTCGGGTGAAACGAGAAGGGTGATTGAGATTCGTTATTTTTATAGGAGATGCGTTGTCAAGTGGAGATTTATGTTTCCATCATCGAACCTTTCCCTTTCGGGAATGGGGACAAAAGTAGGTGTCTACAGTTAGCCCCCACTTTGACTGAGTCTTGGAGTAAGACGATGGTCAAAGTACTAGACGGAGTGCGTCACACAAGCCATGGTGTATGTGACCTGTTTTGCGAGGGTCTCACGAGCCCCCGAGTGATAACATTTGACTTAAGGGTCATCACTTGAAATGTCGACATATCCCTCACGTGTCATTGGGATTTGTCAACGGATAGTATAGAATACTCCCTCACTTTGTCATTGTAAGTATCTAAAGAGGCGTAGAAACTCCCTCACTTCGTCATTGGGAGTAGCTACAGATGTTTTCGAAATCAAAGCTATAAAGTGTTATTGGGCCTGGCCAAGCCCAACCACGAGGTAAAAATGTTTTTAAAGATTCTCATTTTCAGGGTTAGCTAAACGAGAAAACCCCCTTGTTTTTTATGGGACGTAAAACGAAGGAAAATCCAGCACATCGTTCTTTTTTGGAAAAACGGAAAACCAATCTTTTAAATTTTGAAAAAAAGGGAAAACTACTCACATCGCTTTTTTGGAAAAAACGGAAAACCAAAAGCTACTCACATCGTTTTTGGGAAAAACGGAAAACCAAAGGCTACTCACATCGTTTTTGGGAAAAACGGAAAACCAAAGGCTACTCACATCGTTTTTGGGAAAAACGGAAAACCAAAGGCTACTCACATAGTTTTTGGGAAAACGGAAAACCAAAGAAAGTTATCGCTGCAGCGACTAAGGACCTGCGCGGTTAGTGACGCAGACCCCGCCGGCTAAAGATGGCGAGCCTGTCCGCTAAGGGTGGACACCCCGTCCGATAGAAGTGGACGAATCTGTTTTGAAATTTGTTTGTGTTTATTTATTTTTTGAAAATAAGGACCTACGTGGTTTGCGCCGTAGACCCCGCCGGCTGAAGATGGCGAGCCTGTTTCATTTTTTACTTTTGAAAATTTCATTTTTGGAAAACTGAGGACCTGCGCGGCTAGTGATGCAGACCCCGCCCGCTGAAGGTGGGCGAGTCCTGTCCGCTGAGGGTGGACGTCCCTGAATTCGTTTTCCTATTTGGAACTCGCGCGGTTCGTGGCGCGATCTTGCCCGATTGAGGTGGGCAAGTCCCTATTTCATTTGTTCTCGTGATTTCTTTGAGAATTTCTTTTCTTATTCATTCTTGCAAAATGCTCAGATTTAGTTGTAACCTGAACGTGGGTTGACAATGGGTTTAGACGGACCTTTGTCTTGCGACCGTCTGCTTTCGTGGTTTTGAGCTAGTCTTTACGGCTCGATTTTTTCCACTACTTGGTCTTTGATCAGATGACCATGCACAAGTGTCAATGACGACCTTTTCCTGAGGTCGAACCTGCTTTTTTTGAGATATCCAAACATGAGATGGTGTATGGCGTAGTCCGGGAATGTGATTTTGATTGTGCGCTCCTTGTTGGAGTATATTTTTTCGCGAGCCCCCAAGCACTGGGGCTCGTCGGTCGTTTCTCGTATCTTGTAATCATGTTTGGGGTCATGCTCGTATGTGCGAGCGACCTTTTATAGTAGTGTGCTACTTTAGCGAAGCCGTGGAGTGCGACTTTAGTTTTCAGGCGACATCCGATTTTAGCTTGGTCCGGATTAATTCTTTGACAGACAAACATTTTTTATTTGGAAAACCAACGACTTAACGACACACATTTTTGGTGTTTCGAAGAATGACCATGATATTTAATTTGTTTTTGAAAAGTGTATATAAGCATTTTCCGAGACAAGTCTAAGTTTCGACCAAGTTTTAATGTTTATTTTTTTGCTTATTTGGGAGCTAAAGGTGCTTTGGGCTTGATCCTACTTGCAATAGGGCCTCGTGTTTAGCAACACGGTTTTAAGTCCTTTCCTGTTCCGCGTTTTGTGAAATCTGGGCCTTGGGCTGCATTTCCGGCGCCCAAGGCTAGGCGTTAAACATTTCGGCGCCCAGCCATGGGCGCTGGAAGTCTTTTCCTGGTGATATTTGACTTTCGGATTTTCTAACACGTTTCCGAATGGGATCAGGATGTCACTGGGTGCGTTCAGCTATATATAGGGACTAGATACGTCCCTATTTTCCACCACTCTCAATTTGATTTCTCTCTTTTTTGCTGTGTTTTAATTACTCATTGCTTTGCCATGTCGATCCCTACTTTCTCACTCCAACGGACTGTTAGGCGTTGGCTACGGGCCCTTACTCCCATAGAAAAGGCTTTGTTAAAAGAATACCACTTAGAGGCACTTTTAGGCTTACAACAAATTAATATTGATTATAACTTTCTGCATGGTGCCCTAAGTTTTTTGGGACTCTGATCATCATGTTTTTGCCTTTCGGGGCAACGAAATATGTCCTTTGCCAGATGAATTTGCTGCGATCCTTGGTTATCCTACTAATGCTACTCCTGTTACCCCTGACACTATTGAAGAGGGTAAAACAACCATAGGGGCTTTCCTAGGACTAGATGATAACATGTTTGCTGAAATTGTTGTAGGTGACGAGGTTAACTTGGCAAAACTTGTAAAACACCACTTTAGGCCTAGTAAGAATATGACCGAACATAAATTGAATATTCGAGCCCTTGTATTTTGCTTGTTGAATCATTATTTGCTGTCGAATAACAATGGTGAGTTCGGTGACATAAGGTTGATCCCCTTGATTAGCCAGATGGAAAGTTGCTATTCTATTATGCCGTTGGTTGTTGCCGAGACTTTGCTGAGTGCGGATGAGCTGAAGAAGGATGCCAAATCTGAATATTTTAAGGGAAGCCTCCTATTACTGCAGGTAATCGATTTTTTTTCTTGCGCACGTATACATGTTTTTTTTTTGCGTACACAATGAGTTTCAGCGCCCAGGGCTGGGCGCTGGAATTTTCGGCGCCTGGTCCTGGGCATTGAAACTGCGCACCAGGAACTGTTTTCTTTTATTATTTTTTGATCGTGCCCGCTTTTTGCAGATTTGGCTCGTGGAACGGGCTTAGACTTTTGGAAGCTCCTGCCGATCCTAAACATTATCGCCCTATAGCCTTGGGTAACCGAAAATACTTGCACCAAGGCCAGGACGAGGCCGAGTGGACCTCCTTTTTTACTTATGGCATTTGTTCTATTAAGTGGGTGGTACCATGGTGGGGTTTGACTACTATGACAGGGGGTTCTGATGTATCGGTTTATGTTTCTTTGTTGGGGCTATCTCGTCCCATTTATATTTTCCCTTAACGAGTCATGCGTCAATATGGTTTAAGGCAGAATATCCCCTTTTCTGATACGGTACCACCTAAGGTAGCGGCCTTTTCACAAGCACGGGTTCTAGCGTGGGCTAAGTATTATGATGGTCTCCCGCGTTGGGCCGTAGCTACAAATGGCTTTGTGGGTCTTTCTGAAAACTACAAGTTGTGGATGAGCTCCGATGATAAAGATGTGAGGACCGAGGCTCGAAATGGGGAGCCGGCTGAGCTTTTGATACCTCGTATTCGTGTTAAGTATGAGGGTCCTGATTCTGCCAAACGTCGTACCTATAGTATTAAGACTGTGAAAGCTCGTCCTGATCGAAAGCGAAAGGAAGTTCCTCCCCGTTCCAGTTTTAGGCCTAAAAAGATGCCTAACATGAAGGGGCCTGCTGTTGTTAAAAGAAATGCAAGCTCTCGCGGAGATCGTCGCCGGAAAAATGTATGGGTTAGGAAGGCTCAGCCGCCTGTAGAAACAGTGGCTAGTCTAGTTGATGATAATAATCCTTCTCCCACCATTGTCTGTGCCCTTGAGGCTGAGCGGGCTATAACTGAGAATGTTTCTGAAGCCTTGGCATCTTTGGAAGTTAGTGTCCAGGAGCCGGTTCTTATGGAGATTGATATTGGGGCAGCGCAGAAGACTGTGGGGGTGGATCCTGCGAACATTGCCCCCTACAAGACTTTATTTGATGATCCGGAAGAACTAGAGTAGTGTAGTTCTTGCTAGGGTGTAGGTGCCCTTTATTTATTTCAGTTGTGTTTGTTTTTATTCTTAGCACTTTGTTTTCCTTCTTATTATTTTTTCAATAAAGGCGTATTTTTATTTTTCATTTTCATTTATTTTTGTTTCTCCTCTTTTTTATGTTTTTATATGTCTAACACTTTTTGCACAAAGAATATGTGTTTTTTTTATTGGACTGAATCCTTGGTAAGGATTGCCTACGTATCTTGTCAGAATCAGGTCGCGCGTAGTTCTAGCTTTAGAATAAGTTCTAGTATGCCGGATTTCGGTAGATATGCCCTGAGGTGGAAGCATATTACTTAATCGGTCAAATGAGTGAAGTATTATCATTATTTTCATCTGTCGTTTTTTGCCATAAGTCGCGTAAAAATGAAATTCGACTAATTTGTATGGATATATTTTTGGTAAGCCTATTTGGATACGTACTGTACCCCCCAAGTGTTCGTTATTTTTCCGTTGTGTGCGGATAAAATGACGAGCACTTCTGAAAAGAAAATCTTTGGCAGGCAGAGAGTTTCAACGCCCAGGCTGGGGCGTCAGAAATTTCGGCGCCCAGCCCTGGGCGCTGAAAATGATTTCTGGCGGTCGTTTTTGACGCTTTGCTTCACATGTTCTTGCATTTATTTCTTTTTTGTGCCTTGATTTTTGCTCGTATTTAAAGTCAATTTTGAGGCTATTTTGGAGGCTTTTTTGACTGTTAGCGTGAAATGCATTTTTGTCCGGATTAATTTTTTCTATTCGTGACTCGAAACAGTTTTGAAAATGGAGTTAAGGTGCGGAAGTTATGAAGATCTTTGTGTAGGCTTTTGAGTGGGTTGAGGTGCGTGTTGATGCGGGGGGCGGTGTCTATTTTTTATGAGTTTTTTTCTTGAGCAACCTTTGTATTGTTTGAATTTGATTTCCTTTTGATTTCTTTGGGTTGCATGGATTGATTTTTATGATGACACTGGTTGACTTTTATGTTTTGGGGATATGAATGGGATGGTGCGGTTTATTTTGTGGGTTTCGGGAATTGGTTCCCATGACACTATTTCAAAACCGAGTGGGCTTTGTTTGTTGGGCCTAGAGTGGGCCGCCTCTTTATTTTTGTATTTTGCAAGTACATTTGGTGTTTATTTAGTGTTAGAATAAAATTTTTAGGAGAAATATTACGCCTTTATTGATTCGGAAAGTAAGGAAAACACACTGAAATAAAAATGACCTATATTCTAAGGGGCCTTAGGACCATCTAAAGTCTCTATTATTTTTTCTACCAATCTAAAGAACTACTAGGCGCTTTTTTACTAATGGTGCTCTATGTGGCTCAAGCCTGGGGTTTAGTCTCATAAAACTTCGGTCCTTCACCGGTACTCATCTTGAATTCTATTCCTTTTGCATTGACCCACTGATATGTCTTCACCCATCCGTTCTCGATCTCTTCTAGTGTTGATGCAGGAGAGATTAACCGGGTTGGATCGAAACCTTCATCTTGTAAAGCTAGGGTAGTCATCACAGTCTCGTCCTCCATAGGCCTCGATTCGTTAAACAATGTCCATAGAGTCTGGTTGTCCAATATTTCAGCTGTTTTAGTCTTGGTAAGGTGGGGTGCCTCATCCAAGGTGTGGCAGTCATGGAAAATTTCAAATCCGGGTTTTAGCAAGCCATCCTGAACGAAGGGTTCAGGGAAATCCCAGCATGGGTGTTCTTCTCCTTCCCGAACGAACATCCCGTTAAGGGTTCTTTGATACGGGGGAAGGAGGGTGGTTTGTTTGGCTTTGTTAAGGCGTAGCCCAGACAGGCGGTCAGCAATATCTTCCTCCGTTGGTTCATAGCCTAAGCCAAAGGGAGTAGATTTGTCGGGTAAAGGATGGAATGTGCATTCCTTCTTCCTTATGCCCAATGGGGTTCCTGGAAAATAACCTTGAGCTAGCAGCATTCTAGGGATGACCCGGGATGCATGCGGGTCTAGGAATGCTGGATCATAGTCTTCGATGAACTGGATTTTTCTTCCATTTGAAACCCATAAAGGTCGTCCGCAGTTTCGGCCGTTCCAACCATAGTACAACTGATGTCGAGAGGAGGGGCGCGGATTTCTAGTATTACCCCATTATGGTTAAGTTTAACCATTTGGTGCATGGTAGAAGCCACACCTCCTAAGTCATGGAGCCAAGGTCGCCCCAATAGGAGGTTGAAAGTGGGCTTGATGTCGATTATTTGAAACTCCGTGGTGCGTGCCACAGATCCGGTTTGTATGGTAAGGTTGATTTTTCCCAACACAGGCCATCAAGATTTATCATAGGCTCGTACCCCTTGTGTGGAGGTTTGGAAGTCATCGCTTCCTAGTCCCAAGCAATGGGCGGTTCGCAACGGGCAAACGTTAACCGCCGAACCGTTATCTACGAGCGCTAGGGGGATGTTTTTCCCTTTGCATCCAACTACTAGATAGAGGGCTTTGTTATGGGCACCCCCCTCTCTGGGTAGATCTTTGTCAGTGAAAACTATGGCCTTTTCTCTAGCATCTCTCGTGACGTGGTTAACCAATGAGTCAGGTGTGATATCTGTAGGTACTGAAATGAGGTCAAGTGAGCGAATAAGCTTTTCGCGATGTTCTTTTGAGGTACACATGAGATCCCAGATGGTAATTTCGGCCTTGGTTCTTTTCAATTGTTTCAAAAGAGGATTTTCAATGACTTCTGCGATGGTGGTGTGCCGTCCATTCTCAGGAGCTTGTCTGACTGGGATATCGTCCATAGGAGGTGGGCGAATGTCAAGCTGGTATATTCTCCCTGATCTGGTGAGGTTGTCGACTCCGGGTTCTTGAGTGGTGGTGTCGATGAGAGCATACCCGGGCCAAGTTTCAGTAAAGAGGTCTTGGCCCGACACTTGAGATAGGTAGATATCTTCAGCATCATCATCCCACACACCGCACACTTCTCTCTCGATTCGATCCATAGGGACCACAGCGAGTGGTGCACCTTGAGGTTTAATGTACACCGTAGGGTCGAAGTTCTCATTTTCTGGTTGGTCGAGAGAGATGTGACAAGAGCCGAGTGGGCTCTTGTTGTTGTTGGGTTTGCCAACGTTAGGGAGAGGTATCACTTCATCCTCTATCATGTCCTGGATGGTATTCTTTAGGTTCCAGCAGTTTTCAGTGTCATGCCCATTTCCTTGATGGAATTTGCAGTAAGTACCTTCGGCCCAATATTTGCTTTTGACAGGAGGGTCACGGGTGGGGCCTATAGGTCTCAATTTTCCTTGATTGGTTAATCTTTCAAAGGCTTGTACCAAAGTCGACCCGAGTGGGGCAAACTTTCGGTCTCGGACCCATCTTCCAGGGCTTCTTCGGGCGGGAGTCTCTTCTACAGCATGGACTTCTTGGGCTTGGGATGTGTTACCCCGATTATAGGTGTTGTTTTTATATGTGGGTTTGCTTTGTATGGTTTTGGCGAGGTCGTCCTCGGTCTTTATTCCCACATCATAAACTCTTTTGAAAGTGTCAAGTCCCAGGTACCTAAGGTGTTGTCTGTAAGCCGTGTCCAGGTTGTCAATGAATTTTTGGACCAATTTTGTTTTGGGAGGCCTATTGATTAGCCGGGCCGCCTGGTCCCTCCATCTAGCAAAGTATGTCGTGAAACCCTCATTTTTCTTTTGGAAGAGAACTTCCAGCTCGCGCATGGTGACTTGGAAATCCATGTTCGACGAGTATTGCTTGATGAAGACATTGACAAAGTCTTCCCAAGTGGGGAAGAGCTTAGGGTCCTGGTGATAGTACCATTTGAGCGGCACAGGTTCCAAGGACAAAGGAAAGGCAGGTAAATACATGGACTTGTCCACGCCTTTCAAGTTCATGGCATTCACAAAGCTCAGTAGATGATCACGGGGATTGTCCGTGGCCTTGAACTTTGGTAAGTCAGATGAACTGAACTTTTGTGGTAGTTTGCCAGGAAAAGGTTCAGGATCGAGGGAGAAGTATTTGCTCCCCATGGTTTGCTGTAGGACCATTTTTTCAATCCTCTTCTCGTTATCGAGGTCATTTTTGGCTTGCGCAGCCGCTAAAGCTTCATTTTCCATTTTCAATTGGCCCATAAGTTGGGTCATTTGGACCATCTGGTCTCGCAAATCTTCGATGGACATGTTTGAAGGTGCGAATCGAGGTTGGGGAAGCGGAGATCCTTAAAATGAGGGACGACGGACGGAGCTTGGTGTCACTAAACCTGATGTTGGCGGTGTATCTTCGAGACGCACTAACCGTTGATTCCCTGATCGGCACCAAGTGGCAGGACCAGTCCTATGGATAAGACAACTACGACTTTAGGATTTGGTTTGTACTTTGGCATAGCCTAGTCTAGACTCGGATTTACTTACTTTTTTATTTGAACATTATTTTTTTCTTGAAGACTTTATTTGAACATCATTTTTTTTGAATACTTTGCCCATGTGACATTCAAGGTTATTTCATTAGCATGCTCGGTTTTGGTGCCGAACATTGTCGTCATAGGAGGCCTAACAACGACACAAAGAGTTATTTTATTTTTTACAAGTCGCTTTTAGAATCGAGTGCCTTTTCATACGCCCTCGCAGCAATTTTTTCGAACTTTTTTTTTTGCTACGTATATTTTTTATGCGCGGGCACAGAGGCTGCCGTGCCTGACCAAAAGGACAGGCAGCAACTTCAACGCCCAGCAGTGGGCGTGAGAAATTTTAGCGCCCAGCCAGGGGCGTTGAAAATGCGTCTCTGGCTGGTTCTCGTTTTCAGTTTTCGTCTACTTTTGTTTATGCGACTTCGATTTGCGTGCTTGCCTAATAACGTCCTTTACGCGTTGTGCAGCGTTTGTGGGATTCGTTACAGGCCATCCCGAGCGTCGCTTATTTTTGTGGCGATCATTCGGGTTTGCGAAACACGTATTTCGGTATAACTCTTTGGCAAATTAGTCCATGAATGTTTGGGCAATTTTTAAGGTCGTTGGTTTTCTAGGATAGTTTGTCACACACAATCACATATTTCGCTACACATAACTAACATTCATCATGAGGCGATAATAACATGTCATGTTGTTTATGATAGGCTTCTATGGGTAGTTATTTGCGCCTGGCTTGGTACCGCTTCTATCGTAGATCCAACACATGCCCCGGTCGAGGTAGTGTCTTCAACAGACGAATTTCGCTCAAGAGGCCAACCCGTAAGTGCAAGCCAAGGGGGCATGCAGGCGAGAGGGACCTAATGAGCGAGCGATTGGGTTCGGGATAGGTGTACTACCTGCACAAGTACCGAGTGGGAAACATGCGCGGCGTATGCACCCCCCTATTGGCGAAAAAAAAGGTATCCTTAGTCCCAACTCCCGAGGGAGCCGAGATTCGTTATGCGGTTCTGCCCGTTCACATTAATATGCTGATTTTCAGGTCGTCCCAACTTGATGGGGAAATAAACGCGGGGTAGGATCGTTTCACCCTTCGGCTATTTTGATTACCTACAAGCACGAGTATTTCCTTCACTATCCCCAGTGGAGTCGCCACTGTGAGGGGGTCGAAAAAGCACGAGGCTAATGCGTGACCTCGTCCCTCGTGGGTGTGACGATTCTTTTTTATTCAATCAAGTGTAATTGGATTTCCTGTGAGTCTACACCCAATTGACTAGTAATATAGGAGTCGCCATTCAGTTTTTAACAACAATAAGAAAAACTGACAAAACCCGGTTATCGTGACATAAAGGGAGTGCAATTATGTTTGACCACGACGGCCGTAGGTTCCCTTGTGATCCCTGGTGTGGGGATCTCTCAACATACACCCGCAAGGTAGAGATTGAGGGTTCGGGGGACTGTAACTACCGAGAGGAGTACTCGCTCGTCGATAACTCCAGAGGCAGGATATCCTTACTAGCTCAGCATAAATAATTGAAGGGACATGCGTTAACTATTAAACTAATCTGAGTTAATTTTAGCAATATGCAACATATAATACTAGATCGATCGCGATTATCTGTTTTAAATAGCATTAAGGGACCTAGCATGATAATCCAATTTCCCAAAAATATTATATTTGTTAGGCGTGATAGAACAATCAGATTTAGTTAGTTTAACAGTTCATAAAAAGGGCGAGGAAAGCAATTAAATCATCGAAAAGGGACACATTACGACGCACCCTTGAGAGGTGCGTCACGGTTCTCAGAAAACTAACCACTTTAACTTTGCTATTTCTCCTTTTTATTTAACGAATCTCAAATTATGGGACAGGATACGTTCTGTTCGATTTATGGATCGATTGCGATAGAACGCGTGAACAATTTCGCAGCGTAAGGCTTAGGCTAGGGGTTGGAGTCAATACTCAGAATATGAATTGTGTGTTGTTTTCACGTCGAATTTGGGGCTGTTTTTATAGGGAAGAGTTCGTGGAAAGATAGAATTGCAGAGTTCTAATCCACAAAGAATTAGGAAAAAAACACGTACCCAGGTATTTTCAGCGCCTAGGCCTGGGCGCCGAAGATTTCGGCGCCCAGAACCAGGCGTTGAAAATAGGGTCTGGGCTGTTTTCTTAGTCAGATTCGGATTCCTGAAATCCGTAGTGTTTGAGACTTAATCGAGTCTTTTGGTGCGTATCAATTTTATGACGGAATGCGTCTGGGCCCGTTGCGAACTCTAGGCTCGTTAGGATTTTAATTAATACGTAACTCTTTTTTCCGAATCATATTAGGAATAGGATTCTCGCAGTTTTCTATCTCATTTAGGATTTATGTTGGAGTGCAACACCTAATTCTGACAGTTTTCTATCTTTTATGACTTGCCACTTTTAGATGCTACCCTTTACGACAGTTACTATTTTTAGCAGGTTTCCATAAATAGCAGGTTTTGGGTGAAACGAGAAGGGTGATTGAGATTCGTTATTTTTATAGGAGATGCGTTGTCAAGTGGAGATTTATGTTTTCATCATCGAACCTTTCCCTTTCGGGAATGGGGACAAAAGTAGGTGTCTACAGGGAGCATAAATCCTAAATACAACCATGATCAACCAATATAATGAACATAACTCTCCCACTCAACACATGACAAAACAACAAACAACCAACACCATACTTTCTTGCCTTTTTCACAATTATGACCAATCACTCATAAGGATATAAATTTGCAAAACTTGATTGAAACAATACTTTGAACTTTTTCAGAGAGTATTAGATTTTTCTCTTTCTTTTCTTTTTCAATCTCTTTTTTTTCTTTCTTTTAGAAACCTTCACATTTGTTTTATTCTTTCATCTCTTTCATTTTCGACACATTTTTCAACAACAACCATGATAACATGAACTCCTTTTTCAACATTCACTTTGTGCTCAAAATGTGGCACACTACAACTCCCTCACCTCACTGCTATTAGCTCCCCCAAGCTAGGCTTGGGACTAGTAACCAATGGGGTTTTCACAGGCTTGTAATACGGCTAGTCACCGAATAAAGGGCACAAGCAACAACATGGGTGGAAAAGGAGGGAACAAATGTATCTACATTCATCTGAAGGCTACCTAAATAGAAAAATGCCTTCGTCCTCCACAATGTGCATGTATATGAGTCATAAAACACTACTAACGGTTGCAAATCAATACTCAAAATCAATGACACACCAGGAAACTATCACACAATCCTAACCAAGTCAACTAGCCAAGCACCAAGTCCACAAATAGTTAGTCGGAGTTGACTCATGTTAAGGCATCAAAATAATCGAATTTTAAATCATGGCTAACACATCTACATTTCTCATCATCAATTACCAAGAATAAAAACAATTTCCAATCTAGGGGCACAGGGAAGCATGATTTTGTATTCATCGGAACGTATTTTTGTATTTTTTTTTCAAAGCAATAAACTAATCTAGAAAGCAATAAACACACCAAAATAAACACACAAAAATAAGTAAAACCAAAAATAAAAAGAAAACATACCTAAAATGTACAAGTGAGTGAAACACCCCCCCCAAGATAAATCAGACAATGTCCTCATTGGCTCAAGGGGTATCGAACCATCTCGATCCTCCTCAGCATCATTGATGGCCTTGACCATCATCACCATCATTACCATCATCACCACCTCGACCACCATAACCGTTAGTGCCCGCTCCATACCCACCGTAGTAGGTGGGTGTGAAGGTTCCCATAGAACCGGGAGATCCATATCCCTCCGCGAGATAGGTAAACCAGGAAGGGTGCTGAGCATCCGGAGCAATGTAGCCCTGTTTGGCATACTGATCATAGATAGGGAACATGGCCCTCTGGTGATCACTCGCAAACTCATGAAAACCAATCTCGAGCCTCCCTAACCTCTCATGAACGGACCCCTGCTCCTCCTCTGGTGTAGGGCCACCCTGAGGCCTGCCCCCCATCCCCTCGGCGCCCCCTCCTAAAGTAGGTGCGAGGCTCGGGCTGAAACTGGTGGGGCTCTGGCTGTGGGTCAGGCTGGGGCTGTGGGTCAGGCTGCTCTTGCTCAAATCCAGCATATAAATAGTGAGCCTGGCTGGGTCTGAAACTGGTGCGGCCCTGAGGGTCGGGCAAGGTGAAAAGCCTGTTCCCCTCGAACACCCAATACATGGAACCCGGCCTAAACAACCCATGCTCACCCTGTAAGCGGCTAAGCCCAGCAAAATAGGCCAAGTCTAATAGGTTGCTACCCAAAACCGGAGTCTGGTTAGCCTCAACAAAGTTAACCGTGGCCATGGCAATGTGGGTGATCAACCCACCAATGGTGATACGGGTGGTGTGCGTGCTAGTGGCTATAAAATAAAGTTGGGAGGCCATTGATGTGCTAAGTTCATGGTATACCTCTCTTCCCCCTCTAAAACATAGCCACCCAAAATCTCCAGCTCAGTACTCCTAACATTTTGAGTCTCCTCTCTACCAAAAATTGTGAACCCCATGAACCTGTAGAAAACAATAGGGACAGGGTGTTGAATCTTGGAAGCATGCAAGTGCTGCATACTACCGGGATTATCATTACCAATCAGCTTTCCCCACATGGTACAGTTATTATGAGCACTATCAAGCTTCCTACTAGGGGCAGTGGACAAACCAAAAATTCCACCAAAATCAGCTATACTCAGGCTCACATTACGGTTCATCAAGCGAAAATGAACCGACGATACAGTCCTATAACCATCTCTACGCAATTGCAAAGAACTCAGAGATTCCAAAGTCAATCGTCTAAATGTAAGACGCAACATGCTATACATACTTTTCATGCCGACACCATAAAAAACTCGTTTTACATCTTTTTCAATACCCATATCATGAAGAGATTTTTGACATATAAAACGAGTAGGGATTACCCACTAGTAGAAAAAACCCCTGTTGCAGCCCCCTTGTTGCAGCGTACATATATAAATACGCTTCAACAACCAGTCGGTCAACGCGGGTCAAACCCTTTAAAGGGTTATCGCAGCGTACATTTTAAATGTTCGCAGCAAATGTGTTTGTTGCAGCGTACAAAATAAAAGCCCGCAGCAACAACCCGACTTTATCGCAGCGTACATGCTATTGCCCCCTGCAACAAGTCCGCGTTTCAAAATTTTTTGCTGCAATAACGTTATTTCGTCAATAGCTTTTTCACTTAACAAAATATCTCAAAATTTTATTTTCCAGCGCTCTCTCAACTCCTTCTCTCCAAGCATCTGGCCTTCGAACTCAGCCGTCGAACTCAGCCGCCGTCGAACTCAGCAGCCGTCGAACTCAGGCGTTGCTCGGCCCTGCGTCGCTGTCTTCGCCGGTGGGTCTGTGTTCTCGCCTCATCTCCCCCATCGCGTTCTGTTCTCGCCGTCACAGTCCCAAGTATTTCGATCTCTTACTCTCTCTTGCGCGAATCTGTTTGAGGAGGTATAGTTTTCCAACTTTTTGTGTTTGTTTTCCAACGTAATTGTTGGAGCTTGCTAAAACAACATATTTATCAATGTAATCCTTTAAAATTTATGCCCTTTCTGTTTAGTATTTCACTCAAATAATCCCTTTTTCTGTCGTTTGGAGTTTTTTTTAATACAATTTTTGCTTTTTTGGTGTAAAATATTTAGGAGGCATTCAGTGAATCGTCCACCAACACCAGATGCAGGTGATGAGCAAGAAAAGGAACTTACCCTTCAAGAGAAAATCAATATTAAGGTCTGTTTCTTCAACCCCGTTAATTTGTTCTTTTAAAAAGAAGAAAAATAACTTGCTTCTTGCTGTTAATTTGCTGGGCAGATCCTTTGATTTGGGTTTTTTAAATAATTTTTTGGACACTCAAAAGTTATGGATTTTGATTTTGTGGATTGAATTGCGTGGTTTAAGATGGGTATTTGGTTAATTGACTTTACAGTTGATGGAAAGTGGAGAAAAGGAGAGATTGATGGATCTTTTGAGAGAAATGCTGATTGAATGTGGATGGAAGGATGAAATGAAAGCTGTTTGCAGGATTGAACCTCTCCCCCACATCCCTTGTAGTATAAACCTAATCCTGCTGGTGTTGGGATTTAATAATCAAGTTGATAGTGTAATTTGAATCAAGTTGATAGTGTGATTTCTTGTAATCCTGCAAATTAGTCATGTTTGAGTTTCAACTAAGATTTGCTTCCAATATTCAGGACATTTATAATGAAGAAAGGGAGGAACAATGTAACTATAGATGATCTTATTCGTTTAATTACTCCAAAAGGAAGAGGTATATATCTTGTTTAAGGTTTTGCTTCTCGTGTTGTGTATGTGTTGTCAATTGTCAAAGCATGCTCCTAATTACATTGCTTATTGCTAAGCAATGTAATTGTTTAGGGAATAAGAAAACGAGGCGATTCCTGATTTCAAGCTTTTCTAGACAGGAATTCTTTTTACTTTGTTCCAAGTACTGAGATGTTAAGGTTGATTGAGCTTTGACATTTACTTGTAGAAATGAGATGTTAAGGAAAATCTGATCTGACCCAAAAGCTGAAGTTACCTTTGTTTTTGGTATTACCAAGTCATGACTCATGTGCGAGCAATGAGTTTATGAAATATTGTTTGGTCTTGGTGTTGCAGAACGTGTAAGCTGTAACAATGCTAAGAAATGATTGGAAGACTTAAAACTAATTAAGTAATTATAGCAGTTATATTTATTATCTGCAGTTGAATACCTTCATTTTGTGTGTAATAAATCAGCAGTTGCAAAACATTTGAAATTGATGCGGGTGAGATCTTTTGTAATGCATCATCTATTCCTGATCCCGTGAAAGCTGAGCTGTTGCAGCGAATTTGGACATTTCTAAATGCTACTACACTTTGATACGAGAAGCTGTTACACTTTGATGGTGGCCCTTTACCGTCTTAGTAGAGGAAACGCTAGTTCTTCGACCTACCTAGGTTTGTGACTACAGTATCATTGTGGCTAAAATGAGGCTTTTTTGCTCCCAAATATGAAATAAAGAACCTTAGGACTCATTTTAAACATATTAAATGTTTTATATGATTAGTTTTAACTTTCCAAGACTTACTCCAATCTATTTATGCACATTCGAGACTTCTTTGGCCGTTATAGGTCATATTTAGGCTAAAATGACATTTTCGCTCCCAACTTTGATCTAACGAACTTAAAAACTAATTTCAAACTTATTACATGATTCATATGATTATTTTTAACTTTTCAAGACTCAATCCGATCTATTATGCACATTTGAGACTTGTTTGGTCGTTATAGGTCATATTTAGGCTAAAATGAGACATTTTCGCTCCTAACCTTGAACTAAAGAACCTAAAGACTCATTTTAAACCCTTTACATGATTAATATTCTTAGTTTTAAGTTTCCAAGACCTAAGGACTTATTTTAAACTTATTACATGTTTAATATGCTTAGTACGTTTTAAGTTTCTAAGACTTATTCTAACTACTTATACACATTTAAGGCTTGTTTGGTCGTTATAGGACATATTTAGGCTAAAATGACATTTTCGCTCCCAACTATGAACCAAAGAACCTAAGGACTCATTTTAAACTTACTAAATGTTTTATATGCTTATTTTTAACTTTCTAGGACTCATTCCAATCCATTTATGCACATTTAAGGCTCATTGTGTCGTTATAGGTCATATTTAGGCTAAAATGACATTTTCGCTCCCAACTTTGAACTTAAGAACCTAATGACTCATTTTAAACTTATTATATGATAAATATGCTTAGTTTTAAGTTTCTAAGACTTATTCTAATCTATTTATGCACATTTAATGCTTGTTTTATCGTTATAGGTCATATTTAGGCTAAAATGACATTTTCGCTCCCAACTTTGAACTTAAGAACCTAATAACTCATTTTAAACTTATTATATGATAAATATGCTTAGTTCTAAGTTTCTAAGACTTATTATAATCTATTTATGCACATTTAATGCTTGTTTTATCGTTATAGGTCATATTTAGGATAAAATAAGGCATTTTCGATCCCAACTTTAAAATAAAGAACCTAAGGACTTATTTTAAACTTATTACATGTTTAATATGCTTAGTTTTAAGTTTCTAAGACTTATTCTAACTACTTATACACATTTAAGGCTTGTTTGGTCGTTATAGGACATATTTAGGCTAAAATGACATTTTCGCTCCCAACTATGAACCAAATAACCTAAGGACTCATTTTAAACTTACTAAATGTTTTATATGCTTATTTTTAACTTTCTAGGACTCATTCCAATCTATTTATGCACATTTAAGGCTCATTGTGTCGTTATAGGTCATATTTAGGCTAAAATGACATTTTCGCTCCCAACTTTGAACTTAAGAACCTAATGACTCATTTTAAACTTATTATATGATAAATATGCTTAGTTTTAAGTTTCTAAGACTTATTCTAATCTATTTATGCACATTTAATGTTTGTTTTATCGTTATAGGTCATATTTAGGCTAAAATGAGGCATTTGCGCTCCTAACTTTGAACTAAAGAACCTAAGGACTCATTTTAAACTTATTACATGATTAATATGCTTAGTTTTAAGTTTCTAAGACTTATTCTAACTACTTATACACATTTAAGGCTTGTTTGGTCGTTATAGGACATATTTAGGCTAAAATGACATTTTCGCTCCAAACTATGAACTAAAGAACCTAAGGACTCATTTTAAACTTACTAAATGTTTTATATGCTTAGTTTTGACTTTCTAGAACTCATTCCAATCCATTTATGCATATTTAAGGCTCATTGTGTCGTTATAGGTCATATTTAGGCTAAAGTGCCATTTTCGCTCCCAACTTTGAACTTAAGAACCTAATGACTCATTTTAAACTTATTATATGATTAATTTGCTTAGTTTTAAGTTTCTAAGACTTATTCTAATCTATTTATGCACATTTAATGCTTGTTTGATAGTTATAGGTCATATTTAGGCTAAAATGAGGCATTTTCGCTCCTAACTTTAAAATAAAGAACCTAAGCACTCATTTTAAACTTAATACATGTTTAATATGCATAATTTTAACTTTATAAGACTCGTTCCAATCTATTTATGCACCTTTAAGGCTCATTAGGTCGTTGTAGGTCATATTTAGGCTAAAATGACATTTTCGCTCCCAACTATGAACTAAAGAACCTAAGGACTCATTTTAAACCTACTAAATGTTTTATATTCTAGTTTTATCTTTCTAGGACTCATTCCAATCCATTTACGCCCATTTAAGGCTCATTGTGTCGTTATAGGTCATATTTAGGCTAAAATGACATTTTCGCTCCCAACTTTGAACTAAAGAACCTAAGGACTCATTTTAGACTATTAGGACATTGTCATTAGTTTCTTGAATGTTAAAATGTGATATTTAATTTGTATTTAATCTAATGTTTAATTTAAATTTCTGTTTTTGTAAAGGTCTACACTCCGAGGATTGCGCCTTATGCGAGGAATTTGATGTGGTTCGTGAGCAATGGGCTAAGTTTTTTACCAGCAAGTATTTATTATTGGCTTTAGCGCGCTTGATCGAGTTGGTTTAGTTGTTATAGAATAAATTTTATATTAAAATGTATGTTTATGTTGAAATTGGAACATATATTTAAATGTAATATGTGCACTTTGGTTTTGGGATATATAGTATACAAAACTCCAGTTGTTGTTTTTATATTTGTTATACAGGTTGCGTTATTCTATTATTGTTTTGACAGGTTTCTATATTTGGTGCAAGACACTCTAGGTATCCCTAAACAAAATTAGAATTTTCCCGCCAAAAGTGCTTTGTTGCAGCGTACATATATATTGTACGCTGCAACAAGGGAAAAAAATTTCGCAAAATTTCAGACTTGTTGCCGCGTACAAATAAATGTACGCTGCAAAAAGTTGAGTCTTTTGCAGCGTACATATATATGTACGCTGCAACAAGTCCAAAATTTTGCCAATTTTTTGGCACTTGTTGCAGCGTACATACATATGTACGCTGCAAAAAACCCCTTTTAGCAGCGAACATTGTACGCTGCAACAAGTTCAGACTTGTTGCAGGCCCCCCAGTTGCAGCATACGATGTACGCTGCAACAGGGGTCTAAAAGCCCGCTGCAATAAGGGTTTTTTCTACTAGTGACCTCCCTCTTTTTGAGGTGGATGAACCGATCACGTTGCCACTCCGTGGTAAAAATAACGTCCGGAAAGTCCCGGTCGGCTTCGAATTGGGGCGGCGGTGGTGGTGGTGTCGGCTCACGAGCTCGGCTAGTCGAAGCCTCATGTTGGTTCCTTCCTTGCATGGTGCAATTTCTCTTTGGACGGCTAGACATGGTTAAAATCTGAATTTTTGGTGGTTTTTGAGTTTTTGGTGAAATTTGGGGATTTGGTGGAGAGTGGAGGAAATTGAAATTGGTTAGGTGTAGGTTGTAGAGGATGATGAGAGGAAGATTTTGATGTAAATTGTGTTGAATTTGGTGGAGATTTGAGGGAGATATAAAGGTTGGAAGCTTTTGGGAGGTTGGGGTTTAATGGAGGAAGAGAGAGAAAAGGGAGGTTGAAGATGAAGGAAATGTCGAGGAAGTGGAAAGAATCGTTCTAATATTTCGCTGAATCGCACTTCGCCCGATCCGGCAACAGCTCGCCCGATCGGGCGATTTTCTGTCTTTTTCTTTCAATCCATACGCGCCCGATCGGGCGCACCTCGCCCGATCCGGATCGGGAAAAACGCGAAACCCATTTTTTTGACTTTTCAACCCAGAATTCATCTGAAGGCCTCGAACTGACGTCATCGCCAACCGCCCGATCGGGCGGATTTTCGCCTGATCGGGCATTTTACTCGCCCTTGGAGTCGTTCGGGCGATTTTCAAGCTAATTGTTTGGATCGACTCGCGCCCGATCGGGCGCACCTTGCCCGATCCGTATCGGGCGATATGCGAGCTGCTCCATTTCAGTTTTAATTCAACTTTTTCGAACGTGGAGCCTTAGACCTGCACATCATTAAACACCCAAACCATAAAATACCCTCTTCTCACCTCTCCAATACCAAAAACCACTGAGACACACACTTGAAAGAATTACACTAAAACACACAAACGAAAGCAAAAAGTACACTACGGAAAGCAATAAATGGATAGTTAAGTACTCATCCCCCGATTAGATTGATGCAATGTCCCCATTACACAATCTCAGTTTATGCGCAGACAACGAAAAGAAGGGGATGAGAGCCACGACAACTCATCGAATGGGGGCACCAAAGATGGTGCCATCTGGTGTCAGATCAATTGCCTTGAATGAGCTATGTGGTGCGGAAAGTGACAGATCACGACCCCGATCATGAATACGGTGCCCATCGTTTACAGAACTTTCGGCCTTTTGGGTCGCAGCATTATCAAACCGTGTCTCCTTTTGAACCCATGCCAAAGAGTTGATATTCTGGTCACCTCCACCTACAAAACAATTTGAAACACATGCTTTCTCCGAAGGATTGTTAGAGTTAGTATGAGTCAATTCATTATTGAAATAATCATTAGAAACATTGACTCCACAACATGACTCCTCTACCATAGGACTCTTAGCAACATGGGTTAAATTGAAAGTAACCTTGTCATCCCCAACATTTAAGGTCACCTTGCCATTCTTGACATCTATGATTGCCCCCGCAGTGTGTAGGAAAGGTCGACCTAAAATAATAGGAATCTGCCTGTCCTCTTCCATGTCCAACACAACAAAATCAACAGGAATAAAAAATTTACCTACTCCAACAGGCACATCTTCTAGAACACCTAGGGGGTACTTCACAGATCGACCAGCCATTTGCTGTGTTATGTTGGTAACTTTTAAATCACCCATGTTCAACTTAGTACAAACAGATAGGGGCATGACACTAACACTGGCACCTAAATCACATAAGGCCTAAATCACTTCAACCTCTTCTTCAATAGTCATAGGCGGCCCATCATACTCATACCCACTTCGCAAAGTGACAGCATTTACAGACTCTCTGGGCACGGGCTGTGAAGGGAGTTGACCTTGGGGTCTTTCTGCAAGAGTAGTAGCCATTTGTGCTAACTGTTTATCCATGATCTTGTTATGAGCAGTGAGGGCATCAATTTTGGCATCCTTTTCTCTCAGAGACCTCTTCAATTCGAACATCATATTCCTCATCTCTACCAGAATGGGATCAGACTGTGTGGGTTGAGGTTGTGGAGGAAACCCAGGTGGTCCACTAGACAGCGGGTTGTAGTTACTCCGCGGTTGGTAGGACTGTTGTGGTGGTGGTTGGTAATGTTGTTGTGGCGGTGGAGGGTGTTGGATCTGATGGGGGTTCTGGACATTAGTGTTAGGTTATGATTCATATGACAAAACATAAATCATGCGGAAAAACCATAAAGCCAGGAAAGCATATTATTTACACATAATCATTTAGCATAGTTTAGATGCATACACTTTGTTGCGTACCCTCCCTAGCTGCGCCCGAACCGAACAAGAACAAGTCTTTAGGACTCCAAGTGTCGTCCCTCCGTAGATAGTCCACAGCACGTCCGGATCCGCCTTAAGCTTGACCAACTAGGATCGCCCTTAAGGTACTTAGAATTTTCGGCTATTGTAGGCAATTATATGACTGAATTTTTGCTCTCAAAAATCACTTTGAATACTTTTTTTTCGTTCGTATAAATTATGACCCTAGGCCCTTATTTATAGAGGTTTGGAAAGGGAACTGGAATCCTAGTAGGATACGATTTAATTAAACTTAGAATCCTACAAGGACTCTATTTAATTAAATAATCCTAATAGGAATAGGAATTTAATCATACATCAAATCCTAATAGTTTTAGGAATTATGCATGGACACAAACACACACACGAGCATGACCCGCAAGCATGCAGGCCATGCCCGCTCACAGCCCACACGCCCACGAAGCCCATGCGAGCTACCGCAGCCCACGAGGCTGCCATGGCCTAAGCTGCGCGCTGGGCCTGCCTTGCGGTAGGCCTGCCACAGCCTTGGGCTGTGTTGTGGCGCGCCATTGCTTGCTGGGCGATGGCCTGGCTTCGTGTTGGGCCTTCGTCCGGCAGGCCTCGTCCGATGCTTATTGGTACGATACGCTTCCGATAAAATTCCCGATTTTCGGAATTCATTTCCGATACGAACAATATTTAATATTTCCGATTCCGGAATTAATTTCCGTTTCGAACAAATATTTAATATTTCCATTTCCGGAATTATTTTCCGATTCCGATAATATTTCCGATTCTGACAATATTTCCGTTTCCGGCAATATTTCCGATTCCGGCAATATTTCCATTTCCGATAATATTTTCCGATTCTGACAATATTTCCGTTTCCGGCAATATTTCCGATTCCGGCAATATTTCCATTTCCGATAATATTTTCCGATGCGTACCATGTTTCCGTTTCCGGCAACATCTACGACTTGGATAATATTTATATTTCCGATACGATCCATATTTCCGTTTCCGGCAATATCATCGTTTCCGGAGTATTCATTTCTTGCCTGTGACGATCTCAGCTCCCACTGAAACCAAGATCCGCCGATTCCGAATATCCATAGATGGAGTATTTAATGCCATTAAATACTTGATCCGTTTACGTACTATTTGTGTGACCCTACGGGTTCAGTCAAGAGTAAGCTGTGGATTAATATCATTAATTCCACTTGAACTGAAGCGGCCTCTAGCTAGGCATTCAGCTCACTTGATCTCACTGAATTATTAACTTGTTAATTAATACTGAACCGCACTTATTAGACTTAACATAGAATGCATACTTGGACCAAGGGCATTATTTCCTTCAATCTCCCACTTGTCCTTAGGGACAAGTGTGCATTTCCTAATTCCTTTGTCGCTCGATGCTTGCTCTTGAACATAAGGTAAGAGTTGTCATCCTTATTATGTCCAGAGGTGTTTCTCGGTTTCAGAGTTCAACTGATCAAATAAACAGATAATCATAGCCTATGAATCATCCGAGCACGGCCATGCATTTCACAGTTTCTAGCTCTCCGAGTGGCCTTGTATAACTTTTAAGCATCTCATCCCGATTTATGGGAGGACAATCCCAATCTTGCGATCTTGAGATTAGACTTCGTTTGATAGGTGATTACCTGAGCGTTGCCTTTATAGCCTCCTTTTACGGTGCGACGGTTGGTCAACGTCAAAGCAACCAGTTCTCAAACAAGTAATCTCAAATCACTCAGGTATTGAGGATTTAGTGTCTAATAATTTTAATGAAATTTACTTATGACAGATTTTCATCTCTTACAGTAAAGTTTCATAGGTCTTGTCCGATACTAGTCTTCCCAAAGTAAGTATCTATGCAAATGATTATGACATTGCCATGTCCACATAGTTCAAGAAACAGAACTACTAGTCATCTTGCATTCTAATCGTCTAACGTTTTCTATGCGTCCAATTTTATAGAAAACTCCGACTAGGGACCATTTTCAACCTTTGATATTCAAGTTCACTTGATAGACATTTCTTAGTCACAGGACTGGTCCTGACAGTCTATCTTGAATATATCGTCAAATTGAAGGGACTCATCATTTAATACTAAACCAAGATTAAATGGAATATGAAAATACATTTCATATATGATAAATGTTCAACCCCAATGTTTTACAACCATGGGCCTCAAACCCATCTTTAAAACAGTTCATGGAATTTCAAAGCTATGCTTGATTTCCAGTGCTACAACGTGAGTGTTGCTTCTCACTTGTTGCATAGGTTTAGTTATCATGCTTTGCCAATCTTAATATCCTTTTTATCGAATGTTCTTCGAGATATGATGATAAGATCTTTTGAGTATGTTTATTTTGTGATCTAGTCTTTCTTGCTACATTAGTGGTACTACGCATTTTGCAATGAAGAACCATTAAGTCAACAGACATGTGATCTTCCCAAGTTCAATGAAGAACTCATTAATATAAACAACTCTGTTTTATTGCTTCTTAGGCAATAAGTACTTTTACTTCAACTGTCTAGGTTGCTAGTGATGCTTTGTTTAGATTTACTTATCCAAGCAGTTCACAGATATGTGGAAGACTTTCCAGCTGTATCTTTGGAACATAGAAATTAATATTTTAATTTCCCACGCAACAACTCATGGTCTCCAACCCATGTTGCCATTTCAAAACACGATGCTCTATAGCTCGTCCTTATCAATGGTTAACTCCAAGGGAATCTTGCTTGATCCTTTGCCAGTGTTTATGCGTGTAGCATCAATATTTAGCATATCTGTGTTTCCTTGAATCAAGAACTATTCCTATGTACCTTTTCAAGTACCATAAGTATTCTTGATCTCAATCTAGTTGATCTTCACTTAGATCAATAGAGATTGGTATATGTTCGTCATGCCTAAAGTCATACGATACGTTTTTGGCGATCCTCATATTATATCATACATGATAAATTCTTTTGCAGAATAATTCCCAATTGAATTCTATTCATGTAACTTTAGCTCATTCAATTTCAGTAGATACTGAATCCAGCTAAATTCTTTGACATATAATATAGGTTAAGAATCTCACTTAGATCCTTTGATGTTTAACTTAGTAAATGCTTATACATAGTTCAAACATTCTTTACTTAGATTTATTCATATGGGTCGAATATCTCCAATGGAGTATTTCGTGTTTGATTTAGTAAATGCCATTACTTAATCCAAAACAATATTATAAGATCTTTGTAAATAGATCTTAAAACCCAATATGTACTAAGTTTCGCCATGGTCCATCATTGATGAATAATTTCAAATCTAAGTCATTAGCATTTGAATGTTATTTCATAATAGAGAGATATGTGTGTGATATACATAAGACCAATTAAGTTTTACGTACTCCCACTAAACTTCTTATATATCTATAAGAATCATGTATATTTTATGAAACTAAAATACTTATTAGCTTCACTAAAATACAATTCCAATTCCCAATTGCTTGCTTAAATCTGTACTTAGATTTTATAAGCTAGCTTTCCTTTTTCAAGCATTTATTTGGATCCACAAATCTTATGACATACCATGTACATAGTTTATTCCAACATTTGATTGAGGAATACGTTTTGTCATCCAATTGCTATATGTACCAATATGCAATCATTGCTTGAATTATAGACTTGAGCATTACGATTATGCATGAGGTTTCAACACAATCCACACCGTGAATTTGCTTGTAACCTTTTAGAAACTAATCTAGCTTTGTGTTGTGAACACAATTTCATGTTTGATGGTTTTTATCCTTAAAACAAACTTGCAACCAATAGGTGTGAAACTATTCTTGCAAATCAACAAAATTTCAATTTTGTCATCAAAACATTGAGTATGTTTTATGGCCTCTAACCATTTAAAACATTGAGTCTATATATGGCCTCTAACCATTTTAGGGAATCTGGGTTTCGTCATAGCTTTCTTACAAGTCACAAACTCATTAATCTACATGATAATAGTTTGACTGCAAGTTGTAGGTTTCTTCACTATCTAATAGAAGAATCGCATAGCTTCAGTGACCTGAACTCCATGATTCTTCACTATTTAATAGAAGAATCTCATAGTTTCAGTGACATGAACTCTATGCCTACTTGGGTATAGAACATCAAACAATAGAATATCAATAGCCACTTGAAAGTCCTTTGAATATTCTGTTCTCCTTGAAGCACTTGTAAAGTCTTCTAAGAGATGTCTATTCTTTAAAGCCACTTGTAAAGTCCTTACAGAATAAGTTAGGATTTTCTGAAGCACTTCGAAAAGCCTCCGGAATGTCCGTTTATGTTTGTTGTTCGCCTCGAAGACTTTCGAGGTCTATTTTCTCCCACTTGTCATTTTGGAAACGAATCTCCAAAAGGACATCATTTCGAGCAAACAAACATTATGTTCTCAAAAATTCGTGGTAGAAACAATACCCTTGTGTCTCATTTGAATAAATCACAATGAAACATATATCTATACTTGGGGCCTTAGTTTGTTGAATAACAAACACTAAGCTCCCACTGAGTTTAGGAACTCTTTAGATATATTATGAAAAGATATTTTGAAATTACTTTTCAATAGCTTTGACGAATTTGGTTTAGTTTGGTGGTAGTTGAGCATTTTGTTTTAGAAATTATAGGAAAAGTCTTTATGATCCATCATTGATCGAATCAAGTACTAATTGACTTCGATTATTCCAACTAAGATATGCCATATCTTATGGACCTAGATTGTGAAATTACAACACACAATCATTGATGATCATATTTGGTCTCAAGTAATCATCAACATGATCTAACCTAGATCTTTATGATTTCTTGCCAAGTGGATTTTATACTTCTGAATCTTTGAACTAGCCAAACAGATTCAACTTATATCACATTTGAGTAAATAAACCTATATTCACTCAAATCCATGTGAAATAATAAAGTCATAAAACCTTTCTTTAGCTTTGAACTCTATCGTCTAGGCGTTCTAACAATAGTTCATGTCTTTTGTTACTTTCAACAAGTAAGACTAGTTGTCTTAAATTTATCTAGAAATCAATCAACTTTCAAAAGTCCATCAAAATAGAGCTTTTGAATGTTAACTTGTTGATATGGTCTAAGCAACAATGCCAAAGATTAGTGGAACTCAAATCAAGGGGTTGATTTGAACCTAGTAAAGTTTTATTGTTAAAGAGTTGTTTGTTTTAATCAAGCATATTGACTCAACCCGTAATTGACCATTTCATTCAAATAAACAAACAAACATTGTTTTTGTTTTCTTGAATGTGAGTCTTTCTGTGTTTGAAACAGAAATTTAGGTATGCTGATTATGGAACAAAATAGCCATTAAGTTCCAGCCTTGAAGGACTTAAAACAAACTAGATGACCCTACAACTAATGTAGCATTGCCATGCTTCATTTTTCACTTGTAGGCCATTAGTGTAGCCTAGCTTCCATTATTTGAGTTATTACCGAAGTAAGAACCTCAAGCGGTATATGATACCAAGGAAGTTTGATTGCTAGGTCACTTCTCTTTAAACATAAACTTATAGGTAGAACCGGAATCGTAAATTCCTTTCATTTGTTCCTTTGTTTTCCTATTTCTTGTACCCTTTCTTATAGTCTTAAGAATTGAATTCTCTAGTGTTGACTTTTATACTTTGTTAGACATGTCCAATGTCATTTTATCAAAGTTCTTACCATTTAAGTTGAATATTCTGTTTCAACTAGATGATCTTACCAGAAGCTTCTAAAGTTCTCTAAGCATCGATCTATTCGAATGTCTAGGAACTAGACTCATTCGAGAATTAAATGGAAAAAGGATTTTAGGTTGTTAACCATTGGTAAAGCTGAGCGTTTAAACTCAATGCTTTATGATCTCAAAACTACATTGTATTTTGAATTCACAAGCACCAATCGGTTTGCCATTCGAATTTGATACTCGAAAACAACCATAAAAGTCGATATAAGAAACGTACATTTTAAATTGCTCACTTTCTCTCATTTCCGTGAATCGTTCTTGGATTCACTACCAATCGAGGAAATTTACTGTTACCTTTCTAAAAGGATTTATTGCAGTGCAAGATATTCAATTATAAACAATAATTAAAACATACATTGAAGCATGCAAAGTCTAAACATTTATCATGAATAATAACTTGAAAATTAAAGCAATCATGCAATTCAAACAAGTTATTAGCATTTTATTCGAATTTAATGTTCCGGCAGGTGTGAATAAAATGATTCCAAGATCCTAAAATCATTGAAGAATTAAGCACAGTTTGTCGACTTAATCCTAAAACATCTTAGGTAAGCAAAAACCTTTTGCTAATAGTCTAGAAACTATTCTTGGTTGATAGGTACGTCTAAGAACTTATTAGGTAAACCTATTGATTTTGCCACGACATAAAAGGACTCCTTACTTATATCGTTGAGTTTCACCAAAACTAACATGTACTCACAATTATTTGTGTACCTTGCCCCTTTAGGACCAATAAGTAACACCTCGCTGAGCGAAAACTATTACTAGATTGATGTAAAGGATATCCAAGCAAGTGTATATTTTGGCATGGCACCTTTTAACTCAATTTTTAAGTTTGGAACTTAAGGCTCTTACTATGTTGGTTAGATTTTAAGTGAACTAAAATCCTTAATCATGCAACATAATCAAGCCGTAATCTCATGCATTTTAAGACATATTTAAAGCAATAAATAACTTAAAACATGCATAAGATAAATGTGATCTAGTATGGCCCGACTTCATCTTGAAGCTTCAACTTCAAAGTCCGTCTTGAAATTCTCCGTGGGGGGCACCATTTTCTTTAAATATAATAAGCTATAATTAAAACTAATTACAACTATTTGATGGTACGCATACCATATTTGAATTGAAAAACAACTTTGGTACTTTAGACCAATTACATTCAAATTAATGGTACGCAGACCATATTTTCTATCCTTTTTGGGCCATACTAGTCACTTCATAACCTGCAAAACAGTACATATACAATATATACCATTCACCCATTCATTATCATGAATGGCCCACATAGCTGGTTAGTAAAACATATTATGCATCACATAAATATTTGCAGCAATTAATCAAGGGCACCAATAATCTACCAATTATTCAGTCCTTATTAATTCTAATCAAGTTGTTTTAACCTTAAGGATTTGTAGACCTAATCAAGAGTTTATGACTAAAAAGGGCTCCCACTTAAACCAATAAATTCATATGCTTTACTAATTTTAAACATAAAAATGTATTTCTAGTCTAATCGGAGACATACAAATTTAATTAAAATTTAAAGCTCATATAAATTTATAATTGAATCCAAAAAGTTTAATTTAATTTCAGTCATATTTAAATTAATTCATGATTTTAATTTTAGTAAAATAATTAGAATAAATAAAATTTATTATAATTACAATATTCAAAATTAAAATCCAAGAAAATAATTTAAATTATTAATTTTAAAATTAATTAAAATTACGTAAACTGAAAATTTCAAATTAAAATTTCAAAACGATCTAATCGCAACGCAACAATCCCACGCAACGCACGCCCATGGGCCACACGCACACAGCCATCGCTGGCTATGTGCGCGCAGCCCATGCGCTGCGTCGCATCGCTGCTGCTCCCCATCGCAAGGCATCAATCGAACACGCGAGCTGGTGCTCGCTGCGCGCACCAGCGCTCGATGCACGCGAGCCATCGCTCGCTGCGCTCGCTTGCCAGCGCTCGATCCATGCGAGCCATCGCTCGCTGCGCGCCTACCTTTCTCGCACGCGAGCTTGCGCTCATCGCACGAGGCAGCAGTATGCGAGCTGACGCTCGCTGCGCACGAGCCATCGACGCTGTGCGTAGCGCTCGTGGCACGCGAGCTTGCGCTCGCTGCGCGCGAGGCTCCGCATGCTTGCGCGAGGCAGTGCGCGCTGTGGCGCAGCACGCTTGCTGCCCACACGCGACTGCTCGTGCCTTGCTCTCGCCCCTGCCCACACGCCCATTGCTCACAGCCCACGACACAAGGCATGGCTACTGCCTTGTGCTCGTGCACCATGCCCTTGCTCGCTGCATTCGTACCGCATGGGCGACGAGCTCCCTTGCTCGTCGTCACATGTCCGCACTATACAACACCCCTTTAGGGTAACACGTAGCGTCCATTGCTTTGTGCGTGCAAGTTATATGAGCGAGTCGCATAAAATTAAAAATTTATATTTAAAATTAATGACAAATTAATAAATAATATTAATTTCATAATTTTAGGGCGAAAAATCGAAAATTTATTATTTAATTGATTTCCGATTAACATGGATTCAAGTCTAGGTCATAAAAATTTAAAATTTAACATAAATTTACAATTTTTATGGTGGTTTTTAATCATAGGTATCTAATTAAATTATAACTAATTATGAAAATCAAATTAATTCTAAATTATTCCAATTTTCAACAAATTAATCATAATTACAAATTAGATTGCATAATTAACAAGGCTAGGCATTCAAACTTGTTAAACATATACAGTAGGTCAATCAAAAATTCAAGATTTATCAACAAGAATCGCAAATATTTAATTTAACATCTTAAATTTACGAAATTTTGCATTCGAAAAACTAAAACCTCCGAAAAGTCATAGTTAGGCTTCGAATTTGAGAATTCTGGGTTCGGCCGAAAAACACTATTTTTGTCGAAATTTTAGAATGCCTTTTACATGCGGAATTGACACAAAAATCACTCGATTTGGATGAGTAACGAAGAAACTGCCGAAAAACTGCGTACGTATAATTAAATAAACGCAATTTGCAATTAATTAACAATTACGAAAATTAATCACCCCTTTTAATTCTTGCAAATTTGTAATATTTAACCATGTTCATGCAATTTAGATTATGAAAATAATAAGAGGCTCGTGATACCACTGTTAGGTTATGATTCATATGACAAAACATAAATCATGCTGAAAAACCATAAAGCCAGGAAAGCATATTATTTACACATAATCATTTAGCATAGTTTAGATGCATACACTTTGTTGCGTACCCTCCCTAGCTGCGCCCGAACCGAACAAGAACAAGTCTTTAGGACTCCAAGTGTCGTCCCTCCGTAGATAGTCCACAGCACGTCCGGATCCGCCTTAAGCTTGACCAACTAGGATCGCCCTTAAGGTACTTAGAATTTTCGGCTATTGTAGGCAATTATATGACTGAATTTTTGCTCTCAAAAATCACTTTGAATACTTTTTTTTCGTTCGTATAAATTATGACCCTAGGCCCTTATTTATAGAGGTTTGGAAAGGGAACTGGAATCCTAGTAGGATACGATTTAATTAAACTTAGAATCCTACAAGGACTCTATTTAATTAAATAATCCTAATAGGAATAGGAATTTAATCATACATCAAATCCTAATAGTTTTAGGAATTATGCATGGACACAAACACACACACGAGCATGACCCGCAAGCATGCAGGCCATGCCCGCGCACAGCCCACACGCCCACGAAGCCCATGCGAGCTACCGCAGCCCACGAGGCTGCCATGGCCTAAGCTGCGCGCTGGGCCTGCCTTGCGGTAGGCCTGCCGCAGCCTTGGGCTGTGTTGTGGCGCGCCATTGCTTGTTGGGCGATGGCCTGGCTTCGTGCTGGGCCTTCGTCCGGCAGGCCTCGTCCGATGCTTATTCGTACGATACGCTTCCGGTAAAATTCCCGGTTTTCGGAATTCATTTCCGATACGAACAATATTTAATATTTCCGATTCCGGAATTAATTTCCGTTTCGAACAAATATTTAATATTTCCGTTTCCGGAATTATTTTCCGATTCCGATAATATTTCCGATTCTGACAATATTTCCGTTTCCGGCAATATTTCCGATTCCGGCAATATTTCCATTTCCGATAATATTTTCCGATTCTGACAATATTTCCGTTTCCGGCAATATTTCCGATTCCGGCAATATTTCCATTTCCGATAATATTTTCCGATACGTACCATGTTTCCGTTTCCGGCAACATCTACGACTTGGATAATATTTATATTTCCGATACGATCCATATTTCCGTTTCCGGCAATATCATCGTTTCCGGAGTATTCATTTCTTGCCTGTGACGATCTCAGCTCCCACTGAAACCAAGATCCGTCGATTCCGAATATTCATAGATGGAGTATTTAATGCCATTAAATACTTGATCCGTTTACGTACTATTTGTGTGACCCTACGGGTTCAGTCAAGAGTAAGCTGTGGATTAATATCATTAATTCCACTTGAACTGAAGCGGCCTCTAGCTAGGCATTCAGCTCACTTGATCTCACTGAATTATTAACTTGTTAATTAATACTGAACCGCACTTATTAGACTTAACATAGAATGCATACTTGGACCAAGGGTATTATTTCCTTCAATTAGTACTCCTATATGATAGCAGGGGGTTGTTTTTATACCCCTCATTGTAAGAGTTGGAGTACGGATTGTTCTGCTTGTAGGACTGGAATGCATTGCATTGTTCGATAGAGCTCTTGCATTCCTGTGCATAATGACCTTGCTGACAGGCTAAAGTCGTATCACCTAATCAAAAATAACCTAAGTCCACTAGCTAGGTAGAAAGGGAAGTCAGGATCGAATGCACAGGGAAACAGGCGTTCTTTCTACTATCAATTAATTAATCTAGACTATTGGGAACAAGAATTGGTTGGTGGTTTGTATGATAAACTACGAACGATAATTAAACGAGTAAGAATCAATATATTAAGGAATTTAGGGCATAGTTTCACCAAGAATTAACAATCCAGGACAATGAACAATCACGATAATCAACAAAGTAATTAATTAGACTAGCATGCTCTCTCGAATCGATACTAGTCATAGACTTAGAATTAACGGGCTCTCGCTACGTATTAACTCTAATTCCACCTATTGACACAAGCCTAAACATCAAATTGCATCTCTCGAATCTTAATTTGATATTGCATAACTACCACAATTAAACCTGCGCAAATCTAATTGTATAGTGAAATAAACCAATCAATAGGAATCAATTACAATGCCAACAATCATGATTATTCAATATCCCTTCATATTATTCATGGATCCCCAAACCCTAGAAAATAAATTACTCAAGCATAATAACAAATAACAAAGTAATCAACATAATGGAAAACATGATCAAAGGTAATTAATAAAGCAAAATAGAAAGCAATACCTAAATATAGAACAAAGGGATGAACTAAAAATTGGAGCTTTGATTGAAACTAAAAATAAGTGCTTGGAACAAATTTGAGAGAAAAACTAGATTAAGAGCAAATAAACTAAGGGTCTAATACTAGAGAATAAGATGCCTCTAAAATTAACTAAGGCTTGTTTATATAGTTTTCCAAAATAAAGCCTAAAAAACGGAAAAGTAAATGCGCGAAAACTGCTGGAGGGATCGGGCGACGCTTCGCCCGATCGGGCGAAGTGCTCGACAGTCGTCCCGATCGGGCGGTTTGCAATAGGCTCAGAACAACTCCGGATGGCCGCCCGATCCGGACCGGGCGAAGTGCGCCCGATCGGGCGCGTATGGATGACTTGTTTCCTTTCTTCCTTTCGCCCGATGGTCGCGTTTCGCCCTCAGCTCACAGGGCGATTTGCAATCCTCAAAATTCTTCGCCCATATCACCGAGTCTAACTCCCGGGGCTCAACCATAAGCATCTAAGGCTCCCGAAAGTCGACGATAAAGGTCCCGAACTTCCTCGGGCTCGTGTAGTGGCCTAAATCAACATGAAACGGGTCTAAAAAGACCAATTTCTCAAAATCAAACCTGAAACTCAAGGCACACTCAATAACACATATTAGTACTAAAAATGGCTCCTAAGAGCTCATTTGACACATAAAAGTACTAAGGGACGGGGGTAAAACACTATATAAAACACACATATCAGGTGGTCCACTAGACTGCGGGTTGTAGTTACTCCGCGGTTGGTAGGACTGCTGTGGTGGTGGTTGGTAATGTTGTTGTGGCGGTGGAGGGTGTTGGATCTGATGGGGGTTCTGGACATTAGTACTCCTATATGATAGCAGGGGGTTGTTTTTATACCCCTCATTGTAAGAGTTGGAGTACGGATTGTTCTGCTTGTAGGACTGGAATGCATTGCATTGTTCGATAGAGCTCCTGCATTCCTGTGCATAATGACCTTGCATCCCACAACTATTACAGACATTGGCATATTGGACACTCATTGCAGCAACACTAGCATGTTGGGTGGATTGGGAAGATGCGATCTGTATATTATCCAGCTTGTGGTGTAGGGCAGTTAGCTGAGCAGTAAGCTGTTCAATAGAATTCATCTCATGCTTAACACCCCGGTCGGCAAAACCACTAGGATTCCCATATTGGGCACTATGGATGGCCATCTACTCAATCACCTCTAAAGCTATAGGCACCTCCAGTTGCATAAATCTCCCACTAGCAGCAGAATCTAGAATGGTTCTAGACTCGTTACCCAGACCGTTGTAAAATTGTTGGATCAGGAACCAGTCATCCATACCATGGTGTGGGCACTCTCTCTGCAGATCCTTGAACCTTTCCCAGACTTCAAACAAACTCTCGTCTGCTCGGTGGGTAATGGAAATTATCTCTCCCCTTAGACGAGCCGTCTTCTCAGGTGGGAAGTATTTCACATAGAAAGCAAGAGCCAAAGAATCCCAGTCGGTGATTTTCATAGTTGCGCGGTTGAGACTATTAATCCATATCTTTGCCTTCCCACTCAATGAAAATAGAAAGAGTATCTCCATAGTCTGCTCTGGTGTTAAATTCTTCTGCTTAATGGTAGCACAATACTGAATGAAAGACTGAATATGGAGATTAGGATCTTCACCCTTTTCCCCACCGAACTGGTGTCTCTCAATCATATTTATCAGCTGGGGCTCAATCTTGAAATTCTCGACCGCAATAGAAGGCATGATCCCCTTGGGAAGCACAGACAGACTTGGCTTAGAATAGTCTATAAGCCTTGGCACAGGTGGGGGTGGTGGTGGTTGGTCACCCATCTCTGAATCTGTATGGAATAGATTGCTAATCAGATAGTCGGATTCAGAGTCTGAATAGTCTCTCAATTGTTCAACGAATCTACGTTGTCTACGGAAGGTCCGTTCAGGTTCAGGATCGAACGAAGTCAGATCACTGGTATGGACAGTCCTGGGCATAAACAAGCAAAAACTAGAAAACAGTCGTGAGATCCGATCTCAAGGAACGGGAGTCCCTTGAGAAGTAACAAACAATAATCTAGAAAAACAATTAATAACAGAAAATAAAACCGTTTCCCCGGCAACGGCGCCAAATTTTGACAGGCTAAATCGCACTCCTATCAAAGATAAACCTAACGTTCACCAATTAAAAATATAGTAAGGGAAGCAGGGATCGTATCCACAGGGAAACAGGCGTTCTTTCTACTATTAAAAGACTAATCTAGACTACTGGTAACAAGAGTTGGGTTGGTTTGTATATTAAACTAAAGCAAGTAATCAAATCGGAAAATAACAATATTAAAGGAATCTAGGGCAGCGGTTCACCATAAATGCAGACCAGGATTGGACAACGGACAATAACAATCAATTAACATTCATAACTAGGAAAACATGCATCTCTCGAATCTTATGAATTCCTTAGGATAAAACAACTAGCAGGCTCTCGCTATGTACTAGAAATAATTCCTATTTAATAGCCACAGACCAAAAACATCAGATTTATACCTCTAGGCGCATAATCTAAGGTTAATCAAACTCAAATCAAAATAGTCCGGCCGGACTATTTTGACGAGCAATAATAATAATCTATAGAAATTATAATCAATCAATCAATTAATCAAGTCCACATATAATCCCAATCATGCATTCATGGATCCCCTAAACCCTAGAAATTAAACTACTCACTCATGATAATAAATAACAAAGCAATTAACATAATGGAAAACATGATTAAAGCAATAAAATAAATTAAAGTAAGAAGCAATACCGAATTGAAGAACAATTAAATAATAAAGCTTGAATTTTTACTTGGAATCAAAAACTAAGTATTTGAACAATTAGAGAGAAAACTTGAAATAAACTAAGTATTCAAAACTAGAATAATAGATGTCCTCAATAATAAAAAGGCTGAGTATAAATAGTTTGCCCAAAAATAACATTAAAAACGGAAATAAGCCACGCGAAAAACTGCTGGAGGTTGGCGTCGCCCGATCGGGCGAAGTGCTCGACAGTCGGCCCGATCGGGCCAAATTCCGCCCGATCGGGCGGTTTGCGAAGCGTCCAAATATGCCCTCTGATGAGCGCCCGATCCGTACCGGGCGAAGTGCGCCCGATCGGGCGCGTACGGATGGTTCCAATTCTTTGGCTTTCCGCCCGATGGTCGCGTTTCGCCCTCAGCTTACAGGGCGATTTGCAATCCTCAATATCCTTCGCCCATATCACCGAGTCTAACTCTCGGGGCTCAACCATAAGCATCTAAGGCTCCCGAAAGTCGACGATAAAGGTCCCGAACTTCCTCGGGCTCGTGTAGTGGCCTAAATCACCATGAAACGGGTCCAAAAAGACCAATTTCTCATAATCAAACCTGAAACTCAAGGCACACTCAATAACACATATTAGTACTAAAAACGGCTCCTAAGAGCTCATTTGACGCATAAAAGTACTAAGGGACGGGGGTAAACACTATATAAAACATACATATCAGTTATACACATACCTCCGAACTTCAATAGTCTTAGAAGGATCATGATACGCAACCTTGATTCTCATGTGCTTCCTAGGAATATCATGTCGCCACCGGTCCAATATGTACTTTTTAGGTACATCAGTTACCATATGTAAATCATATACCTTAAGGGTATGCTTACACATTATACCATGTGTTTCAAATAATTTGCATTCACATTGTACATCATGTGATAAAGGTCACTTTATAGTTCTTTCGTGTTTTCTCTAGTGGAACTTATCTTCTTTCAACCAAAATCCAAACTTTGTCCTCAATGATGTGCTCTACAACGGTTTCTGACAAATCACACTCCTTCCTTCCATTACAGTATGCGATTCGTTGGCACTGTTTTTGCACATCTACGAACTTCCCATCCGTGTACACCCGTTGAAACACCCTCTCCACCTTCACATACCATACATCAAGTCAGTTTCAAACAAGGACAGTTACGGGATAAAAAGAAATACTCACTCTGAAAATAAAGACATACTCACCCTAAAATCAGTTGCCAGTCTTCTTGTTGAACGGATTGGGATGCATCCGCTTCCGCCTCAGTACGACATCGATCCTCCATTGCAGTCATGTATTTCGTAGCAAATTCTAACGACGTTGTGCTCTTATGAAGATATACATCAAAAAAACTATTTATGCTCTCAACCCGTTGCGCTGTTTTCATGCCTGTCCAAAATATATCTCTCATGTAAGCAGGAACCCACATATGATGTTCATCGTACATATTCAGTAACCACTTTTCATTTTGGAGCTTGAACCTTTCCATAAATTCCTTCCACCTCTGCTCAAATTCATTAGGCCCGAGACTATCATAAATCACATTTAAGAGTTCTGCTTTCAGTTCTTCATACTTCTCCTTCTTTCCAAGTTTAACCCCGAATTTAGATGTTATGTGTCATAAGCACCATCGATGCCTACTGTGTGGCATAACAATAGTCAATGCATTACGCATTGCTCCATCTTGGTCAGTTAGTATGGCATTGGGGTATTATCCCCCCATAGCAGTCAACCAACTTTGAAAGACCCAAGTATAAGTTTCTGTGTTTTCATGAGAAATCAAAGCGGAGCCTAACAAAATTCTCTTGCCATGGTGATTGATACCGACGAAGTTAGCGAATGGTAGGTTAAATTTGTTATCGAGGTAGGTTGCATCGAAACAAACTGCATCACCAAAGTCCTTGTATGTCGCTCTACTTCTAGCATCAATCCATAACACGTCCTTCGAATATCCTTCCGCATCAAGTCTACGAACATGGTAAAAGTCCTGATTACATTGTTGCATTTTGTTGAAATAATCGTCCATCGCTTGTGCATATCCATCGGCTGTTTCTGATTTTCTCTTTTTTGCAAACAAATTGTGCATATCCTTTAAGGTTAATTGAAGTTCCTCAAAACCATTTCTTTTCCGAGACATTTGTCTATGTATTTGAGGACAACTCATACCAGAATCGGTGTCTTCAAAGAACCTTTTTTTCATAAGCGGTAATTTACCTAGCTCGTACTCCCTATATATGCTGGAAAATTGTACTGGATTTACTTGGTGTAGGGTGGTGGTTTGTGTGCTCTAGTACGACCTTTTCTAACTACCCATTGACCATCTGTAACACCAGCATACATGAGAGCCTTACATCCACATTTCCTAGACTTTCTCGGGTTTTTCAAATTTGTTTGATTCAGAAACCTTTTAGGTTGTACGGGCCTTCTATGCCGTTTATCTGGTTCACCAAAGCAATCACATGTCCATGTGGCAGTTGTTAGAACCTTACTCGGACCCTCTCCTGGACCACTAGCACCAGAACGGACAACCCCAAACCCTTCTTGCCTTCCATAACTTTTGTAGTAATCATTTTCCTGATCTATGGTGGTACCTATCACCATTCCAACTGTTGGAGGTGGCACAAAATCAACATCCATGATCCCTACTGTTGGAGTTTTTGGAGCTTTTGGAGGTGAATCCATGATCCCCAACAGTTGGAGTTTTTTGAGGAATTTTTGGAGGTGAATCAACGATCCTCCCAATCCTCCCAACCGTTGGATCATCCATAGTTTGTACAACATCATCCTCCGAATCAAATATCCTCCAAATCCTCCCAATCCTCCCAATCTTCCCAACTGTTGGATCATCATCCAAAGTTTGCACAACATCATCATCCGAATCTAATATCCTCCCCATCCTCCCATCCTTCATATAATATCCATAGTTTGCATGTACAACATCATCATCCGAATCATCATCACTTATTTCTTGCACAACATTACACCCCAAATCATCGTCACTTATTTCCAACATCTCACTCTTCATTTTATTACTGCAATTCAATTAAAACTAGTATAATTCAATTAAACTAGTATCTAAAATCAGATTAACAACTTCAAACAACATCAATTGTCAACTGTCAACCCGTTGCGAAATTCAACAACTGCCAGACATTAAAAGTCAACAGAAGTCAACTTAGGCAATTCAACAACATCTCACTCTTCATTTTATTACTGCAATTCAATTAAAACTAGTACAATTCAATTCAACTGGTATCTAAAATCAGATTAACAACTTCAAACAACATCAATTGTCAACCCGTTGCGACATTCAACAACTGCCAGAATCGCGAAATTTCATTCAATTACCCAACAAAGCATCATAATAAAAGGCAAAACATCATATTAAAACGCGAAATTCCATTCAATTACCAGTTCACAAATTACCAATTATATTCAATTACAAACCCTGAAAACTGCGAATTTAAGTGTAATTACCTGATGCGCTCCCAAATTGCACGAGTTCTGCTCAATTCCGACAACTAGGGATTATGTTCTTCCCCAATTCAATCTCTAATTCCGCTCAATTCCGGCAATTCCGGCAACTAGAACTAAGGTTTATGTGAAGGATGATGAAGGAATTAGTTTTTCCCCAGTTCAATCTTGCCGGAACTTAAAGAATCGGTGAAGAATAACAATGGAGGGAGATTGGAGACGAGCCAGTGAAGAAGAAAATGAGAGAGGTGGGAAAAAAAGGAGGGAAAAAAAGGAGGGAAACAAATAAATGATGTATTCCTATTGTATTCCTATTGTATTCTTGATAATATACGTATGGAATACGCAGTCCATTTGCCATCTAAGCATTGCCACCTCAGCTCACTTATACCCCATTACACAGTCATAAAATATGGGGATTTTTAAACGACGCCCTTATTGACTAAAAACACCCTCATTTATTAGGTTAAAATACGAATTTACCCCCACTCTCTCCCCCTACCTCATATCTGCTCCCTTCTTTATGTTAAGAGCTCCGGCCACCCACCCCTATATGTTAAGAAATCCGGCCACCCCAAAAAACTCCAGGCACCAATAAAATCTGCTCCTCCCCTCTCTGTTTCCGGTCTCTCCTTCGTCCTCCCCTCTCCGTTTCTTCCTCCCCGTCGTGTGCCCTCCCCTCACCCAAACTCGCCGGCAAGAGTAAGCAAATCGCAGAGCGCCAGGCCGCAGAAGGTACGAATTTAATTATTTTTATTTTTTTTAAATATGGGGAGGCCGCGCACGGCTTTTGCGTTGAAGTCATGGCTGCCGTGCACAGGTTGTGCGTCGGCGACACGTTAGTCGTGCAGATCTGGTGCACGAGCTCCGTGTCACCGGTGCATAACCTGTGCGCGGCGGCCATGACTTCCCCCGCAAAGGTTGTGCGCTGGTTCTCAAATAATTGATTTTTTTTATTTTTAATTTTCTGTTTTTATTATGTTTTTTTGTTGGATTTTGATTTGAAATGAAACAAAAATGTTCGTCGAGGAATGGTGAAATTCCTTCATTGCACAATCTAACTTAGCTGCAAGGTTAAGTTGGACTCCCCATTATTTTGGTCCCTTAGTCAAGCTTAGCGGCACAATTGTTAGATTATAATCAATTATTTTATTAATTACATAATCTGATTTATATACAACGGGTCACCGAAAAATGGGTCACCGAAAAACGTAAGGGGCTGTCGGAGAAGGGGTGTAAAAAATTGAGGTGAAAATTGAAGGGGGTGGGTAGTTTTTATAAGGGTAAATCTGTACTTTTAAATAAATAATACGGGCGATTTTAGCGTACGTGAACGTCGAATAGCGATACACTAAAATATATATATATATATATATATATATATATATATATATATATATAGGGATCCGGTGAGAACACCTCCTTATGTAAGAACACTTCTTATGGTGAGAACACTTTTACACTCTCTATGTTCTATATTTATTCAACAATGTTCTAAATTTTCAAACTCATGTTCTAAATTTATTCAACGATGTTCTAAATTTATTCAAGCATGTTTTAATTTTATTCAACCATGTTCTAAATTTTTAACCTCATGTTCTAGATTAATTCAAGCATGTTCTAAAATTATTCAACCATGTTCTAAATTTTTAACCTCATGTTCTAGATTAATTCAAGCATGTTCTAAAATTATTCAACCATGTTCTAAATTTGTAAGCTCGTGTTCTAAATTTATTTAAGCATGTTCTAAATTTATTCAAGCATGTTCTAAATTTATTCAAACATGTTCTAAATTTATTCAACGATGTTCTAAAATTTCAAACTCATGTTCTAAATTTATTCAACCATGTTCTAAATTTTCAAACTCATGTTCTAAATTTATTCAACCATGTTCTAAACTTATTCAACCATGTTCTAAACTTATTTAACCATGTTCTAAATTTATTCAACCATGTTCTAAATTTTCAAACTCATGTTCTAAATTTTTAACCTCATGTTCTAGATTAATTCAAGCATGTTCTAAAATTATTCAACCATGTTCTAAATTTGTAAGCTCATGTTCTAAATTTATTCAAGCATGTTCTAAATTTATTCAACGTGTTCTAAATTTGTTCAACCATGTTCTAAATTTGTAAGCTCGTGTTCTAAATTTATTCAAGCATGTTCTAAATTTATTCAAGCATGTTCTAAATTTATTCAACGATGTTCTAAATTTGTTCAACCATGTTCTAAATTTGTTCAACCATGTTCTAAATTTGTAAGCTCATGTTCTAAAATTATTTAATCATGTTCTAAAATTTTAAGCTCATGTTCTAAATTTATTCAAGCATGTTCTAAATTTATTCAAGCATGTTCTAAATTTATTCAACCATGTTCTAAATTTGTTCAACCATGTTCTAAATTTGTAAGCTCATGTTCTAAAATTATTTAATCATGTTCTAAATTTTTAAGCTCATGTTCTAAATTTATTCAAGCATGTTCTAAATTTATTCAACGATGTTCTAAATTTGTTCAACCATGTTCTAAATTTATTCAAGCATGTTCTAAGTTTATTCAAACATGTTATAAATTTATTATATGCTTTCCTAGCACAACATAAGCGGTATAAGTTAATTATCAAGAGGTTCAATCAAATTATAATGCGAATTGAAAAAGTAAATTAACCACATAAATCACTAAAATAAGTTATTAAAATTACAAAATTGATAACTAAAATCAAAATTCGGAATAATACATTTGAAACAAATCTAAGAAGATATTACAAAATTAAAATCAACCAAAATCTTTAAAATCTGTCCTCTTGAATTAATTCGGTCCATCTCCGCCGTCGCCTCTTAGTCTCTCTCCACCAGAAATCACAAGCACATCACCACAACCACAGATATATTACGCAGCCACCAAATTGAACTCGGTTTTAATTTTTGGAATTGAGAAATCAATTGAAATCGATTTTAATTGTTGAATTCAGATTTCGATAATCGATTGAGAATGCCGATTAAAATTCGATTTTGAAACCTCCTAACAATCAATTGAGATGTCAATTGAAAAATCGATTTCGAAAAATTAACAAATTGAATGAAACTGATTTTGAAATCGATTTTAACGAAGAATCGAATGAGAATTGCTGAATTGGAATTGTGTTTACCTGATTCGTACCTGATTCGCGAAACACAACCAGCGGCACTAGCATTTTTGGTTCGAGTTCAGGTTTCGCGACCGGCGATTTTGTTCGAACATCGGCGAACATCATCGAGCAACCACCGCCGGATGCTTCTGAGGTCGCCAGATAATTGATCGGAGGAAGGAGGAGGGACATCGACGGATGTTGGTGGCGGCACCGTTGAGAAGAAGCGGCGGCGAGAAGAGAGAAGCAACGACGAGAGGAGAGCGCAATCGGCGGCGAGAAGAGAGCAAAAGCAACGATGAGAGGTAAGCAGCGGCGGCGGTGACCGGATATCTACGACCGGCGGCGATTGAATTCAACGATTTAATTGTTGCGACTGGCGGCCGCGAAAGGAGAACATCGGCGGCGGAGAGAGGCAAGCAGTGGCGAGAGGAGAGAAGAACCGGCGACGAGAGGAGAGCAGCGACGGAGGCTAGCGGCGGCGGCGACGATCAGCAAGGAAGATCGTCGGTGGTGTTCGAATAGGAGAGAGAAAGGAATTGAAGAGAGAGAAGGGTGCCCGAAATAATGAAAAAAAAACGTGAAAAATAATTAAATTGGTTTATTTGTTTATAAAAATTACGAAAATGCCATTATAGAAAGTGTTCTCACCGTAAGGAAGTGTTCTATATATATATATATATATATATATATATATAGAGAGAGAGATTTGCACTCAAATGAGAAGGGAGCTTAAAATGAGAAGAATGAGAAGCAATCTTATGCGTTCAATGTAATTAGATCTGACAGCTCTAATCTCTGATTTTCGCGTTTTAGTAATGGCAAGATCGTAATATTGGAAAGAAATATGAACAAATATATTCCGCTCTCCCGATTTCCAGAAATGTGCTCCATTTTCTCTCTCCTCGTGCTTCACTTTCAGGAGCTCCTCCATTTTTGCTCTCCATCTCCTTCGTGATTCTCTCTCCTCCATTTTCACTCTCCCTTCGTGATTCTCTCTCGCCACCGCCACAGTCACCGTGTCCTCACCTGCTGCAACCACACCGCCGCCACCATCTCTACGCTGCCATCATCTATGCTTCGTCTCCTTTATTGCAATTGGTGAGTGATTCTTTGCTAATTTATGAAATTGTAGGGTAATATTTTGAGTTTTATTACAATTTTGTTGAGATTTAATGTTTACTTCATGATTTATTGGTTAAATTGTTCTTTCTTTCTCTAATTGTTAATTTAGGTCGAATTTTGGTGCAATTAAGTAGTGTTGTGATTGATTTTTGCAGTATGTCGAATTTTGGTGCAATTAACTCAAATTGGATAGTAAATTAAAAGTTTTTTTATGTGTTTATGACTATGAAGATTTATGATTTCTTATTCAGTTCAATTTTATTGGTCACAGTTCATGGGATTGCAGAATAATTCGAGAAAGGAAGGACCTGAGCAGGAGACCAATTCCTCAGAGAATTTAAGCTGGAAGTATTTTGCAGCAGGTAATATTTGAGTGGGATTCTTTCTTCTTATTAGCTTATATATATACACATGGATCCTTTGAGTGGTTCTTAGACACTTCACACAGTTGCTTAATTTTACAAGGAGATTTTGTTTGACATTTTTGTTACTGGAATCTTTTGTTTGAAATTTTACAAGATGAATGCATCGGTTTAGAATCTTTGGATTGACAGATCAGATGAATGTATTAGTTACTAGAATCTTTTTCAGTGCTACACTGTTAGTATTGTTAGTTTGTTATTGATAGACTACACTGTCATGGTTCCTACTATACTTATCGTTGATGAAATCAGTAAGAAATTATAAACTTGAGAACTACTTTTTACAGTTGCTCAGAAAGGGTTTTAGCTATAATACTCTTTTACATGACAAGCAGAGATTCCGTCATACCCTCCACCATTAGATTAATCCACACAGGCAGAAAATTTTAGATTATGTAGATTTTTTCTTAGACAAAATGTGTAGCAACATTTTTCTCTTTTAACCAAAAGACGAAGCTGTCAAGCTGAACAACATTTTTTGTGATGCCTTAAAAATACGACTTGCTAGCCAAATAATCACATGTTTTAGTAGAACAGAAACATGTAAGAGTAACTCAAATAATCCTGATAATGATACTTACTGATATATGTAGTTTTTCAACGTTAGGACAACTTCGAATTATGGCAACAACACAGGATAGTTCCTTCCAGGAGTGAAGAGCTGTTAGCCACAAATTCGTGACATGTGTAAAGGTGGTCACAGGAAGAATTGTTGATACACCACCTGCAACCAACATCTTTGATCCACAATGCAGATCGAATCAAGATTGAATGTTTTCATTAAAGTTGAAATAAAACATATACAAATGGAAACGAGCAAGAAAGGATATCTGAACTGACCTTGATAAAGTACCTTGTAAAACAAAGATATTCAAGTTTACAAGGAGTTGCAAGAAATTGGATCAACTCTTGTGTCCTTGTCTTATTAGGATTCTGAACCAGTTTGGCTAAAAAGATTGAAACTGACAGGAGACTTTCAGAACCATTGAGACAGAGAGACTGAAACGTTCTAGAGATGGCCGGACAAGTACTTGAGCTTAGGTGCATTGATAACTAGACATGGTAATTGATGGTACAATAGTTGCAACAGGAGAATCTAGTGACTGGGATCCAAAATTTTCCTGTAGATGCATGGACTGATGAGTGATAACCACACCCTTTCATGTCATCGCAGAAGGGCATGAAAGATTGGCAGCCATGATCTCAGGTATACCTTGCTGCTGTTTTTGTCAACTTGGACCAGCATTGACTTCTGGCCTTGTTGGTTCTTATGTTGTTGTTGCTGTAAGTTTTCGAATTATTTTGATTTACTTTTTTTGGTTTTTGTTTTACTTTTGTTGATTCTATTTAAAAACACTAGCCTACTATCTCAATAGGTAGAGCATTGTGCAAATGCACAAAAGATGTGGGTTCGAATCCCACGTAGGTTAATCTTTACTTTTTGCTCATTTTTAAAATTTTAAAGTTCGGATTTGTTAAAATTGAAAACTTTTGCTCATCGTGTCTGAATGAGCAAATAAATTTGCTCATTTTTTTATAGTTTACCCAAATGAGCAAATATTTTTGCTCATTTTTAAAATTTTAAAATTTGTGTTTGTTAATGTTCAAAACTTTTGCTCATTGTGTCTAAATGAGCAAATATTTTAAAATTTCAGATTACTTAACATTCAAAAAATTTGCTCATTTTTTTTTTAATTTACACAAATGAGCAAATACTTTTGAATGTTTTCAATGGGTTGAAGATGGATATGGTGTCTTTTTCCATGGAACTTCAGGCTTCAAATTCACTAGAAGAGCAGCTTATGGGAGCTCGGATCCTTCGAAGCTTTGCATGGAATAAGCGGTTTTCTGATGACACTACAGAAAATAGGAATCACTTCCTCAGCAGTTGAAAGATTAGTAGAGATGTTGAACTGGAAGGACTATGAAGAAGAGGATATCAGACAGTCGGCAGCAGAAATCTTGTCAAAACTAGCAGGAAAAACAAAATTCCATTCGAGTTGCAGGAATTCCTGGTGCTTTGGAATCGATTTCATCCCTTCTTTATGTTAGCAAGACCTCAAATTCAGCACTCGATGAAGCTGGTGAGAAATGTATTATTGCTGATCATGAGCATTATGGTTTCTGGACATTCAATCATCTAGGATTACTACTTCTCAAGAAGCTTGCTCGAGACCATGGCAAGTGCGGGAAAATAGGGAATACAAGAGGTCTCTTATCGAAAATCATAGACTTCACATGTGCTGAAGGGAGGTTATTGAAGGATGATCATGTCGCAACATCTCAAATTCAAACAATAAAGAGGTCCCTGCAAGTTATAAAAATGCTAGCGAGTACAACAGGTAGCACAGGGAAACAGCTTCGTAAAGAAATTTCAGAGATTGTTTTCACATTCAACAACATTAGAGACATACTAAGGCATGGAGAGAAGTATCTTGATCTGCAAAACCTCGGGATTGAAATACTAACAAGTTTAGCAATGGAAGATGACGCGATAGAAAGGATCGGAGGCACATGACGAATTCTTAAGGAGTTGCTCAATATATTCTTCAAAGATGGGATGCCTATAGCTCAGGTACATGTTAGAACTGCAGCTGGTGAAGCATTATTCATGCTCGCATTGGAGAGCAAGCAAAACTGTAACTGTATCTTGAAACTAGGCGCGCTACAGAAGCTTGTCAAAGCACTAGAAATTCCACTTGTTCGTCTAAATGCAGCAAGGATTTTAAGAAATCTATGCACCGATAGTCTGGACGATTCTTCCTGGAGTTAAGGGGAGTTACTGCAGCAGGGAATTGAAATAGGGCATGACAGAATTCAGATGCGGTATTACACCAAGGGCATTCATCTACATGGAGCATATGGCGCACTTTCAGTAGCACGCAAACAGCAAGTGAAGCAGTACAAGTTCACCAGAGAAAGTGATCGAAGCAATACAAGTTCTCCAGAGGAAGTTAACCCAACAACCTGTTATTTGCTAGCTTAACTTGACAGTTTCTTATACAACAGGTATACCAATATACCATACCATAACTCACAAGGTGGCAAACATGCTAATTCAATATGGAAGAACTAAAGAAACAGAGGAAGTACTCTACAAAGCATTCAGGTATACCAATATTTTCTCATTTAGAAACAATGAGCAAAATTTTAAAATCCGAACTTTAATATTTGCTCATTTAGACTCAATGAGCAAAAATTTTAAATAGAAACTATAATATTTGCTCATTTAGACACAATGAGCAAAAGTTTAAAGTTCGGATTTTAATATTTGCTCAATTATACACAATGAGCAAAAAATTTAACATCCGAACTATAATATTTGCTCATTTAGACTCAATGAGCAAAATTTTCAAATCGAAACTATAATATTTGCTCATTTAGATATAATGAACAAAAGTTTAAAATCCGAACTTTAATATTTGCTCATTTAATCGAAACTATAATATTTGCTCATTTAAAAACATCGAGTAAATGTTTAAAATCCGAACTTTAATATTTACTCATGTAGACACAATGAGCAAAAATTTTAAAATCCGAACTTTAATATTTGCTCATTTCGAAACAATGAGCAAAATTTTAAAATTCGAACTTTACTATTTGCTCATTTAGACCCAATGAGCAAAAAATTTAAATGGAAACTATAATGTTTGCTCATTTAGACACAATGAGCAAAAGTTTAAAGTTCGGATTTTAATATTTGCTCATTTATACACAATGAGCAAAATTTTAACATCCGAACATTAATATTTGCTCATTTAGACTCAATGAACAAAAATTTCAAATTGAAACTATAATATTTGCTCATTTAGACACAATGAGCAAAAGTTTAAAGTTTGAATTTTAATATTTGCTCATTTAGACACAATGAGCAAAATTTTAACATTCGAACTTTAATATTTGCTCATTTAGACTCAATGAGCAAAAATTTCAAATAGAAACTATAATATTTGCTCATTTAGATATAATGAACAAAAGTTTAAAATCCGAACTTTAATATTTTCTCATTTAGACCCAATGAGAAAATGTTTAAAATCCGAACTTTAATATTTACTCATTTAAACACAATGAGCAAAAATCTAAAATCGGAACTATAATATTTGCTCATTTAGGCACAATGAGCAAAAGTTTAAAATCGAACTTTAATATTTGCTCATTTAAAAACAATGAGCAAATGTTTAAAATCCAAACTTTAATATTTGCTCATTTAGATACAATGAGCAAAATTTTAAAATCCGAACTTTAATATTTGCTCATTTAGACACAATGAGCAAAAATATTTTAAAATCCGAACTTTAATATTTGCTCATTTAGACACGATGAGCAAAAGTTTAAAGTTCGGATTTTAATATTTGCTCATTTAGACCCAATGAGCAAATGTTTAAAATCCGAACTTTAATATTTACTCATTTAAAAACAATGAGCTAGCAAAAATTTAAAATTGAAATTATAATATTTGTTTATTTAGACACAATGAGCAAAAGTTTAAAGTTCGTATTTTAATATTTGCTCATTTAGATAAAATGAGCAAAAACTTTAAAATCCGAACTTTAATATTTGCTCATTTAGACAGAATGAGCAAAACTATTTTTGCTCATTTTATATAGTTCACACAAATGAGCAAATATTTTTGCTCATTTTTAAAATTTTAAAATTCGTGTTTGTTAATATTCAAAACTTTTGCTCATTGTGTCTAAATGAGCAAATATTTTAAAATCTCCGATTACTTAACATTCAAAAAATTTGCTCATTTTTTTAAAAAAATTAGACAAGTGAGCAAATACCTTTTCTCATTTTTAATAAGTTTACACAAATGAGCAAATATTTTTGCCCATTTTTAAAATTTTAAAGTTCGGGTTTGTTAATATTCAAAACTTTGGTTCATTGTGTCTAAATGAGCAAATATTTTAAAATCTCATATTACTTATTATTCAAAAAATTTGTTCATGTTTTATATTTTACATAAATGAGCAAATATTTTTGCTCATTTTTTATCGTTTACACAAATGAGCAAATATTTTTGCTCATTTTTATCGTTTACATAAATGAGCAAATTTTTTTGCTCATTTCTTATACTTTACACAAATGAGCAAATATTTTTGCTCATTTTTTATCGTTTACACAAATGAGCAAATATTTTTGCTCATTTCTTATAGTTTACACAAATGAGCAAATTATTTTGCTCATTTCTTATACTTTACACAAATGAGCAAATATTTTTGCTTATTTTTTATCGATTACACAAATGAGCAAATATTTTTGCTCATTTCTTATAGTTTACACAAATGAACAATTTTTTTTGCTCATTTCTTATAGTTTACACAAATGAGCAAATTTTTTTTGCTCATTTATAAAATTTTAAAGTTCGGGTTTGTTAATATTCAAAACTTTTGCTCATCGTGCCTAAATGAGCAAATATTTTAAAATCTCAGATTACTTAACATTCCAAAAATTTGCTCATTTTTTATCGTTTACACAAATGAGCAAATATTTTTGCTCATTTTTTATCGTTTACACAAATGAGCAACTATTTTTGCTCATTTCTTGTACTTTACACAAATGAGCAAATATTTTTGATTGATACTTCTACAGGTTGCTTTATGCATTCACAATATTGTATATCAAGGAAGATTTGCCTTGGAAGATTATCGCATCTTAATCTGCCTGAGGAATTGAAACTAGCTTTTGATTTCGTTGATGGGTAATGTAAGTTAGTATCTTATTAATATTGCATTCCATGGATTAATTAAGTAGTAGTTCAAGAATTAATATAATGTCAAAGGATTTTTATCAGGTATGATAAACCTGTAAAGGGTAGGAAAATTAACTGGATGAAGGCGGGTATTCTGGAATCAGACCGTGTTGTAATTGTTAGCCCCTTTTATGCACAAAAGCTTATGTCGGGTATTGAGAGAGGAGTTGAACTCAACAAAGAATCTCAGAGAACTGGAATCACTGGCATAGTGAACAGCATGGATGTAGGATAGTCCGGTAGGAGAACTAATATCATAAACAAAAGACAAGAGTTGCCTATGTAGGATTCGAACCTACATCATTGTGCAATGGCACAAAGCTCTACCAATTGAGCTAATAGGCATTACTTCATGTTGGTACCAACACAATACGAACTTTTGATGTTTTGTCTAAACATAAATTTTTTCAGAAACGCTTAGAAGTAGCAGCAACCAGAAAATCAAATCAAGATTCCAAGGTTATTATATACATACCCTGACACTTATGCTTGGTTTGTTGAAAAAATTGTCTAATACTACAGTTACACACTTTAACTCCATTTTAAGTACTCCGAACTCCAAAGAGACACGAGGATATCAGCAATACAAACCATCAGATCAATCTCAAATTGGTTGTACTAGAAATGACCACTTTCAAATACTTCTCTGGTAAAGAACACTTCCCGAGATCCAGACCTTGAGTAGCTCAGAGATGCAGCAACAACATGAAGGTTAGTTACATGGCCTTTGGTGATAAATAAAATCTTGAAAACAATACAGGACATGAATAGGGAAGAGAAAAACATCTCTTATTTAGTTCTTTTGTACAAATTCACTGACTTCACCTATCTACACCTCACGCTTTCAACAAAAAGATATTACCTCACACGCAAACTCATCTAGAAACCCGGCTAACAACAAACTCTGTATTTCTTGTACTATAAAATCTGTATCTTCTTCTAAGTCTAACCATGCAATCTCCTTTATATACAGTTTATCAAATATTCAAATGAGTCCCTCTTGAATTCCTGTTGCTGGTTCACCAGCAACGACCATAATTCTTCCTCGATGCCCTCCTGACATTTTTGCCTTTAACTTAATCTTTTTGTTACAGATTGTTTCCATGTATTTAAGCCAACTGAAGGTTTGAAAATGTCCAGAAGCCCTGAGTTTAAGCAGTCAATTAAGAGTTGTCTATCTGACTTCTCCCATGGCATATGCTTGCCGTACTTCTCTAGCGTGTCAAACACTGAAGGTTCCAAGACATAACCCTGCAAACACCATGTTTTGCTTTCCATCTCAAAGTCCCTCATATGAAGACCTCATTCCACCACCACATCAACTACATATGAAAAATCCCAGCTTTCTTTGATTAAAGTTTGATAAATTTCCATCATTTGTGGATTGTTCTGATACAAACCAACTGAACCTTCATTATGAACACATATTTTCAGCAGCTCAGCATAACATTATCACATACAACAACACTATAATTGACTCCAGAGATAAACACCAGATGTTCTATACAAGCACTGAAATCTCTCCCCTTCATCCTATAATACGCCAATGCTAAAAAAACAGAAGCCCCAACACAATAATATTTATTTTCTTCTATCCATTGCTAAAAAAAATTAAGGGTGAACTAAATCGATTTGTGATATGACTGATGTCCAGAAACTTGCACATGAGCAAATCAAACCCCCAACAAAAAATATGAGCAAATCAAACGTAAAAAAGGTGTTAATAATTGACATAATTTCGCAGTAAGAATTTACTAATCAATTCAATATATTTCGAAATCAAAATTTACTAATCAAGTCAATTTCGCAATCAATTTGTAATTTCGAAAACAACAGCAAAATAATCAGAAAAATAAAAAAAAAGCTACAGACTAATTGAATGAAGAGAGAAAAATTAAAGCAACAAAAACTAAGAAAAACAAAAAATAAAAAACGTACCCTGGAGAATTGAAAGAAGATCGCAAAGAAGCTAAAGAGATATGCAAGGAGAATCAAGTAAGTTGAAGAAAATGAAGAACAACTATCGAGTAATTGAACGAAAAGAGAGAAATTAAAGTAGCAAAAACTGAAAAATATCAAAAAAATCAAATACGTACCTGAAGAAGACGAGGATCACCAAAAACCTCGAGATTTGCAAGGAGAATTTCCAAATTTGAAGAACACGAAGAAACACAGGAGAGGTTTTAAGAGAGGAGAGAGAAAACTGAAAGATGAGAGAGAAAGAATTCCGAAAAATCACGTTGTGAGGGAAGGTCATTCAACGCGGCGAAATTACTAATTTGCCCTTAATGTTTCATTTAGTCAGACAGATCGCGCGCCGTTGGATTTTTTTTGTTTGGACGGTATAGATCGCTTCTCATTCTTCTCATTTTAGTGATCTTCTCATTGGAGGGGGACCCTATATATATATATATATATATATATATATATATATATATATATATATATATATATATATATATATATATATTTGGCTATATTGGGTACTGTAGTCCCATATGCTATAGTATGAAATTATGGACTAATACTTCCTCAAATTGGACACAAGCCATGGGCTGGCGGGTTCGTTTTTTCGGATATCTGATATGTGTGGAAACACACATATCAACTAAAAGACAAATAGCTAAAAGACAAAAAAGAAAGTACCATTCATGTAAAAAAAGTACCATTCTGTAAAAAAAAAAGTACCATTTGTATTTAGAAAAGTACCATTTAATTATTTTTTTTGTCATTTTTCTTATTTTGTCTTATGTTCTGATATGTATTTCTCCATACATATCTGATATGTATTTGTACTTCCTCTAGGCTGAGAAACCCTCCCACTGTTTCGAAGTTGCATCTCCCTCCGGCCACTATTTCGAAATTGCATCCAAGCGCTCCAAGCAGTGGCGCAGCTCCATACTCTCTGCTCACACTACACACTGAACCCGAGTTAGAGAGAGAAACAGCAATGGCGAACGATGCAGACATGAGCGGTTGGACAGACCTTCTTCACTCCTCCACCAAACTTCTCGAACAAGCCGCTCCTTCAGCACAGTTCCCCCCTCTCCAGGTTTCTCTATTGAATTTCATCGTCGATTTTTCAAGCTTTTTCTACATTTTCTGAATGTTTAATTATATATTCTAACTATTATTTGGATTGATGATTGTAGAGGAATTTGGATCAATTGGAAGCCTTGTCGAAGAAACTCAAGGCTAAAACCCTAAGAAATGAAGCTCCTTCTCAGTCTATTGCTGCTACCAGGTACCCTTTTTTCATTTTATGGCCCAATTGTTTCTGAAATGAAATCACATTATGCTGAATGTTCGCCATTTTTGTTATAATCAATATTTGCTTGGTATATTTATTGTATATGCTAGTAATGCAGCCATATGCTGGATATCTCCGGAATTCTGTAGTTTTTAATTTGGTATGGGGCCGGGGGGCAGGTTGTGGGGATAGAGGACGGAAAATACGAACATTTTCTCGATGACCAAGGTAATAACTTTTAGGAACGGTAGTGTTTGTCTCCATTTATATTGATCATCATTGATTCCCACCTTTCTCTAACAGGAGGTATACATTTCCTGGGATTTAATTCCTTGTACCAAACCAATTACTAAGTTCCTCATGGTTGTATGCTTGTCTTAACTCTTAAGGGAAGTGGAAGATTGCAATGGAACAAGGTTAAGGAAGGAGATGCGTTTTGTGGTGTTCGGAGGGATAAAGAGGAAGATGATAGGATTTCGTTTTTCGTGCCTCATGTCTACTCTCTTTTCCGTAGACTCTATTTTTTCCTTTATTTCTCTTAACAAAATGATTTTCACTATAAAGAATGCAAGTATTATAAGGAAACAAATTGAATATTAAAAGCTAAAATGGCAAATTAATGTTAAGCATAAGGATAGAACTCATGACCAGTTGTACTTTAACAAAGCTTTAATTGCATCCTCAAGTACCACCAAGCTACAACTTTGTTTTTTCTATTAAATATAGTAATAAATATTTTAAAGAGGGTAGACAATTGTCTACCCACTTTGCCTTATAGATCCACCCATGGGAGTAGTGGGACTAAGGCATGGTTGTTGTTGTTGTAGTACTTAATATATAATAATTCTGTATCATGATAGTATGATTATAAAAGAGAAATTTGACCTTTCGGCTTTCGCTCTACCAGATTCCAGATCACCTATTAGGTGTAAGATAACTTGGTCTTGGGCAATAGTGTGTTTCAGAAGGGGCAGGGGTTTAGTATTTACTTCCTTTATGTTTTCTCCTTTAATAAACTCCTTAACTGAGTTAAAAGGTGTTATGCTGCCAGTTAGTTATCCGTGTTTTCACTTTCCATTTTATGCTTATCGGCTATTGCTGTGAACTTTATTCGGCTATTTGCTGCCTGTTAATAGGCTATTGGCTCGTGAGGGGATTAATGCAGAGCAACTTGCCAGGGATTTGAAGTCTTTTGAACTGAAGGTAAATGATATTGGATTGTTTTCAATGTACGGGGAACATAATCCTTGCTCTCAGCCTTTTTCAAAGGGAATAGTGTGTTTATATAATATGTTCTTTACGCTGTCCTGAAGCTCTTTATATTCCCATTATTATTTTCTTCAATTGGTGCAAATTGAACTTGCTGTACTTGTCAAAAGAATCTGGAAGTTTCACTTTAATCCCTTGCACTACCCGTTTTCCTTTTCTTTTCCTTTTATGTTGTATGGAATGGCTTGACTCATTTTACTTTCTTTGTCCGGAAGACCACATACGAGGATGTTTTCCCAGCTGAAGCAACTACCGTTGAAGAATTCCTCCAACAGGTATTTTCCTTTTGCGGTCATGGAAAGCATGTCTGTTGTTGCTTATGAGTATTTGAAAGTTACTGGCTGCTCATGTTCTAAGACTAAAATTTCAAGATAAAATCCAGGAATAGGTTTATGTTCCGTTCTTTTCTTATTTACTGTTAGATAGCTGGAAATTCAATAAAAATATGGATTTCTGCCTACCGTTCATTTTGTGTAAGAAACTGACTGTTCAAACTTTGTGCATATCTGTATACTTCCTAGTTCCTAGCACGAGTTGTTGTTTGTATTATTTTGTTCCTTACATTTTTCTTTGCAGGTACATGAGATGGCAATGGTCTCAGCCATCCAGGAAGCTCAGAAAGATAATCTGAGAAATTTTAATGATTATATGATGAAGGTTTTGGAGGTTAGTGTTCCAAGCAGGTTCCGCTGGTTTGTGCTCTCTTGTTTTTACGAACTTATTTTTGCAGCTGCTTCTCCTTGTTTTTCAGTATTATGTGCTTTATCCCAATATCTCAAAAAAGTTGCCATAATCTCCTGTAGTACATTATATTATCAAGAATTCGTTATTGTGATAAAATTTATTAGATCACTAAGTCTTCTATGTGGAATATTGTGTTAATACTTAAATTTTACGAAGTATGCCATTTATAAGTTGATTATTTGTTTGATTTATATATGCTTACTTAATCTTCTATTGAGAAAATAAGTGGGTTATTGTCTTTGTTGTTATTTCTTTTTTCCATGCTCACCTAGCCTGCACAACTATGATTAAAATATAATTGTTCCTTTGTGAAGTTTTATGCTGCATACAGGTTTCATCTTTCTGTGTTGTGTAATCTTGTGATTCATGCCGTAAATTGATGGTCACAGATACAATTCTGAGCTTGATGGTTATAATGTCATTCTCAAATTTTGAAATTGGCTTGTATTTTTACCCTTCATTGCAGTTAGAGAAGGATTTGATTTTTAGTAGATGTCCAACCCCAAGGTGCTATCACATGTGAGGAGGAGTGCTGAGATAATTAGATAAGGGATTGTAGATGTCTCTTTTACAACCCTCATGGTTTAGTTCTATTGTCAGTTGGCTTTAAATTGTATCCTAATCTGGGTTTGTAAGTTGTTTTATTTCCTCAATAGGTAGAAACTTTCTCATGTACAAATTGTTTTTATGCAACTGTTCTCTTTCTTTGATCATAGGCTATTTTGGCTTTCTTGAGTTCAAAATCTTAATTTATTTGATTATTGTTACTATGCTTCCAGAGTAATATTGCAGGAGAAAAAGAAGTTGTCTAATTACTGGAATTGAACATTAAAGTTTGTAGTTTGATTTTCTGCAGGATGATTGGCAAAAGGAGAAAAGGGATTTTCTTCAAGGCTTGAGCCGTATTTCAACCTTACCACGTTCAAATACTGGTGAAGCAAGTAATGCAATTACTCGTTCAGGTCAAATTGTATCAGTAGCTTCTACGCCTCTTGCCCTTAGTGGTTCCTCCAATATGGAGATTGTCCCTCATACTAATAAGCCCATTGAGGAAAAAAAGGCTTCAGTATATGCTGAGGCCGTGAGGAGCCTCAACAGCTCAAGGGAGCGGGCTTTATCATTCAAAGTAAGAATGTGGATTTGTAAAAACCATTCATATTTTACTGCATTTTTCTTAGTGTCTTTACCTGTGTGTGTTTTATTCTTATTTTATTGACATGAGTGTACCTGCTTAGCTCTTGTGATAGTGCATGACTGACCGCCTACTGAAAACACACTGGATAAAGCTTAGAAAGAGTACTAGAGAATTTGTGAAGGTAGAATTTCTGTTGGACATTGGACGTCAAACTTCAATAAATAACATTTATAATAGAATATACGAAGTAATTATTTGTTTTCCCCAAAAATCTCCAAAATGTTAGTCAAATCCCCCCCTTTCCCTCTGAGAAGAGATTAAACAGGACAACCCAATTCGGGTTTAGCATGACGACTTATAAAGGATAGGGTCTGTCACATTCACTTCTCTGTTCCTATACATATATATTCATTTGTTTATGCTTTAAGGACCTCTTCTCTTTTCCCCATTACTTTGTGATCCAATCATTCTTTTAGCATAATTGGACATAGTTACTTGAGGAAATCGTTTCTGTAACAACATATGTGGCTATTTAAAGAGTGTTAAGCTTTCCAAGCGAATTTGCTTATATTCTTATAAACAGCGCTCTATGACAAGCTTGACAACACAACACAAAACAAGTGTTTGAATGTCTAGGATTTTTACCCTTGTAAGTAATCAGGCCAATTCAACTCTACTTGTTCAACTAAACAGATCGATTTTGTGTTTAGATTTATAACACATAGTTAACTTACTCCAACCTATTTAACTGATTTGTGCCGGCGATCTCGGGTTTTCAATATACTTCCTCCATACCAAAATAAGCTTCCAAATTACTATATGAGGATGTTTGAAAAATTAGTCATTTCTTTTGAATTAGTGTGAAAATATCGAGAACTTTGAACACGTGATTTCCAAATCTACCTCTGTATTATTTGTTGAGAACTATAAGAAAACAATTTAAAGAGGACAAATTTGAACTTTGGAATGATAGTTTGGTAACGTTGTCATTCAGAGTTTGTTTGCCATGAATAAGAAATCCTTTATTACCGGAGCATTATTAACTTATCTTTTCTAGCTATTCTTTTTTGAAGCCTGCTACAGCTTTTAAGGTTGCTTTTGAAAGTTTGGCTTATGAGCCATATGGGGGAAAATCAGTCGGCATGCAGAAAATATGGCACCTTGTGCAGGTTAGTTACGAGATTATATGATTATTCTTGATGACTAAACAAGAACTCACTACTTTATTGATCATCCTTGCTTTAACTTTGACGAATTGGTCCCTTGCAGACATTGGTGGGTGAGGATATTAACTTTCAGCAAAATATTTCTAGGAAAATGTTATTGGTGAATGGTGCAAGGCGGCATCTGGAGTGGGGACATACGAAGCATATAATTGAAACAATACAAAATCATCCTGTACAGGTTATTGCCTACCTTCAGATTTATTGTTCAAGAGTTTCTCAAACCTGTTGCTTGTGCAATATGGTCTCCTGGTTCTTTCTTGCTTGCATTTGCATATGGATCTCTCAATTTGTCAAACAGGAATCGTCCAGTCTTTGCATATGTGTGCTTGCATCTTATATCTAACATGGGTTTGTCGCATTGACATATTTTGGTCTTGTTACCAGGCTGCACTTGGGGGATCAGTTGGTAATCTACAAAGAATACATGCCTTTCTTCGGGTTAGTTGGAACTATTGCAAATCAGTTGATTAACTTGATTGTCCCATGAAATGCTATTGTTTATTTTAGGACATTGAAATCATCAACGGCTTGTTTGCAGATCCGTTTACAAGATCATGGAGTTCTAGATTTTGACGCAGCTGATGCCAGGAGGCAACCTCCTTTGGATACAACTTGGCAACAGGTCCTGGATTTCTGTTTAATCAGATATACTATCAAGCATGTCCTTCCTGCTTTTGTTTTATGCAAACTGTCGCTACTACTTTGGTGAAATGACAAGGACGGAAGCATTTCTGACAATTTGAATCCCTACAATTTCCTAATTTATCTATCAGTATCAACATACTGTTTGAAACCTTGTGTTAGTTGATTAGTTCTTGTTAAATCAGGATCAAGTTCTGAAATTTGTTTCTCAACTTGGTTTAATTTCACATTTGATGATCATCTCTGTCACTTGGAACTTATAGAAGACCCAGTTATGAGATGGCTGTTGCCTGTTTAAAATTCTGAATCTTCTCATATGGTTATTTCAGATATATTTCTGTTTGAGAAGTGGGTATTACGATGAAGCGAAGAGTGTAGCTCAGTCATCTCGTGTTTCTCTTCAATTTGCTCCTCAGGTATTAGTTGTCCATCTTCTGCACCTTTGTGGGATTGTAGCTTTAAAATGTGGGATTGTAGCTTTAAGATGATGTTTCATATTCTGTTGGCAGCTTTCAGAATGGATATCTACTGGAGGGGTGGTATCTGCAAATACTGCTGCCGCTGCTTCTGAAGAATGTGAGAAAATGTTCAGAATGGGTGATCGTGGGGCTCGAGCAGTGTATGACAGAAAGAAACTGTTACTTTATGCCATGGTTTCTGGATCTCGCAAGCAGATTGACCGCCTGCTTAGAGAGTTACCAAATCTTTTCAACACCATAGAGGACTTTCTATGGTTTCAGTTGTGTGCCATACGTGAGAATTCTCATGGACCCTCATCCTCTGCACTGAATGAGGGATCTGTGCCTTACACCTTAGAGGATCTACAGACGTACCTTAATAAGTTTGAACCATCATATTACACCAAGAGTGGAAAGGACCCTCTCATGTACCCATATGTTTTGCTTTTAAGCATTCAGTTGTTACCAGCTGTCATCTACTTGTCGAAGGAAATGGGTGAAGGGTTTAACATTGATGCAGTTCACATAGCAATTACATTTGCGGATCACGGGGTTTTTTCAGAAGGTGCTGCTTCAGGACAAAAGATAGGATTGATGGATGCTTTTGCTGAAGTATCTAGCATGATTAGACAGTATGGCTCTGCATACTTAAGAATTGGGAATCTATCAATGGCACTGGAATATTTTGCACAAGCAGCTGCTGCAGTTGGAGGTGGCCAGTTGTCGTGGGTAGGAAGAGGTAGTTTAGATCAGCAAAGGCAGAGGAGCTTGATGCTGAAGCAGCTTCTTACAGAGTTGTTGTTACGTGATAATGGAATCCATCTCTTACTCGGACCTAGGGGAGCCGGAGAAGAAGCTGAACTAAGACGGTTTTTTACTGATGCTGGTTCGAGGCAACAATTTCTGCTTGAAGCAGCTCGGCAGTGCCAAGAAACTGGTTTGTATGACAAAGTAATACTCGAATTCTCTGGTTCATTATTGCTTTCTAGCTAATTAGTACTCTTCTATGAAAATAAATATTTTTTAATAATGCCTAAGAAAAGATGGTCACCTCCCTAATACAGTGGTAGTACTGCAATAGTTTCTCATTTGATTTCCAAAAATGCCCATGCTAAGATGGCCATGTTAGATTTACTTGAAAAAGAACTTCTTGGATAGTCATATTAGATCCTTAATATAAGGAGTTGATACTGTGTTGCCACTCCTTTGGGATGGAAAGTATAATATTTTACCTCGTGTTTCCTTGCTGTAGTCACAAATTCGACCATCGTCATTTTCCTAATGCCCTTTCCATATTGAATATCAGTCTGTAGAAATTCAGAAGAGAGTCGGTGCATTTGGAATGGCTTTAGATACAATTAATAAGTGCCTATCTGAGGCAATCTGCTCATTATCACGTGGAAAACTGGATGGTGATAGTCGGACAGCTGCGCTCATCCATTCTGGCAATGAGATATTAGAGATGTGCAAATATTATCCTGAGATCAGGTATTTCTTCTTTATTATGAGTAATCACAAAATTTTCCAAAATTTCCATTCAGCTGCATTCTTGTTTCATTAGCTTTATCTCGTACTTCCTCCGTTGCTTTTTGATTGCTCCATAGTCAAAAATTCACTTTATTAAAAATTGGGTGTAAAATGTGAATATGGGTTGATAAAATGGGTCCATGAGGAGAGAGATAGAGAGAGAACAAATAGGAAAACTTACCATAAGGTATGGAGCAATCTCAAATGGACACCCTAAAAAGGAATATGGGGCAATCTAAAGGGACAGAGGGAGTAGACGCTCCAGAAAGGGAAATGTAATGCCAAATACTGGCTAAACTTCAGCAGGAGTAAAAATTAGGATTGTATTTACAGATTCTTGGTTCTGTTGCTTTGTTATTAGCTTAGGATCTTGCTGGTTTCTGCCTTGTGCATACATTAATCTATACTGTAGCAGTAGGGGTAGATCCACCAAAAATTTGCTTGGGACAAACTTACTTGGATATTGCTCATGGCAGTTAAGTAATTTATATATGAAAAAACTGTAATTTTGCTCCTGGCGACCAATTTGGGAAGATACCTATTATAGTTGGTATCATTCCTAGTTAATTGAAAGCTGGGACTGTTTAAAGAAGACGGGGCATAGTTGGGACTGTTAATATCAAATTTTCCTTGAAATACACATTGAAACTAAATTAGGAACTTCTTACATAATAACATTTCTTTTATACTACCTCCGTTTTCCTGTTGCTGTAGCAACATAAACCAAGAAAAACTGAAAATTGGTGCCACCAAGTCAATCCGTGGACTATGGACCATGGTGCACAGTGAGCATGGTGCACCAGAAGAACATATGTGCATAAGCAAAAGAAGATGATACTACGACAAATAACATGCGATATAATATTTCATTTTTTTGTTATAAAAAATAATACTCCGTATATTATTTACTATTTATTAAAACTATAAATAAAAAATATATTCATGTTCTTTTCACGTAACCAGATGTTCTTTTAATTATATACTAGGGTTCTTTTAGTGCACCATGGTCTACCTTCTAAATTGCGCCACCAAGTGAGTACTTTTACATGGAGGATAGAGATAGAGAGTAAGAGAATTATTAAATATGATTGGGTCCCACAAAGTGACAAAGTGGGGTGGAAGATGATAATACATTAATAAAAGGTTATATAAATGGAATAAAGTGGGTACTTCAATGTTTATGATTCTCTTTATTTTTATTTTTACTTTTATTTTATTTTTAAAATTCTTTCAATTTTTTTTGTTTTTTGTTTTTTTTTTAATTTCACATGCTATTTTGAAATGTACTTATTTTACTTATTTATTTATTTTAAATTTTACTTATTTTTTATTATCTCTTACAATATTTCTTCTATAATACTTCTTATTTCCATGACACAATGGTGTTTTAGACACTATTCACACAAGCACCTTTGACTTCATTTTGTGGTTTATACATAAGAAAAAGCATAGTCGTGTGGGGTCTTATTAGATTTGTATCAATAAATATTATTTTAATATCAACTTTTTATAAATTTTTCCGATCCACAATTAGAGATATTGATGTTTGAAATCATGCATTGGCAAACGTGCCTAAATAATTGTGTCATTTAAAAAAGAACGGAGGAAGTATATATATATATTTTTTCTCTTATCCTACTTTCATTAATTTCACATTCTCTTGTTTTTTTCTTTTTACTTCCTGCTCCTTTCTGGTTTGATTGGTGACAATGATGATCTCCTACGACGATTCATGTTAGCCGACCCCAAATCATTTTGGGACTAAGGCTTTGTTGTTGTTGTTGTTGTTGTTGTTGTTGTATAAATGGAATAAAGTAAAAGCGAGTAGAACTTAGGAAAACACCTCCAAATGGAAAGCGCGTAGAACTTAAGAAAACGGAGGGAGTATATCAGTAAAAGAAAGTAAAAATGGAGTAAGTGAATAGTGCTAAAGTCAAAACGTTGCAATTAAAAGAGAACGGAGGAAGTATTACCTTTTTAGTTTACAAGTGAATTCGATGTCATTGTTTTCTCCCTCAGTGTGACAAGTCACACAATCAACTTGATTGCGTGACGACTTCACACTCATTTGGAGTTCGGCCCAAAATAGCATGGACTCACTGCATATACGTAATATTGCACGGGCTAATGACGTAAAATAAGTGATGGAGCGGATTGATCTGAATATATTGACGTAGTAAATTAGTAATTAGTTAATTACTTTTCAGTTTTTTTAGTTGGTTACTTTTCATATATTTTCTGGCAGTTACTTAACATACTCCCTCCGTCCAATGTATAAAAAGGCTAAAGCGCACCAAGACGGTTTGGAGTTCCCAGAGCCTTAGGCGCACCTGGTTGAAGTCGGGCGCCTAATAAAATATAGTTTTTTTTAAAAAAAAAATGGTGTGCGCCTCATCAAAATCGCCTCGCCCATACCATAAAAGGCGTCGCCTCCAAACGCCTTGCCTCTCAGGCGCGCCTTTCTATATGCTGCCTCCATCCCAAGTTAATCGACGCTATTTTTTTTTCCGTCCGTCCCAAAATAAGTGTCATACTTCCTTTTATGGCATGGACTCAACAATATTTTATTACATATCTCTTCCCACCACTAAAAGTTATGGCCCCACATCCTCTCACATTCAATTAAAAAATTTCTTCCACTATCTCCCACCATACCTACTTTTCTATTAAACTATAATAGATAAACTTACAACAAATTATCGCATAAAACTCCGTGAAAAGTCTATTTCAACGATTAAATAGGGACGGGTGGAGTAATATTTAAGGTTACTAATCGTATACGACTCTTTTAAGGGGTTATTTTTTTATATTATTTTGAGTTATTTATTATGTTATCGGGAGTTACTTAAAATAATATTTATGAGTTACTATTAAATTATTTGTCGGTGGGTTTATAAGGAGTACAATATTTTTGTTTTTTTGTTTTTGGACATAGGTTTAACACACATAATTAAAAAGGTTTTACAAACCTACATACTACAACCTAAAACAACACTAAGGTCTTTAAAGACCATTACATCTATTACAATAACACAAACCAAACACAAATGCCTAAACATTGAAAGGGCAACACGCACTTCTCGTTTCACCCCTTGATTGTAGACAAAGTTTTGCTTGCACAAGCTATGCTGCACTATCGTGCCAAGACTTCGTATCAATGTGATTTCTCTAAAGAAGATGACTTTGATGGTGGGCCGACAACCACCCGGAGACTCCTTTAAAAACCCTTGGATAAACCGGAAAGAGCGAAAGAGAAACAATGTTACGGCTTAGGTGGAAAGACCTTCTGCATTCACAAGCTTCACAAGCGTCTGGAAAAGACTTGTTTAGCATGTTATGAAACCCAATAAAATGGGGAGCAGCATTCAAGTAACTGATTTTGAAAGCGTTAAGATCAACTCTCAACGCTAACCTAAAGTGAAGATTAACAAAAGTTAACCTCCACAGAACAATACCCCATACCCAAACCCAAAGACACCGATCCTTCCTATTAACATGAACTTCTTACCTAATCAACCACCTTAGGAACCAACTCCCAAGCCCACATCCAAAAGCTTACTTAGTTACTTCCCCCCGTCCCACACACTACACAACCATTACCTGATAGGAAAATGTAAATGCTCACGCCAACTCCAAATTGAAACAACCAACACATGTTTTCCAATTTAAACCAGAAACCAGACAGCAAAATCAGCAATCTCACAAGGGATATAACTACAAACAACAAGAAAGAACCAATCAAAAACTGCGTAAAGCATCGTGTTAATGGAGAACTAACTTATAACTAATTAACAAACCACACAACAAGCAAGGGAGGAACGACCACTACGAGTTAGGCAAAATCAAATCCCTAGAACAAAACCCTTAACTAACCTTTATCTTTACCGTCAAGGTCGGGGTGGTTCGACACTACTAGACGGCGACGGTTAAAAAACGCGGGAAATGGCAAGCCTAAAACCTCACAAGATAGGTATACAAACCAAAAACTTGCAAAGAACACAACCTAAACTAGCGTTTCTAATTCCAAGCCAAACCCGAAAACCTAAACTAACCTTTACAGACGAACACACGGTGGCGTCGTCTAGGGACGATCTAGAAGAGGCGCTGGTGTTGTGAAGTTGACCGATCTACAACCTCCCAGCGTGAACCTAAAAGAAAAGAACAAATCCCCGACAAGAGGAGCTCGATCTAAGAGGAGGTGGAAGTGAATGCTTGGTTCCTCTTTCACCACTCAACTGGAGAATACAACCGCTCTGAATTGATGCAACCACTAAGAAATGAAACAAGTGCTTGTCGGCGACCCGAGTTGAGAGGCAAGCTCAGGCCGCCGACGGCACGATGGCTAGGGTTTGAGGGTTTTCTGTTTCTTTTTAGAGAGAGGCTAGAAAATTGTTTTTATAGAGAGGCTAGAAAATTCTTTTTATAGAGAGAACAATAGATAAAGGTTTCTATCCGCAAATGGGTTATTTATGGAGTATAATAATTTTTTTTTTTTAAAAGAAAGGTTTAGTTTTCATATTATATTTGAGTTACTTATGATAAGAAGTATTATTCGGGAGTAACTTTACATAATATTTGGAATTACTAATAACGTTATCTTGGGTTACGAATAATATATTAACTGTTGCTATTACATATTTTGAGTTAATTTTTACGTTATTCGGGTGTTACTTAACATAATGTTCAGAGTTAGGAATTAGATTATCATGGGTTACTAACTTACTATTAGTAATAAGTGTTACTATTGCTCTATTTTGAGTTACTTATACATTACTTAGGTGCTACTTAATATTTAGAGTTATTAATTAGATTATCGTGGGTTACTAGTAAGTGTTGATATTTCTCTATTTTGAGTTACTTTTTATATTATTCGGGATTTACTAATTAGATTATCGTGGGTTACTATTAATAATAAGTGTTGCTGTTACTCTATTTTGTGTTACATTTTACATTCTCCATGAGTTATTTCACCTAAAATTTAGAGTTACTATAATTTGATTATCGCAGATTTGCTGGTTACTATTAATATAACGTGTTAATATTATTCTATATTGAGTTCGGGAGTTATTTAACCTGATATTTAGAGTTACTAATTAATCATTTTCCTCTCTAAAGAAACATTACATATTCACCCAAAGAGCATTGCTTAATTTGCTTCATATCCATCAACCTATTTAACAACACCACAAGAAAATTAATGGTTTAACACTATTAGTTGTGAAGAGCTATTGAGTTTAGTCAGTCATGCTGAAGCGTAATACTCCTAGTACTCCAGATAACTAACTGTTAAACCCGAATTCAACTAGAAATATAAAAAATAAAAGGTACCCATGCTATTTCTTCAATCCCACATCGATTTCAACACCTCAAAGCTTCATATTTTCCAGAAAAATTGTATAAAAAAAGATCAAAACCACCAATTACAACAGATTTCTCAACAAATTGATAGTCCATACACAAATTAATTAACCTCATAATTCCCTACGCTGCATCCTGCACCCTCCACCCATTATCTCTCCTATAAACCCAGAGTCAAGAACTCTTGTTTCTTTTCTGAATTCGTTAACAACCGAAGAGCACCATTCAATTGCCGAAATCGAAAACCCATAATTTGAATTTGATTGGGTTTTTTTGTTATTCTCGCGAGGGTTTGCGAGGAGTTTCTTCAATTTTTTGCTTGAGAAAAAAAGTAGAAGCTAATTTAAGTGATGGAAGTTGAGAGGCATGTCAGAATAAAAACAGCCAAAGGGAAGGTATAATGGGGAATACTAGTGTGAACATGTCATACAATCAAATGAAGGCGTGGCAAGTCACATACGAAGTATAAGACTTTGTGTTTCTCCCTCTTCAACTAAATGCGATCATTTTACAGCTAAATAGACGTTACATGATGCAGTCTGCCTGTCTTAAAAAATTTCAAGTCAATGTGGACTTTGGAGTTCAGTATTTGTATGAACGTATGATTTTACTTGAATTAGCTTTTGGGTCGAATCTCGAGAGTATCTTCATCTACCTGCTGTTTCCTACTTCCCTGGTATTATGAGTTCTGTTCGCTCTTGTAGAGTTTCTATAGCAAAAAGCCATAATGGATATCATGTGCTATGGTATAGCTGGATTCATATTTTCTATGCTGAATAGTAATTTGAATGTTGTGTGCAGTGTGAAAGATAGAGAGCATGTCATAGAACAAGAAACTGTGTTAAGACAACTTGAGGCGACACTGTCAATTCAAGAGCATGCACGACAGGGCCACCATTTGGATGCATTACGGGAGATAGCTAAGCTTCCTTTTCTACCACTGGATCCACGTGCAACAGGGTTAAGCATGGATTCATTCCAGAATTTATCTCCTTATGTCCAGGCTTGTGTCCCTGACCTTCTAAGAGTTGCCTTAAGTTGTTTAGACAATGTGACAGATACTGATGGATCTCTCCGTGCTTTGAGAACAAAGGTAGTATTTAAATGCTTGTACACTAGTGATTACATTACTAATGAGATGTGCTGGTTGCTATTTATGGTAGATATGATTAAATTGCTAGTCTGATATGAATTTCCACTTTTGCAGATTGCAAATTTCCTAGCGAACAATCTACATCGAAACTGGCCTCATGATTTGTTTGAGAAAGTTGCAAGAAGCCTTTGAAGTAAAACATAAGGGAAAGGTTGGCAGCTTGGACAGTGTTGCCATGCTTACTTTTCAGTCAGGTGCTGGTGGCAAGCGGTCACCATTCATCTTGCACATTTTGTACAAATATGAAGCAAGAATTTCATTTTTCCTTGGGTTTTGTTCCTCCCTTCCCGAATGCAAATGTTTATATAGAGTTTTTCTTTGGGTTTGTGTGTATGTTTGTGATAGTTTTAGCTTACATCTTTGTCCTTTCATGAGTAACTTATTAACTTTGCTTATAGCAGTTAGAAAATATTAACGATAACTAGAATACTATTTAGCAATAGTTTTTCAGCTATGCTCCCCGAGTGTATAAATTCGTTGTACGGAAAATATGATTGTCCTTGATATTAAGTTTCTGTTTCTTTAACCAATATTCTGCTATTTAGGGTCTCCACTCTTGTGAATCCATGGATGCCATTTGGGGTTATATAAAAAGGTTTCTCTTTTTTCCATACTGGGGTTTTGCGGTTCTAACTGTTGATTTCTAGTCCATCCTTCGTGAATTATTACTAGTAGCCATAGGGCTGCCCAGGGTTACACTGTATATACAGTGATATTTTGGAATAGCTATAGACTTCCAGATAAAGGGAGGAAGTAATACCTAGGTGCAATTTCTTAATAAAAACATGAAAATTAAAAATTAAAAAGAGGTAACGTAGTGAATGGCATGTTTGTTCAAAAGACACGATAATAGAGTTTTTGTTATTCATACAAATGACAACATTTATTTTCCACAACCTGGTGTATCTTATACACGATACAACCAATATTATTTCTTTGCTGATTTAGAAGTTAGAACTTCCTCAAATGAGCATATATATCCGTAGAGTAAATAATTTCCGGAGATCAGTACTTACGCCTACAAAGCGTAAGACCGTCACCAATAGAAAGAAGGACAGACTCAATTCTAGGGTCAGTAGCAAGGAAAGTATTCAAGTTCTTAATTGCTTCATGTCCATGTTTTTTAATGTATTCCATAACAGGATCATTCTTGAACACTTGATCATCATCAGCAAATGCAACTGAACCAAACCAAAGAGTGTTATCAAATGCTATTACTCCTCCAACCTTTACTAGTTTCATCAATGGCTCATGGTAATTTATGTAGTTCTCCTTATCCGCGTCCACGAATGCAAAATCAAAGCTCCCTTCCTTGCCCTGCAGCAATAAAATATATTTTATTTTATTTGTTACACAAAACTAGCTATTTTTCTACAAACCAATTATTTCAAAAATATACTTCTCACTTGTGTACCTTGCTTACTAGGTCATTCAAAAATGGCATGGCATTTCCTTGAACAAACTCGATTTTGTGTTCAATTCCGGCCTTTTTAATGGATGGCAATCCAACCTCGTAAGCCTCTCTGTTCGGATCAACTGCTAGAACCTACGTACATATAATCATACAAATAAGTGTTAATCAGTCTCCTAACACTTTGTGCCCCGAGGCCCTGATAAGTAAAAGTTACTCATTATGAACGAGTATCTAGATGAATTAATGTGGCTCTAGCTTGATGACACTTCCCAATTATACAAAATTACATATATTTCCCTAATAATATTTAGGCAAATATTTACTTCCTAAAATTTTATTAATATTTTACCTTGCCATCATCAGGGAGAGCGAGTGCAGTAGCAAGAAGTGAATAGCCGGTAAAAACTCCAATTTCCAAAGTGTTTTTGGCGTTCATGAGCTTCAATAACATTGCAAGGAATTGTGTTTCATCAACTGCTGCGTTCATGATGCTCCTGGATATCAATCCACACACACAATTATTTAAGTAACCTCATTCAATTCAATTTTGTCAACATACCACATTTTCGTACTCTTAGTTAGTGTATATGGAGTACACTAAAACCGTTATATTAGCATGTATGCGACATCTCATAAAATTGGAATATTCCACATATCATACCAAGTATTTAATTTGCACATCTCTAAGGCCATGTTTTATGGTTCACCTTATTTTCAAATTTCAATTATACCAAGAAAATTAAGTTTAGTTAATAAGGAAAATAAGCTCTAAAGTTCAAATTATAACTAAAATAGTTAAGTATAAGTCTAGAGGAATATAACGTCCGCTCATGCATAGTATAACCGGTTATACCAGATTGAACTATTTTCTTTACTTATTTACTCATTTAAAATTGAACACCAAGCTCATACAAGATATATACAACTGGTAAGTATCTGTATAGATTGATAGAGTAGAGAAAGATAGATAGAACGAATAAAGAGGAAGAGAAAGATAAATCACATGTGCTTGTATTTCTCAATAGTGGTCTCTCTAATTTCCTTCAATTGCTCGTGCTCATTGGGGTAACCACTGGTTTTCAAGATATACTGCCGTTATTCAACAACAACAAAAAAACAATTTAATAATCAAATTTTCATAAAATTAACTACACAAAAAATTAATTGTAAGAACAATAATATGTATATAACTAACCTCAGCAAGGGCTGGACTGTTGAGAATGATTTTTTCCTTAATTGTTTTAAAATCATCATTCATTGCTCCTAAGATAATTACTTGTTAATTTAATTTTCTTAATTAATTGATAATTAGGAGAAGTAAATTATAAAGAAAATCTTTGAGGCAATAATAAAATTAAGCTAAACGGAGTACTATATATATATATTGATTTTTTAGGCTATTTACATGTGGACATATTTTTCAAATTCTTGCTTTGATAATTTGAGTTTGAATATTCAATATTGCTAGCCGCCTTGCATGAAAAAACTAAAAATTTGACTCTTCCTTCAGCCACCTACTTTTGATGATCACTACTTTGATGATCAATACAGAGTTTCTCACGTCTAAATTTGGTCAAAACCTCTACTCCGCAAGTCCGCATCATTCTACTGTTACTGTTACTCGCATTCGTTCCTCTTTGTTTACCCGCAGTGGCGGATCCAGGATTATAAAAAAAAAAGTGGATAATTCTTAATGTTTTTTTTATAATGATAAACTCGTGTAGTTAATTCTAGAAATCGCAAAATAGATTGAGATTTCTTTAAAATGTGTACTAAAAACTATAAAGATGACTACTATGATAGAGTAGTAGTTAAAGTACATTATTTTATTGTTATTAGTCTTTCCTTTCAGTAATAATAAACTTTATTTGCCAAAAAAGTGGACTTTTGAAAGAAAAAAAATTTAGTCTAATTAAATGAGGCGGAAAAAGAAATAATGTTATTAAAAAAGAAGAGGAAAAGATACCCATTGTTCAATGTTCATTCCCATACACTAGAGTAGTAGGTTTTTTTTTATAGTGATAATACGTGTATTTGATTTTAGACATCGTAAAGTTTAAGTAGATTGAGAATTTTTTAAATCGTATCACTAAAAATCTATAAAATAATGTACAAAAATGAAAATGACTGTAATAGTTTAAGTAAGTAATTTTATTGTTATTACTCTTTCTATTGGTAATAAATAAACTTTATTTACCAAAAAAGTGGACTTTTTGAAAGAAAAAAAAATAGTCTAATTAAATGAGGTGGAAAACGAAATAATGCTTCGATTTAGTAAAATAAAGGAGGAAAAGGTCCAAATTGTTCATCTCGTGCACTCGAACCCGTGATCTTTGGGGCCCTGCCTTGCAAGAAGATCTCTCCGCTTACTACTGAAGCAAGCTGGGTTTAAGTGTCTTTTCGGCAGATGTAACAACATAATCTAATTTTAGAATTTGAAACTTTTAAATTTGAAACTTTTAAATTAATTATTAACACTTTTAAATTAATTATTAACATTAATAATCAAATTCGCTGAACATAAACGAAATCAACAAAAAGTTAACAAACGAATTTAACCAAATTACTCTGTAACATTAATACGTGGTAGATGAATTTAACAAAATACTTCCTCCATTTATGAATAAATGCATCAGTTTGACTAACACTCTTGCTAATGCATAACTTGATCTCTAATATATCTAATTGTATACGAGTTATTAGTAAAAGTTATAAAAATTTGATATTATAAAAATATAAATTGTGATTAATCCAACAACATATTACTCCACACATGATAACATATATTAATAAAAAAAAAAATCAAGTTAATAATAGCATATAGTGTAAAAGTCCAAGTAATGCATCTATTCAGAAGCGGAGGGAGTGGGAAAAAAACATCGATCAATCTATACTAATATATTAAAAATCTTTGTGAAAAACGTATATGTCTCATGTAATACTCTCCCTTTACGCCACATCTTCCACTCTCACCAAGTGTTATGCCATGGGATAAACAACCAAAAATCAATATAATGAGTTTCGTACACATGATCTCAAGTGTAGATAATAACTCTATTACCATCTTAACCAATCACCAATTGTGGTGTATCTCTTTACATTAATTTATAAATAAATGTTAACATGAAGTTTGATATGTTCATATTTTAGAGTGTTTTTACTCCCGTCTCTTAGTACTTTTCGATCTCAAATGAGCTATTCAGAGCTATTTTTAGTACTAACTAGTTTTTGGGCCCTAGTAATCTATACATAGTATTTAAAAACCCACACCATAAACACAATAATGCCACATGTCATTCTCCTTCCATATTTTTTTAATGCCATATGTCACTCTCTTCACTCATAGTGCCACATGTCATTCTCCTTTCATGATTTTTTGGTTTAAACTTAAAGGAATTAAATAATTAAATACGGAGTAAATCAAGCCATAATTACTTTTTGCCAAGGAAACGTCAATCTGCTCGACTTCCACAACTCCCCCCTTCATCTTCAATCTTTTATACTCCGTATATAATTTCCTCAAACTTCACCATTGGTAATCGGATCGAACACCAGACCTCTTTGTTAAATGTTGCACGTTCTACCAACTACAACTTATATTATATTTTCTATATAAACATATATGTTCTTTTTACAATAAAATAACAAATTGAATAAATTTGAATACAAAAAAAGGGAATGATTACTTCATTTATAAATGTACAATTATTATTTTCCTAGGTTAAGCCTCAAAAATAAAAATAAAAGCCCGTGGTAAGAGAAGAAACATTTACGGTGGTTGAGTAATTATAGAACAATATACATGCACAAGGGTGCACCGTGAACTCTCTCACATTTTCTCCTTATATGTGAGGAGAAAATGTGATAGGGACCACCAATGGGTATAAAAGTTCCATTGGGTGGACGATGCACTAATAATGTCCAGAGTAATGAATCAACTAATGATGAATAAAAGGATCCGAATTTGTTTTGATTTTCGGGTGTAGGGTTTCAGCCTGGAAAGGTTGCTAATCGACCACAACAAATAAATCCGAATAAAAGTCAAAACCCGGGACAACGCTCGGGCCACACACTGGTTATTCTTCAACAACCTCCCCCCATTAACTCTTTCCTAGTTTCCTTCGATGGTTCCTTGAGTCCTCATCGTATTATATTATTATGAGACTTTGCCATAAAATATATCATAAGGTTTTCTCTTTATATGTTATATGTTATATGTTGGAAGTATAATGGAGTTTAGAAGTTATGATGTTTTTAAGCAGGTGTTAGAAGGTGTTTAAACTAAATGACGATAATAAAACTTTATAATCTATGAAGTCTTGTCTTTTTAATCATTATATTTTTCTCCTTATGTTCATCTCTCCTAAAAAAATAGATCCACTTTAAATCACTTATTACCACTAATAACATATCATTTGTACAAAAATCAAATAAAATTGTTACATTGTACGACTATACTCATGATATCCAACGAAGGGAAAGGCTTAAAAAATTCTAACTATTAAACTTTATTGACCAAAATTTTCTTATAGGAGAACTAAAACTAATTGTAAGTTTCCTAACAACAAAAATATACAAATAAACCCCACATAAAAGTCTCAAAATGTTGATGACGATTTACCTACCTTTAATAATTTGCTTGGAAACCATTACAATATAAGATTCTCCTTCTTCGCAAAATGAATTGCAACTAATTAAGAAAGAAAAATCACTAGAGGAAAAAACCTCAAGTGCGGGCTCATTTTATGGGGTTTAGTGCGGGCTTTTACATGTGCAGCACATGGCCTGCCCGCACTTGATGTTTCTCAAGTGCTGCCAATTTGTAAAATGACCCCGCACTTGACATATTTTGTGCTGCCAATTTTAGAATATGAGCCCGCACTTGATATATTTGGTGCTGCCAATTTTGAAAATGAGCCCGCACTTGACATATTTGGTGCTGCCAATATTGAAAATGAGCCCGCACTTGAAATATTTTGTGATGCCTGTGAGGGGGTCGAAAAAGCACGAGGCTAATGCGTGACCTCGTCCCTCGTGGGTGTGACGATTCTTTTTATTCAATCAAGTGTAATTGGATTTCCTGTGAGTTTACACCCAATTGACTAGTAATATAGGAGTCGCCATTCAGTTTTTAACGACAATGAGAAAAACTGACAAAACCCGGTTATCGTGACATAAAGGGAGTGCAATTATGTTTGACCACGACGGCCGTAGGTTCCCTTGTGATCCCTGGTGTGGGGATCTCTCAACATACACCCGCAAGGTAGAGATTGAGGGTTCGGGGGACTGTAACTACCGAGAGGAGTAATTCGCTCGTCGATAACTCCAGAGGCAGGATATCCTTACTAGCTCAGCATAAATAATTGAAGGGACATGCGTTAACTATTAAACTAATCTGAATTGATTTTAGCAATATGCAACATATAATACTAATTCGATCGTGATTATCTGATTTAAATAGCATTAAGGGACCTAGCATGATAATCCGATTTCCCAAAAATATTATATTTGTTAGGCGTGATAGAACAATCAGATTAGGTTAGTTTAACAGTTCATAAAAAGGGCGAGGAAAGCAGTTAAATCATCGAAAAGGGACACATTACGACGCACCCTTGAGAGGTGCGTCACGGTTCTCAGAAAACTAACCAATTTGACTTTGCTATTTCTCCTTTTTATTTAACGAATCTCAATTATGGGACAGGATACGTTCTGTTCGATTTATGGATCGATTGCAACAGAACGCGTGAACAATTTCGCAGCGAGAGGCTTAGGCTAAGGGTTGGAGTCAATACTCAGAATATAATTATGTGTTGTGTGTGTTCCTTTCACGTCGAATCTAGGGGTCTATTTATAGGGAAGAGTTCGTGGAAAGATGGAATTGCAGAGTTCTAATCCACAAAGAATTAGGAAAAAACACGTACCCAGGTATTTTCAGCGCCCAGGCCTGGGCGCCGAAGATTTCGGCGCCCAGAGCCAGGCGTTGAAAATAGGGTCTGGGCTGTTTTCTTTAGTCAGATTCGGATTCCTGAAATCCGTAGAGTTTGAGATTTAATCAAGTCTTTTAGCGTGTATCAATTTTATGACGGAATGCGTCTGGGCCCGTTACGAACTCTAGGCTCGTTAGGATTTTAATTAATACGTAACTCTTATTTCCGAATCCTATTAGGAATAGGATTCTCGCGGTTTTCTATCTCTTTTAGGATTTATGTTGGAATGCAACACCTAATTCTGACAGGTTTCTATCCTTTATGATTTGCCACTTTTAGAAGCTACCTTTTACTGCAGTTACTATTTTTAGCAGGTTTCCATAAATAGCAGGTTTCGGGTGAAATGAAATGGGGAATCGAGATTCGTTTATTTTATAGGAGATGCGTTGTCAAGTGGAGATTTATGTTTTCATCATCGAACCTTTCCCTTTCGGGAACGGGGACAAAAGTAGGTGTCTACAGTTAGCCCCCACTTTGACTGAGTCTTGGAGTAAGACGATGGTCAAAGTATTAGACGGAGTGCGTCACACAAGCCATGGTATACGTGACCTGTTTTGCGAGGGTCTCACGAGCCCCCGAGTGATAACATTTGACTTAAGGGTCATCACTTGAAGTGTCGATATATCCCTCACGTGTCATTGGGATTTGTCAACTGATAGTATAGAAACTTCCTCACTTTGTCATTGGAAGGATCTAAAGGTGCGTAGAAACTCCCTCACTTTGTCATTGGGAGTAGCTACAGATGTTTTCGAAATCAAAGCTATAAAGTGTAATTGGGCCTGGCCAAGCCCAATCACGAGGTAAAAAATGTTTTTAAAGATTCTCATTTTCAAGGCTAGTTAAACGAGAAAACCCCCTTGTTTTTATAGGACGTAAAACGAAGGAAAATCCAGCACCCTTGTTTTTATAGGACGTAAAACGAAGGAAAATCCAGCACCCTTGTTTTTATAGGACGTAAAACGAAGGAAAATCCAGCAAAAGTTATCGCTGCAGCGACTAAGGACCTGCGCGGTTTAATGGCGCAGACCCCCGCCGGCTAAAGATGGCGAGCCTGTCCGCTAAGGGTGGACACCCCGTCCGATAGAAGTGGAAGAATCTGTTTTTGAAATTTGAAAATAAGGACCTACGCGGTTTGTGACATAGACCCCGCCGGCTAAAGATGGCGAACCTTGTCCGCTAAGGGTGGACACCCCGTCCGATAGAAGTGGACGAATCTATTTTGAAATTTGTTTTTCTTTTTTGAAAATAAGGACCTACGCGGTTTGTGACGTAGACCCCGCCGGCTGAAGATGGCGAGCCTGTTTTAATTTTGAAGACTTTATTTTTTCGAAAACTGAGGACCTGCGCGGCTAGTGACGCAGACCCCGCCCGCTGAGGGTGGGCGAGCCCTGTCCGCTAAGGGTGGACGTCCCTGAATTCGTTTTTTGGATTTGGGAACTCGCGCGGTTGGTGACGCGATCTTGCCGACTGAAGATGGGCAAGTTCCTATTTCTTTGTGATTTCTTTTGAGAATTTCTTTTTATTCATTCTTGCAAGAGAGAATTCTTTCGAGGGATGCTCGAATTTAGTTGTAACCTGAACGTGGGCTGACAACGTGTTCAGACAGATCTTTGTCTTGCGACCGTCTTCTTTCGTGATTTTGAGCTAGTCTTTACGGCTCGACTTGGTCTTTGATCAGAGGACCGTGCACAAGTGTCAGTGACGTCCTTTCGATGAGGTCGAACCTGTTGTTGTTCTTTTTTGAGATATCCAAACATGATATGGTGTATGGCGTAGTCCGGGAATGTGATTTTGATCGCGCGCTCCTTGTTGGAGTCTATTTTTTTGCGAGCCCCCAAGCACTGGGGCTCGTTGGTTGTTTTTCGCATCTTGTAATCATGTTTGGGGTCATGCTCGTATGTGCGAGCGACCTTTTATAGTAGTGTGCTACTTTAGCGAAGCCGTGGAGTGCGACTTTAGTTTTCAGGCGACATCCGGTTTTAGCTTGGCCCGGATTAACCCTTTGACAGACAAACATTTTTTATTTGGAAAACCAATGACTTGACGACACATTTTTTTTGGTGTTTCGAAGAATGACTATGATATTTAACTTGTTTTTTTTTTAAAAGTGTACATAAGCGTTTTCTGAGACGAGTCTAAGTTTCGACCAAGTTTTAATGTTATATTTTTTTTTCTTGCTTATTTGGGAGCTAAAGGTGCTTTGGGCTTGATCCTACTTGCAATAGGGCCTCGTGTTTAGCAACACGGTCTTAAGTCCTTTCCTGTTCCGTGTTTTGTGAAATCTGGGCCTTGGGCTGCATTTTCAGCGCCCTAGGCCAGGCGTTAAACATTTCGGCGCCCAGCCGTGGGCGCTGAAAGTCCTTTCCTGGTAATATTTGACTTTCGGATTTCCTAACACGTTTCCGAATGGGATCAGGATGTCATTGGGTGCGGGAGGGCCCAATAGAAGCTAGGGCCCCCTTTTTTGAGCCTGGGTTCATTTTCGGCGCCCCGGCCTGGGCGTTGAAATAATTCACGCCCAGGTGGGGCGTTGAAAGTGTTGTTTGGGCTGGTCTTTTGATGACACAGTTGGCCTCTTGTTCATTCGCTTATTTCACTTGGAAGTTCTATGTATTCTCTTTTTGTTTTTTTTTTCTTTATTTTTAGAACGTGATGATTTTCTTGAGAAGCCGTAGCCGATTGGTGGACTACGGTGCTTGTCGCTTTGGGGCAATTATTTTAAGGAACTGTTGCTCTTAAGGCGTACGGTTATTGCGATAGTTGGGCAAGTCTATATGGCCCGAGGAACATACCTTGAGGCGTAAGACTTTGACCGCTCTTGTTGTTGCATATTTTTCCTTTTGAACGTGTTCGTGAATGTTCGATACTTAGAATGATGATATATATGTGCGAGCGAGCGTTCATAGAATGGCCGTTGTGTGCGGTCCATTAATCAGTTTGCTTGAATCATTTTTTTTTGAGCAATGACTGATTTTGAATAGTTTGCTTAGAAGCTTGATAGGGTTCAGGCCCATTCATGAAGTGGGCTCAAACACCGTGCCCTTTCGATTGTTCAAACATTTGCTTCGAGATTTTTTATTTTGCTATGGTTGTTTCGTAGCTTGGAGCCCCCAAGTATGCATGTTGGGATGCTTCCTTTTGGCGTATGATTTTTGTGGGTTCTTTCGAGAAAGATGCCTTGGGGTTCCGCTCGTGTAGGTGCGAGCTATCCCTTCCATGGTAGGTAATATTTTGCTACTTTTATTCCTTAATGTAGAAGTCGTGTGGCTTGCATGATAAGTAGTCTTTGCCTCTTTTACACGTGCTTTTGGTCGTGCCTACATTAGTGCAATATGTCTTACTCTTTTTTTTAGACTTGTACCGTGGGATGGCTGAACTTATGGTGCGACGTAGGCTTGTGTGGCCTAACAACATGTATTAGAACATTTCTCCAGGTGTTGGGATATCATTGCATTGGAGTACTTCATCACGCCTCGTTCAGGTGCTCGAACAAGTGTAGCACCTTTTGCCTGGTTTGCACGGCTTATTACTTCGTTCGATGCGAGGATTCATAGATGCTTATTTCTTGTTTTTTATATCTGGGAAAAACTTGGCTAGCAGAAAGATTCAGCGCCCAGGCTGGGGCGTTAAAGATATCGGCGCCCAGCTCTGGGCGTTGAAAATGATTTCTGGGCAGAACTTTGACAGTATTTTTTTCTTTCGCTTTTGCTTTGGAACGATGTAGACTGCGTAACGAGCGCTTTATAGGGCGAGCGTTATGTGCAGTGGTTTGATCGGAGTTTTGGTGACTCGCGTTTTTAGTTACCCTTGTTAGTGGGGTGACTTTATATATTCTAAGTAGTGCTTAGAATTTGGGAGGGGTTTTAGCCATTCTAAGGTTCGTTTTGCACGATTAAAGCTTAGGATTGAGCCCCTATGACATATGTATAGCATTAGCGTCGAGAATTTGCGATAAAATCGTCGTTTCGAGCACTTTTAGAGTGTTTTTCTCAAGCCCCCAATTGTAGCTACGGGATTGGCTTGGTGCTATAATGCTTGGCATACGTTTTTATGCATTCATGGTGACACGGATCATGAATAGTTTGAACCAGACTCGTTTAGTGCGAGGTATGTTCGAGTAGTGATTTGCTACTTTTCTTGTAAATGTCGTATTGTGCGACATTGCCATGGTCAAGGTAGTCACATGTTGAAGTGTGCCTTTGACCAAAAGCTAGGTGCCTTTCTTTACCCATAATCATATTTAGAAATCTCTTGACTCACTCGCAACATTGAGATAAACGCATACTTAGCTTAAACCAACGACACTTTATTATGTTCGAAGAAGTCTTTTAAAAATCATTTGAAAATTTATTTAAAATCCGAGTCCTATTGTGTACAATCCGAGGTGTCCTAAGTAGGTTGACTTATAGAAGGGTTCGTACAGGATTACATGAGTGAATCAAAAATACTGTTACGATTTTTGGAATGCTGTCTAAGGATTTGCTGGGAGCCAGGGTGCAGGCGTCAAGATATACTTGTGTCCGTTTGGCATATGCTTTTAGGCTTTTAGGGCCATCTTTTCCAGAATTGCGGGAATATAAACCGTTTTCAAATTGACTTAGATTTACTTGGTGTATGTCTGTATAAAAGGTCAAGGTATACTTGGTTCCTTCCCTATCTCTTTCATTTCAATCTTTTAGCCCCCAGTTGCTATTATGTCTTCCCATTAACGATGCTTTTTAAATTTCGATTTTAGATGCCCGTGTCATATGTCTGAGTAGGGTGAGCCTTGGTTAAGTGCCAAGTCCTATTGACAATGTCTGATTTTTTTTCAAAGGGGATTCGCAAGTATTTGAATTACCATGAACGGGTGCCCTGAGTTCGAAGGAACGATGGGGCAATGCCGTAGAACAATTATCTTTATTGCAAGCCTACTGCCTTTACTACTTGTTGGCGATCATGACTGTGTCTAGTGGTGAAAGAAAGTCTTTAAGTGAGTTAGTTCGCTTTATGGAGGGTCAAGTCGAGTACTTTAGAGGTCATGGACGCTTGCGCTAGCCCCCATTCAATTGAGGCAAAGCGATCTTTTGAGTCTTGGCTAAGTGCCTAGGAGTGTGAGTGCTCCTTCTGGCAAGGGTACGTGCCTTTAATATTTTTCGATGTGTGCTTATTTTGGCATCTTGATGACTTGGATTCTTCTTTTGACTTAAGTTTTTCTTTCGACTTGGATTGCAAGTAATTAAATTTCAATAAGGGACTCTATTTCTTTATTCTTGTTTTTCTATAGGCTTTAATATTTTTGCAAATTGGTTGGACCGAATCATGGATTGCCTACGTATCCGCCTTAAATAGATTTAATTTGGACTCAGGTCTTGCGTAGTTCTTAGCCTAGAAAATGGTTTCTTAGAATGCCGAATTCGATAAGTATGTTCTGAGGTGGAAACATATTATTTGAAACGGTAGAATAAGTGAAGTTTATTATTATTTTAATCTGCCGCTTTGCCGTAAGCCAAAGATTTGTTTTATATATTTTTTTGAGTACATGTATTTTTTGGTGGTACGTATATCTGAATACGTGTTGTACCCCTCCAAGTGTTCGTTATTTTTCCGTGCATGTGCGGATAAAATGACGAGCACTTCTGGACAAATTTTAGCAAGCAGAGAGATTCGGCGCCCGGGCAGGGGCGCTAAAGATTTCGGCGCCCAGCTCTGGGCGCTGAAAATGACTTTTGGGCGGATCTTTTTTTTTGGTGCGCTAAATGCTTCTTTTTCTTTTTAGACTAACTTTAGAGGCGCTTTGCAAAGTTCCTTTTTTATTATTCACATTTTATTTTTTTATTATATTTTTTCCTTAGGTTGAGCGTAGAATGTACTTTTCATTTGTCTTCTTTTTTTATTCGTGACTCAAGACGGTTTGAAAGATGGGTTGAATGGGATAGGATAATTTGTGTTGGTATTGGTCAAGCATGAGGATTATGTTTGCTAGGACTCACAATTTGCAGCCTCGAGCTAGTGTCATGAGTTTACATCAACCAGGGCCAATGAGTAGCATGGGGGCGGCTCAAGGGTGTATCAACAGGATGTATCCAAACAAGTTATATGGTCATTATTCTAATGGTGGTGTAAGAGAAGGTTTGAGCTTTGGAAATAATGGGTATGACACACGTGTCAATGGCCGCGCGTGTTTTGCAGTCAACAAGTTCAAGAACAAGGGTCGAGGTTATGGCAATGAGAATATGGATGGGTTAAATGAGCTGAACAGGGGCCCCAGAGCGAAGGCGTCTAAGAGCATAAGGATTGGAAAGGGTAGACATCGTAGAATTTTATGATTTGGATTGGTTGACTCAATTCTTTTCCTTCGTTTACTTGGGTAAATTTCTCACTTTGGGAGGTACGGGCTAAGTATTTCATGGCTCGCTCTTTTCGCTCTCCCTTTTCTCTTTCTATTTTTTCTTTTTTGCTTGGGATTCCCCCCTTCTTATTTGGGCTAAAAGGTGGATGGTTGTGGTCTTTGAGTCACGAGGCGAGACTGAGTGAGCCTCGTTTGGTAGGCCTATAGTGGACCTTTAATTTTAGTAGGCCTAGGGTAGACCTTTAATTTTAATAGGCCTAGGGTGGACCTTTAAATCATCTTACTTTGCAAGCGTATTTAGTCGTTTCTTTAAAATGTGCAAATAGCGTAGATTCAAAATGTTATTGTTACCTTATTGAATTTTAACGAAAGAATTACATCGAAAATAATTTTTTTGCTTCAGATTCCAGTTTCTGGGATTTAATTGGAAGTTTGATTTAGACTCGAACTTTCATTAATTTTTCTGATTATAACCCATGTATGAATACAAGGAGGTGGCCTAGACTCAAAATAATGACATGGCGTAAGCCTATAATACTTGACCAAGCAACTCTCAGACTTAGGCTAATTGGACCATAACTTTCGTTGGTTGACACTTCAGATTTTAACCCTTGGGTGTTCATTCGTCATGCGCCATTTTGCTTAATGTTGGCAAGGTAGTTAATTGGGGAGATCGAATTTTTATTTTTGCAAGGCTAGAATCATTAGTGCGGCTTCTCTCTTAGTGTGTATTGCTTTACCCCAATGGTAGCCTTATGGTATGCCGATTTGGGTATTTTCATGGTTGGTCATGTTGCATTCATGGAAAATCTTTTAGTCCGTACTTAGTAGTATTTCAGGGAGCGAGTGACTCGAGAGGACTATGACAGTCGTGACCCAATGTGATTATAAGCCTCGAGGCCATTAATTTTTTCTTTGCCAATGGTATTGACACCTTAGGTTCACTTTGGGGGTTGTGCGACTGTGGGGGAACGATTTCCAGAATGTGATTGTTTCCATTTTGCAAATACTATAATATATTATTTTTATTGGTGAGAGAGAGTATTGAGACCGTAGATTCTTAGCAAGGAATGACAATTACATATGGGTGCTTATTGATTTAAATGTTGGGAAGGGAGACTCAATATGATTTAACCTTTTTACTTGCAGAACGACACCAAGCATTAGGACCGATTCTATGGATAAGACAACTAAGACTTAGGATTTAGATTGTACTTTGGCATAGCCTAGTCTAGACTCGGATTTATTTGAACATTTATTTTTTCTTGAAGACTTTATTCGAACATTATTTTTTGAATACTTTGCCCATGTGACATTCAAGGTTATTTCAATTAGCGTGCTCGGTTTTGGAGCCGAACATTGCCGTCGTAGGAGGCCTATCAACGACACAAAGAGTTATTATTTTTTTTATAAGTCGCTTTTGAAATCGAGTGCTTTTTCATACGCCCTCGTAGCAATTTTTTTTCACGAAAAGTTTTTTTTGCTACGTATTTTCTTCATGCTTGGGCACCGAGGCTGCTGTGCCTGACCAAAAGGCCAGGCAGCAACTTCAGCGCCCAGCGCTGGGCGTGAGAAATTCTGGCGCCCAGCCAGGGGCGTTGAAAATGCGTCCCTGGCTGGTTCTCGTTTTCTGCTTTCGTCTACTTTTGTTTTTGCGACTTTAATTTTGCGTGCTTGCCTTATAACGTCCTTTACGCGTTGTGCAGCGTTTGTGGGATTCGTTACAGGCCATCCCGAGCGTTGCTTATTTTTGTGGCGATCGTTCGGGCTTGCGGAACACGTATTTTGGTATAACTCTTTGGCCAATTGGTTTATGAATGTTTGGGCAGTTTTTAAGGTCGTTGGTTTTCTAGCATTATTTGTCTAGCATTATTCGTACGCACAATCATAACATAGTCACATAGTTCGCTACACATAACTACATTACAAACATGGATTTGAAAATTAAATATGTCACGTAGTTTATGATAGGCTTCTATGGGTAGTATTTGCGCCTGGTTTGGTACCGCTTCTATCGTAGATCCAACACATGCCCCGGTCGAGGTAGTGTCTTCAACAGACGAATTTCGCCTAGAAGGCCAACCCGCAAGTGCAAGCCAAGGGGGCATGTAGGCGAGAGGGACCTAATGAGCGAGCGATTGGGTTCGGGATAGGTGTACTACCTGCAAAAGTACCGAGTGGGCAACATGCGCGGCGTATGCACCCCCTATTGGCGGAAAAAGGTATCCTTAGTCCCAACTCCCGAGGGAGCCGAGATTCGTTATGCGGTTCTGCCCGTTCACATTAATATGCTGATTTTCAGGTCGTCCCAACTTGATGGGGAAATAAACGCGGGGTAGGATCGTTTCACCCTTCGGCTATTTTGATTACCTACAAGCACGAGTATTTCCTTCACTATCCCCAGTGGAGTCGCCACTGTGAGGGGGTCGAAAAAGCACGAGGCTAATGCGTGACCTCGTCCCTCGTGGGTGTGACGATTCTTTTTATTCAATCAAGTGTAATTAGATTTCCTGTGAGTTTACACCCAATTGACTAGTAATATAGGAGTCGCCATTCATTTTTTAACGACAATGAGAAAAACTGACAAAACCCGGTTATCGTGACATAAAGGGAGTGCAATTATGTTTGACCACGACGGCCGTAGGTTCCCTTGTGATCCCTGGTGTGGGGATCTCTCAACATACACCCGCAAGGTAGAGATTGAGGGTTCGGGGGACTGTAACTACCGAGAGGAGTAATTCGCTCGTCGATAACTCCAGAGGCAGGATATCCTTACTAGCTTAGCATAAATAATTGAAGGGACATGCGTTAACTATTAAACTAATCTGAATTGATTTTAGCAATATGCAACATATAATACTAATTCGATCGTGATTATCTGATTTAAATAGCATCAAGGGACCTAGCATGATAATTCGATTTCCCAAATATATTATATTTGTTAGGCGTGATAGAACAATCAGATTAGGTTAGTTTAACAGTTCATAAAAAGGGCGAGGAAAGCAGTTAAATCATCGAAAAGGGACACATTACGACGCACCCTTGAGAGGTGCGTCACGGTTCTCAGAAAACTAACCAATTTGACTTTGTTATTTCTCCTTTTTATTTAACGAATCTCAATTATGGGACAGGATACGTTCTATTCGATTTATGGATCGATTGCGACAGAACGCGTGAATAATTTCGCAGCGAGAGGCTTAGGCTAAGGGTTGGAGTCAATACTCAGAATATAATTATGTGTTGTGTGTGTTCCTTTCACGTCGAATCTAGGGGTCTATTTATAGGGAAGAGTTCGTGGAAAGATGGAATTGCAGAGTTCTAATCCACAAAGAATTAGGAAAAAACACGTACCCAGGTATTTTCAGCGCCCAGGCCTGGGCGCCAAAGATTTCGGCGCCCAGAGCCAGGCGTTGAAAATAGGGTTTGGGCTGTTTTCTTTAGTCAGATTCGGATTCCTAAAATCCGTAGAGTTTGAGATTTAATCGAGTCTTTTAGCGCGTATCAATTTTATGACGGAATGCGTCTGGGCCCGTTACGAACACTAGGCTCGTTAGGATTTTAATTAATACGTAACTCTTATTTCCGAATCCTATTAGGAATAGGATTCTCGCGGTTTTCTATCTCATTTAGGATTTATGTTGGAATGCAACACCTAATTCTGACAGGTTTCTATCCTTTATGATTTGCCACTTTTAGAAGCTACCTTTTACGGCAGTTACTATTTTTAGCAGGTTTCCATAAATAGCAGGTTTCGGGTGAAATGAAATGGGGAATCGAGATTCGTTTATTTTATAGGAGATGCGTTGTCAAGTGGAGATTTATGTTTTCATCATCGAAACTTTCCCTTTCGGGAACGGGTACAAAAGTAGGTGTCTACACTGCCAAATTTGAAAATGAGCCCGCACTTGACATAGACATGGGCAGCACAAGCATAAAAATGAGCCGCACTTGGCCTATAAATGAGCCGCACTTGATCTAGATTTGTTGTATAACTGATTTCCCTACTACATATTACAATCGGACCACGCCACTAATTAACCTCTATATGTCATATAAAAAGTATCTAATTATATAGATAATTAAATTAAACAATATATAATTTTAAATATAAAAGTCGATTACATTACAATGATATGAAAAACTAGCTAGCATCCATAATTTAAGATTCAGCACAAGAAAATATCAAAGACAATCACTGGTAATGAAGTTTGCCAACATTTCTCGAACTTCATCTATCTCCTCAAAGGTGAAAGGCCGCTCCCTCGGAATATTGAATACCTTAAAAAGATCGACCATCAAAAAATATATATACACTTTATTTACATAATAAATATTGAATCGTACAATAAATTAAGACTTAATTTGTTCATAATAAAGAAATAATGAACCGTATAATAATAAAATTTGTTAATTTTGGTCCCAACTTTCATCTAATGAACTTAAATGAATATTTTAAAGTCCTTCCATGTATAATAAACTTGGTTTTATGTTTTAACGACTCATTCTCACCCATTTTGGTGAAGTTATGCACATTTAAGCCTCGTTAGTTCATTATCGGTCACATTTTGACTAAAATGGCTAATTTCGGTCCTAACTTTCAACTAATGAACTTAAATGAGTATTTTAAAGTCTTTTCATGTTTAATACACTTATGTTTTTGTTCCAAAGACTCATTCTCACCCATTTTGGTGAAGTTATGCACATTTAAGCCTCGTTAGATCATTATCGGTCACATTTTGACTAAAATGGATAATTTCGGTCCCAACTTTGAACTAATTAACTTATATGAGTATTTTAAAGTTTTTCCATGTTTGAAACACTTAGTTTTATGTTTCAAAGACTCATTCTCACCCATTTTGGTGAAGTTATGCACATTTAAGCCTCGTAAGTTCATTATCGGTCACATTTTGACTAAAATGGCTAATTTCGGTCCCAACTTTCATCTAATGAACTTAAATGTGTAATTTAAAGTCTTTCCATGTTAAATACACTTAGTTTTATGTTTCAAATACTCATTCTCACCCATTTTGGTAAAGTTATGCACATTTAAGCCTCGTTAGTTCATTATCGGTCACATTTTGACTAAAATGACTTATTTCGGTCCCAACTTTCAACTAATAAACTTAAATGAGTATTTTAAAGTCTTTATATGTTTAATACACTTAGTTTTATGTTTCAAAGACTCACTCTCACCATTTTGGTGAAGTTATGCACATTTAAGCTTCGTTAGTTCATTATCGGTCACGTTTTGAATAAAATGGCTAATTTCGGTCCTAACTTTCAACTAATGAACTTAAATGAGTATTTTAAAGTTCTTTCATGTTTAATACACTTACTTTTATGTTTCAAAGACTCATTCTCACCAATTTTGGTAACGTTATGCACATTTAAGCCTCGTTAGTTCATTATCGGTCACATTTTGACTAAAATGACTTATTTCAGTCCCAACTTTCAATTAATGAACTTCAATAAATATTTTAAACCCTTTACAAGTTTAATACACTTATATTTATGTTTAAAAGATTCATTTTCACTTACTTTGGTTAATTTATGCACATATAAGACTCGTTTGATCATTATAGGTCAAATTTTCACTAAAATGGGTTATTTCGATCCCAACTTTCAACTAATGAACTTAAATGAATATTTTAAACCCTTTACAAGTTTAATACACTTAACTTTATTTTTTTTAAGATTCATTATGTTTCAAATACTCATTCTCACCCATTTTGGTGAAGTTATGCACATTTAAGTCTCGTTAGTTCATTATCGGTCACATTTTGACTAAAATGGCTAATTTCAGCCCCAACTTTCAACTAATGAACTTCAATAAATATTTTAAACCCTTTACAAGTTTAATACACTTAATTTTAAGTTTCAAAGACTCATTATCACCTATTTTGGTCAAGTTATGCGCATATAAGCCTCGTTAGTTCGTTATCGGTCACATTTTGACTACAATGGCTTATTTCGCTCCCAACTTTCAACTAATATATTTAAATAAGTATTTTACACTCTTTACATGTTCATTATACTTGGTTTAATGTTTCAAAGAATAATTAACGCCTACTTTGGTCAAGTTATACACATTTAAGGCTCGTTTGATCATTATAGGTCATATTTTGACTAAAATAGCTTATTTCGGTCCCAACTTTCAACTAGTGAACCTAAATGAGTACTTTAAACTCTTTACATGTTTAATACACTTAGCTTTATTTTTCAAAGACTCATTATCACTCACTTTGGTCAAATTATACACATTTAAGGCTCGTTTGATAATTATAGGTCACATTTTGACTAAAATGCCTTATTTTGGTCTCAAATTTCAACTAATGAACCTAAATGAGTATTTTAAGGTATTTACATGTTTAATACACTTAGCTTTATATTTCAAAGACTCATTGTCACCCATTTTGGTCAAGGTATGCACATTTAAGGCTTGTTTGATCATTATAGGTCACATTTTGACTAAAATGACTTATTTCGGTTCCAACTTTCAACTAATGAACATAAATGAGTATTTTAAACCCTTTACATATTTAATATATTTATTTTAATGTTTCTAAGACTCATTCTCACCTACTTTGGTCAAGTTATGCACATATAAGGTTCGTTTGATCATTATAGGTAACACTTCAACTAAAATGGCTTATTTCGCTCCCAAACTTTAAACTGAAGAACTTAAATAAGTATTTAAACCCTTTACATTTTTAACATACTTAGTTTATGTTTAAAATACTTATTCTCACCTACTTTGGTCAAGTTATGCACATTTAAACCTCGTTTAATCATTATAGGCCACATTTTGACTACAATGGCTTATTTCGGTTCCAACTTTCAGCCAATGAATCTAAATAAGTATTTTAAACCCCTTAGATGTTTAATATACTTAGTTTTATGCTCCTAAGACTTATAGTCACCAATTTTGGTCAAGGTATGCACATATAAGGCTTGTTTGATCGTTATAGGTGATCATATTCCGACTAAAATGGCATATTTCTGTCCAACCATTCAACTAATAAACATAAATAAGTACTTTAAACCCTTTACATGTTCATTTTTGTAAAAATAGAGCTTCGGAACAAATGGAAAGTAGAGCCAACACCCGAGAAAACTTAATACCTTGTAGGCTGTGATGTTGGCTTGTGTGCCCTGCCGGCATCCACCATTGTTTTCGAGACACTCATTAGTCTCAATGCCTGCAGGGTTTTTTTAACAGCAAAAGGAAGTATTAGCAACGACTATATATTGTTTTGGATAACAAATGTTTTTTTTTTATCAGTGAAACCTATAAGAGGAAAGGCCTGCCTGACAAAAAACCACTTTATGGGGGAAGAGCCTTAACAGGAGGGACGATCTCTAACTAGTTACAAAGTAAGCAGCAAGGGATGAAAACAAAGCCGCCTTTCTGAGGAAAGCCTAACTAGTAGTACACTATAATAAACTCTCCAGCAACGACATCCAACAAGCCATCGAAATAGAACAAGACAAGACACTCACAACCTAAACAACTTGAGAGAAAATCAACTCACAACACATGAAACTGTCTACGCAAGCTAAACTTTACAGTAAGCCACTAATTATTGCAAACAGAATGTTTCCCAGGCATAAGTTGATTCACCCTTTTAATAACTTGATCCAAACTAAACAGAAACACATGCACCGTGGCATTTTGGAATTCCAGAATGTTTAATTCCTACTTTTCCAATTCTGATAATACGCAAGAAGAAACTGCAGCAAATATGACCTTGGGTTTAATCTTCGGCACTTACCATCTGTTTTGTTAGCCCAATTCCAAAACCGATGCAAGTCATGACTGAGAAAACGCACCTGCAACCGGTTTTTGATAGTAGCAAAAAGTTACTTTTACTTAAACAACGTTTAAAAAATAAATGAAAGAGTGTCTCAGGTGGATACTGGATAGCCATAGAAAAGGCACTTCCCATAATCATAACCTTTAAATCTTTGCATCAAGGAAACACTTCCCAGCTTAACAAGCTAACTAATTAAGCCATGATTGGAACCTTTAAGTCCAGACTCTTTAAGCCTTTAAGGCAATTATAACCAGCTTTCATAGTTTAATAACCATGACTCCATGAGGGTGCAGAGGCCATTTAGAGCCACTATAAGTCGTTGTACTTACCTCTTTTCCAGCAAATTGATTTTTGTATCATGAAGCATCCCATCCCATCAGCAGCATCATGAAGCTTTTGGTCAACATCAGCAGCATGAAGATTTTCAAGAGCATCCAATACCTAATTTAAATTAAGCAGACACTATTCAATTTCCTTCATCATGTAATGTCACAGACTAGACACCAAAAAGGATACGATTTTTAGGGACCTGAATCACACCTGAATTTACTATATATTCACCAATATCAACCCGTAAATTACCCATTTAATTCAAAACCCACAAAATCAAAATCACTAATTAAAATTAGAATCAAAATCAGCGAAATTGAGATTCTTAACAAGTGTTGAGCAACTGAACTTCGGAAATCAGTAATTAAAATTAAAATCAAGCATGAAATCTGGAAAGTTAAACGACCAAATTAGGTTAAAAAGTATAGCCGATACAGATAAACATGAAAATCCATCATTCGAGACAAAAGAATCAAATAAATGGAAAGAACATTAACTGGACTATCAGTATATGAACTATGAACCATGAAATCAAGTTCAGAAAGTTATTTGCATCTAACCAATCAACTCAAGAGTGATTCGACCAAATGAACGTGATTTTAAATCGAAATTAAACTAAAAAGAAAATTGAATCACATAGAGAAAGTGTAATTACCTGGGAAACTTGAATTAAGGAGAATCGTTGAACGATTTCTTCAAATTAGGGAAACTCGAAGCAGCTGGTTGTGTGGGTGGATGGCGGCGACTCAAGATGGACTAACCTCGACACTACATTCTTTAGAAGCAGAGGCGGCGGTGGAAGCAGCGGCGACGGCGGTGGAAGAAGATAGCGATGGCAGAAGTAAAAGCAGAGAAGGGGAAGGAAGAGGAGCGGGAAAATGAAAAAAAAGTACCACTTTATTTTTGGGGAAAATCTACCGTGGGCTCTATTTTTAGAAAAATTTTGTGCTGCTCATTTTTAAATGACCCGCATTTGAGTTTAAAGCCCGCACTTGAAGTCAAGTGCTGCCAATTTTTTAAAATGACCCGTACTTGTAAAAATATATTTTTTACTTTTTTTTTAGTGCTCTCAAGTGCTGCCATTTTAATAAATGAGCTGCACTTGAAGGGAAGCACATGACGATTTTTCCTCTAGTGAATAAACAACATATTTCCAATATGCTTAAGAAAAATCAAGAACAACGTGCTTAGAGAGATAGAGGGGTGGAGGTGGTACTACAACTTGAATTGCATGCATGAAAATAAACAATTGAAATGTTGAATTAAAACACCATATAACTTCCTACCGTTTCAAAAAGAATTAGTAAAAAATTCTATTAGTGGGAGGTTAAATTTTGAATGAACGCTACAGAAGAAGAAGAGAAGAATTGGGAATTGAATTAAATTGACATTGAAAATAATTAAGGTTGGAGAGTTAATGGGAAGATGAAGAACGGGGAAGACGAATTACGGGACGGTTGTTTAGGCATAATCAAGTTGAGTATCGATTCTAATTCTTGGTACTCCCGCCGTCTCATTTCTATAGTCCTGTGCTTTTATTTTGAGCGTCCCAAAATTAAGAAAAATCAAGAACAATGTGCTTAGAGAAAGAGAGAGAGGGGGATGAAAATAAACAATCGAAATGTTGAATTAAAACACCCTATAATCTCCTACCGTTTTAAAACGGACCAGTCAAAAAGTCTATTAAGTGGGAGGTTAAATTTTGAATGGATGCTACAGGGGAAGGGTAGAAGATTTGGGGATTGAATTAAATTGACAGTGAAAATAATTAAGGTTGAAGAGTTAATGGGAAGTTGAAGAATGGGGAAGATGAAGTAGGGATCAGTTGTTTAGGCATAATAAAGTTTAGTATTGATCCTAATTTTTGATACTCCCTCCATTCCATTTTTATAATACTATTTCTATTTTGAGCGTCCCAAAATTATAGTCATGTTTACATTTTTGGCCATTAAGTTTTCCATTTTCCTATGTACTATGATAATTTAAAATGTATTGAAAAATCAACAAAACTTCCTCATGTACTATATTTTAATTCTTCATGTACTATATTCCACTTTCTCATACAAATCAATTATCAATGCACTATATTCCAATTTTCCGTGTACTACATTCCATTTTTCTTAAAACCCGTGTTTTTTTTGTCAACGGGGCTATAAACATGGACGGAGGGAGTTCAATTCTAATAAATTAGGGATTAGTAGTATACTACGTGAAAACTAATGGCAATAAAGTGGAATAATGAATGTTCATTATTTTTTTATCACAAAAAGTAAATAGTAAGATTAATAATGTTTTGACATGTGTCTTCAAGATGGAGTTGCTTATGTGTCATTGAAATGATGATGGTTATGTTTTTTAAATACTAGGTATAGATGTGCTCTTTGTAGTGTATTTGTAATTTCAGGTTTATCATTGTAGGAATTGACATATTTGAATGCATTTCCTACTCATTTGAACCACTACAAGAGGTGATGTACTTTTGAGAACACGAACATTGAGTTGAAAGAGTTTTGAAACAAAGCGAATAACGAAAGAAGTAGAAAATGATTGTAGTCCACAACTTTAATTATAACTCAAGTTCCACAAATACAAATGCAATGATTCTAATTGTGTTGGATTCTAGACTTCAAGATCTTTCCAACTAATGGTCACTCGCCTAATTCCCAAAATGACGAATGAGATATGGAGTTTTGAAGATAGGGAATCGTGCACGCGACCGTATTATAAACCTAATTACTTTGCCAATAAAATAAAAGCAACTTTCCTCTTTAGGCATAACTTCCAAAGGAAGCATTCACTTCCCGAAATAACTTGTTTCCTGCCATTCAAAAACATAAATAATTTCCTTAATAAAATACGCATCTATTGTAATATAAAACATCTTCTTAAACATTGCCAAAAAAAAAAACTAAGTAAGACAATCAAGAATTCTTTGTAGACAGCAAAGGCTAGCACTATCCTTACCATCTCTTCATGCAAGAATGTCTTTCCCCTTCTTGAACTTTGAGCATCTAAAATTCATCCTGAATCGGGTAACTAGTATTTGTTATAAGTAATCTGCAAGTACTACAGTTAGCAACCTAAGTGAAGCTTCCACATTAAAAAAAAGAGACGATTTGACCTTAGACATATATTGAACCATATGACCGCATTGTCAAATGACATCCTTGAAAAAGAATATTCTCAATATGCTTTTAAATAAGGACCCTACCTTCTTCCTTCTGTTTTAAAAATATTCTCAAAAAAGTTGGATATGTCATCATCTTAGTTAGTTCAGTCATTTCCTTGTTAAGAAATCAAGTCTGGATGCACTTTCCCATGTCTGATTCAAAAGATGCAAAACCTTTGCTCTGCTCTATACTGGCGGCTAACTTTGCCAACACGTTCATTCTTGTAACACCCTAATAATTCCTTACCTTTATAAAACCATTTTCGAACTTAAAATAAAGGAATTACTTAAGTATTACCACCACCGTGATAACGGTTAAGGCTATTACCAAAATTACGCAGCGGAAATAACTAACTTTCAAAACATTAAATAGTAGTTAATGGCTCCATACAAGTTGGAACCATAACGGCCCAAAACCAAAACGTTTAAGTAACCAAAACCCATTAACTAGAAGTTTAAATAGTTTAAGTAGTCTAGACTAATAAAATAATATAGTTTAACGATGCAGGAGAAAAACAACGCTCATTCAACATCCCCATTATAGATAACTTCTCCAGCAAGTTATCTCTACAAACCTGTTATGTAAAGTCTACTCCCCAACAATGCAAATGCAATGGTGGATCATCATAGGATCATTAAGGCAAAGGCCATGACCAAAAGACATGAAGCACGAAGTCAGCGAAAGCTGAGTATGAACAAGCTAGAATGAAATCCTATTCTAACATGCTTCACTCACAATAATAATCCACATGCAAAAGCCATATAATTAAACAATTGAAGCCATACAATTAAACAATTAATCATGAAGACATGACACGACTCTTGACTCATAGATTAATTAAGAATAAGCTTTGAACGGGCCTAAAGAAATATCCATAAAAGGAAGGGTGTTGGGAGCCCACCAAACACCAAAAATATAAATAAAAGTAACTTGTCGGACCATACCGACGGAATTCCAGCGCATAAAAAGAATGAAACAACGTCTTGTATCATTCGTAGGAGTACAAGTTTTTCGGCAAGACTCCCCCCATTGTTCATACTCAATGTATATACGTTCCAAGAGTTTTGAAGCTTGTTCTGGTTGCACTTTACGTTTATTAATACTTTCTAACCAAGTGAATTCAAGACACAACACAAGACATATAATAAAAGCAACCAAACAACACTACTTTTTAATCCATTAGGACTTGTGTTCAAACATGCAAGACTTAAGTGATATTACTCCCATGGTACCTTCTCAATATACTATTGAGCTGATCCAACATGCCCATTAACATGTGGGTTGTGCACTAGGCACAAAAAATCCTTAGTCCAATTCACATAGACTTCCAAAACATACCCTACAAACGGGGTAGAATAAATAGTGCAATCAGGCACGAATACTTGGCTCAAAGCATGCTAGACATTAAGTACAATAGCATAAACATAATCCCTTGCATGTGAAACACCATACATGCATATAAAACTTGAACAACAAGCTTGACATTAAATTCAACGATTATAAATTATCATAACATGCTTGTTCAATAAACATAGTTCCACAATAATTCAATCATGCTTGTTCACCGCATCAAACATGAATCCATAATAATATAACATGTTCTTTCACCACATCAAACATGAATTCATAATAATTCAAGTCACGTGATTCATAATAATAAAGTATCACAAGTATCCTCATGTAAACGGTGGTCATCCTAGACATGTACGTACCTCGAATATCTAAGTATGGGGCCCACTTTGCGAATCAAGACTCTAGATTAGAAATCTCCTCCTATAACTGAAATAATGAAACTTAATTATTTTTCATGTTCATTAAATTTCCAGCAACTTTTATAAATTCTAAAACCTTTGAATTAGTTAGAAATTAATTGCCCATTAATAAATAAATACTCCCTCCGTCCCTTAATACTCGCACCACTTTCCTTTTCGGGTCGTCCCTTAATACTTGCACCGCTTCTATAAATGGAAATTTTTACCAATATTATATTATTTCTCACACTTATCTACTAACCCACCTACACCCTACTCCCTACAAAAAATCATTTAAAAATTCATATCCCCCCACTCACCACTCCCCACCCCTTACACATTTCCCACTAACTATATTAAAAAATAATCCACTATCAACTAACACCCATTAAATTAATAAGTCAATTCAAGTGTCTTAAACTCCGCACCGGTCAAACCGGTACGAGTATTAAGGGACAGAGGGAGTAGTCTCAATTGAAAAACTAAAACCCTAGCATGAAAACATTAATTTTTCACCCTTAAATTCATCAAAAATTGACATTTTAAGCCTTGAAATAATTCTGAAAAATATAATTGATTTCCATAATTGAAATCAACATTAAATTATGAAAATAAATCAACCATTAAGTTGGGGTTAAAACCCTAATCCTAATTCAACATAAAAATCACTTTAAACCTTTAAAAGAAATCGACACTTTATTAAATAAACGAATCTGAAAATTGCAATATTCCAATTCAAAACATATTTCAATAATTCATACATACAAATCATCTAAATTCGGTGTTCATAACCGATCCCAACATTTTAATTAATCAAAATCAATAGTAACAATATAATTTAAAATACGGAATTGAAATAGAATAGGTAAGGAAGAAGAGAATTATACCAAACCGGCCTATAGCACGGTACAATCACGAATTGGATGTGATTGGGCGCAAAAGATCGAAAGAATACAGAGTATAGTGCACGGCACACACACTTTGGCTTACGTGTGCGACGGACAGCAAGCAGCGGGGGCACGGGCACGCGGGTGCTCGATAACAACAAGGCAACAACACTCGGTAAGGGCCACGAGTGTGCGACGAGGGGCGAGAGATAGGGAGTGAGAGCGTCGAGTGTGCAGAAGCACGAGCAGCGACGAGGGAAGCGAGGGGTGCTCGAGTGTGGGCGCTGGGGTGCGCGAGGGGTGAGGGAACATGACACACGAGTGTGCGGGAAGTGTGGGTGATGCACGAGCAGCGTACTCGGCTGGGTGCTGGGCGAGGGCAAGGAGGGACAAGAGCAAGAGAGAGAGGGAGGTCGGGGTGAGTGTGGTGCAAGAAAAGAGGAGAGAGAAAATTAATGAGGGTTTAATAAGTGAGGATCAATTGAATGTAAGGGGTATATTTATAGGTTCCCCCAATCCCTAATGGGCTAGGCTTAGGAATTAGATATTGGGCTTCCCTTTAATGATTGGGTTTGGAATAAGAATTTAAATTAGAAATCTTAGTTGGGCTCAACTATTAAACAGGTTGGGCTTAGAATTAATTCAAATCATTTAAAAATCGAAACCCAATAATTTCCCGGCTTCAAATAATAAATTCATTTCGTAATTAATTAAAATAATAAATATTCTAATTAATTAAAAATACATTTAAATAATATTTAAATGTAAATTCTAAAAATCGTAAAAATTCTTTATAAATATAATAAAATATATATATAAATACATAAAAATACGAGGTATTACAATTCTTCTCCTTAACAACTTATTGAACATACAAGACTTTTCCATTGCGTTTGGAATTAAATCTGCAAGTTTTAATTGATTTCTTTCTACAATCTTAAATTCGCCAAATAAGAAAAGAGATATTGTTGACTTTGAAATATGAATGCGTCTTGTTTTATGTCTGTTTCTTTGAGTATAAGTCGAATGCCTTACTCTGACTTTGGCTAGAAGGGAGCCATCTAAGCTTTGGTCAAGGCAAAATTCAACCTACTAATTACCTTGACCATTGCAATGTTGCCTAATACGACACCTACAAAGAAAAACGGCGAGTAGCAATTACTACTCTTTCCTCGAACATACCTTGCACTAAACAAGTATTATTCAAACTATTCATGAACTCTCAGTAGTCGGATAATTCATCCAAGACGTCATGAATATGCAAAAACGTATGCCAAGAATTACAGTACAAAACCAATCCCGTAGACGTGCTTGGGGGCTTGAGAAAGGCAATTCAAAACTGCTCCAAATGTCAATTTTATCGCAAATTTTCATGCTATACGTACGTCATAGGGAGAAAGTCATAGTGTTTTGTTGCATGAAACGAACCTTGGTCTACTAAGACCCTCATCTAAACTTTAAGCAGTATTCACTACTTAGAACTTGAAAGTTGCTCCAAACTAATAGGGCAATAAAACATCGCGAGTTTCTAAAAACTCCGATCATTCTACTGCAACGAACATGCATGAAAATATCTCTGCATATATCCATTCGTACAGTTCGACCATTGCTCCAAAGGACAATGAAAAGCAAAAGAAATTTTCTACCGCAAGAAAAGAAAGCAAAGATAAAAATTCGAGGGATGAAACCCCGAGTTCTTCTACAAAAACGGGGCACACGCGACAAGTTCTTTCCGCAAACCCCAAACATCCACGAGGCATGCATACCCCTCGTGACACTGCATCATACAAATGATCTTCGCATGTACAACGTTGAACCAAAGACAAAAAAACGAATAGTTAGACTCTCGCATAAAACGAGACGATACAAATCATTACACTTACCTGACTAGGACTCATAGTCCCAAACAACTCCGAAATCGAAATTCATACATTTTCTACCACTCATAGACTGTGTATAATGTAAGCAACAAAGTCCTAGTACCTACATTATATCCAAAGTATCAATTCATAGGTACACTTGGGGGGCTAATTCAATCAAGCCAAAAATCAAATGGAAATTGATATACTTGCAAAAAATGACATGCACAAACACATGTTATAAACATCGTGTTCAAGCAACTGATTACATGAAATTGTGCCAAAATAGAAAACCCCAAATCAAATTGAGCATAGGTTTCATACGATATTTACTCAAAGTTAAGCCAAGAACTCAAGAAAATTTGAAATTACTTACATAAATATGATCTAGAGTTGCTTGTGAGTAACTTTGGCTAAGAAAAACAAAAGCAAATCCAAGCAGAAATAAGCAACACATATCGAACAAAAGCAGCATTAGGGATGACGAACTATTCCTACAAAACTCGATTTTAAAGAAGCAGAACGCAAGAAAGTTATTGTGCGCAAACCGATGCGCGAAAGGATTCTTGCGCCTAGCAACAAGGCGCGACAAAAGTCTTGCGCCCAAGAAATATTCTGACAAATTATTTTCGGGCCACTTAGACTTCGCCCAACTGCAAAAACAACAGTTAGCTTTACAATTTCCCTCCCGCGGAAAAAATACAGGTTTCCTAAAACTATTATTTATTCCAAAAAAAATAAAAAAGAAAATCATGGGTCCACTAAAAGGTCACGACCTCTCGGGAAATAATCGTGACTAACCGGTCGCGACCCCAATCATTTTCATCGGAATTTCTTATTCATAAAAAATCCCCAGTTATTTTTAAAAATAAAAATTTTCTGTTTTCCAAAAAACGAGAGCGATTTCCCTTTCCAAAAACGAGAGTTAAAACTAAAAAAAAAAAAAATTAAAATTCAAAGTTTTTCACCTTCTTTCCAAAAAGGCGAGAGCCAAGTTTACCGCTTTATTTTCAAAAAGGTGAGAGCCACCGCTTTCTTTTCAAAAAGGCGAGAGCCAAGTTTACCGCTTTCTTTTAAAAAAGGTGAGAGCCAAGTTTACCTCTTTCTTTCCAAAAAGGCAAGAGCCAAGTTTTCCGCCATTTTTCCAAAAAGGCAAAAAGGCGAGAGCCAAGTTTTACGCCTTCTTTCCAAAAAGGCGAGAGCCGAAGTTTTTCGCTTTCTTCCTCAAAAAGCAGGACTGCCAAGTCGTCAATCTAGCAAAATTATAAAATAAGCCTATCAAGTTTTCGAAAAACTCTGCCTTTATCTGAACACCTCCAATGACATTGTGAGGAGGTACAAGTTCATTCTACAAAGTATTCAATGACTCGTGAGGAAAAATGTTGACATTCCTAGTGATGACCCTTAAGTCAAACGTTATCACTCGGGGGCTCGTGAGACCCTCGTATCCGAATTAATTTCCCGAAATTAGATTCACTAGATGCACTTCGTCTACCAATACTTTGATCTTCGTCTTAAACAGACACAATTAAAGTGGGGGCTAACTGTAAACGCCTACATTTGGTCTCCGGCTAGAAGCGGTAAGTTCTATATATGATGAAACAAAACATCCACTTGGAAAACGCATTCCTGATCGGCGGACATTCTAAGACTGACTGACTCATTACCCAAACCCAAAATTCCTATTTACATTAACTGCTATTTATAGTAGCTGCCTATCTAAGTATCTGCTAAAACTAGTAAACCGTCCAAGATAGATTTCCAATTAAAATTCTAAAGCATATAGGAATTTTAGTTGCACTCCAATTAATTTCCTAGACAAGATTGAAAAGCATTAAATAATTCTAGTCGCATTCCGATTAAATTCTTAAAGTCCTAAAAAAATAGAAAAAGGATTCAAAATAGAGTTTTAGTTTAATAACTGAAAATAAGGATTAAAAGAGATTTAATACGACATAAAACCGAATTAAACTCTAAATGAGGAGATAAAATGCATGAAAACAGATTTGTGCGCAAGAAATCTCTTGCGCATAGGGCCCATCGTAGTTAATCTCTCGCGCCAACATTCACGCGCAACAATATTCTCACGCCTCTGTCCTAATTCAACTTAAAAAAAAACTCTAGAAAATTTCTGGCGCCAGCACATAAGCGTGAGACATTTCTCACGCCCAGGTGCTGTGCGCGAAAGATTTATGGCGCCAAGATGCTTTCCGACGTACCTCAAATGCTAATAATTCATATGTTTAACAACACTTATTTCTTATAAATAGAGGAATTGATCGGCCAAGTAAAAGGCACCAAATCATAATCTCATACTATACCCAAGCTACAAGCCTAAGCCTAACTTCCCTATACGTTCTTACTATAGCCCCGCACACGGTATTCCACGAGTTCTGTCGTATTAACTCTTGTTAAGCGGAACTCTGCCGGTATAAACACTCAAATTAATCCTGGATCCTACCCAAGAGTCCAGTCAAGTTGAGGAACGTTCGTTGAATAAAAGGAAAGCTAGTAAAGACAAGTGGTTAGTTTTCTGAGAACCACAATATAGCCAAAACTATATTGTAACGTGCCATAACCTGATTTATTGCTTTAATCACCATTATAAATCTGTCAAACATAACCTGATTATCTATATAGCCTAATAAGATATTCTTTGGACAATCAGAATTTATTGTTAGGCACCTTAAATCAATCTAAATCACCCTTTGACGGTTGTTAGTTAATACTTGTGTATTAAAAGCAACTCAAATTAGCAATGTTTACACATGTCCCGTCTTCGTTACATTGAACTAGTAAGGACCGCTTCATGGGCTAATGTGTGGCACTCCCCGTATTAGTAAATGTCCCTCGAACCCTCAATCTCTACTCCCCGGATGTATGTTGAGCGATTCCCACACAAGGAATCACAAGGGAACCTAAGGCCGTTGTGGTCAAATACGTTGAGCATGGGTCTCACAAGCTTGTACTCACGTGTCACAACAACTGTGTTTTGTCATTTTTGTAAAACTGAATGGAGACTCCATAAACTAGTAAAAAGAGGCTAATTTCCCATAGTTAGTCCGATTTTACTTAATATTGCTTGTCACACATCCGCGAGGGAAGAAGTAAGAAAAGATCCTAAACCTGTCTTTTCTGACACCCCTCACAGTTGGCTCTCTAGGCCTATGATATTCAAGGTTGTGCACCTGAGTTTTATTGGAAGTGAATTCGGAAGATATGTAATTACTAAGTGGCACCTAAAGCTTGTGGTTATGGGTATTTTAGTTTGTACATATTCAGTTGTTTTATTTTCGTCGTTATTTCAATTAAAAAAAAGGGAATTTATTTTTGTAGTTTAAAAAGGCACGGAAAAGGGCAGATGTTGGTTCTTATTCATATTATTGGTTACTTCTTCTCTTATGGTCGTATTTTGGCTATTGGCGAGTTTATAGTCTTTTCGAGATTGGTTTCATTGGTTACATTTTTCTCCCCAAGTTAGGCTTTACCCTCACATGTCCAAATTCTTCCTTATCCCTTGTTTATACCCGGCCAACATTAAAAACTTGAATAAAAGCCCTTTTGATCATCATGCAGCATGTGTAACAATAGGTTGGAAGCAATCGTTTGTCATGGATCAAAGAGTATATGTGAATTTTGAGTCGACTCCGGTGTAGGTTGAGTGTTTAGGAGAATCTTCAAACACACGAGTGTTGTGAGGGGCTACTACTCATTTGATAGTGTGCATATTCATAATGGGAAGGTGAGTGAACTGGCCACATTTTGCTCGCTTAGCCCGCCACATAACGAGAGGAGTGATTTCTTTGGTGAGACCCAATCTTGATTTTATGCTTATGCCTTTTGAGCCTCGTGTGAAATTTGTACAGGTTGATGTGTGACCATAGGGACTAGCGAATTTGATCATGATATTTGCTTGCCTTGAATTGATCTTTGTTTCATCGTCTATCTTTTCTATTGAATTTGGGGTGAATTAATTGTCTATCTTGGGGGAGTTTGATATTTTCATATTTTATAGAGTTTTTTTACCCCCGTCTCGTATGCACTTTTGTTCTCAATTGAGCTCTTCGAAGCCATTGTGAGTACTAATATGCTCCTTGTAGTGTGTTTGTAGTTTCAGGGTTATCATTGTAGGAATTAGAACATTTAGGTGCATTTACTACTTATTTCAATTACAAAAAGATATTATTTACTTTTGAGGGCACAAACATTGAGTTGGAAGAGTTTTGAAGAAAAGCAGATAGTGAAAGAAGTAGAAAATTGACCCTTGTCCACTCTTTTGAGAATACTCAAGTTCTACAAGTTCAAATGCAGTTATTTTAATTGTGTTGGATTCTAGAATTAAATATTTTTCTAACAAGTGGTCATTTGCCTAATTTCGATAAATAACGAAGGAATTTTGGTGTTTTGAAGATAGAAAATTTGTGTAGTTTTGCACCGAAAATCGACCGGGCTACGAAATTCGGTGCCAGCGGTTTTCGGTGTTTTTCCAACTTTTTCCAACCCAAAAAATTTCTAAGTGTGGAATTAAAGTATGAATTCGTAACCGGCCTGTTTCTGTAATCCGGTGCCACCGGTTTTGAATACGAATAAGTCTATTACAGCTCATTGTGTCGAAAATCGGCGAGTTTTCGAAACCCGACCGGTTTTCGGTGCTTTTCCCTGTCGGATTCCTCCGTATGTTTTTGGGGGACCTTATACATATTAAACTTAGTTTTTCTTAGAGGACATGCTTTTAATTACGTATTAGTTTTCTAGTATTAAAAAGTTCCGTAGTTTTTGGTACCTATTTTCGCTCTAAACCTTTGTCGATTACTTTCGTTAATTCAATTCAAGTTTCAACCTTTTTTTTGGCAAGCAAGCTATCATATATTAATCAACAGAAAGAGATAGTACACCCTAGCCAAGAAGGAACTTGAGGGAGGCACCCACAGAACCAAACCTGCAAAAACTACAGCTCAACAACCTAAGCTTAAACAACAATAAGCACTACAGGGCTCTAATCCAATCATGGTCTAACCAATTAACATTCTTGCTAATCAAGTTCCGAATCCTGTTCCTAGTATCAAACTGGATTGTCTTTAATATGAGTTGCTTAGTTGGGACTTGGAGATCCCAAACAACTGCATTTCTTGCTTTCCAAATCTGGTACACAAGCCCTGCCAAAGCAGTCAGAATGACTTTCCATATGAAATTTTTCTTACGATATTTTCTCACCCATTGAAGCAACTGAGTAAGTCTGTTCCTGGACCGGTTAAAACCAAGCCAAGCCAAAAATGACAGCAGACAGTCAACACTGAATTGGCATTAAAAAAACATATGGGAGCTAGTTTCCACTGCTGTACCACAGATAGCATAAGTGTCACTATCCCCCACTCCAATCTTAAACAACCTGGCCCTAGTTTTCAGTCTGTCAAGGAGAGCCAACCAAAGAGTGAACCTGTGTTTTGGGACAGTATATCTATTCCGAACAAACCTATGCCAAGGAACTTTGGGTTTTTGAGCAACAGACCCCCATAAGTTTCTTTGATGGAGTACTTATGTGCAAGAAGACATTGAGTAGAGCTAAGAGCACTTGAAATACTTGTTTTAACCTTACATATGTACCTAATTTCCCAACTTGCATCAAGAGATGGTGTATATTGCTGCCAGCATTGATCTTTCACATAGAGAGTGTGCACCCACTTTACCCACATATTATCCTGTTTTTGGCTAATTGCCCAAGCCAGTTTCCCCACAGCAGCTTGGTTCCAAAGAGAGATGTTCCTGAAACCCAAACCACCCTGATCTTTTTTATTACAAAGATGATCCCAACCAATACTTCCAGGTCTACTATCATCATATCTCCATACCAGAGGTAAGATCTACAAATAGTAGAAATTTTGTGTGTAATTTTTTAGGAAGATGAAAGATTTGCCCCCAGTATACACAGATACTCATGAGGACTGAGTTGACTAACTGCATCCTTCCTGCAAAGGACATATGCCTTATGCTCCATACCTTAATCTTGGACACCATTTTTTCAACCATGAATTCACAATCTCCAGCCTGCAGTTTTCTAGAACTGGTAGGCACCCCCAAGTATCTAAAGGGTAATTCTTTAAGTTTGAAACCAGAGATCATCTGAATACTAGCCTTAACTGTTGGATTCATTCCATGGCAATAGATGGAAGATTTTACAAGGTTAACCTGTAAACCTGTAGCTTCAGAGAATATCTGAAATCCTCCAACATTAGCTTCATAGAAGAGATATCCCCCCTGCAGAACATAAGTAGGTCATCTGCAAAGCATAAGTGGTTCATTCTCATTGTCTTACATCTAAAGTGGAAGTGAAATTCAGGATGTTGACCAACCAACTTCATTGATCTGGAAAAATATTCCATGCGAATAGTGAACAGGAGGGGAGAGAGGGGATCACCCTGTCTTAACCCCCTTTTAGGGTGAATGAGGGAGGAGGGCACTCCATTAATCATGAGAGAGTATTGAGTGGTGGAAAGACAAGTCATGATCAAGCTGATAAAGTGAGCAGGAAAACCTAACTCAGTCATTGCTTCCTCAATAAATGCCCATTCCACTGTGTCATAAGCCTTCCTCAGGTCCAGCTTCATCATACAACATGGTTGAGAACTCCCCCCTGCCATAGGGTTTAATAATGTCTTGGCAGATCAAGACATTATGTAGAATGGATCTTCCATAAACAAATGCTCCCTGTGTGTGAGTGATGATATCAGGAAGCACAAAACTCAATTTGCTGCATAGGAGCTTAGATATGCATTTATACAGAACAGAACAACATGCAATTGGCCTAAAATCTCCTACTGAAGCAGGCACATTGACTTTAGGAACCAAGGTAATTGAAGTTACATTAACTTTATTAAGGATTTTACCAATTGTGAAAAAAAAATCTGAAATGGAAGCACAGATGTCATTGCTTACAATGGACCAGGTGGCTTTGAAAAACTGACTGTTGAACCCATCCAGCCCTGGTGCTTTGTTATTAGGAATGGAGTTCATAACTCTTTTGATGTCAGCCTCATTGAAAGAGCATATAAGGCGTTGCATGTGAGCATCAATCAGTATGCTCCCTTGATCAAAGATGATAGGTTGGACCTATCTTCTATTGATCATAACTGACCCAAAAAGGTAATCATAAAACTGAGTAAAGGCCTGTTAAACCTCAGTAGATGTCTTCACCCACACCCCTGCATTGGTCTGGATTGAGTGGATCTGGTTAGTTTTTCTTCTCTATTTAACACTTTGATGAAACACCTTGTTGTTCTCATCACCCAATTCTAACCACTGAACCTTAGTTGTCTGATGTAAGAAAGATAAATAGCACTCATGAGCAACTTTATAAGCATGACTTGCCACCTTTTCAGCTGTGGCTAATGAACTATCACCAGGTTGCCTGTGCATTTCATGCTGGATTTGTAGCAAATCCTTATGTAGTCTTAAGCTTTCAGCCTCGATGGAGTTGAGTCCTGCTTTGTTTAGCAGTTTCAGTTCTTGTTTGATCATTTTTAGTTTCTAAGTAACTCTGAACATATGGCAACCAGAGACATGCTTACCCCAGGTGTTCTCAACTAGTCGCATGAACTGTGCAGACTTCATCCACATATTGTACCTAAAATGTCTCTTTTAAGCAGGAAGGTGGTAGCATTGCAACACCATAGGGAAGTGATCAAAGCTTCCTTCTGGAAGAAAGGTAGCTTCAGCAGTGGGGAACATGTCTTCCCAGTCTATGTTAGCAAGCACTCTATCAATCCTAGAGAACACCCTAGCATACCCATCTTGTTTATTAGTCCAAGTGACATGCCTTCCCACTATCTTGACTTCAGTGAGACCACAATGTGTCATACAGTTCCTCATGTCTTGAATATCAGGAAGCCTAACAGGTGCTCCAACCCTATCTTAAATTGCCATGAGAGCATTGAAATCTCCCATTATCACCCATGGGATGGACATGTTATCAGCAATAGCCATCAAGTGATCCCACAAGCCAACTCTCTCTTTCTTCTCATTGAAACCATAGATGAGTGAAGCAAAAAATACCATTCAATTCCAGAACTGTGATGCCCCAATATTTTTATTCTTAATTATATTTAAGAAATTATTATTCTAAACGAACTTATTAGTCAAACACTTTGTATGATATTAAATTTTAGATTTCTAGTAAGTCAAAAAATTCAAACAAACAATTTGTGAAAACAAAAAAAAATATGTGAAAAACAAAAAATATATAAAAGAAATATAAAATAATGAAATTAAAATAAAAAATGAAGTAAGATATTTGTGTTAACCGACATTGCATCTCCCAATATTTACAAACTTTTAGGAAAGACGGTCTAACGGTTAGACCACTTTTATGCATGCACTTTAACTAATTAGTTAACCGCTGAAACCAATTAGTTAAGTTTGAAATTCAATTAGTTAAGCAACGAAACCAAGTAGTTATGCAACAGAACCTATTAGTTAAGCACTTAATCAATTAGTTAAACAATGAAACTTATCAGTTAAGCAATGAGATCAATTAGTTAAGATTTTATGAGTTTTAGTTATCAATAAGTTTGTTCGAAAATAATAACTATTCGACTCATAAATTTAACTATTTGTCTTTATACCTTAACTATTTTGTTATTCAAATAGTTATGATTTTATTACTTATAGTTATGTTTTACACTAGTCTAGTTAATACCAAACAATTTGTCTAACCGTTAGACGGTCTTACACAAAAGCTTTTGCCCAATATTGGTCCTTACCATTTCATCTTCACTCATCTTCTCAATATTGGTTCCTCCATTTTTCCTGTTAGTTGGTTTCCCCTCACCAAAACCACCTATCAGGCTATCAAGCCACCACTTCTCCTCTCCTCTGACATTTAACACCGACGATGTTCACTCGATCATACTCCCTTGTTCGGTAATTTCAGACTCCCTTCATCAATTAGTTGGAATTGAATAAATATCAAAACCCCTAAATTTAGTATACCCTAACTTATTGAATCTTCTCTCTCTTTTGGCTTTATATGGTGATATCGGTACTTTCATTTGACGTAGGCACCGTCCTTATTCATCGGCGCTACTAATACTGTCGGAGATGATACCTTGTTTGTTGGTGTTACACCACTTCCGATCCCTTTTGATTCGTCGTCGCTAATGGTGGCCATGGTTTCCCTCATTGTACCTCCAATTGAATCACCTGAGGTGCCACACTCTTCTTTCGCCTTAATACTAGATTTGAATTAAAATTATGGGTGAAGATGATTATTGATGTTGATAGTGTTGTTTTTGCCATTGTTGGTACTGTGAGCTATTGTTATTGTCATTGTTAGTTTTGATATTGTCATTTTTAGTCTTGATATTGTTTTTTTTTTTTTTTTGGTGTACCATCCGGTTCACCCTTAGGGCTAATCCGGATTCGGGGCGAGTTCTGAGTGGATAGGTTCCATTCCCCTCCTAATTGTTGTTGCGGGGGATCGAACACAGGTCCTCCCTACCAAGTTCAGCCTCAATCACCACTGTTAGTTTTGATATTGTCATTGTTCGTGTTATTGTTATAATAGATACTATTATGGTTGTTTCATTGTTGTCACCAATGTTGGTTGTTGCTTCTATAGTATTCCGGAGATTGATAGATCTACCCACGGGGTAGTTTACCCAACTTACGTAGACTATACATGTGGACATATGAGGATTAGGTGGACACTAAGTAGACATAGGAATATGAAAGCATTTATTAAGGTGACCAGAAAAATATGTTGATTGATTTGTATGATTACAAGTTTACAAATACAGAAAAAGAGAGTTTAATTATCTCAAAGAATCTGATTTTCATAATTGATTACAACATTTTGAATTTTATTTTTGCATCCTCTAAGATCAGGAAAAAAAACGTTACTATTTTTTGATAAACTAATTTCAACGAAATTCCCGGAGATGTTCATTCGATTCCGTTAAGCAAATTTTGTAGTCACGAACAAGGTATGTACCAAAATACTATATTCTCATAACTTTCGTCTGCAAATCTGCATTGTGGTGGAAGATTTATTACTCATTTGTAAGTCATACATCAACATCAACTATGACAGAAAATACTGAAGGAAAATATGAAAGGAAAATACTCATAAAAAGAAAGAGAAACCAAGTAAAATAAGGTAGGAAAGGGTGGGGAAGTTTGATAATTCACATGAGTTGTTAATTTAAGTCCTCTACTGTTTTGTTTTTGTTTTCTTCACAATTCAACCAGCTTTCACATCAAGTGGCTTTCACAAATGTCCACAACTCTTAACAAATGTTCACAAATTTTACAATTAATATGGTTATCCCCTAACAGATACTAAATCAACTAGTGCCACGGGATAGCCATAATGTTGTATCATGGTCTTCAGAATTTAATTTCACTAAGTAATTTAGGGCCTAACCTGGAAGGAATCCGTAGTAGTCGAAGAAATAGTTTTCTCAATAGCAGGACTTATTGCACGAGCTACATTTGTGCCAACAACAGCCAATTCTTTCTTCAATGTTCTCTCAATCACTGCAACAAGGTCCTTGTTCACAACATTATTTATCAGACCATGTGTTTTAAACAGTTTCATGTAATTTCATGTAATTTTATATGCATAACTTATCCTTAATGTAGGGGAGGTAAAAATTACAACAGGTAGCTTCTGTTAAGAGTTGGTAAAAGAAACCTTCTCGTGCCACCCATACTAGGCTACATTGCCACCCATACTGGTGTAACATGCAACAGTTGGTAGCCCATAAAACATATAACATACAATTGAAGCTAATAATGTGTTTGATTTATGTTTGGTAAAATAATCAATGAATTAGTACCATTAAATTAAGTACATCTTTCCCTAATATATATGACAATTGCCCATTTATATATATGTATTATTTTATGCAGAAAAATTACAATGGACAAAAAGGACGGAGAAGTTGACAGAGTGCAAAAAATGGCGGTTGATCTTAATATTGAGTATCCTAGTGAATGTGATAGCTATGAAAGTTCAGATACAAACTAAAGTATTGACTTGGAATCAGATGTGATCAGACATGACACTAGTGAAGATGATATATTAATAGGTGATGAAGATCCAAATGAAAGAAACGATATATCCGTAGAAGAGCCAACACTCGCATCAGGAGAGCCATTAGTATCCCCGAGAGTAGGCATGACATTTAGATCTTATAATGTTGTAATTGAATACTACCATGAATTTGGAAGACAAAACGGGTTCGGGATGAAGATTAGAAGTCGGGAAAATGTTAAAGGTGTTGATTGTGGTAATAGCAATGATTGCACAAGGTTGAGACTGACATATACAAAAGAAGGGTAATTCACTCCTAAAGGGAAAGATCCATCAAAGCCATCACGCACTCAGGTTACCGGTTGTAAAGCTAAAATAACCGCCACATTTGATAAGAATACTGGGGAATGGAAACTCACCACTGTGGTTTTGGAGCATAACCATACCTTGGATCCCTTGAATTCACGATTCATGTCTAATTATCGATTCATTAATCCACACAACAAAGACATTATAATGACTAATGAAAGAGCTGGAGTACCTATTAGTAGAAATTATGCTACATTTGTGGTACGTTATGGTGGATATGGTTCTGTTCCTTTCTGTGAGAAAGATTGTAGAAATCTAGTCAGCAACCATAGACGTTCGTGTCTTCGAAAAGGAGATTTTGCTGCGATGGAGAAACATTTTCTAGAGATGTCTTCCAAAGACAAGAATTTTTATTATATGTATGAAAAAGGGGATGATGGAAGACTTAAAAATGTTTTTTGGGCTGATGGAAGGTGTAGAGCTGCATATCGAGACTTTGGAGATGTTATATCATTTGATACCACATACTTGAGGAATAGATACAGAATGTCCTTTTGCCCATTTATAGGCGTGAATCATCACAATCAGTCAATGTTACTTAGATGTGCTCTTATTTCAGGAGAGGATACAAGGAACTATGTTTGGTTGTTCAAGACATGGTTAGCATATATGTCTGAAAAACCTCCAAATTGTATTATTACTGACCAATGCATGGCTATAGGTAACCTTTTTCCACTGTAATAATATTGTATTGATGAATATTTTAGATAACTATGTTATTTTTGGTTATTTGACACTAAAGGACCAACTTTCTTTCTGGTTCTTGGCCTCTAGGCCTCCTATCACAGAGTATACTTCATATATGGAGGGAAAACGTTCCTAATATTACATGGAACTTATTCCTTTTGAATGTTTGTTATATTATTTCTTGCATTGGTTTCATATTATTATTATTGATTTTAATACAAAGCGGCTAAGTTTCTTTTGTACTAACTTTGCTATTACAGGGAATGCAATTAGGGAGGTTTTTCCTGATGCAAAACACCGATGGTGTATTTGGCATATTTTGAGAAATGCAAAGAAACATCTAAAGGACGAAGAAAATAGTGATGAAATCCGCAAGTCATTACGACGTGCTCTCCATGATTCTCTTCATGTTGAAGAGTTTGAAAAAAGATGGGAAGAAGTAGTGGAGAAATATAAGTTGCATACTATCAAGTGGTTTGATGAGATGTACACTGTTAGGCATCGATGGGTTCCTGTGTATTTTAAGAGTGATTTTTGGGCTGGAATGTCTAGCACCCAACGGAGTGAGAGCATGAATAATTTTTTCAAAGCATTTGTCAATCTGAATACTTCTTTGAAAGAATTTGTTGATCAATATTGCCTTGAATTGGGCAAACGAGCAAATGACGAGGACAATGAAGATTTTCGATCAACTAATAAGCCAACATTATGTTTCACAGAATATGTCAGTGAGGGTGTATTTCAACGCCTTTATACGTCAAAGAAATTTGAGGAGTTTCAAGATCAAGTGCGTTTGGTTACATATACTAGTGCAACAAAAGTCCAAGATGATGGAAAAATTTGTGTGTATGATGTGGTGACAAAAAAGGCTAAATGGCCTAGAAAACAAACTTTTAAAGTGACATTGGATCGAATCTCCTACGATATGAAATGTGAATGTAAACACTTTGAATTTAGGGGTATTTTGTGTTTTCATGTGATTCGAGTATATCATGAGGAGGATGTTGAGTGTATTCCTGAGAAGTACATCCTATCTAGATGGAGAAAGGATTTGGTACGAAACTATACCACAGTTCCGGTTCCATATTATACCCCGGATAAGAATCCGCAAGCGAAGAGGTACATTGCTTTGTCTAAGGAATTTGAGGATATTGCTTCTGTGGCAATCATAGATGAGAAACCATATTCGTTTCTTATGGAATCTTTGTCTAAGTTGAGGTTGGAAGTGAAGGCATTGGCTGAAGGATGTCAAGAAATACCCAAAACTGTGAACACCATTGGAAAGTTTTATGGAAGACATTCCTCAAACGGAGATGAAGATGAGAGAAATCCTCAACATGAGGATTTGGTGAACCAAAAAGAAAAAGATCCAATAGATCGGAGAGGTAAAGGGAAAAAGCCAAGCAAGAGGAAAGGATATGCAAATGAACAACAAAGTGAGATGTACAAGAAGAATCATCATACACCAGACTATAACATTGGATATGGAGAATGGTCACAGGTATGATAAAAGAAATAGTATATCAAATAGATATGTTCACGTTAAAAAAATTAGTTATATGTACATGATGAAAATAATATTTACCAATACTTGGGTTTTATTTTATTTTTTGTCCCATAATCAATACCGAGTGAATGGGATGCAATATCCAATCATGTCGTCAAACTATGTTGTTAGCTCCCCTAGCGCACATGTAAGTGTTTTTTATGGTAACTTGTTAATACTATATTACTCCATAATACAGAGGAAGAATTACTTTGACATTTTTTATTTATTTATTAAGGTTGTTCGGCCAAACTATAATCCGTTTACGTATAATATGGCCCATGCTCCTCCATTTCATGTGATGCCACCCTTGCCGGTAAGTTACTAATATTACTTATATATTATAAACTAGATTAGATCCCGTGCACGCACGGATTTTGATTAATTTTTTTCACAAAATATTTAACTGAATATCTTCCAAACTACTGCATAATTATAACATTTTTAACATACTCGCTTAAATTTATTCATCTAATATGCATATTTAAAATGCTAATTTGGTAATTTGACCAAAATATTGAGTGATATATTTTCCATTATTAATATAGCGCTTTGACTAAAATATTACCAATTTAGAATAATTATAATTAATTACGTCGTATCTATTATTTCCATAATTTATAAACTAAATTTTGTTTCCATACGTAAATAGTTTATAAAAAAAGGTAGAGAATAAAAATAAAATAAAACAGATACACTTTTTGGGAAAGTGGTTTTTGGCGGGAAAAATCGCACCAGGAATTGACACGGTGTCATTCCTGGTGTCTCTTTTAGTATATAGTAATAGATTTTAGTTTCTATATAATTTAATTTTTACTTTTTTCTTCATATGGACTGAAGTACGGTGCACCAACGCAAGCAAGACCGAGTAAGTAAAAAATATCTTTATATTGATTATGAGTTTCTATATAAATGCTACATAGTATAATTATTATTATTATAATTTCTAAATGTGTCAAACTAATGTGCAGGTACAAGCCTTCCTTATACAAGAGCGGGAACTGAAAATAAATTCAAACAATTTGTACGCCAGGGATAGTTTAAGTGGGATAATTTATTTCCCCATATAGGATGATTACAATTTGTTTGATTTAGGATAGTTTAATTGGGATAGTTTGAGTCAAATACATACCCTTTTTATGTTTTATAAAAAAATATGGTCTTTCTGAACATCTAGATGCGGACCAAAATGATTTTGTTTCCCTTGGCAGAGCCAAGAGATAATATATGTCTATAGCTTGCCACAGTAGATAGGTTTTTTGGATAAAAAGTGAACCCAATGACATCAAACAAATTTAAACAAACATAAAGCAAATGCAATATCTAGAAATACTACTCTTCTAACTATTCCACTCATAAGGGAAAATAACATGAAAAAACAAAATAATGTACACCAATTTGCACCACATCAGTAAAAGATAGCTAAATCTCTAAACATCAACGTACCTTTCCTTGTTGTGTTTGGGAAACAATCTCTCAAGATAAAAAATGGGCTGATAGAATTGATCATGCTCCACCCCTGTAGCACATGACATGTAAGAATACAAAGGGAAACAGTCACAAAAAAAGAGAATGGCAGAATCAAGCAAGGAGAACACCTCCCATCCCTAATCTCTAACTATATACGGAGTATATCCCTTATCATGCAGCAAACCTTGAGTATAAAGAATTAAAGAGACAATATGTCCCAAACAAGGCTAAAGATAAGTCTCTAACTTATGATGCACAGACACTTCAAAAGTATGACACTAACCGTTTTCAAAACGTGTTGGACACGCGACACTCGGACACACATTACCCTATGATACCAAACTTCGATTCCCCGTATCCGTATCTGTATCTCGTGTCTGTGCAACCTATTCTCCAACACTAACTAGATAATGTATCATTGTACCAACATAAAAAGTGCCACAAACACCTAAATTTTTTTCTACTGTTATAATAAACTTGCCTTCATCATCAGCAAGTATTTCACAACATATCCGGCACCGTACCCTTTACATGCTTTATTACAACTTAGTTAATTGAAGCTATTCATGTAATTCAAAATTGGGTAAATTTGCTTATGTTAAAATTAACATAAATTGGGTAAATTGAAATTATTTCCAATCCAGGCCATGTTAATTGAGAATGAAATTCCAGGAATTTGTTAGTTCATTCGCATCAACATTTATAGTTTCCGCATATTAACTAGAAAACGTGTAGAGAAATTTTGGGCGTAATTGCCTTTGTGTCATTGATTGTGCCCAATTAAATATTACAAGAGTTGGAATAATACTTGAACTCTATCTTAGGAAGTGAATTAAATTGTATCAATCACCACCATATATACCCAACTACCGTATCACCATATATGCAGATATTCCAAAATATATATCCTAACAAAACGGGTTGTATAATTACAGTAATTGGAAAACGGCCGGCATGTTAAATCCAGGCTAACAAAATTATCTTACCGAGGTTTTGTAGCCTTCTCCATGCCTAATGTCGATCTCCCGCTCCTTCATCGTTCCTTCAGATCTACTAAATAGAACTCCACCAAATACCTCTCTTCCACCCAATTCCCTCTCCTCCAAATTGAATCAAATTAAACACCATCTATAATTGGAAGCTTTCAATCAAAATGGGAAAATTTGTACTTGAGAAAGACTTGATTACCATTGCTAGGGGGGCTACTCTTTTTTTTTTAATGTGGAATTCTTGTTTCCCTTATACCAATGGCCGAATGTAAGATCTGGAAAAAATTTGACTTGAGCCAAATGCAAGATCTAGAATGTGGTATTTTTTTTAAAAATTTTTTAATTCTTGTAGGTCCACTTTTGCAGATTTTTATAATTATAAATAATAATATATTTATTATTGCAGATTCTAAATTTAATAATGAAGGTACTCTGTACCGTACATAAATAAATAAATAAATAAAATACCATAAAGGAAAATTTGTTCATAACTTCATTCATAATATTAATATTATAAGTGCAATTCCATCATTCCATCAATCTCATATCTCATATTATAACTGGAATTTCATCAATCCATCATTCTCATACTAACATAGAAATAGAAAAAAAAAAAAAAAAAAAACAGAACAAGAACCAAACATAGACTACTTCCGAAATAGCAAAACCCTTGAAAACCCCTTGAAATTTTCATCGCTATCAACTTCAATCCACGATAACAATCTCACACACGTTGTTGGATTCTGCGACCTCCCCACCGATACGACCGGGTGTTGCATCCTTCCTCTCTCCAACAGTCTGAGCAATAACCAAATCACCAACTTTTTTGAATTTCTTAGCAGAAGGAGGAGTCCTTGAAAACAACTTCTTCCTAGATTTGGCAGCCAATGGAGAATCTTGTTGTAACCGGGTTGAGGAGTAACGCTACCCTGCTCAACATAAATTTCAAGTAGAGCTCGAAGTGGTTCATCGCCCATAGACAACAACTTCTCCAAAAAAATCTGCACCCATAACCTTAATGATACGATTGAACAACTTTCTGTTTTCAGTGGTTTATAGGGTAAGACTAGCTTTGGATCCCTTGTACAACGCTTGCAAACTGATTGGTGATGAGATTGGAAAGGGACTTGAATTTTCCATTTTCTCAACAACAATTTTTCAGGAAGGAAATGTTTTGAAGTTTTTGACGGTATGAGTTGTGATTTTGTGAATATTCATTGAAAAAAATTACAATTTATAGGAAAATTTTCAAACATAAAATTTGAAAGAATACAGAGAATCTGAATTCATCTTGGAATTGAAAGGAAGAGCAAAGCGTTTTTATGGGTTCTCTGAACCTAATTATAGCTTGGTCATTGGGAATGAAAGAGAATAAACTGAACGTTTATTTTTTTTTATTTTTTTTTCAACTATTCTTTTTAATGGAAATTCTTTTTTTCAATAGTTTTCTCCCATTACAAAAAAATAATATAACAATATGTTTTATATAGGAGATGGACAATTTTTGTTGACATTTAATTTTTTTCTCCAAAATGTATAATAATACGACAAAATTAATAAAAAAAAGGTTTACTCGTAATACTTATAGAAAAATAGAAAATTTATTTTGCATTTTATAATTAATAAAAAAGCAAAAAAAAATAAATATAACTTTGACATATATTATAAAACAAATGCTTTTAAAAAAATAAAATCCATTCGTATATGGTGGAGGTTCATATTCGAATAAATAGAAAAAATATACATACAAGTTCGTTTTAGAATAAATCACCAACAAATAATCTCTCCGTGTTATTTTATTATTATTATTATTATTATTATTATTATTATTATTATAAATTTTTTTGAGGGAATTATAATATATTTTTTTTTGAGGGAATTATAATAATTTTAAAAAATAGTCAAAAAGAGGTTGGTTGCATTATTAACATTGTGATCGATATCATATGACCATACGTAGACCTAATCCATACGAGTCGGGTTAGGGTCGTTCGATGAGTTAAGGAACAAAAGGCGTCACCGCACCGTATTTGAACCCTAACTCGACATGAAATTCCCTCAAAAACAAAAAAACATGAAATACTTATAAGTTCAACCCGTATTTAAACGACTAGATATACACCCGACCTATTTTTTAAGTGGAACTTGTATTTACCCGACTCGAACCCAACCCATCTAACCGCTTGACAGGTCTAATTTATATGCAAGTTGTCATAATTTCTATTCTACTTTGAACCGATAGGGCGGTTTAAAAGTAGAGGGTAGAGTCGTGAGATTCTATGTACAAACTTACTAAAAATCTAGAAATACTATTTTAAAATGTATATAATTAAAATAAATCATGTATGAAGTATAGAATTACCGAAATATCACTTTTTTAATGATCATAAGGTTTATGATCATATACAAAGTTGTTTAAAATGCTATTTTACTTTAAACCCTAACCTAGAATGATCATAAGGTAAAAACTATACATATAAACACTAAACCCTAAACCCTAACCTTAAACCCCTAAACCCTAAACCCTAAACCCTAAACTTGAGTAACACTAAATCAACATTTATCTACACTTTTTTAACCCTTGTACATATAAGTAATATTAAGGTGATTTGATCGAAAATATAAGGTGTACTCTATATAATAATTTCAAATCGGATACGATAAGTAAGTGTAATTCAATTGAAATTAAGATTTCTTTGACTATATATCATTACAAATGTCATTGAGCTAAGCCACATATTAGGTTGTTCGAGTTAAGCTTGATAACAAGTTCACGAGTTCGTAACTCAACCGACTTTCTATTTGACGGAGTATGAACTTATTCGAGTTGTTTACGAGTGTATCGACTTATTCATATCCATGTATGTCATATAATTGTAAATGATTAGCTACGTACTATTATTGGCATATAAATTTGAAAGGATAAATGAGAAATTCCTAATAAATTTGAAAGGATAAAATGAGAAATTCCTAATAAATTTGGAAGTATAAAATTCAAAATTCCTAATAAATATGAAAGGATAAATTAAAAATTCTATAAATGTGAGCTGCTCTTCGATTTTGATCGGTTTCAGTTATTCGATTTGTATCGGTTCGAGTTGATTTAAATTTTACATTTATTTTTGATTCGGGTTAATTCGGTTTCGGGTGAAGAATTGTTGGAGAACTTCGGTTCGGGTTGTTCTGATATCGGGTCATTTCAGGTCAAATTACTTCCAGATTGGTTTCGATTATGCGTCGGGTCTATCTGGTTTTCGGGTTAACTTTGGGTCGTCGTTGCGGCTCAATTTCTGGTTACAAACCGGATCAAACGGGTTGTTTTTCGGGTCCAATAAAGTTTTGTGAGGGATAGTGACGAGTCTTATGATTACTTGTAGTGAAGTTGTAAGAAAGTTATTCGGATAAAATTAATATAAATATAAATAATTAAGTTCAATATTTTTTTTTTGATTAATTTGGCCGATTTATTATTGAAGGCTCATGGCCCATGCAATGAGTTGGCCCAAGTACAAACCGTTTCTTTTACAAGATGATCATAATGAAACAAATATGATGTTTTTTGAGTTACACAGCCAAGCTACGAAGTATATTACCATGAATCACATCGTCCCTACTTCTTAAAGAATAAAAATCACACCATGCCGTTCCCGAATAATAAAGACTAGAAGCAGAGCATTGTTTAATTAGGCACACTGTGTATATATTTATACAATTAACACTTCAATAAAACCTTTCGAAAGAACTCTAAACTCTCGGCCCTTTTAACATGTGAAATAGAAAAGACTCACATAACAACTCCTAAGTCCTAACTCAAGAATTGCATCAGAAACAAGATCTAAACACTCGTACCCCAACTACCTGTTGCGATTAAAGCGAAAATTAGAACAAACTTATCTGATTCGATGAACTGAACGAAGAACAATTGTTGCGTCGTGGACACCCACTGTCCTAAAAGACGATTCCGCGCTACCTCCCGGTGCAGTAGAACAGAATGCGGTCGCCCTCCAGGATTAGCGCAACTCCGACGTTGTGTGCACTCACAAAGCCGGATGGAGTCAGAACGTATGCCCAAAACCGAGAGCAATTTTGTGTGAGAGTAAGAATGTGTTTTCGTATTTTGTGTGTATGATTTTCTGTGAGAAGGGAACTGAAACTCTGATTTAAATAATTAGAAGGAAAGCATTGCAACAGCCAAAAACGGCTGAGGGAATGAATGTTGCAACAGCCAAAAACGGTCAGAGACATTGAATGTAGTAACGGACGTAATTAATGGTAATTAATCCAACGGTTACGTAATCAATACAGATTCCCGTAACAATGACTTAAGCAAAACGGTCCAGTTACCAAAAAGAATAGGGTTGACCCACAAAACCCACCCCACGCCCGCGAACCGCATTCCCAAGTACCAAGTACCAAGTACCAAGTACCAAGTACCAAGGCCCACGGCCCACGGCCCACGGCCCACGGCCCGCGGCCCGCGGCCCGCGGCCCGCGGCCCGCGCCCGGCCCGGCGCGCGCGCGCGTGTGTGTGATGTGTCCACCCATACCATTCTCACACTTTCTTAAACAAGAGTTACACTCATTCCCCAATTAATAAACAAGAGGAATATGAAGAGTTTTTCCAATGTGGGACTCTTGAATTTTCACTCACCCTTTTTTCCTTTGTGTTTCCCAATGAGAATTTCCAACAATCCCCCACAGGTTCGAATATGCGGAAAAGAAAGAAAAGAAAGGAGAAGGATATTGGTTTTGGGCAAACAAAACAATTGAATAGGTGTCAATGTCTTTCGACTTGAATTAACACTTAGTGACATTTAAGCTATGATCTCTTTCCTACCAAGTGACTTTCGTATTGAACTTGATAGGGAGATAGAAACCCGTCACTTAAAGCATGCAACTGAATATGTATGACATTCTGACTCCGCGAATAAAGTGACGCCTTATACTGGCCATACGTCCGACCTGGATATGCTCATAGGTGCTCTAGAGAATAGCCCATATCGCAATTCTCATAGGAAGCGGCCACACTTCCACACCTACGTAGGTGAATCCCATCAAGTGTGAGCTACATTCACACCACCAAACATATGGTATGGGTTCATTAAGAGCCGTATGCTCAACCTCTTTCCTATTGTAGCAAGCACATTATAACATCTAGGGGATGGACAAAAAAATAAAATTTTGTGCTTCCGAATTATAACAATAATGTCGTCCTTTGAACTCTGTGAGTAGGAGTTCATTATTTTACAATTCATTCAACGGGCTTCAGGCCCATCCCTTCCGATGTTTCCAAAACTAGTTTTCTACATAGGCCTTTCGTTAACGGATCCGCAATGTTCATTTCAGACTTTACATAGTCTAGTGATATCACCCCACTTGACAACAATTCTTTGATGGCCTTGTGCCTCAAACGAATGTGCCTTTTCTTCCCATTGTAGGCATGGTTGTTTGCCACAGCAATAGCCGCTTGCGAATCACAATGAAGTGCAACTGAAGGAGCTGGCTTCCCCCACAGCGGAATATCTGCAAGCACATTTCTCAACCATTCTGCCTCATGACCTGCCAATTCAAGAGCAATAAACTCAGATTCCATAGTAGACATAGCAGTACAAGATTGTTTACAAGATTTCCAAGACACAGCTCCACCCCCTAGGGTGAAAACATAACCACTGGTAGAGTTAATTTCATCATTGCCAGAAACCCAGTTAGCATCACAATAGCCTTCCAAAACTCCTGGAAACTTGGAGTAGTGCAAACTCCAATCCATGGTACCCTTAAGGTACCTGAGCAATCTCTTCAAAGCATCCCAATGTTCATGACTTGGGTTATGAGTATACCTGCTTAATCTACTCACAGAATAAGCAATGTCAGGTCTAGTGTAGTTCATCAGAAACATAACACTACCAATAATCTTAGCATATTCAGATTGGCTAACAGGATCACCATTATTTTTCCTTAAGTGGATGCTTGGATCATAGGGAGTCCTAACTGGATCGACGTCAAAAGAGTTAAATTTTTTAAGTAACTTTTCAACATAGTGAGCTTGGCTAAGACAAATGCCATTTGGAGTTCTCTTGATTTTCACTCCTAAAATCACATCTGCCTCACCCATATCTTTCATTTCAAACTTAGAACTTAGAAAACTTTTTGTCTCATTTACTCGATCCAAATTAGTCCCAAAAATTAACATATCATCCACATAAAGACAAATAATCACACAACCATCAGAATCATGCTTAGAGTAAACACAAGAATCACCTTTATTTACATGGAACCCATTACCTGTCATAGTCTTGTCAAATTTGTCATGCCATTGCTTTGGAGCTTGCTTAAGCCCATACAAGGACTTGACTAATTTACAAACCTTATTCTCTTGACCAGGAACAACAAACCCTTCCGGTTGAACCATGTAAATTTCCTCATCCAAATCACCATTTAAGAATGCAGTTTTAACATCCATTTGATGCACAACAAGATCATGAATGCAAGCAAGAGCAATCAAAGTTCTAATAGTAGCAATTTTAGTGACAGGAGAATAAGTATCAAAATAATCAATACCATGCCTTTGGGTGAATCCCCTTACCACAATTCTAGCCTTATACTTGTCAATGGATCCAGTGGATTTCAATTTTTTCCTAAAGATCCATTTACAAGTAATGGGCTTGCAACCCCTAGGCAGATCAACCAACTCCCAAGTATTGTTACTTAGGATTGACTGAAGTTCACTATCTATTGCCTCTTTCCAAAACACTGCATCAACAGATTTCATAGCCTCTTCATAGGTCCTAGGATCATCTTCCAAAATAAAGACATAAACAAAGTCATCATCAATCAAGTAAGGTTCAGTTAAGAAAGCAGTAATAAAATCATCACCATAACTGGTTTCCTTTCTTGCCCTCTTGCTCCTCCTTGGCTCCAATTCAGAATTCACATCAGAGGTGGGAGGAGCAACAACAGGCATACTAGAAGAAGTGCTAGAAGAAGGCACATCATTGATACAAGATATTTTCAAAGGAAATACTGTTTCAAAAAACTCGGCATCTCTTGCCTCAATGATGTTACCACCTGCATAAGAATTGTTAGCACCTTTAACAAGAAAACGATATGCAGCACTTTGGTAAGCATAACCAATAAAAATACAATCAACCGTTTTAGGACCAATCTTGTCCCTTTTGAAGCTGGGTATAGCCACCTTTGCTAGACACCCCCACACTTTCAAATAACTTAGGTTAGGTGCACGACCCTTCCATATTTCGTATGGAGTCTTGTCTAGCTTCTTGTGAGGTACCCTGTTTAAAACATGACAAGCAGATAATATAGCTTCCCCCCACATGTTATCAGAAAACCCAGAACTAATAAGCATAGAATTCATCATGTTCTTCAATGTTCTGTTCTTCCTTTCAGCAATCCCGTTCTGCTCGGGTGTGTAGGGAGCCGTTGTCTCATGAATGATCCCATTCTGCTCACAAAATGCCTTAAGAGTGTTAGGGTCATATTCACCACCCCTATCACTCCTAAGTCTCTTGATCTTCCTATCAAGTTGGTTCTCCACTTCGGCCTTGTATTTGAGGAACATTTCCTCAGCCTCATCTTTTGACCTGAGAAGATAAACCATGGTGAATCTTGAGCAGTCATCAACAAAAGTAATATAATACCTTTTACCACCCCTGCTCTCATAATTTTTAAAATCCCCCAAGTCACTATGAACAAGCTCTAGTACTTTAGTTTGTCTATCTATTGATTTAAATGGCTTCTTTGCAAACTTGGCCTCAACACATACTTCACATTTTGCAAAATCAGTTTTAGAAAAACTGGGAATCAAGTTAAGTTGTTTAAGCCTTTTAATTGAAGCAATGTTAAGATGACCCAACCTTGCATGCCATAAATCAATAGACTCAGCAATATAAACAGAAGAAGTACTAGCATTCTTATTCATAATTTCAAGTTTGACATCAAGAGTAAATAAACCCCCATTACAGAAACCCTTTCCCACAAACTCCCCATTATGAGTAATAACAAGCCTATCAGAATCAAATGAAAGCTTCAATCCAGCCTTCATTAGCAAGCTACCAGAAATCAGGTTCCTACGCATTTCTGGAACATGCAACACATTGGTAAGAGTAATAAGTTTTCCAGAGGTAAGAGTGAGAACGATCTTCCCTTTGCCTTGAACAGTTGCAGAAGCTGAATTACCCATGAAGACATTTTCACCATCAGTTTTTTCGTAGGTAGTGAACATGTCTTTGTTGGTGCAGATATGTCTCGTTGCTCCAGTATCAACGATCCATTCAGCAACATTACCTGTCAAGTTAGCTTCTGAAACAACAGCAACAAAATGGTTAGGATTAGAAACTTCATTAGCTTCAGCAAGGTTGGCTTGGTTCTGATCCGACTTCTTCTTGGATCTGCAATCTACAGACTTGTGACCAGTTTTCCCACATTCAAAACACTTGCCCTTGAACTTATACTTCATTGGTTTCCCTTGAGGCTTGAAAGGACTTCCCTTTCCCTTAAACTTTTCAGAATATGCATGAGGCTTAGGTTCTACAAGGTTAGCCTTAGCAGACCCGGAAAACACAGATTGACCCTTATCCTTAATACGATTTTCCTCCTCAATTTTCAGGTGACCTACAAGCTCCTCTAAGGTAAGGTCCTTTTTCTTATGCATTAACTGATTACGAAAAACTTTCCAAGAGGGTGGGAGTTTCTCAATTAAAACTATAGCAAGGGTAATATCACAAATACTCAAACCCTCGGCAGCCATAGCAATGCAAATATTTTCATAAGCATGAATCTGATCAATAATTGGTTTATCATCTTGGACTTGAAAAGCTAACCACTTACTGACACAATAACGCTTAGTACCAGCATCATCAGTTCCATATTTCTTTTCTAATGCATCCCAAATATCCCTAGCATGATTAAACCCCATATAGATATCAAGCAAGGTATTCGACATATGATGCAGCAACATGCCCTTACATGTCCTATCATCTTTAGCAAATTTCAACTCAAAAGCATGCAATTCAGTTTCATCATCAGGTTCGACAACATCATCAAGCACATAAGCAATCTCAATTTGTTCTAAATAGAATCGCATCCTAACAGCCCAACGTTTATAATTCTTGCCATCAAGAGGTTCTAACTTAGACATATCAGGAATCATGAATTTGGAAGTCAAAGCCATAATAATCGTCTTTTAGATTGTTGCGATTAAAGCGAAAATTAGAACAAACTTATCTGATTCGATGAACTGAACGAAGAACAATGATTTTCTGTGAGAAGGGAACTGAAACTCTGATTTAAATAATTAGAAGGAAAGCATTGCAACAGCCAAAAACGGCTGAGGGAATGAATGTTGCAACAGCCAAAAACGGTCAGAGACATTGAATGTAGTAACGGACGTAATTAATGGTAATTAATCCAACGGTTACGTAATCAATACAGATTCCCGTAACAATGACTTAAGCAAAACGGTCCAGTTACCAAAAAGAATAGGGTTGACCCACAAAACCCACCCCACGCCCGCGAACCGCATTCCCAAGTACCAAGTACCAAGTACCAAGTACCAAGTACCGCATTCCCAAGTACCAAGTACCAAGGCCCAAGGCCCAAGGCCCAAGGCCCAAGTACCAAGGCCCAAGGCCCAAGGCCCAAGGCCCAAGTACCAAGTACCAAGGCCCAAGGCCCACGGCCCACGGCCCACGGCCCACGGCCCACGGCCCACGGCCCGCGGCCCGCGGCCGGCCCGGCGCGCGCGCGCGTGTGTGTGATGTGTCCACCCATACCATTCTCACACTTTCTTAAACAAGAGTTACACTCATTCCCCAATTAATAAACAAGAGGAATATGAAGAGTTTTTCCAATGTGGGACTCTTGAATTTTCACTCACCCTTTTTTCCTTTGTGTTTCCCAATGAGAATTTCCAACACTACCTACCTATTTTAACAATCCAAACCCTGCTACCATAGCCACACTCCACCCTCTCTACAACTTCGCTCGGCGGCTCAGCCACAACAATGATATATTAATAAGCCCCTCTGTATCACGCACAATAACCCCTATCAAATCCTAATACCGTCTATTATCGCCGCACCGATATTTGCCTTCACCGGACCTGCTACATGAGGAGATTTCTAATTGTTGTTGTATTCCTACCACCCCTGAAAATCATGAGAAGACGATAATGTCATAAAAAATAAAGAACTAATTACAGGGAGTTGATTTTCATTTTTTTTTATAAAAAAACTAATTATAAAAAATGAAAGACGTAAAAATGATATTTATGATAAAACAAATTAGAGGACAAGAGATGGTTTTCATTTTTTTTATAAAGAACTAATCATAAGAGTTGTTTTTCATTTTTTTATAAAGAACTAATCATAAAAAAATCATAAAAAATGGTTATACAAGAGAAATGAAAGACGTAATAAATTGTACGGAGTAGTTGTGGAACAATTTGGGAAAACAATCTACGAAATGCTAGGAAATGTTGCAGTCTAGTCTAGGAACTGCTGCGGAGTGCAAGGGAGCATTAAAGTTAAGATTTTGACCCAATGCCACATCATCACCCATGTTACATGCCACGTATTCTGCCACATCAGGTGGGTGAACTACCCGGTGGGTCAATAAAGTTTTGATAACTTACCTCATGGAATGCATTTATATGGATTTTAGATTATATGCAGGTAATTAAACTAGGTAATGGGGTGGTTGATTGTGGGTAAGGCATAAGCTAATAAATTTTTAGATTTGTAATTCGAGAAATATGGTACTCAAATCATGGAAAAATGCTAGTGAGTCCATTGTAAATATTGATTTAAATTTCTTATTACCGTGTCTTAGTATAACCAATTAGTGAAATTATATTTCTAATTTAGATGATATTAAGGTGTTTTAACTTATTTAGGAAAATATATGATTGATTATAAGGTTTTGACTACTATGTACATTTTAAGAAATTGGAAATAGTGAGGGTGCAATGATTGCCTCTTGTGCAAGCTAAATGAGTGTACTAATCCTTGTTTAAAAATATATTTCGCATTGGTTAATTTGACTTGCTTGAATGGACTTAGATATTAGAGATTGATCATTAAAGCGCTTGGGGGATTGATTGATTGGTTCTCGCCGTATGTGGTAATTCGGAATTAATTATCGTCGTATATGGCAAGATGGTAAACCGTCCTCATCTCTAGTGTGACTGTTCAGGGACTCCCGAGTCACAATAAAAGTTAGAGTTGGGGGGTGTGCACACTAGAGGTTATTGAAATTATTTGGCCAACAAGATTGAATGTACTGTCAGGGGCTCCCGGGTACACATCAAATAGACTGTCATGGTCTCCCGGGTCTATCTATTATTCAGTAGATTGTCAGGGGCTCTTGGATCTACTTAGAATGGTGAATTTTACTGGAATTTGGAAGATAAGAGATAAATATGATTAGGTAAGAGCTCCAATAGAGAACCATTAGAGATCTCAAATACTCACTTACCTACTAACATAACTCAATATGTTTTATCTTTTGTTACTCAAAATTTATTTGGGAACGATGTCGTTGTAGGTATTCTTTAATTGGTATATGATCTTCATTTACTTAAATGTTCACATGAGTTTTCTCAATACTTGATGAAGGTAGAGTTGTGGTACTCAGCTTTTGCTGACGTGTGTATTTCTTGTTTGTTGTTTGTGTTGTTCTCCCATTTGGAATTGAACCTGCGACGACCCATTTTATTATGGTAAGCAGATGTAATCCCCCGTATATTTATAAAGCTTATTAATATAGTTTTACGAATAATTAATAATATTTAAATTATATTGGTGAATTTTAGTAATATATATACATATTTAATGTATATTTACTTATTGAAATGCATTTTAAATATTTTAAGAATTTTTGAAATCAAAAATAATTTTAGAATTTTATTTTGAAAAGAAATCGAATTACGAAAACGGATTGAATTTATAAAACGATCCTATTTAGTTTTGAATTCGAATCATAAAAACCAATTCTACTCCTAGCCCAATTGGGCAAAGCCCAAACCAATAAACCCAACAAATACTCCTTTCTCTCCTCTACTCTTACGTGAAACCAAAAGGAAAAAACAAAAAAAAGAGAAACCCTCCTACTGCAATTCACGCACAACTCAGCCATCTCTCCCGCCTTCACTACTCGCCGTCGTCCCAGCCGCCGACCACCACGCACGGTAATCTCAGTCCTCTCCCTCCTCTTTCGATTCTCCTTCCTCCTCTGCTTTCGTTCCTCCCCTTCCCCTCTGTTTTTCGTGCTTCCCTTAATCCTTTGCGTGTTCGCAGCAACCCCGTTCGCGCAGCAGCCACCGCACACAACCACCGTGCCCAGCACCTTGTCGCGCCGCCTTGCTGCACGTACGTCAACCACCACTGCCGCCCTACCGGCCAACGCTCTTCCCCTCCTCTTTTCTTGGATTCCCATTTGCGCACCACCATTACAAACACGCGCAGCCACCGTTGCTGCCACCGCCGGCCACCTTGCGTCAACCGACTATCTGCCTTGCTACCGCCGTCCCGACCGCCGGCCAGCCTCCCTCTCTCTCACTTTTGGTTATTTCCTTAAACCCTAAACTAATTAATGAATTTAATTACGTTTTAATAGTTTAATTATGTTTCTTGAATTTAAATTATAAATTTTATGATTTGATTATGAATTTCAAGAATTATATGTTTGCATAATTGAATTATTAATTTTAGATTATATAAATGCATTGAAATATTGATTTTTAATTATTTAAAGTATGAATTTTAAGGTTTTTAATGATTTTAAATCATGGTAGGATGGTTAGGAATTATTAAAGTTATTGTTTTTATGCTTTCAAACATGTTAATTATGTTTTGGAGTAGTTTGAAAGTAGTTATATTGCTGGAAATTTAAAGTATGATGCTTTGAAGAGTTTTCAACGAATTTCACTAATTAATATAATAATTACGATGCTAGGAGATTAAATATTCAAGTTTCGATATTGGGAAATGTTCTAATTATGTTTAGGAAGGGTTTGAAGCTCCCTAATGTTGCTGAAAATTCAATATGAATTGATATGAGTCTATATTGGTTGTTGTTAGGTGGAGAATTCTCCGTAGGCGACTTTTGAATTATTAAAGTGGTCTTGCAGTTTGTTTACACAAGGTACGTACATACCTGTGTGCTTGGAATGTGTGCTAATTGTTGAAACCATGTTGAATTATTGATGAACTTGGTTATGTTGATGTTGTTGATGAACTTAGTCAGGTTGAAATTGCATGTTTGATACTGTTGGAAGAACATATTAAACCTTTATTGCATTTTGAGGATTATAACATGTTAGTATGAAAGATTGATGCAAACATGTTTGATTGGGAACACTAGATTATTTAGTATATAATTCAGATCAGTTAATTGTTGTTCCCTTTTTAGCTTTTCACTACTTTATGAGGGCGGAGGACCTTATTTAGTAAGTTGAAACCTTATACCCATATTCAGGGGTTGATCAGTATTAAAGAAAAGATTGGAGTTAATTGGAATGAGTCTTGTTTGATGCCTTTGTGGTCACTTACTCAATTCTAAGATAAAAACAGTTATAAATAAATGTGAGTTGCATGCCTTATGTGATTGTTGAGTCATAACAGGGTGTCAATTTGTAAATCATGTAAAGTGAAACTGAGTAGCAATAGCTTTAGACTGTGCACGTCTAAAGTGACGGACAAACAGGAGTTGGGGTTCATGGTGGTAGCCCATGGCCTTTCATTCGGACCGGATTGATCACCGCGTCCTATTTTCAGTCAAACGTTCCTCGATATCGCAGGTCACTGAGGTTACGGAGTCGCGCCCGTACCTCGCTTAGCTAGAAAACTCGGTCCATTGCCTATTTCAATTAAAATAATATTATTGTTATAAAAGTCTAGTCCAGTTTAGCCTAGTCTAGTTAAGTATGGTCGTCAGATTATCATGCTTTGTCTGCCCTTAATTATGTTTAATAGTATCATGTTAGGATTATTATTGCTTTAGTATGTAGTACTCAGCTTTGCTGATTACGTGCTTTGTTTGTGTGTGTTGATCATGGCTATGCCTATTGATCCTGTGATGACCCATCTTTGGTGAGCAGTCTCTAAGGATCAATAAGCGTTGCCCATCTACAGGTTTGAAGATGATGCATCATTGGGATCGGGATTAGAGAGTTTGTAGTTCTATTTGTTTAATTAAGTGATTCAATTTGTTAACTTGGATTTGAAACTTGTCGTACTATTGGTATTTCCTTATTTCAGTTAATTGTTTTGGACCTAATATGTAATAGATTATTTATGAACCTAAAAGTTAGTTTTATGTTTTCCGCTGCAAAATTCTGAATAAGCCGTTACGTTTTCACACGGGCGATAATGCCTTGATAATTCTCTACGTTTTATATTTAAAAGTTATTTTAGAAAAGAGAGAATTGTCGGGGTGTTACAAAGTGGTATCTAGAAGCTAAGGTTTTACTTAACAATTTTTTTAGGCGCCTAACTATCTAGTTATTTAAAATAAACTTCTTAAAAATCGAGCTTCTACGTATTATAGTGTTCAAAAATTGGTACTTTTTTTTCGGGGGCCGATTTCCTTTTATCTTGTTTGAAAGTATATAATATTTCTTATTTAAGTTCGGAATCAACTTATTTATTCGAAACTTTTTGTTTATGTGAATTAAGTACGTTTCTTTATTTTCGAAATTAAATTAAATATATTCGAAAAAGATAAAAATAAAAAAATCTTATCCCTTAAGTATATTTATTCGTTTAATATTTATTCGTTTAATAAAAAAAAAAAAAAAAGAATCTTATTAATTATTCGTTTGAAAATAAAAATAATAATAAAATTTCTTTATTTTATTTATTCGTTTATTATTAATTCGTTTAATAAACTTTTTCTTACTAATCGTTCTTGTTTTATTCTTTAAATTCTTCAATGTTTGACCTATTATGATTTATTATGAGAGATGGGTAATATAGGAAAGGGCATATAGTATAGAATTATATGTGCATTAGTAGCTAATTGCTAGCATAAGAAGTTAATTGCTATGTGCATATGTTAAATGTTTAAGTGTTGCATGTAAATGTGCATAAAAATTGTTTGATTACACCAAACTTATTGTTTTATTGAATTCTGATTATGCTTTGGTTGGGAAATCGTTAGTAAGATCTTAAGTTGTTTGTTTCATGAATAAAACGCTTCTTTCCAAGTACACCAACATAGGATCCTTTGAGAAGATCGACGAATACTGAGGATCAAGATTTCACTTCACAAATTTCCAAGGAAAGAACAGATAGACAAGATGCCTTAAACATTTGAAGTTGTAATAGTTAGTTTATTCTTAAATGTTTTGGAGAATAAGTAGCAAAGCTACAACAGTTTAAAGTTAAAGCAATAAGAGTTTGAGTTATTCTTTATTCTTTTCAAGGATGTATTAAACCTTTATAGAATTAGCAATAAAAGTTAAAGTATTCGTTTTCAATGTGAGAATTCCATAATTCGCCAACAATAGTTTATGTTTATATCATAGATCTTTTATTTTATTTTGAGGACAAGTGTGTTGTTAATATTTAGGGATTGTTATACTCATTCTTTTGAGGAATAAAAGTTAGATCATTGATTATCCAAAGGACCAAGAGTTTATTTTGGGCACGCAAGGGAATGTTTTCTTCTTTTTCTACCTTATTATTTGTGATGATTGAATTTGATCCTTGTTTCTTAGTTGAATGTCCGGTATGTGAATATCATTCATAAATGATTGTTTATGTATGTGAATTCTGGATGCTGGTGTGATATTGCATTGCTAGGATAATGTTAAGTGAAGTTTCGAACGTAAAATAGAATATATTACTTACAGGTCGCGCTTTAGGATGGCCAACAATAATGACCTAGCTGCTGCTATTCGCCTCTTGGCGGAAAAACTAGCTCAGGAAAGAACTGAGCGCCTCGATTCTGCAGGGGACATGTTTGAAAGGTTTGCGAAAGTTAAGCCACCATACTTCAAGGGGCAAGCAGACCCGACCTTCCTAGAAAACTGGATTAGGGAGTTTGAAAAACTATTTTGGGCGGTAAATTGTCCTGAAAATATGAAAGTAGGCCAAGCTGTCCTTTACCTAAAAGATGAGGCCGATCTATGGTGGAAAGAGAATGGAACTAGGCTAAGTGTTGTTGAAGGATTTAATTGGGACTCATTTGTCGTTGCGTTGAGGGAAAAGTTTTATCCTCCTTTCATAGCAAAACGAAAAGCGCAGGAATTCATAAACCTGGGGATGGGGAGTATGACCATCGCTGAATATTATAGCAAATTTATAGCGCTGTCGGAGTTTGCACCTGAGGTTGTAGCCACAGAAGAGATAAAGGCTCAGAGGTTTGAGCAAGGGTTGACCGATGAGATCCAGTTAGGATTAGGTGGAGAAACCCTTACACCTTTAGATAATGTGTATGAGAGAACCGCTCATATTTATGGTTTTCAGTCCATAAGGGACAAGAAAAATGTTGTTGGAAAGAAAAGAAAAGTGTTTAATGTCCGGGAAAACCAAGGGAATTTCAAAAAGAATATGAATGAGAATAGGAATGGGAATGGAAATGGAAATTATCGAGGAGGAAACAGTCAGGGGCACAACAATAGGAGTCAATCCGTGAGAATGTATCACTGCAAGAGGTGCAACAATAATCACCCTGGTAAGAATTGCAAAGGAGAATTAGTGACCTGCAACTATTGTCAGAAAAGGGGGCATAGGGAGTATGAGTGCTTCACTAAGCACAGAAAGGAACAAAATAGTAATGGAGATGGGAACCAAGTGAGATTTAACCAGTCTGGAGGTCAAAATTCAAAGCCTGGAGGGGCACAAAACAATCAAGAGAACTATAATAAACCTGCAAATGATAACAACAACCAGAATAAGGCTCCAGGAAAACCGTTCATGATGACTAGAAATGAAGCTGAACATTCTGCAGACGTAGTTCATGGTACTTTTTCTATTAACTCCGTGCTAGTTAAAACATTATTTGATTCGGGAGCAACCTATTCTTTCGTTTTGTCATATGTTATTAAGAGTCTGAATTAGTAGATTTTGAAATGATTGATTTACCTGTTAGTATACCTACTGGTGTAACCTTAAGGTGTACCAAGTTATTTAAGAACTTTCCTTTGAAGATAAAAGATTGCGTTTCTAACTTGATAGAGTTTAATGGGAAACCTAGATGTAATTCTGGGAATGGATTGACCAAGTTTTTACAAGGCTAAGGTAGATTGTGAAATTCCGAAAGTAAGTTTAAGGAACCCTATGGGAAGGTTGACCTCATGTGAATGTTTTGAGAAGTCCAAGAACCTTTAAGTGATTTCTATAATGCAAGTGAGGAAATTGATGAATAGAGAGTGTGAACTATTTTTCTGTATTGTGCTAGATGTGAGTAAAGAAGTTGGAGTGAAGATCGAGGATGTTCCCATGGTGAATGAATTCGTTGGTGTGTTTCCGAGGGAAATTGTGAGTACGTCACCAGCTAGAGCCCTTGAGTTCACAATAGAGTTGAATCCCGGACCGACACCTATACCCAGAGCACTTGATAGAATGACACCTCCTGGAATGAGTGAATTGAAGACATAGTTTCAAGAATTGTTCGATGAGGGGTATATTAGGCCTAATGCATCACCACGAAGAGCCCTGGTGTTGTTTATTAAGAAGAAAGATGAGAGTGTGAGATTGGGTATCGATTTTAGGGAGCTAAGCAATGCAACCATCAAGACCAAGCATCCTTTGCCTAGGATAGATGACATATTGGATCAATTGAATTGGACGAGTGTGTTCTCGAAGACTGATTTGCGTTTAAAGTACCACCAATTGAGAATAGCTGATAAGGGCCTAAGACCTCATTAGGATTCGTCATTGTCATTATGGGTTTAGAGTAACGTCTTTTGGGTTAACCAATGCACCTGCATTAATTATGGACTTGATGAATGAGATTTTCTACGAATTCCGAATTTAGTTCGTTATGATGTTATTGATGATATCCCTATTTATGCATAGAATGAGAAAGAGCATGACAAACACTTGAGGATTACTTGGAGACGCCTAGGAAGAATCTAGTTTTATTAAATGAAGTATACAAAGCTTGAAGTCATATGTGTATAGTGACACCGACGGAAAAGTTAAGGACTAAATTAATTGAGAACTATGTTACGTAAGGGATTAAATTTAAGAGAAGATTTGAGTGGTCCAGGATCGTTAGAATCATTGTTGTCTGGAAAAGATGAAAAGAAATATATGAATTGGTGCAAGAGCTAAGAGTTAAGCCCAAAAGTTATACATATCCATGAAAGGCATAATGAGGTTTGGTAAAAAGGAAAAGTTGACCAGAAGGAGTCTCTGTAGATCCTGCTAAGATTAGAGAGGTGAGTGAGTGACCTATTCCAAGAACGTGTATGTATCTAAAGTTTTCTAGGCCTAGATGACCATTATAGGATGTTGTGAAAGACTTTTCGAAGAGAGAAAAACCATTGACCAACTTGTTAAAAAAGGAATCGAAATTCAAGTGAAGTGAGAAATGTGAGGAAGCTTTTTAGATTTAGCTTTTGTCGCGTCAATTGAAACCTTATAAGGCTAATTACCAAACCCATGACCTAGAGTTAGCTGTTATGGTGTTATCTACGAATATTTGGAGACATTACCTTTATAGGGCAACATGTAAGATCCTTATCGAGAACAAAAGTCTGAAATTTTGGCAATAAGGTCCAGTTGAATCTTGGGGACAACATTGAAAATGAGTATTTCTTTCCACACTGCAAACGATAGACAGACTAAGATTACTAACGGAATATATGTTGAGAACCTGTGTTATGGACTTTAAGGGTAATTGGGAAGGCCACCTAGGTTCGATTGAATTTTCGTGCATCAATAGTTACCATGCAAGCATTACGATGTCACATGTTGAGGCATTGTATGGAAAGAATTGCAGAAGTCTTACTTGTTGGAATGAGTTTAGTGAGAATATTGTATTGAGGACATAATTCGTTGAGGAAGAAATACCCAAAGTTATTCCCTGAGATGAGTTACGAGGGCGTAACTCGTTTTCTTTAAGAGGGGTAGAATGCGATAGAAATTCGCGCTTATTACCTATTTTTATAGTATTTTTATGCATTTTATGCTTATTTTTAGCAACTTATACATGTTGATGCAAGTAAATAGATTCTTCGCATAAGGAAAAGGTGTTCATGAGTAACATAAACAAACAAAAGTTGGCAAAAGAGTGCACAAGAGTGGCACAAGTATTTCTCTAGTAAGAATGAATTAAAGACTTTCGAAAAAAAAAAAAAAAAAATGTATGAGTTCTTGTGTCAAGTTTCGGGGCGAAACTTCTTTTAAGAGGGGTAGATTGTAATCCCCCGTATATTTATAAAGCTTATTAATATAGTTTTACGAATAATTAATAATATTTAAATTATATTGGTGAATTTTAGTAATATATATACATATTTAATGTATATTTACTTATTGAAATGCATTTTAAATATTTTAAGAATTTTTGAAATCAAAAATAATTTTAGAATTTTATTTTGAAAAGAAATCGAATTACGAAAACGGATTGAATTTATAAAACGATCCTATTTAGTTTTGAATTCGAATCATAAAAACCAATTCTACTCCTAGCCCAATTGGGCAAAGCCCAAACCAATAAACCCAACAAATACTCCTTTCTCTCCTCTACTCTTACGTGAAACCAAAAGGAAAAAACAAAAAAAAGAGAAACCCTCCTACTGCAATTCACGCACAACTCAGCCATCTCTCCCGCCTTCACTACTCGCCGTCGTCCCAGCCGCCGACCACCACGCACGGTAATCTCAGTCCTCTCCCTCCTCTTTCGGTTCTCCTTCCTCCTCTGCTTTCGTTCCTCCCCTTCCCCTCTGTTTTTCGTGCTTCCCTTAATCCTTTGCGTGTTCGCAGCAACCCCGTTCGCGCAGCAGCCACCGCACACAACCACCGTGCCCAGCACCTTGTCGCGCCGCCTTGCTGCACGTACGTCAACCACCACTGCCGCCCTACCGGCCAACGCTCTTCCCCTCCTCTTTTCTTGGATTCCCATTTGCGCACCACCATTACAAACACGCGCAGCCACCGTTGCTGCCACCGCCGGCCACCTTGCGTCAACCGACTATCTGCCTTGCTACCGCCGTCCCGACCGCCGGCCAGCCTCCCTCTCTCTCACTTTTGGTTATTTCCTTAAACCCTAAACTAATTAATGAATTTAATTACGTTTTAATAGTTTAATTATGTTTCTTGAATTTAAATTATAAATTTTATGATTTGATTATGAATTTCAAGAATTATATGTTTGCATAATTGAATTATTAATTTTAGATTATATAAATGCATTGAAATATTGATTTTTAATTATTTAAAGTATGAATTTTAAGGTTTTTAATGATTTTAAATCATGGTAGGATGGTTAGGAATTATTAAAGTTATTGTTTTTATGCTTTCAAACATGTTAATTATGTTTTGGAGTAGTTTGAAAGTAGTTATATTGCTGGAAATTTAAAGTATGATGCTTTGAAGAGTTTTCAACGAATTTCACTAATTAATATAATAATTACGATGCTAGGAGATTAAATATTCAAGTTTCGATATTGGGAAATGTTCTAATTATGTTTAGGAAGGGTTTGAAGCTCCCTAATGTTGCTGAAAATTCAATATGAATTGATATGAGTCTATATTGGTTGTTGTTAGGTGGAGAATTCTCCGTAGGCGACTTTTGAATTATTAAAGTGGTCTTGCAGTTTGTTTACACAAGGTACGTACATACCTGTGTGCTTGGAATGTGTGCTAATTGTTGAAACCATGTTGAATTATTGATGAACTTGGTTATGTTGATGTTGTTGATGAACTTAGTCAGGTTGAAATTGCATGTTTGATACTGTTGGATGAACATATTAAACCTTTATTGCATTTTGAGGATTATAACATGTTAGTATGAAAGATTGATGCAAACATGTTTGATTGGGAACACTAGATTATTTAGTATATAATTCAGATCAGTTAATTGTTGTTCCCTTTTTAGCTTTTCACTACTTTATGAGGGCGGAGGACCTTATTTAGTAAGTTGAAACCTTATACCCATATTCAGGGGTTGATCAGTATTAAAGAAAAGATTGGAGTTAATTGGAATGAGTCTTGTTTGATGCCTTTGTGGTCACTTACTCAATTCTAAGATAAAAACAGTTATAAATAAATGTGAGTTGCATGCCTTATGTGATTGTTGAGTCATAACAGGGTGTCAATTTGTAAATCATGTAAAGTGAAACTGAGTAGCAATAGCTTTAGACTGTGCACGTCTAAAGTGACGGACAAACAGGAGTTGGGGTTCATGGTGGTAGCCCATGGCCTTTCATTCGGACCGGATTGATCACCGCGTCCTATTTTCAGTCAAACGTTCCTCGATATCGCAGGTCACTGAGGTTACGGAGTCGCGCCCGTACCTCGCTTAGCTAGAAAACTCGGTCCATTGCCTATTTCAATTAAAATAATATTATTGTTATAAAAGTCTAGTCCAGTTTAGCCTAGTCTAGTTAAGTATGGTCGTCAGATTATCATGCTTTGTCTGCCCTTAATTATGTTTAATAGTATCATGTTAGGATTATTATTGCTTTAGTATGTAGTACTCAGCTTTGCTGATTACGTGCTTTGTTTGTGTGTGTTGATCATGGCTATGCCTATTGATCCTGTGATGACCCATCTTTGGTGAGCAGTCTCTAAGGATCAATAAGCGTTGCCCATCTACAGGTTTGAAGATGATGCATCATTGGGATCGGGATTAGAGAGTTTGTAGTTCTATTTGTTTAATTAAGTGATTCAATTTGTTAACTTGGATTTGAAACTTGTCGTACTATTGGTATTTCCTTATTTCAGTTAATTGTTTTGGACCTAATATGTAATAGATTATTTATGAACCTAAAAGTTAGTTTTATGTTTTCCGCTGCAAAATTCTGAATAAGCCGTTACGTTTTCACACGGGCGATAATGCCTTGATAATTCTCTACGTTTTATATTTAAAAGTTATTTTAGAAAAGAGAGAATTGTCGGGGTGTTACAGCAGATGACTATTTTCCACATGTATTATTGATTTCATAGGCTGCTTCGAGTGAGGACGGTAATATTAGAAGCAAATGTATCACAACGGGGGTTTTCAATCGTAAATTCTTAATAGTTAATATAATATATAAGGTTTATATATTTTTGAAGTTTTAATTTAGTTAATTTGTAATCTTTATTATCTTTTATCGTTCTTTAGATTTGTAGCCTTGCGTTTGCCCTTAGGTAAATGCGGCGGTATACTCCGATTCTTTGTTGTTGCTTCCGCCTACGTTTGAAAATATACGGGTTTGTAAATCCCATTTTTGGATGGATGTTTGTTTTGTTTGAATTTATTTCAGGTTTTGAATAATCCTAAATCTGGGTTTGTTTGATTTACAAAGGAAACTCTGCCGAATTTTATACTCAAATTAATATTTTATGATTTTAAGTAATATTTTAATAGGGTCTAGAACCGGGGTATTACAAGAACTCTTATGAGTGACATTACAATGAATCATTTGACTGCTGACAGCCAAAATATCAATATCAAAGCACACTGGGTCCCAGGCCATAACAATCCTTCCATTCATGTGAATGCTAAGATTAGTGGTAAAACACCAGTTGGGACACACATTAAGGTACAAGTCCCCCATGTTAGCAGCCTTTACCCTTGTTTCTAGGAGACTAAATAGTTTGATCTGATGAGTAAGAATCATTCTCCTCACCTCAGTCTGTTTAGCTTGCTTATTTAGTCCCCTAACATTCCAGCACAAAACCCTATCCATTGGATGCAGGGGAGTTCAATCCTCTGTCAAATGGTTGTATCTCCACTATAGGTGAGTCAGTGTCCTCCAATTCACTCTCCAAATCATCCTCAGTAGGAAGGGCTTGAAACTAATTTCTAGTAACAATAGGTTGCAGATGTTGACACCTATGCTTACTTAATCCATGAGCTTGTGTAAAACCATCAGAGCTATCCATAGTTGTGGCATCCACTGTGGAAGTACTCCCATCTTCCCTAGGAGCAATTGTGGGAGGGGGCCAGTTTTCTTCACCCACACCCTCTTTGTTTTGACCTTCTTCTTGTTGTGACAGTTATCCTGAGTATGGCCATACCCCTTGCAAATAGAACAAGTGAGTGGAATCCATTCATACTCCACCTTCTGCTTCATTAGTACATCCTTCTCATTCATGAATTGAATGCAGGATGGAAATTGTTGATCAATATCAACCTCAACCAGTACTTTGGCAAACATAAGTTTGTCCCTATTCAAAGTGGCTTGATCTACCTTCAATGCTTTCCCAACCAGTCCAACAATCTTGAACAAGCTCCTTTCACCTCAGTATTTGACATCAAGCCTAGGAATTTTGATCTAAGTTGGAATTTTCTTGACTGGTTCTTTGGCAATATTAACATCAGGGGTCCATGGTCTAATGATCACAGGTTTGGAATAAAAAAACTAAACATCTCCCTTAAGAACATTAGAACAATTTTTCATGGTCTTGAACCGAACCATATAGATCCCTTTCCCCACCATTGCAACCTTATCAACTCCATTTTTTCCCCAAACCCTCCTCACAAAACCATCCAAAACGTTATGTGGTGGATTAGCACCTAGTATACATAACAGATTATAGCAGAATTCCATAATGCAATTTCATCCTCAATATCCTCAACATCAATTTGAACAATGGCAACATTAATATTGGGGGAAATCATATTATCAACATGATTATCATCTAAAGAGATTGAAATGTGATCAGGAGTACTGGAATTTAAAGGTGGAGAACTAACTGACCCATTCCCGCCAATACTCTGGTTTGATTGAAAATTGGTTCGAACATTTTTCCCCTGTGTCAATCCATTAATCCACGCATTGAATCTTGTTCGCACTTGTGATTGGTGTTGTAAATCATGCAGTGATGATTTCGGGGTGAGACTCTGTTCTTCTAAAACAAAATTTTCATCTGGGTTTGTTGGTGTTTCCGCCGTGGCAATGGCCACCACCACCTCTTTTTCCGGTGAGATTGTGTTCTTCGAAGCAGCCTGTGTAACCACCTTACTCGTCTACTTCTTATTCGATTGTCCTTTGCCTTGATTTTGCTGCTTCCGAGGTCTGGCCATGGCGTCGATGGAGGGAGGAGAAGTCACCTCTTCGAAACCTCTCGGGAGCGAAATCCTGACAACCTTTTTTCAAGTTTCAACCTTTGTTCTTCAATTCGGTATTATTCTAATCCTTATTTCGTTTTCTTAAATTCAATTATGCATTCAATTATCATATTTGCTTTGTTTAATTTTAATATGAGTGTGTAGTTTAATTTCTAGGGTTTAGGGGATCCATGAATGCATGATTGGGATTGGATTGGATTTAATTCTTAATTTTCAATTATAATTTCTATAGCTTATTTTAATTGTTCGTCAATTCTGTTCGGTCGGACTATTTTGATTGAGTTTGATGAATCTTAGATTATGCGCCGAGAGGTATAAATCTGATGTTCATGATTTGTGGCTATTAAATAGGAATTATTTCTAGTAAATTGGGAAGGCCCGCTAGTTGTTTTTCTTAAGGAATTCATAAGATTCGAGAGATGTATGATTTCCTAGTTATGATTGTTAATTGTTTATTATTATCCGTCGACCAATCCTAGTCTGCATTTGTGGTGAATCTTTGCCCTAGATTCCTTTAATATTGACATTTCCCTAATCATTGTCGTAGTTTAATCACATAAGCTAACCCTTTTTATCCGTTACCGATAGTCTAAACCTGGTAATTAGTAATAGGAAGAACATTGTTTCCCTGTGGATTCGATCCTGACTTCCCTTGCTATACAGTTAGTGAAATTAGGTTTATCTTTGATTGGGTGATACGAATTTAGCCTATCCATTTATCATTGTAGGAATTGACATATTTGAATGCATTTCCTACTCATTTGAACCACTACAAGAGGTGATGTTCCTTTGAGAACACGGACATTGAGTTGGAAGAGTTTTGAAGTAAAACGAATAACGAAAGAAGTAGAAAAATGGTTGTAGTCCACTATTTTAATCATAACTCAAGTTCTAAAAACCAAATGTAGTGATTCTAATTGGGTTGGATTCTATACTTCAATATCTTTCCAACGAATGTCCACTCGCCTAATTCCGACGAATAGCGAAGGAGATATGGAGTTTTGAAGATAGGGAATTGTGCAGTTCTACGCGCGCCCGATCTGGCGAATGGCTGCCCGTCGATCGATGCGCGCCAGATCGGGTGGATGGAGGCCCGATCGGCCGGGTGATGTTTTCGCTGCTGTGTTGTAGTCGTTCGCCCGATAGGGTGACCCATTGCCCGATCTGGCAACGACAACCCCATGCCGCATTTTTCCTTTAATGATCCGGTTTTTGGTTTTAATTTTGGGAATACTATAAATACCCAAGCTTAATAATTTGAAAGACATCTTATTTCCTAGACTTAGACTTTATTACTTAGTTTATTTTTCTCTCTAAAACTTTGTTATTTCACTTTGGTATTGAATTTCAAATTTACAACTTATTCAAGTTTCAACCTTTGTTCTTTAATTGGGTATTATTCTAATCCTTATTTCATTTTCTTAATTTCAATTATTCATTAAATTATCTTATTTTCTTTGTTAAATCTTAATATGAGTGAGTAGTTTAATTTTCTAGGGTTTAGGGGATCCATGAATGCATGATTGAGATTGGATTAGATTTAATGCTTGATTATTAATTATAATTTCTATAGCTTGTTTTAATTGTTCGTCAATTCTGTGCGGCCGGACTATTTTGATTGAGTTTGATGAATCTTAGATTATGCATCGAGAGGTATAAATTTGATGTTTGTGATTTGTGGTTATTAGATAAGAACTATTTCTAGTAAATTGCGAGAGCCTGCTAGTTGTATTTCTTAAAGAATTCATAAGATTCGAGAGATGCAAGATTTCCTAGTTATGAATATTGGTTGTTTATTATTGTCCCATCGTCCAATCCTAGTATGCATTTGTAGTGAACCGTTGCCCTAGATTTCCTTAACATTGTTATTGTCTTGTTTAATTATCGATGTAGTTATAATACTTAATATCAAGCCTTTTTATTTTTTATTGATAGTCTAGACCTATTAATTAGTAATAGGAAGAACATTGTTTCCTTATGGATTCGATCCTAACTTCCCTTGCTATTCAATTAGTGGATTTAGGTATATCTTTGATTAGGTTATACGACTTTAGCCTATCAAATTTTGGTGTCGTTGCCACAATTTTATTCTTTTTTTTAATTGTCTTTGTGGTCTAGATTATTTTCTTGAGTCTCGGAGAACTTCCAGTTCTTTGAGACCATGTATATATTTTCTTTTCTTTAGTTTTTTTTTTTTTTTTGAAAACTGGATTATTATTCTTTCCTTCAACATGAAAATGGATCTTTTTGGGTGTATTGCGATAGACTGGGTGATTTTCTTGGCTACCACAATTATAATCTTTGGGATTCTTGTTGTTTTGCTTATGGTGGTTTAAATGAGTATACAAGGAATATGATAGAAAGTAGATTTAACGGTGATTTTCGAGCCTTGTCTTTGGATGATGTTTGAGATTACTATATGTGGTTTGCAAGGGATTCGTATGAGCGTGAAATTGTCATTCATGTTCCATGTGCTAATCCAAATTATGAGCATAATCTCCATATTTCTACCACCTCTTCCTTGAATGCTTGTTATAATGTGGTCCGTTTTAATGTTTATGATAATCATGTTTGTTCTAATGACTTCTCTAACCCTTGCATGGATATCAGTGTTTTTCCTCATGATCCCACTGTTTCTTTTCCCGTGTTTAATTGTAAACCCTTGCCCAATCCTTTTCAACCCGAATCAGAAAGCAGAGGTAGCTTCTTAGAGGAAATAAGAAGTTTAAATTCTGAGATTGAGATTCGGTGTACTAGATCTCAAGAGGATACTAATGAGTATATTAAAGTTATTAAGGTTGCTCTTGAGAGATTTAGAAAAGCTCAAGAAATTATTGAAAATGATGATTCAAGTTGTGTTGGGGATGAGGGTCGATTCAGTGAACTCATAGGTAACCAAGAGAGTGAGGAACCTATAGTGGAGGTTGAGGATGAGTTAGAGGATGATGATGTGACTGATGGATCAATGGATGAAAGATTTGTTGAAGCTGAAAAACCATATATTATAGAGCAAGCCCATAAGGAAGTTGAAGTTGATAAAACCCTTGTTGTTGTGTCAACCCCTACTCCTCATATTCCAAGTCCAAGAAGGGTTATTCTTAGCCCCGTTTACACCGTCTCACTGCCCTTCTCTTTCCTAATAAAACCTTTGCTTGAGGACCTTCCTCCTCCTCTTGAAAATCAAAAGCCCAAATGCCTTGAGTATGACCCAATTATAGAGTATGTTCCTCTTTGTGAATGTTTTGCAGGTACTTGCAATGCTTACAAAGAAGAGGTGGATCCTTTGCAGATAGTTCTAGATGGTGAAGACATTGTCCACGATGAAAGCCAAAACACAGAGAGGGATATTCCATTGATCATTGAGGTTGGAGAATCAATCGTCCGCAAAAACAGCTTCCATAAGGAGAGTATGCCTACTTTCTCGGTTCCTTGTTTTTCCTATTCTACTTTTTTTTTAAAAAAAAAAATCTTCTTCCTTTAGGCATTTCACTCCTTACTGGCATAGAGTTCGTTCGGACTTTATGAAAATCTTGTTGATGATTATCGCATAGGTCCTGGTTCACGAAGGATGTGCGAGTGCGCATGACAAGCTTCTGCGCTTGTTGGTTGGTTATTTACTAACCAAAGTCGAGAAGGAGGCATAGAGGAGTTAGACCTTGAGGTGTTCGACGACGAATGAGACCCTCTATCTCCACTCCTTCAAGCACTGAGGACATTGCTGAGTTCGACTTAGGGGAGGTATGTGTTATTGCTTTCTGTAGTAGTTTTATCGCTTTCAAAATAAATAAATAAATCCAAAATTACGTGTTGATTTATGATATTGAGACAATTAACTCCCGGTGCCCCTTAGGTTCCAATTTTTTTGATAATTCGAGGTGATAAGACATGTGAGCATTATGGATTGATTGTCTTTTAAATGAATTATGGTCGTATTGACCCTTGATGAAGGTCAACTTTGTCCCACTTGTCATATGCATATTGTTGGATTGTGGTTAGCTGTGAGGTTTTGAGCCTTAATTATTTTGAGTGTTTAATTCCTGGTGTTGCATTGATCTGAGTCTTTGATTTTCGACTGTAAGTATACTTAACACGCTTGTACTTTACGCATGATGAAATACCATTCTTTAGGAAGCCTCCAGATGAATTTAGATTTCTTGTTAACTCCACAAAAATAACTCATTTATCCCGTTGGTTACTTGTCCCAAATCTAGCTTGGGGGAGCTTTTTTTTCTTGGTTATGGTTGTTTTAGTTGGATACTTGGCATATTAGGCCATGGATTATTCAAGGTTGTCTGATGGGAGTTGGATAATAAGGAAGAGGTGTTTTATTGAGTTGACAAAGAAGCTTGTGATTGCGGGTAATATAATATAATTTGCATATACATAGTTAATTTTCATTCAAGATCACAAAAAAAAAAAAAAAAAATCAGAAAAAGAAAATAAATCAAAAATATGTTATTTATTCTCGTAGTTAGAAATGCAAGGAAAAGGGTAGAAGTTGGTTCATATTTTCATATTATTGGTTACTTCTTCCCTTATGGTCGTATTTTGGCTATTTAGGAGTTTATAGTCTTCTGGAGATTGGTTTCATTGGTTACATTTTTCTCCCCAAGTTAGTCTTTAACCTCACATCTCTAAAATCTTTCTTACCCTTGTTTATACCCGGCCAACATTACAAGCTTGAATACAAGTCCTTTTTTTTTATCATCGTGCAACGTGTGTACGAAAATAGGTTGAAAATAGTCGTTTATCAAGGATCAAAGAGTATATGTGCATTTCGAGTCGACTCCGGCGTAGGTTGAGTGTTTGTGAGAACCTTCAAACACACGAGTGTTGTGAGTTGGGAGGGGCTACTACTCACTTTATAGTATGCATGTTCATAATGGGAAGGTGAGTGAACGAACCACATTTGGTTCGCTTAGCCCGCCACATAACGAGAGGAGTAATTCACTTGGTGAGACTCAATTCTAATTTTATGCGTATGCCTTGTGAGCCTTGTGTGAACTTTTTATAGGTTGATGACCGTAAGGATTAGATAATTCAATCATGATGTTTGCTTAACTTGATCTGGTCTTTGATTCATCGTTATCTTTTCAATTGAACTTGGGGTGAGTTAATTCTCTATGTCTCATTGATGCTCTTTTCTTAGGGACAAGCAAAGGTTTAGTGTGGGGGGAGTGATATGTTCATGTTTTATAGTGTTTTTACCCCCGTCCCTTAGTACTTTTCAATCTCAAATGAGCTATTCAGAGCTATTTTTAGTAATAATGTGCTCCTTGTAATGTATTTGTAATTTCAAGTTTATCATTGCAGGGATTGACATATTTTAATGCATTTCCTACTCTTTTGAACCACTACAAGAGGTGATGTACTTTTGAGAGCACGATAATTGAGTTGGAAGAGTTTTGAAGCAAAGCGAATAACGAAAGAAGTAGAAAAATTAATGTAGTCCACTATTTTAATTATAACTCAAGTTATACAAATCCAAATGCAGTGAATCAAATTGGGTTAAATTCTAGACTTCAAGATCTTTCCAAAGAATGGTCACTTGCCTAATTCCGACGAATAACGAAGGGGATATGTAGTTTTCAAGATAGGGAATCGTGCAGTTTGTACACGTGCCCGATCAAGCGAATGGCTGCCCGTCGGGCGATGGGCTCCCGATCGGGCGGGTGATGTTTTGACCGCTGTGTTGTTTGACGAGTCGTTCACCCGATCGGGCGATGAAAACCCCAGGCCGCATTTTCCCTTTAATGATCCGTTTTTTGTTTTAATTTTGGGAATACTATAAATACCCAAGCTTAATAATTTGTAAGACATCTTATTTCCTAGACTTAGACTTTATTACTTAGTTTATTTTTCTCTCTAAAACTCTGTTATTTCACTTTGGTATTGAATTTCAAGTTTACAATTTATTCAAGTTTCAATCTTTGTTCTTCAATTGGGTATTATTCTAATCCTTATTTAATTTTCTTGATTTCAATTATGCATTAAATTATCTTATTTGTTTTGTTAAATCTTAATATGAGTGAGTAGTTTAATTTCTAGGGTTTAGGGGATCCATGAATGCATGATTGAGATTGGATTAGATTTAATGCTTGATTATTAATTATAATTTCTATAGCTTGTTTTAATTGTTCGTCAATTCTGTGCGGCCGGACTATTTTGATTGAGTTTGATGAATCTTAGATTATGCGCCGAGAGGTGTAAATCTAATATTTGTGATATGTGGCTATTAAATAGGAATTTTTTCTAGTAAATCGCGAGAGCCTTCTAGTTGTATTTCTTTAAGAATTCATAAGATTCGTGAGATGCATGATTTCCTAGTTATGATTATTGGTTTTTATTATTGTCTGTCGTCCAATCCTAGTATGCATTTGTATTGAACCGTTGCCCTAGATTTCCTTAACATTGTTATTATCTTGTTTAATTATCGTCGTAGTTATATTACTTAATATCAACCCTTTTTATCTGTTACCGATAGTCTTGACCTGTTAATTATTAATAGGAAGAACACTGTTTCCATGTGGATTCAATCCTGACTTCCCATGCTATTCAATTAGTGGATTTAGGTATATCTTTGATTTGGTGATACGACTTTAGCCTATCAAAGTCTAAAACAACTAAATTTTTACGTGACTTTTTATTTTCTATGATTTTGGAAAAATAATAATAAAAATTAAAACTTTAGGACAACATTGAAGAAACATAGTGTCATAAGTCTCATAAGCATCAAATATAAAAACTCTCTACATAGCTACATATATATCTAATTTGGTGTTTATTAATTTGAAACACTTAGTTCCACAAGAAAACAAATTATTCAAGTTGTAAGATGATCTAATTGAAAGATTACTGTGTAGTTGATGAATGTAATAAATGTTTTTCTCTTTATAGGATATATGTATTTTGTCAAATATCTAAAATTTAACAATTCAATTAATGTACCAAGTGGGACATCGCTCGGGCCACACACTAGTTGTTGATTAAAAATTCGTCCATATACTCTATCCGCACTATAAAAGAGAAGAGGTGGAAATATTTGATGCGACATGGTAAAATGAACTTGTACTTTTATAGTTCCTCCGTTCTCTTTTAGTTGCAACGTTTTTGTTTTGAACCCTAGTTATAACCTTCTACTTTTGACAACGTTACCAACTTGAGTTTACCAGACTATCCTCATCAATATTAAATAAATCACCTTTTCCCCTAATTATATCTAAAAACGTGGGACATGAATGTAATTTACTTCATATCTACTTGCGTTACAGTTAAAACACCATCTCTAAAATGTCACTTTATATTTTTTTTAAAATAAATAATATTTTTTTGGTCCCCTTGTATGCCACATGTCAAGTCTTCCATGCATTAAATTGGTGTTCCATTAGTTGTTCATAAACACCAATTCTTAAATGGCTTCACTCACTCTCTTCCTTTCTCTCTCATCTTTCAACCTACTTTATTGTTTTTTATTCAATTCTCTCTCTTGAACACCAAAAATTGGTGTTTGATACATATGCTCTAAAGGATACAACTGAAACATAACGAGGAAGTGTTTTCTTAAGAATAACACTGATAAAATTCACGTCTTAGATTCATAGATGATGTGAAGCATACGTACTCCACTACTCCCATGGCAGAGCATATTGCATAAGATGTAGAAATAGAGCATATGTTCACATATAAACCCTGAGAAGTATATTGGCATAACAGTTATGTAATACTACCAATTACGTTACATAACATAGTAAAAAGAACAAAAACTTTAGGCAAATTTGCCAAAAACAACCTTTTAAAATCCATTTTTTACGAGAAATAACATTTTAAATTCTTTTTTGCGAAAACCTACCTAAAATTAAATTAATTTTGCGAGAGACAACCTTTTTGGATTTTCTGACGTTGACCAGTAATTTCCGGTCTTGATTTCGCCGATTTTACTAACCTCACCCATCTTCCCTCCATTTTTCCCCTTAAAACCAAAATCCATCCAAAAATCGAAAAAAAAAAAAAAAAAAACTCAAAGTTCATTCTCTATGTTCTTCTTCCTAGTGGATTACAGCTATTTGCGTGATTCTTTAACTGGGAATTGATGACAAAAATTTAACGCGGTTATATTTTTCGGATTGTTGCTGTAAATCGGAGGATTATTTTGTAGTTCTAAAATAAACAAATAAAAACAATTTGAAATGACGGTGATGAGTGTATCTTTGCCATCCTTTACTTTTGTTGTTGCTGCTACTACGTTGTAGACACCTACTTTTGTCCCCATTCCCGAAAGGGAAGGTTCGATGATGAGAACATAAAATCTCCACTTGGCAACGCATCTCCTATAAAATAACGAATCTCAATTCCCCTTTTCATTTCACTCGAAACCTGCTATTTATAGAAACTTGCTATTTATGGAAGCCTGCTAAAAATAGTAACTGCCGTAATGGGTAGTTGTCAAAAGTGGCAAGTCATAAAAGATAGAAACCCGTCAGAATTAGGTGTTGCACTCCAACATAAATCCTAAATGAGATAGAAATTACAAGAGGAATCCTATTCCTAATATGATTCGAAAATAAGAGTTACGTATTAATTAAAATCCTGACGAGCCTAGAGTTCGTAATGGGCCCAGACGCATTCCGTCATAAAGTTAATACGCACTAAAAGACTCGAATAAGTCTCAAACACTCCGGATTCTAAGAGTACGAATCTGACAAAGAAAACGGCCCAGACCCTATTTTCAACGCCTGGCTCTGGTCGCCGAAATCTTCGGCGCCCAGCCCTGGGCGCCGAAATTACCTGGGTACGTGTTCTCTCCTAATTCTTCTTGGATTAGAGCTCTACAATTCTATCTTTCCACGAACTCTTTTCTATAAATATAGCCCCAAATTCGACGTGAAAGGAACACACAATTCATATTCTGAGTATTGACTCCAACCCCTAAGCCTAAGCCTCACGCTGCGAAATTGATCCCGCGTTCTGTCGCAATCGATCCAAAAATCGAACAGAACGTATCCTATCCCGTAACTTGAGATTCGTTAAATAAAAGGAGAAATAGCAAAGTCAAAGTGGTTAGTTTTCTGAGAACCGTGACGCACCTCTCAAGGGTGCGTCGCAATGTGTCCCTTTTCCATGATTTAATTGCTTTCCCCGCCCTTTTATAAATTGTTAAACTAATTAAATCTGATTGTTCTATCACGCCTAATAAAGATAATATTTTGGGAAATTGAACTATCATGCTAGGTCCCTTTAAGCAATCTAAATCAGATAATCGCGATCAATCTAGTATTATGTGTTGCATATTGTTAAAAGCAACTCAGATTAGTTTAATAGTTAACGCATGTCCCTTCAATTATTTATGCTGAGCTAGTAAGGATATCATGCCTCTGGAGTTATCGAAGAGAGAGTACTCCTCTCGGTAGTTACAGTCCCCCGAACCCTCAATCTCTACCTTGCGGGTGTATGTTGAAAGATCCCAACACCAGGGATCATAAGGGAACCTATGGCCGTCGTGGTCAAACATAATTGCACTCCCTTTATGTCACGATAACCGGATTTTGTCAGTTTTTCTCATTGTCGTTAAAAACTGAATGGCGACTCCTATATTACTAGTCAATTGGGTGTAAACTCACAGGAAATCCAATTACACTTGATTTGACAAAAAGAAACGTCACACTCACGAGGGACGAGGTCACGCATTAGCCTCGTGCTTTTTCGACCCCCTCACAGTGGCGACTCCACTAGGGATAGTGAAGGAAATACTCGTGCTTGTAGGTAATCAAAATAGCCGAAGGGTGAAACAATCCTACCCCGCGTTTATTTCCCCATCAAGTTGGGACGACCTGAAAATCAGCATATTAATGTGAACGGGCAGAACCACATAACGAATCTTGGCTCCCTCAGGGAGTTTGGACTAAGGATACCCATCGCCAACCGGGGGGTGCATACGCTTCGAATGTTGTCCACTCGGCACTTTCGCTAGTAGTACACCCGTCCCAAACCCAATCGCTCGCCCATTAGGTCCCTCTCATCGGTGCATGCCCCCCAGGCTTACATTATGATTGGCCTCTTGGGCGAAATTCGTCTGTTGAAGGCACTACCTCGACCGGGGCATGTGTTGGATCTGCGATAGAAGCGGTACCAAGCCAGGCGCAAATACTACCCATAGAAGCCTATCATAAACTACATGACTTGTTATTATTGCCTCATGATGTAATGTTAGTTATGTGTAGCGAAATATGTGATTGTGTGTGACAAACAACGTTAGAAAACCAACGACCTTAAAAATTGCCCATACATTCACAAACCAATTGGCCAAAGAGTTATACCAAAATACGTGTTCCGCAAACCCGAACGATCGCCACAAAAATAAGCGACGCTCGGGATGGCCCGTAACGAATCCCACAAACACCGCACAACGCGTAAAGGACGTTATTAGGCAAACACGCAAAATCAAAGTCGCATAAACAAAAAGTATACGCAAACAAAAGACGAGAACCAGTCAGGGACGTATTTTCAACGCCCCTGGCTGGGCGCCAAAATTTCTCACGCCCTACGCTGGGCGCCGAAGTTTCTGCCTGGCCTTTGGGTCAGGCGCAGCAGCCTCGGTGCCCGCGCAAAAAATACGTAGCAAAAAAAAACTATTCGTAAAAATTGCTGCAAGGGCGTGTGAAAAGCACTCGATTCTTAAAGCGACTAAAAAAAATGAATAAAAATAAATAACTCTCTGTGTCGTTGATTAGGCCTCCTACGACGACAATGTTCGGCACCAAAACCGAACATGCCAATAACTATGAATGTCACACGGGCAAGTGTTTCGAAAATCCAAAGAATGACCAAAAAAAAAAAACCAAAAAGTGTACCAACAAAAGAAAGAGCGAAAAAACCAATAGAGAGAGTCAAGAGTCTAGACTAAGTAATGATTAAAACTTTGGGTCCTAAACTTTAGCTTATCTTATGCATAGGGCTGGTCCTGCCACTTGGTGCCGATCTGAAAATCAAAGGTTAGTGCGTCTCGAAGATACATCACCAACACCAGTTTTAGTGACTCCAAGCTCCGTCCGTCATCCCTCATTTCAAGGATCTCCGCTTTCCCAACCTCGATTCGCACCCTCAAATATGTCTATAGAAGAGCTACAGAACCAAATGACCCAAATGACCCTACTCATGAACCAACTGAAAATGGAAAACGAATCCTTAGCGGCTGCGCAAGCCAAACATTTTGCATTACTGGTCATTTGGCCTCCCGAAACCGAATTAGTCCAAAAATTCATTGACAACCTGGACCCAACTTACAAACCACATCTTAGATACTTGAGCCGTGATACCTTCAAGAGGGTTTATGAAGTAGGAATGAAGATCGAGGATGACCTCACAAAAACAGTACAAAGCAAACCTGCATACAAGAGTAGCACCTACCACAGGGGCCCCATGCCCCAAGCCCAAGAGGTCCATGTTGTGAAAGAAACTCCAACCCGAAGGAGCCCGGGAGGGTGGACCCGAAATCAAAAGTTTGCCCCACTCGGGTCGACTCTAGTACAAGCTTTCCAAAGACTAACCAATCAAGGAAAACTAAGGCCCATAGGCCCCACACCCGACCCTCCAGTCAAAAGTAAGTACTGGGTCGAGGGCGCTCGCTGCGAGTTCCATCAAGGGAATGGGCATGATACTGAAAACTGCTGGAGACCAAAAAACACGATCCATGATATGATAGAGGAAATACTACCTCTCCCCAACGTTGGCAAACCCAACAACAACAAGAGCCCACTCGGTTCTTGTCACATCTCTCTTGACCAACCAGAAAATATGAACTTTGACCCTACGGCGTATATTACGCCCCAAGGTGCACCACTCGCCATGGTCCCTATGGATCAAATCGAGAGAGAAGTGTGCGGTGTGTGGGATGATGATGCTGAAGATGTCTACCTGTCTCAAGTATCGGGCCAAGACCTCTTTACTGAAACTTGGCCCAGATTTGAAATTTCCCATGACCGCCATACCTTGGATGAGGCACCTCACCTCACCAAGACCAAAACAGCTGAAATATTGGGCAACTGGGCTCTATGGACATTGTTTAATGAATCGAGGACTATGGAGAACGAGACTGTGATGACTACCCTAGCTTCACAAGATGAAGGTTTCGATCCAACCCGGTTAATCTCTCCTGCATCAACACTAGAAGAGGCCGAGAACGGATGAGTGAAGACATGTCAGTGGGCCAACACAAAAGGGATTGAATTCAAGATGAGTACCGGCGGAGGACCAAAGTTTTACAAGACTAAACCCAAGGCTTGAGCCATAGAGAGCACCTTAGTAAAAAAAAAAAAAAAAGCGCCTAGTAATTCTTTAGATTGATAAAAAAAAAATTAAAAAAAAAATAAAGGTTAACTTTGTTTCAGTGTTTTCCTTACTTTCCAAATTAATAAAGGCATAAGATTTCTCCTAAAAACTTTTATTCTAACACTAAAGAAACACCAAATGTACTTGCAAATACAAAAACAAAGAGGCAGCCCACTCTAGGCCCAATAAACAAGGCCCACTCGGTCTTGAATCGTGACGTCGAAATGAACCACACTATCATATTGCCACAACATAAGGGTCTAACCCATGCAACCCAAAAAAAATCGAAAAGGAAATCAAATTCAAAACAAATGTTGCTCAAGAAAAAACTCATAAAAATAAACACCGTCCCCCGCATCAACACGCACCTCAGCCCACTCAAAAGCCTACACAAAGATCTTCATATTTTCCACACACTAACCCCATTCTCAAAACCGTTTCGAGTCACGAATAGAAAAAATTAATCCGGACAAAAATGCGTCTCACGCCAACAGTCAAAAAAGCCTCCGAAATAGCGTCAAAAATGATTCTAATACGAGTGAAAAGTGAAACACAAAACAAAGAGAAAAGAAATAAAATGCAAGAACATGTGAAGCAAAGCGTCGAAAGGACCGCCCAGAAATCATTTTCAGCGCCCAGGGCTGGGCGCCGAAATCTTTGACGCCCCAGCCTGGGCGTTGAAACTCTCTGCCTGCCTAACTTTTTCCAGAAGTGCTCGTCATTTTATCCGCACATAACGGAGAAATAACGAACACTTGGGGGGTACAGCACGTATTCAGATATCAGATATGCGTACCAAAAAAAATAGCCGTACAAAAAAACACATGGAATTTCATTTTTATGTACAGATACACGGCTTACGGCAAAAAAAACAGCAGATTAAAATAATGATAATACTTCACTCATTTCACCAATTAAACAATATGTTTCCACCTCAGAGCATATCTATTAAAATTCGGCATCCTAGAATTTATTCTAGCTAGAACTACGCGCGACCTGATTCTAAGTTAAAAATATTTAACAAAGATACGTAGGCAATCCTATTTATGGATTCGGTCCAATCAAATAAAATATATATATACGTTGTGCAAAAGTGTTAGACATATATAATGAAAAAATGGAGAAGCAAAAAAGAAGTAAAAATAAAATACGCCTTTATTAAAAAATGATAAGATGGAAAACAAAAGTGCTAAGGAATGAAAAACAAACACAACTGAAATAAATAAAGGGCTCCTACACCCTAGCAAGAACTACACTACTCTAGTTCTTCTGGATCATCAAATAAAGTCTTGTAGAGGGCAATGTTCGCGGGGTCCACCCCCACAGGTTTCTGCACGCCCCCTATATCAATCTCCATAAGAACCGGCTCCTGGACACTAACTTCCAAAGATGCCAAGGCTTCAGAAACATTCTCAGTTTGAACAGTTATAGCCCGCTCAGCCTCAAGGGCACAGACAATGGTGGGGGAAGGATTATCAACATCAACTGGATTAGTCACTGTTTCTACTGGCGGTTGAGTTTTCCTAACCCATACATTGTTTCGGCGACGATGTCCGCGAGAGCTTGCATTTCTTTTAGCAACGGCAGGCCCCTTCATCTTAGGCATCTTCTCAGGCCTAGAACTGGAACGGGGAGGAACTTCCTTTCGCTTTCGATCAGGACGAGCTTTCACAGTCTTAATACCATGGGTGCGAGGATTGGCAGAATCACGGCCCTCATATCTAACCCGAATACGAGGTATCAAAAGCTCAGTCGGCTCCCCATTTCGAGCCTCGGTCCTCACAGCTTTATCATCAGAACTCATCCACAACTTGTAGTTTTCAGAAAGACCCACAAAGCCATTTGTAGCCACGGCCCAACGCGGGAGCCCATGCTTGAACCCGCGCTTGTGAAAAGGCCGCTACTTTAGGTGGTACTGTATCAGAAAAGGGGATAGTCTGCCTTAAGCCGTATTGACGCATGACTCGGTAAGGAAAGATATAATGGGCCGAGATAGCCCCAACAAAGAAACATAAACCGACACATCAGAACCCCCCGTCATAGTAGTCAAACCCCACCATGGTACCACCCACTTAATAGAACAGATACCATGAGTAAAAAAGGAGGCCCACTCGGCCTCGTCCTGGCCTCGGTGCAAATACTTCCGGTTACCCAAGGCTATATGGAGATAATGTTTAGGATCGACAGGAGTTTCTAAGAGCCTAAGTCGTTCCATGAGCCAAATCTGCAAAAAACGGGTACAATCAGATCAAAAAATAGACAAACGAAACCTGGGGCGCAGTTTCAACGCCCAGGACCAGGCGCCGAAAATTCTAACACCCAGCGCTGGGCACTGAAACTCAGCTCCAGGCGGGACGAGTAAAAGAAAAAAATGTGAAAAAAATATGTGCGCGAAGGAAAGGTCGATTACCTGCAGCAATAGGGGGCTCCCCTTAAAATATTCAGATTTGGCATTCTTCTTCAACTCATCCGCACTCAGCAAAGTCTCGGCAACAACCAACGGCATAATAGAATAGCAACTTTCCATCTGGCTAATCAAAGGGATCAACCTTATGTCACCGAACTCACCATTGTTATTCGACAGCAAATAATGGTTCAACAAGAAAAATACAAGGGCTCGAATGTTCAATTTCTGTTCGGTCATATTTTTACTGGGCCTAAAGTGATGTTTTACAAGCTTTGCCAAATCAATCTCATCACCTACAACAATCTCAGCGAGCATGTTAGCATCTAGTCCTAGGAAAGTCCCTATGGTTGTTTTACCCTTTTCAATGGTGCCAGGGGTGGCAGGAGTAGCATTAGTAGGATAACCAAGGATCGCAGCAAATTCATCTGGCAAAGGACATATTTCATTGCCCCGAAAAACAAAAACATGGTGATCGAAATCCCAAAAGCTCAGGGCTGCATACAGAAAGTTATAATCAATATTAATTTGTTGTAAGCCTAAAAGTGCCTCTAAGTGGTATTCTTTCAACAAAGCCTTTTCTGTAGGAGTAAGGGCTCTTAGCCAACGCCTCACAGCTCGTTGGAGGGAGAAGGGAGGAATCGACATGACAAAAGCAAGGAGGAATTAAAGCTAAGCAACTACAAGAGAGAAGAAGATTGAGAGTGATGGAAAAGAGGGACGTATCTAACCCCTATATATAGATGAAGACATCAAATGACATCCTGATCCCATTCGGAAACGCGCTAAGAAATCCGAAAGCCAAAAATCGCCAGGAAAAGACTTTCAGCACCCACGGCTGGGCGCCGAAATGATTAACGCCTAGCCTTGGGCGCTGAAAATGCAGACCAAGGCCCGGATTTCACAAAACGCGGAACAGGAAAGGACTTAAAACCGTGTTGGTAGACACAAGGCCCTAATGCAATCAAGATCAAGCCCAAAAGCACCTTTAGCACCCAAATAGTGAAAATGAATGTTAAAACTTGGTCGAAACTTAGACTCGTCTCAAGGAATATATGTGTGCACTTTTCAAAACAAATATGAGCAAAATAAATATCAAGGTCATTCTTCGAAACACCAAAAAAAATATGGTTAAGTCGTTGGGTTTCTCAAAATGAAAAATGTTTGTTTGTCAAAAGATTAATCCGGGCCAAGCTAAACCGGATATTATTGGAAAATAAACTTTGTCGCCCGGAAACTGAAGTCGCACTCCACGACTTCGTCAAAATAGCATACCACTATAAAGGTCGCTCGCACATACGAGCACGACCCCAAACATGACTAAAGGACGTTATAAAATAAGTACCTCTCTTGGCAAGAAATGACCGTCAAGCCCGAGTGCTTGGGGGCTCGAAAGAAAATATATACTCCAACAAAGGGTGTGAAAAGTTGAAATCATATTCCCGGACTACGCTATACACAGTCCCATGTTTGGATAGTCTCAAAAGAAAAAAAAACGGATTTCGACTTCAGAGTAAAGGTCGCCGTTGATACTTGAACATGGTCCTCTGATCAAAGACCGAGTGGTGGCAAAATTGAGCCGCAAAGACTAGCTCAAAACCATGAAAAAAGATGACCACAAGACAAAGGTCCGTCTAAGCCGTTGTCAACCCACATTCAGGTTACAACTAAGTCCGAGCATCCCTCGAAAGAATTCGCTCTTGCAAGAATGAATAAAAGAAATTCTCAAAAGAAATCACGATGAACCAAAAAATAGGAACTTGCCCATCTTCAGTTGGCAAGGTCGCGTCACGAACCACGCGAGTTCCAAATCGAAAAAACGAATTCAGGGACGTCCACCCTCAGCGGACAGGGCTCGCCCACCCTCAGCGGGCGGGGTCTGCGTCACTAGCCGCGCAGGTCCTCAGTGTTTGAAAAATAAAATCTTCAAAGCAAAAAACAGGCTCGCCATCTTTAGCCGGCGGGGTCTGCGTCACTAACCGCGCAGGTCCTTAGTTGCTGCAGCAATAACTTTTTCTAGTTTTCCCTTTTTTTTAAAAGGATTGGTTTTCCGTTTTTCCAAAAAAAGAACGATGTGAGTAGTTTTCCCTTTTTTTAAAGGATTGGTTTTCCGTTTTTCCAAAAAAAGAACGATGTGAGTAGGTTTCCCTTTTTTTAAAGGATTGGTTTTCCGTTTTTCCAAAAAAAAGAACGATGTGAGTAGCTTTCCCTTTTTTTAAAGGATTGGTTTTCCGTTTTTCCAAAAAAGAACGATGTGAGTAGTTTTCCCTTTTTTTAAAGGATTGGTTTTCCGTTTTTCCAAAAAAGAACGATGTGAGTAGTTTTCCCTTTTTTTTAAAGGATTGGTTTTCCGTTTTTCCAAAAAAGAACGATGTGAGTAGTTTTCCTTTTTTCCAAAAATTAAAGGATTGGTTTTCCGTTTTTCCAAAAAAGAACGATGTGCTGGATTTTCCTTCGTTTTACGCCCCATAAAAACAAGGAGTTTTCTCGTTTAGCTAACCCTGAAAATGAGAATCTTTAAAAACATTTTTTACCTCGTGATTGGGCTTGGCCAGGCCCAATTACACTTTACAGCTTTGATTTCGAAAACATCTGTAGCTACTCCCAATGACAAAGTGAGGGAGTTTCTACGCATCTTTAGATACTTCCAATGACAAAGTGAGGGAGTTTCTATACTATCCGTTGATAAATCCCACTGACACGTGAGGGATATGTTGACACTTCAAGTGATGACCCTTAAGTCAAATGTTACCACTCGGGGGCTCGTGAGACCCTCGCAAAACAGGTCACCATGGCTTGTGTGACGCACTCCGTCTAATACTTTGACCATCGTCTTACTCCAAAACTCAGTCAATTAAAGTGGGGGCTAACTGTAGACACCTACTTTTGTCCCCATTCCCGAAAGGGAAGGTTCGATGATGAGAACATAAAATCTCCACTTGGAAACGCATCTCCTATAAAATAACGAATCTCAATTCCCCTTTTCATTTCACCCGAAACCTGCTATTTATAGAAACCTGCTATTTATGGAAGCCTGCTAAAAATAGTAACTGTCGTAATGGGTAGTTGTCAAAACTGGCAAGTCATAAAAGATAGAAATCCGTCAGAATTAGGTGTTGCACTCCAACATAAATCCTAAATGAGATAGAAATTACAAGAGGAATCCTATTCCTAATACGATTCCAAAATAAGAGTTACGTATTAATTAAAATCCTGACGAGCCTAGAGTTCGTAATGGGCCCAGACGCATTCCGTCATAAAGTTAATACGCACTAAAAGACTCGAATAAGTCTCAAACACTCCGGATTCTAAGAGTCCGAATCTGACAAAGAAAACGGCCCAGACCCTATTTTCAACGCCTGGCTCTGGGCGCCGAAATCTTCGGCGCCCAGCCCTGGGCGCTGAAAT